>NC_137888.1:175864913-176481163 GCF_963455335.1 Martes martes | reverse complement strand
CCAATAATTAGGTTATAAAACATCTTTCACAAACATGCTATAATGTGTTAATGGTAGATTTTATTTTTAACATTAAAATACTGCATTTTATAAAGTTCTATGATAAAATTAATGTTCCAGAATTTAGTGGCCTTTTAAAATATTATTAAAATCTGGGGCACCTGGGTGGTTCAGTGGGTTAAAGCCTCTGCCTTCGACTCAGGTCATGATCCCAGGGTCCTGGGATCGAGCCTCGCATGGGGCTCTCTGCTCAGCAGGGAGCCTGCTTCCTCCTCTCTCTCTCTCTCTCTGCCTGCCTCTCTGCCTACTTGTGATCTCTGTCTGTCAAATAAATGAAATCTTTAAAAAAATAAAATAAAATATTATTAAAATCTGGTATTTTATAGAATCTTATGACAAACAAGATTATATAACTGGCTTCAGAGGAAAAAGTCACCATTTAGTGTGGAGTAAAAAAAATTTAAAAGTGTTTTGATTGTTTGCAGAAGTTTAATGTACTCCACATGGGTAATGGTTTTCAGAAAATAACTTTCCATTAAGATACGATTTTAGAAGTCTGATATGTATAGGTGTTAACAGCCTCTGACTTACAGTTAAGTGGCCAAGATTTGCATTTATACTTTGTCATCAACAACGTGCCTAAAGCAAATTACTTTCTGAAACTCAGTGTTCTCATAAGTAAAATAGGAATATAGAATAGTATAATTCATCTCAACAGGTTAATAAACAAGGCTCTCTTCCCCCCTTTACACTTCTTACCAAAAGAAAAAAAATGCTATTTAAATTTAAAATATTTTTGTAACATTAGAGAAAAGAGATGTTATGGAAATATTCTGTCTGCTCTTTTAAAATAATCTGATAAAAAAATGCTTACTTTGAGTTCTTATGTGTGAGCCGTATTCACACTCAGTATAAAAATAAGAAAATTTTCACAGTTAACATTTATCAAGTAGAAGATAAAATTATCTACTAGATCAAAATATCTAGTAGAAGATAAAATTCATTAAATTTTTAATGCCTTGCTTTGTTAAAGAAAAAAATTGCATGGCCCAAAAGGATAGTTCAATCAATATGTGACAACAAATCAGAAGAATCTAAGAAATTAAAAAAGTAAAAGCAAGGAAAAAAACACGCAAAATAGAGTCAGAAACTGTTATAAAGTTCTATCGACTTACATTCAAGTCATTTACTCCATTCTGAGCTTTCTAACAATTACAAAGAAAACATTTACTTGGTTAAATAATTCACAATGTCCAGAAAGTTTTTCTTGTTTAGTTCAGTAAGTAAAACACAACCCCTGATACCGACCAGAAGAAAAAAGTCCTATAGGTTCCCATAAACAGGATCTATTTGCTGGTATCAGGGCAGCCTCCTCACCTATGACTTCAGGGGCACACAATGGTGAGACTTTTACAGATGCCCCTCACACAATCTTCTATTTGGGCTGATGAGCTTACTCTGGGTTGACCATATAAAATCATCTACACAAAGACAATTTTGAACATGAACAGAGGCATTAACTAGGCATCAGATAGGGAAAACATGTGAACTGAAAATGTCCCAGGCAAATGGGAACAAATGGCCAACCCTGCTGAATCCATGAGGAAAAGCAATTCTACAGAAACTGAAGGAGGATGTGGTTGGTAATTGGACGAGGTCCACATAAACAGCTCTCTGTGGGAGTAAGATGTATATTTTCTCCGCTTCTGATCAGCAATGGGAATTTGTAAAAGAAAAAGAAATAAAAACAGCTTATATTTTCCAGGACTTATTAAGTGCCTGGTACTAAGAGTATCAGGAGTTGGTGAACTATGGCCTGAGGGCCAAATCCCGCCTGCCACCTGTTTTTGTTCGGCCTGGGAGCTAAAAATTATTTTTATATATAGTTGAAAATAGTCAAGACTAATACTGTTTTCATGACATGTAAAAATTATATGAAATGAAAATTTCGTTGCTCACAAGTAAACAAATGGTCAACCCTGCTGAATCCATTGGGACACAACCACACGCATTTCTGTGGCCGCTCATTTCCTACAAGGGGAGCAGTGAATAGGTGTGAGAGATCCTATGACCTGCAGAGAAGCCAGACTCAAAAGGTTCTGCACTACACGATTCCATGTATATAGCCTTCTAGAAAAGGTGCAAGTATGGTCACAGAGAAGAGATGGGTGGTTTTCAAAAATAAGCAATAAGGGAAATTTGACTTTAGGCAGCTGGGGATCTTGATTGTGTCAACTAATGCAACTGCCAACACCTTTAGATCTATACACCAGATAGTATGAATTTAACTGTATACAATGAAGAAAAGAAAGCTGGTCTATTTGGTTCCAAGCGCCATCGCCATAAAGATTCACTAGACCACAGTTTTCTCTCTTTCCCGTTCTGTTCTCTTCCAGCTGGACACCAACTATAAATCCACAGTCTCAATTCAGGTTTAAATACAAGAGCTATATTTGATTCAATTAAAGACCACTAAACTCACCAGCTTCATTGTGAAGCCCAGCCAAAACCTTTCTCGACTTGACTGAGTGCTCCACAACCACCCTGCATGGACTGGACTCTTCATGGCCCTTTGACTCTTCATCTCTCTGCCATGTCTTAGGGTGTTTGTGCAGTGTCCTCCATGGGCACTGCTCTCTTATCGCCACGTTACCTCTTTCAGACATCATCCTCCCAGTTCCGGAGGGCTCTCACTACCATTTTCCACTCCTTCTTTCTAACTCCCAGTGTATCTCCAACTTCTGTTATTTCTTTCTCTGAATGCCTCCTGATCTTTTCCTCTACACTTCCAGAGCTAAGATCCTTATCCAGGCTACCATCATGAACACATTCTATCAACACAGTCCTGCCCATTGTCCCCACGTGGATCCCACTCTCTACGGCACTCCTTACACCACCCTGATGGCTTCCCGCTCAACTGACTTCTTAACAAAACTTGCAAGAGCTCTGTCTGCCTCT
The DNA here is from genome assembly GCF_963455335.1 of Martes martes. Lineage (NCBI taxonomy): Eukaryota > Metazoa > Chordata > Mammalia > Carnivora > Mustelidae > Martes > Martes martes. The sequence continues at coordinate 176,478,205 of NC_137888.1, read as the reverse complement.
TCCCTCAACCTCAACTCTCACCATCCATCTTTATAAATTCTAGGGTGAACCATCAAACTCCTCTCAGGCCCTGGGATGTTCTGTGCTTGCTGCTGCTTTTCCTGTCACTCCTCTTTAACACATGCTACCTCCTCTGCTGAAACTCTCTCCATCCACCCTTTTACTTTCCTCTTCCACTCCCTCCCCATCCATTAGTTCTCAGTTAAAAGTCTTTAACTTTCAAAGTCTTTAACCTTGAAGGTAGACTGCCTAAATTCTCCCTCAAAAGACTACACTCTTCTTTTATTATCTTTTATTACCTCTTTAAGTTAGGTTTTCTAAATTCTAGTTTTCTGTTTTTCCTGGAATAATTCAAGGCAAATCTAACAAGCTCATTATTTTATTTTAAACACTGCACTACTATTTCCAACAACTGTCTTCTTTATCTTTCAGTTAACCTAAGTTTTACCATTAGCACACATAGCACTTACAGTATTTCCTCCCAGTCCATAGTGTATCTTTTCATTCTCTTTCCATGGTCTGTTTTTTGTTTCTTCTGTTTGGTTTTTTGCTGTTTGTTTGTTTGTTTGTTTTTTTAATTTTAAGGGTCCAATTTATAAATTTTTTCTTTTAATGGACCATGCTGTTGGTATCAAGTCTAAGAACTCTTATGCTAGCTCTACATTGCAAAGATTTTTTTACTATTTTTCTTGGAGTTTTTATAGTTTCATACTTTATACTTAAGTTCATGATTCATTTTGAGTCAGTTTTTGTTTAAAATGTGAGGTTTAACTCCAGATTCATTGTTTCGTCTCTGCATATCCAATTGCTTCAACACCATTTGTGAAAAAGCTATCTTTCCTTCATTGAACTGCCTCTGCATTTCCGTCAAAAATCAGCTCAGGGTTTATGTGTGAGCCTATTGCTGGATTCTTCATTCTATTCCTTGATCTATGTGTCTACCCATCCCCCAATACAACCCAGTTTTCATTACTATAGCTAAATACTAATCCTTAATATTGGGTATAATGATTCCTTATACTTTATTCTCCTACATCAAGATTCCTTTAACTATTCAGGGTCTGTACCTTCCCACTAAATTTTAGAATAAGCTTTTCTCTATACAAAAATAAAACAAAACAAAATAAGCCTTACTGGGATTTTGTTAGAAATGGTGTTAAACCTATAGATTCAACTGGGGAGAACTGACATCTTTATTATGTTGAATTTTCCAATTTAGGAACATGGTGTGTCCCTCATATATTTAGGTATGCTTAGATTTATTTCAAGAGCATTATGCAATTTGAACATAAAGATACTGAATATGTTCTGCAAAGTATATACCTAAGCTTTTCATCTTCTGTGGGGTAACTGTGTCTGTGATTTTGGTTTCAATCAGTTCATTTGTTATCATATAAAAATGTGTCTGTTTTTGGTGTGTTGAACTTGTTTTCTCTGACCCTGCTGAACTTCCTTCAAAAAGAATTTCGTAGGTTTCTTGAGATTTTAGACACATGATCTGCAAATAGAATTTTTTTTTCACCTTTTCAATATGTATACCTTTTATTTGTTTTCCTTACCTTACTGAAATGGCTAGAATTTCTAGTACTATGTTGGAGAAGAAAGAAGAGGCATCCTTGTCTTATTGCTGATCTAATGGGAAAACCATTTAGTCTTTCATCATTGCACATGTTAGTTGTGGGCTGAAGATGCACTTCATCAAATGGAGGCCATTGCCTTGGATTCCTAATTTGGCGAGAGACTTTTACCACATATGGATGCTGTTAAATATTTTTTTCTAGTCTGCTGACATACTGACATATTATATGATTCTCCTTCTGTACCTGGTGAAATGATTCACTGATTTTAACCCTTTCCATCATATGCCACAGATGGCAAGTCTGTGACCCAGAAGAGGGCCCTCAGCTGACCATGCAGGTGCTCTGCTCTCAAGACTTCCAGCCTTAAGAACTGTGAGAAATATGTTTCTGTCGTTTTAAGCTATCTAGTCTGTGGTATTTTCTATAGCAGACCAAATGGGATGAAGACAACAAGCTTTTTGTTTCACTGATTTTTTTCTCTCTCCTTCTCCTCTTCTTCCTCTTTTTTCCCTCTTTTTTCATGTCATTTATTTGTTGAAGAAAATCAGACATTTTTGCTACTGACTTGATCACAATATGGGTTAGGTTAATTGCATCTGTGTGTTTTATTCTAACTTGAACTTCTATCCCCAGAATTGCTAGTTTGAGCTACAGGCTTAATTAGAGTCAAGCTACTATCCATTTTATTTATTTATTTATTTAGTTAGTTAGTTAGTTTTTAGAGTGCAGAGGGACAGAGGGAGAGGGAGAAAATTTCAAACAGACTCCCTGCTGAGTGCAGAGCCCAGTGGGGGACCTCAATGCCAGGACCACAGATCATGACCTGAGCCAAAACCAAGAGTCAGACGCTTAATCACCTGAGCCACCCAGGTGCTCCACTTTATTTATTTAATTTTTTGGTAACTATTATTCATAGGTGGCACTGTGTACTTTCTATGGTTTCAAATCAAGAGGCACTTAATTCTAAATGCCCCCTTTTTGGTGAATTTAAATTGGTCAACAGGTTCAGATATTATCTATTTCCCAATGTGGATGCATTAATCTCCACTAATTTGGAATTTCAGTAAAATTGCAATCTCACTTTTTAAACTGTTTGCATCTAATTTGCATTATATTGTTGGATATCACTGAGAAGGTTTGTAAAAAAAAAAAGTCGAGGAGTAAGTACAGTTGATGTTAGGAATATTACTAGGGAGGGCTATTAAAATGTGGAGCAATTTTATAAGCAAATTCATTAATGAATATTTTCCTGTTCAAAACACTTTGCTACTCAATTATACCTCATAACTATAAGGAATCAGATAATGGTTACAAGAAGGCATCCTATCACTCAATGACCTATCTCCAATGCCCTTCCATTATGATTTATTCTTCTAAGTTAGACCAACCTGGAGTGGGGGAGAGCAACAAAAACAATGTGGCTTTTCCTTATATTAAGTGCAAACTTTTAAGTCTTTCTTAACAAAACCGAAATACTGGCTGTTGAATAATTTAATACATTTCTAAAAGAAAAAAACCCTGTTTCACCCATTCTTCTCCAATTATCCCAGCACACTTTAATCTTCCTTTTACATTCACTCAAAAATCTAAGAATTAACTAAGAGTCATCTTGCTTCTTTGTTCCTTCACCCAAGTCCAGTCAAGTCTGTCTTGGACATGTTTATCACAGAAATCAACTTAACCTCTTTTCCTTCTGCCTCTCTGTTTTCTAAAATTAGCCCTTTTTTCTAAACTCCTTACCCCCAAACCATCATATTATCCTGCCAGATTAAATGTCTTGGAGCACAAATCTGGTCATCTTGCTAATTCTGATATTTAATGGCCCTTCATTTCCAAAATATTAAGTTTCAAATCCCATATAAAGGCATACAAGACCTCTTTCACTTAATTTTACTTAACATTCTCTTTCTTATATAATTTATTTTTTAAAAATTCCCTTGTATTCATATGTCTATACTTAAAAAACCTACTGCCTAGAATATTATCTCCAAAAATTTATAGCCATGTCAATATCCAAAGTATCTGATGACTTATGTGACATGGGCACCAACCAGTTAGATTGACTGTCAGCCAACTTCAAGGTCCAGAGCTCTCTGATTCATCTTTGATGCCCTTCCTATCCCTAGTGATAAAGCCTATCTTTTATTTAATACAGACCTACAAGTTTCTGACGCCCAAAACCAAATGGCATCTCCCAAGTGCAAACTTTCATACTCTTCCAGGCCTTGTCAATCTCTCCTCACTAAGTGCTTCAATAATTTCTTTCAACTGTTACCTTTAGAGCAGTCTGCCTTTCCTGTTAAGCTGTGGGTCAGTTAAGGGCATGGGAGCCTGTCTTTATAGCCCTCATATTTAGCACTGTGACTGGTACACAGAACTTGCTCAATAAAAGGCTATTTAAATGAATGATCAAATGAACTCAGTAATGATTGGTTTGGTGAAAGGCTCTAACAACTCTGACCCGTTAATGGTTTGATTGCTATAATGTGTAGACAGCTAATTTGCATTTTGTGTATGTTTCTCTTCTGCAATGAGACTGAAACCTCATGTGTCTGTGCCATGTCCCTTCTGTCTCTCACATCATGTTTAATATCTCTGAATATCTGCAAATAGTGATAGATAACATCAATACCAATAGACATGAATTTTGGTGAGTAAATAAAAGTGTAAGATTAAAAGCTAACTATGTAGGATTCCTGGCAGCTGGGAGAGGAAGTGAGGCATACCTACCCCTAGTCTCCTGCTGTTAGAATCCATGGTTCTCTCTCTCATTATAAAGCTGACTCCTTTTGTGAATGCCACTATGAGCAACTAATTGGTTTTCTGGATTCCAGATTTCCTACACAAGATGTCAAATGAGTTTGCACCTCATGCAGACATATCTCACAGCAGGGACAAGACTATCTTAAAAATGTTACATGTTTCCAGTTTAACACTGTTCTGGCTGGTTTCCTGGTCAGTTACTTAAGGAAACCTGAAAAACATGTCCTATTTGTTGTTGTTTTGTTCTCAGGTCAACATCTCCTGGAGAGCCAGCATGTCTTACTCACACCCTTCACTTTCTCTCTAATGAAATGATGCTGTGGTCTAAATAATCTTCTGTCTTGTCTACCAGCATTTTAAAATCAATCCATATTACAAATCTTTTGAATGTGAGAGAAGCCCAAAGGGACAAGAAATCGTGGTACCTAGCCAAAGATACATGTACCTGGTTTTAGGGGTTTTATTATATTTGATCCAGTTAAAATTTGTAAGCAGGCATTCTATAAGAATCACTTCACAATGTCAGTTTCCTAGTAAACCGACCTGGAACTTCAATGCTCTGCATGGCTGTTGTTTTTTTTTTTTTTTTTTTCCTTTCTTTCTTTTTTCTTTTCTTTTCTTTCTTTTTTTTTTTTTTAAGTAGGCTCCACACCCAACATGGGGCTTGAACTCATGACCTCGAAATCAAGAGACATATGCTCTACCCACTGAGCCAGCCAGGCACCCCAATGCTTTGAATAGTTCTTTTTATCCAGAGTCAAAATTTGTGTAGTAGTTAAAGCATATATTTTGGATGAAAAATGTTAGGCTTCAGAATCTCTCTCCTCTTGACAGCTGTGTGAACCTCACACAGTTGTTACAAAGATTAAATGCGATGACTATGTAAATGATTTTATTAGCAATGTGCATGGTCTATAATAAATGCTCGACAGATATTATTTACCATTACTCTATCTAAATATACATATGCCAAAAGAATTGGTGCTTTTATTAAGCATCACTTAAAATTCTCAACCGAATAGTTATTTGTTGTTCCCCAAATGAACTTTGTTATGGGACCCAACCTACTACATTCTGATTTCTTCTTTGCTGAGATACTTGATGGTATATATAGTTATAAGGGCAAGAGTATAGAAAAATACTGCTAAGGCATGATAAGAAGACAGTAGTTTACATGAAAGAGTGGTAGTAGAACATGCTGACAGCTTAAAATCCAGCTGCCAAAACCACAGTACTTAGACCCCAGCAGGCCAATCAAAAACATTTACTGAACAACTTCTAGACCCAGAGGACAGTCTGTGCGAAGAACCTATTTAGGGGGAAAAAATCCATTTTATACAGTAAGTTCATATTGCACAACTGTTGAATTTAAAAACAAAAATCCACAGGGACAAGAAATGGTACTTTCTATCCAAAAGTATATGTACCACATTTTACTATTTCCGTTACATGTGATCCTGTTGAAATTTGTAAGTAGACATTCCCTAAGAACCCTGCGATAATCTCGGTTTCCTATTAAACCCAGCTGGGTCTTAAATGTTTCCCATAGCACTTAGGAAAGTAGTGGGTACATAGTAGGCCCTCAGTAATTGTCAGCCAGCTTGCAAAATTATTTTCCCTCAGGTACTGTGTGCCATCCCGGGGACAAAAATATATAAATAAAATAAAAATAATAATATACATACATATATATATATATATATATATATATATATATATATATAAAATGATCCCACATACAGTACTAAGTATTGTGTAGATAGGAGAAAACAAAAAATAAGTAAAGGTCCTTTAACATTGCTATTACATGCACAAGTCAGTTAAGGAATATAGGGATTTGTACATTATTTAAGGAAAAAGAACACTAGATGATAAAGTTTATAACAGAAAAAAAGCAAACAGTGGGAAGAGAGCCTCAATTAACCCACCACATCTGAAATAGATATTCCACGCTATTCCTCCAAAAGGAAGAATCCAGAAAGCCCAGTAAAGTGGTGATTGTTTCCAAGGTAATTAAATACTACCTTATTCTTGACCAGGAGTCATCTTTGCATACAAAAAAAAAATATATACGTATTTCTCCATCTGAGAGAAAGTTATAGTGGAAACCTCACTTTTCTTTTGTAGCATCCACCTCTCTTTTTGGTGAAGAACCTTTCTTTGATTTCTTTTCAGGGCACTTTCCCTACCATCCACTTCAGTGTCGAAGGATGAAATGAGACTTAGTCAATTGGCAGATCCTAGCCACATGGTCAGAGAACAGATCCAGGATGAGCAGGTCTCCTGTTCCAGGTGGGTAAGGCCTACTCCTGGGATTCAGGGATTCAGGTGTGGACTCCGAAAGAGAAGCAAGTCTTTGTCCTGGGATACCGGGCAGTGATCATGATGGAAAGCAGACGGACAGAAGCCACTCTAGAGTGGGGCCAGCAGAAGGGAGGCCAACAGAGAGGAAAGTAGGAAGTAGAGGGACTGAGGCCTCAGGGCATTATATGAACTTCTAAATCCAACCTGGTTAACAGCTAATTTACCCAGGACTTTTCAGCTGCAGGAGCCAAAAAATCCCTTTGGAGTTCTAGCCAGTTCTGATTTGAGTTTCTATCACTGTCCCTGAAAGCGTCCAAAAGAAAACAAGTAGAGACTGAAAAGACACCGAAAAATAGTGTCAGAAGAGAAAGATGGAGAGAACCAGGAGCTTAGTGGAAGTGCAAGTGACTTCGGCAGGAACAGAGGAAAGTCAGGAAGCAGTAAGGGACAAAGGAAGAAGATAAACATGGTAAGTGGCATAATATTAGTCATTCTGGACACTGAATTCCTTACAAAGGAACCAACCCAGGGCCTCATCAGGAAAAAAATGTTTTGGAGACACCATCGAGACATGGCATTTGAAAAGGCATAATTAAAATATTAATAACAACATTCGTAGTCAAAAAAGAAAGAAAAAGAAAATCATGAAATTGAGATCAATTCCTAAAGTATCATGTGAAACTATTATTGTACGTTAGGAGACATACGATTCTGATAGTGGGAAAAAACTAGGACATATATAATTATATGTCATATTATTAATACCTGTTCTAAATGGGAGCTTGAAAGTGAGATGAGTTGTCATGGAAGAAAATGTATCTAACGACTATGCATTGAGTGAGACCTTTCATCATCAAGCTGTCTACTAGACAAACTAAAATATAGATCTTAGGAAAAATTTTCAGCATATACATTAAAATAAATTTAATATTTTAAGAAGGCAGTTATAAAAATGCAAACTTGAAAATCAAGAAGTCACAATAAACATATTAGGAATGCAAAATGAAAAAATAGATTTATTCACCTTATATCATTATATATTAATGTTTTTGAGTGGAAAGGAATAAAACATTAGTGGGAAAGTGATAGACAGCATTGTTAATCATAGCTGGCACATATAAAGAAGAAAAACTGATTAGTGTTCACTGTAGGAAATTTTCATCAATAACTTTACCAAATCAAATAACTGCAGTGATGAAATATCCTATTTTATAAAAGAGATTGTTGTTTGAAACGTTTGAAGTTTTGAAGTATCACTTATAGTCAGCGGAATTTTTTTGAAAAGACAGACTGTACTCTTGAGTAGCATATGCTTTGCTTTAAGACAGAAGGTTTAGGGCAGACAATTCACAAAATTAAAAAAGGGTCATTAGTATGTCTTTGGCAAATCAAATCATTCTAAAACTAATAAACAAGAGAAGCCTTATCAAGTATGGAATTATGAAAAGATACATAGTGAAATATATGTATTATAAAAGGTATTTTGATTTTTAAAGCTATAACTTCAGAGTGAAGAAAAATAAGAAAAAGAGGGAAGAGGGAAAGGAGAAAAAAAAAGCACCAAAAGAGATCATTTGTTTGAAAATTACAGGATTCCAGGTATGATCTTAAAGACACTTTCCAACATTTGCAAAATAGAATCATAGCAGTAGAATGGGTGAGCATTAAACCAGGACTCAATTAAATAGATGCTCCTGTAGAAGGAAAAAATTACAAAATATTTTTAGCATGGTACAGCAGAACAGCACAACAGCCTCAAAATTATGGTACACAATGCACTACAAAACACCACACACCTATAATAGTGCTTTATGTGAAATTAAAGGGTTGAATTCAATCTAGCCTTTTCACAAGCCATTTGGTTTTAGCTTTAAATATACCACCCAAGCAGCTGCTACCTTTGCCAGGCAACACACTCTCTCTCACCGACAAGCCGTAACAGTTCTGCTATAGACAAGAAATTGCTTTTAGAGTTAAGACAAACCAATTAAAAAAAAAACCAAAAACCAACAGAACAGCAGTGAAAGAATATTCCAACAGTGACCGAAGAGGGAAAGTAAAACAAAGCAACAGGAAGATGATTTCTAAACAAGAACTTTTCTGAGGTTCAGGGAAATAAAACTGATCTATCCAGAGAAGCATTCAATCTACTTCTACTGTAATGGCATTATATTGGAACAGAAGTAAACCTATATGGAAGAATGCCAGTTAATCAAAGAGCCAAATGGCCTGGTGATTTTGCCAGCCTCGAGAAATTTCCAAGTCTCTGGGATACTGGACTCTGATAAGACAGGATTTCACAGGACTTATTTTTTATACAATTGCACTCAATTTGAAAGGAATCAGAATCAGAGTCGTATAAAGTGAAGCAGCATTTTTTCTCTGATCCCCACAATGATACATAAAACATGCGTTGTATTCCCAAATATGTATAAGAAGTTAAAATAAAATATTATTGCTATCTCAAGGAAAACCTTGAGTCTAAAAGTTTATCATGATTGGTAACTGACAGAAAAGGAAAGAGAGCTGAAAGCCCGCCAAGGCTTAACATCAAAGAGGATTTATTATTATTTTTAATGAAATGGAGTAAAATCTAAAATGTCCATGTAATTCAGGGATCAGAAATTTTTCACATTCTCAGACTTGAGATATACTGTCATCATTAAGAATCTAAAGTAATGAATTTCATAGAATGGCCAGTGACTGACCCACATTGATGGAGATGACTCTTTTCTAATAGCACTACCCCTGTAGGAAATGCCCTATTTGACTTCTTAGAATTAACAGACCACATTTTTAATGACGGAATTAGCTAGAAACAATTGAATAAGATAAAACCACAGCTGGGGGAAAAGAAAAAAACTATATACTAAGCAATTAACTTAATTTCCATGAATGCTAACATATTTCAACATGCAACAGGAAAGTTTCAAGATTCTCCACAGTAACAACCCTGTGGTTATAGCAAGCAAGGGCCACGCCCAATAATCAACATCCACAGGCACAAAACAGAGAAGTCACTTTCAGATAACAGATTCTGGAGTTTAAACATTACTTTTCAAACTGCAAAATTACATCATCCTTCAGAAACAGAGTTTATAGGCTTGTTATTTAGTTGTTAGTGTCAACAAGCACTCCCTGGAAGGGAAAAAGGCAAAAGGATTCTAAAGGCTGTTATTATACCCTGACATTTGGATATTCTCGATAAAAAAGAAGGAAAAAAAGATAGTCCATGCAAAACTCTCAGATGTATCAAAATCAAGAAGTTAGTATTTTTGCCTTGAAAATAACACTAGCTTAATTCTGTTCAGCTTAACTTCTAACCTTAGAATCATACAAGGTAGAACAGGAGACTGTTTTAGGAGCCCAATTCTTCCTTACAAATAAAAAAATAAAAAAAATAAAAAAAGGAAAAACAAACTGAGGCCCAGAGAAGCTAAGTGATTCCCATTCATTAACTGAGCCAAGACTAGAACAAGGTCTTCAACTTCTAACCTTGAATTCATTCCATGCTAGCACATTGGTGTGATTAGCATAGTATTTATAGTATATCACTTTAACTTTATTGAATCACTCCCAGATTGAAGGTACCCCCTTTTCAGCCAAGTAATCACAGAAGATTTCTACAAATGACCCCAGAGTTTTAAAGAGGTGACTCAAAAACTCATCTGACACAAAGATGGTAGAAAACATTTATATATATCTGAGAAAGGACTAGCATATAGAATGTATAAAGAAATCTTACAACTCAATAATAAAAAGCAACTCAATTAAAAGACGGGCAAAATCTATGAATAGACATTATCCAAAACAGATACACAAATGGCCAATAAATCCATGAAAACATGCTCCACAACATCAGTCACAAGAGAGAAGCAAATCAAAACCACAGGAAGATAACACTTCATACCCACTGGGATGGTTACAAGAAAAACATATAAAAACAAATGTTACCTGAGATGGGAGAAATCAGAACCTTCATACATCGCTTGGTGCAATGACTTTGTAATTTGTGCAATGACTCTGTAAAATGGTATGATACTTCCTCAAAAAAGTTTAACACAAAATTATCATATAAATCAGCAATTCCAGTCTTCGGTATAAACTCGAGAAATAAAAACCTATGTCTAAAAAACAAACAAACAAACAAAAACCTATGTCTATATAAATGCTTACCCTTACATATTTATAGCAGCATTATTCCTAACAGTTGAAAAGAGAAAACAACTCTAATAACCATCAATTAATGAACAGATACACAGCACATGCAATGAAGATCATTCAGCAATAAAAAGGGACGGAGGACTAATATATGTACAATATGGGCGAGTCTCCAAAACATCATGCTAAGTGGAAGAAACTAATTAAAAAATATACATATTGTATACCATTTACATGAAATGTCAAAAACACGACAATCCATAAAGATAGAAAGTAGATGAGGGATTGCTGGGAGCTGAGGTGGGGAGGCCCTTGGGGGGAAATGGAAACTGACTGTGAATGGGCACAGAGGTTTTTTGTGGAATGATGAAAATATTCTAAAAGTGATTGTGGCGATGGTGAATTTGGAACGTTGTACACAAAATACAAGTGAAGCTGTGTCTTCACAGCTCTGTGAATCCCCTAGAAACCACTGAATCACACACTTTAAAAGGGGGAATTATAGGATATGTGAATTGTATCTCAACAAATATGTTTTTTAAAAATATCTGAACCTGTCCCCTGTTCCAACTCACCAAGTCCGCAGCTATTGACAGGACCATGTCAGCACACACAGTGCCTGGGTAAGAATTATAAAAAGCTGCCTTCTCCAGGCCAGACAGAAAGTCACCCCTTCTTCCATGCTGACACGGCCAGACCTAGAGCAGGCTGCACTGCTGGAAAAGGAAGCCTTGGGGGGATTTCATCCAGGAACTCTTGGGCAGGGCATGGCCTGCATAAATATGTGTAACACAGTGGTGACATATTGCTCATAGATCACTCTATTATTACCAAAACAGATGGAAAAGATTATCTTTCAGGTGTCATAGATATGCTATCAAATTTTAGGCTTAAAATTACAAACACATGACTTTCCCACCTCCTCCTCCTGCCATCCAACCCATGAAATATCCTACTCCTCTAATGTTGCTTATCCTGGGGAAGTGTACCACCATCGAATTAAGCCTATGAGAAAAATATTCCATTGCCCTCACATCCAATCCCTTATCAAGTGCTACCATTTTTGCCACAGGCTCCCCCTCAACAATCATCAGCTGTGTAAACACCGGTAATAATTTCCTACTGGTCTTCTTGTTGGCATTTTTAATGCCCTTCAATCTAATTGCTACAGAGAAATCAGCCATTTGATCTTTATAAATCAAAACATGCCACCTTGCTTATTGGCGGCTTAGAATAAGATAGCTTATGTAAACGTGAATGATTTATCCCTGTGAATACTTCTGTCAACTCACCTCATGCCATTCTTCCTTCACCAGCTACAGTGTGCTGACCTTCATTCCTATCTAGGTCATAACGAGCTCTTTTTCACTTCGTTTTCTTTAAGGCTTAAAAGAGTAAAGACTGAACTGTAGAATTTCAAGCACCAAACATCATGGGGAAAAGGGAAGGCAACTGGTTTTCTTTACAATACTGTCAGAGTTAGTATATAATTTTGTACTAACTTGATGAAATTCTATTCTCCACTAGACCTTCAGTTACATGAAAATAAGATCCTTCCCAGAATGCCCAGCCTCCCATAAAATGTCTAACAATTGCAAATACTCAATGAATGCTCATTGAATAAATGGATGCACTCTGGTCATGGAGTTTCAGTAACCTCTTTTGCTGGCTCACCCTTACCATTATAAAATCTACAATGAGAATGCTTCCTTTACATTTAGAAGCTCTCTATCATGATTGGGCCAGTTGATTAAATCATGGACGCATACCAGCCTCATGTTTTCAAGATCTCAGTGATAAAGATTCCAACTCCAGCTCAAACTCAATAGTCCAGATCAAGATATAATACCCAATATTTCAACATAAAAGTGTGTCCTAGGAAAGATTCATATCAACATGCTTTTAGAAGAAAATTAATTGGACAATATTCGGATTAATTCAGACATGCTGGTCATACGTGCTTCAACCATGGCATCCTTGTCATTCATAGATAAGCATCTCAAAGACATGAGAATTAGTGGGCAGACACAGCAAACTCGGTCTCGGTAGAAAGTTAGATGAAGATACCTGTCTATGCAATCTTCTCAACCAAGATTTCCCCCAAAACACAGGACCTGAAAAAATACTGTCATATAATAAATACCCTTACATATGACAGTTATTTTATAATCTAAAACTTCTTTATGATTCAAAAGGCAAGGAAGAAATATATTCCATTTATATGGAAAAGCATAAAAGACTGAGAAGTTACTGAAAAATTGTTGACTTCTATAGAATCTTGTTTTTAAAACTCGTAACTTTCCTATATGACTGAGTTGAAGAATATTGTGTTTGACTAAGAAGTTTTGCTTTGCTTTTTAAATTCTTAAAGTGTGAATGGTGTACTGATAAAGTTACACCCTTTTGTTTTAAATTTAACTTGTTTTTAGACCATCAGAGCAAAGCAGCTTTGAACTTCATCAAAGTCATTATGTTCAAAGATGAAATTTATGTTTCTAGCTGCACTATTTAGTTATGAGAAATAGCACTGCCTATAACTCACAGCAAACTAAGCTCCTACTAATTATAGCACAACAGTTTAAGCTAATTAGTCTTTAGTGATTTTTCTTTTCAGATACAGCCAGCAACTCTGAGTTTCATCCTTAAAAATTTTCTACATTTGTTTAATCTTTCTTTAAATTTATTTTCCCAAGCCTCAATGTGCTTTTAAATATTATAATCTAAGAAAAGTGAAAAATGTGCTACCTCTTCTGCTGATAGAGGAAGGAGTAATCCTGTGTAGGGCCAATATGGCCAATTTCCCATTTTACAGAAAAATGGGATGACAGCGGTGTAAGAAGAAAAAGTAAAGGAAAAAAGGAATGCTGGGCTCAGGAGACATACTCTCGTTTCTTTTTAAGAGACTGAGGTAGGAACATTTACAATCCAGTGCAATCCTTTGAATTTCAGGGTATCTGCCCTGAGCATCTAGGTTAGAGGTCACTAACTGGTGACACCAGAGCTATATCTGGCCTTTAGACTTGTTTTGTTTGATGCAGACAGAATTGGCCCATGCAGTGTTTTCATTAAAAAATTACGTTTAGTCTCTCACATTTAAAGTCAGGACATTTCATGTAAAGAATGATGGATTCTAGTTTATCTTGAAAAGTGATTAGCTTTGCTAACAGTGTTCTCGCATTTTCTCATCTGTTTTTTCACTCATTAAACAAATACTGGGTGAGTATCTAGTAAATTCTGGGCACTCTGTCAGGCTCTAGATAGAACAGAGAAAAACACAGTCTTTCAATATAGTAAGGGAGATAAAAATAAAAAGATTTTAATGTCATATAAGGATCAAGGAGACGGTGAACATTCAGAGGACTGAAAGGATTTGCTTCTCCCTTGACTTTTTAGGAATTCACATTAAAACAGTGACCTGGATGAAGCGAGCAAGGGAGCAAGCTGTACAGATCTGACAGAAGCCCTGAGGTGAGGACGTTCTTCGCATAGTAGGGTAGGGAAGGACAAGGTTAGTGGGGCTGGATTCAAGGACACAATAAGAAGTGGTAGGGAATTACATATGGGAAGCAGGATAGGGCTTTGGGAGCCAAGGTAATCGGTGAGATTTATTCTAATGGAAACCCTCTGGAGGTTTGAGCAGAAGAGAGTGATTGACAAGTGTGGAATCACTCTGCTTCTTGGGTGGAAAAAAGAACATTGTGGGCAGTGGGAGGGATTGAGGTGGGAATGGGTGGGTGGCAGGAGGAAGAGATAGGAAGTAGAAGGCAATGTGGTAAGGCTAATGCAGTATGCAAGGTGGGAGGCAGACAAGACTCACATTGGAATGGTAGCAGTGCAGGGAAGGAGGAGTGGTCAACTTCTGGGTATACTTTGAAGGAAAACTAATAGACTGGATTGATGAACAGATGTGGAATGTCAGAAATGGAAAAAGAGCTCAAGGATGACTCAGCTTTGGGGCCTGAACAATGCAACAAACATGTCTTTTGGGGGGGGGCATCAAATGAATTACTATTTTTTAAATTCAAGCATAATTAACATAGTCATATTAGTTTCAGGTATACAATATAGCTATTCAACAATTCTAAACATTATTCAATGCTCACTACAATGGCGGGGAAGGAAAACCCTAAACTCACCCTGTCTCACCAATACACCTAGGTAACAGCCACATCAGTGCAACCAGAAAATAAATGTGTTTTTATCAAAATGGTGAACACTGGGGAGGAGCAAGGTTACCAGGAAAATCAAGATTATGGTTTGGAAATGTAACTGTGAGATGTCAACTGATATCCAGAGTAGAACTGGCAGGTGGTTATTTGAGCCACAAGTTTGGAGGAGAGGTCAAAGCTGGAAGTATGAATTCAGGAGTAAATAAATGACAAAAGCTGGGGAAATGAGCAGTCAGTACCCCCTTTCGAAAAAGCATGCCATCATCTCTGGTCCATTCTAGACCTTACTGCCCCTTGTTGCTTACACCAAGCTTGTTCACTCATTTAGTTACCTTCCTAAATAACCAAACTGAATAGAAATATTAAAAAGCATAAGAAATGGGAGAGACATCTAGTTCTACCAATTGCCTAGCAGTGTTGGCGAAAATACAGCCAAAATGAAATCAAATGCAGAGCAGGGCCAAAAATGAAGCTGAAAGCAGAGTAATTCATTCTGGAGCTTATGCTGGGGTTGCCAGGACAGTGGAATGAAGACGTGGGCAATGAGAGCATTAGGCTTGGCAATCTGGGAGCTGAGGTTGAACTGCCCAGGTGGAAAGAGGAAATAAGGTTTGGGGCCTAGGAAGCGGCCATTTGGAAATAAGCCCTTTTGCTTACAGCTGCACACCTGCAGGGCTGCACACAGGGATAAACCCTTGGTGGGTGCAGGGAAAGGACTAGATAGTTCGCTTGTCCTTCTCTCTCTCTGTGGGTGAGGCCATGGCGGGAGTGAGGGGTCTGAAGGGCACAGATACTTCAACGAAGAATTCAGGACGTGGGACCTACACCTCACACAGTGTGAGATTTCATATGAGGTTAACATATATTCGGCCCTCATCATCTGTCAGTTTCATATTTGTAAACTGATCGACTCCTTAAGATTTATTTGTAAACCCCAAATCAGTATTTGCGGCACTTTTGCCATCATTTGAAGACATGCTTGAAGTGGTGAAAAATTTGAGTCACAAGGTGTGCACATTCCCAGCCAAGGTTGAACAAGCAATGTTCTGCCTCCTTGTTTCAGCTCTCCTACTGCAAACAAGCATCCTTTTTCCCTGTATGTTTAGTGCCACGGTTTTTGCATTCGTGTGCCTTTTGTTGACCTCCCTGCTTCAAATGGACCCCAAGCATAGTGCTGAAATCTATCTCGTGTTCTCATGCGTAAGGAAACAGTGCTTGCCTTATGGAAAAAACTGGTTTGTTAGAAAAGCTTTGTTCAAGCATGAGTAATAGAGTTCTTGACCATGAGCTTAATGTTAATAAATCAACAATGTACATTACATAAGATTCCTTTAAACAGAAACATACATAAAACAAGGTTATGTATTGATTGGCTGATGATAATGTTATGACCAGGAACCTAACCCTGTATTTCCCTGAGGAGCTGTGGTTCAATATACGTTAATTCAGTGTTAACAGTGACTTTATAGAACAGAACTACCATAAATACTGAAAATTGACTGTTTGTGTTGAGCTACATAGAACCAATATATTAAAATAAAATTGTTCCCAGGTTGGTTATATCCTTGAGGTTCCTGGCAAAACCAATAAAAGCTCCTTAAACCAAGGCTAAGGAGAGTCTCATGCTGGCCTGGGTAAGTAGAAATTCTGCTAAAGACCATATTCACCTCGTGGAACATCTAGGTGACTCAATGGGTCAAGCAGGTGCCTCCAGCTCAGGTCATGATCCCAAGGTCCTTGGCTGGAGTCCTGTGTGGGGCTCCCTGCTCAGAGGGAAGCTTGCTTCTCTCTCTCCTGCTGCAATTCGCCCACCCACCTGGTGGTGCACTCGCTCTCTCAAATAAATAAATAAATAATTAAAAAAAAAAAAAAAAGACCATATTCACTTCAAAAAATAGATGAGAGAATATTTCTTATATTCCCAACAGACCAACAAATCACAGGTTAACACTGGCAATATCCTGAGCTAAAACAACATTATAAAAGAATACCTAAATACTTAAGACTTTAAACAAGTAAGATAATAAAGAAAAAATGGGGTTGCTTATCAAACCATCAGGAAAAACAAGATGCTCTGAATAAAGAACAGGAACACAGAAAAAAGAACCAGAGAGAATGTCTAGACAGGGAAAATACAATCACTAGAATTAAAAACCCAAAGGATAATTTAATAGAAAATTAGGCAGAGATTAATTAGGGGATTTGCAGGCTAGAACTAAGTAACTCTGAGCACCACAAAGAGATGTGGAGAGAGAAAACATGACAGGCCAGTCAACATGTATGCAGGAGAGAATGAGAAATTTCGAAATATATTCAAAAGGAAACCAGAAGGAGTAGAGTTGCTCTACAAATCTAGGGATAAACAAATCTGGAAGATACCTGCTGAAAAACTTCCAGTTGCCATTAAGACATGCCTCCCAAGATTCAGGAATCATACCCTAGAACTGTATAAAAATGGCAACAGTTGATCCCCGTGTAGTATGCATTTCCTGCTGGGCACTGCTCCAGGTGCTTGACATACTAGAGCTCATGTAAACCTCACACCTGATGAAGTAAGTTCCACTGCTCATCTTTGCTCTACAGATGAAGAACCAGAAACACAAATGAGTTCAGGATTTGTCCAATGTCACACAGCTGGTAAGTGGTGGAGGTAGGATTCGTAGCCCCACAGTCTGGCTCCAGTCTCTGCAGCAGTGCATTTTGCAGTGAAATTATTTTTTGAAGAGCAAAGGGCAAATAGACACACTTTCAGGCCAATGGGAAAAGAGAAGACAAAAGAGTTCTGACCACCAAGAGAAACATACTAAATAGATTTCTAAAAGATAGAGATCTCAAAGAAGAAAAATGAGCCAAGATACAGGAAAGAGGGTGCATAGGGGTGCCTGGGTGTCTCAGTTGCTTAAGTGACTGCCTTTAGCTTGGGTCATGATCCTGGAGTTCTGGGATCAAGGCCCGCATCGGGCTCCCTGCTCATCGAGGAGTCTGCTTCTCCCTCTGATCCTCTCTCCTCTCGTGCTTGCGCTCTCTCTCTCTCTCTCCCTCTAAGTAAATAAATAAAATCTTTATTAAAAAAAAAAAGGAAGGAAGAGGGTACACAAAGGACGTAGTGAACATGTGAGTACATCTGCAAAAACACTTGATTGTGTGAAATAACAATAAGGCTTCTAGAGAAAACACATACAGATCTCATTTCTCTCTTCCTCTAAGATACTCCCCAAACCAGGACTTACAGGGTATAAAGGTATTTTCTGGAAGGCCCAAACTCAAAAAGACAGGAAAACAGAATAGCAACATGCAACACAATCCCAGAAGCCAGAAAACAGAAGCGATGTTTAACCAGTTTTGCATCATGGAAAAAGAGGACGTTTGGGGTGCATGGTGGAGAGGAGACTAGAAATGAGTCCGTTTGTGGGCAGAATCCTCCGAATGCTTCGGAATGGGGGTAGCAGGCTCATCTGGAAAAAGAAATGAAGTGGAGGAGGAGGTGGTAAAGTAAGAATTTTAAGCAGCAGATACCCAGATCCCCTGTCTGCCCCCTACAACCAACGGTGTGCTATTCCACACCAGGGGAGAAGAGGCTTATTGTCTAAAGGGGTAAAACCAGATATCTTAACTAGACTACTTGGCAGAATCTTGACATACATTGTGAGGAAACAGGTGGATTAAATAAATATATGCACCCTGGACACTGCAATCCCCTAGGCCTCTTCTCCCACCAGGCTCCCAGAATACCATCCAGGGGGAAGACTGGATCCTTCTTACCTCTGGGGCACCTGACTTACCCAAAAGGGAAGAACCAGAAGCCCTGACTGTAAGGGGTTCCTAATGCAATGAGCCATTGTATCGTTAACCTCAGAATAACAAGGTCCGCCATGAAAATGGAGATTTCAATTAGGGTGTGAGTTCCTTATACTTTAAGTCTGTGCAAACAACCAAAAATTACCAGATGTATGCAAAAAAAAAAAAATTCTTATTTGAAAGATAGAAACCAACCAACATAAAATAGAAACGAAGCTATTTGGGAAAAACACTTTATACAGGGGAAGAAAATATAAAGGAAGAAAACCATCGCTCCAAACTTTGTATGTATATGAAAAGGTATGATAGCCATTAAGTTAGGAAAAGATACAAAGAGGAAATTTAGAGTACAAAAAGTCTTTTAATTTGCAAACTTTAGACAGTGTATTAAAAACTCAGTACAAGTGTTCAAAGAAAATACCTCCAGAAAGATTTCAAGAAGATAAAACTAAGAGAATATTTGATGCATCTCGATATCTGAGCGGACACTGAGAAAACTAGCCAAAATTTTGGATGAGCTAGTATAAAACCACAGAAATGGGGGGAGGTAGGAAAAGAAAAAATGAAAGAAGATGGGATTGGGAGGGAGACAAACCATAAAAGACTCAATCTCAAAAAACAGACTGAGGGTTGCTGGGGGTTGGGGGGACGGGAGAGGGTGGTGGAGATATGGACATTGGGGAGGGTATGGGCTATGATGAGTGTTGTGAAAGGTGTAAACCTGGCGATTCACAGACCTGTACCCCTGGGGATAAAAATACATTATATGTTTATCAAAATAAATAAATTAATTAAAAAATAAATAAAACCACAGAAAATAAAGAAATTTTAAAAATTACTAATTTGTGGGACAAGAAAAATTATGCACAAAAGAAAAAAAAATTAGTATTACACTTTGCTACAAAACTCAACTCTGAATTATCACTTACAAACTCATCACCACAGAAGCACTGAATACTGACCTATTTTAAATTTTGATCCCATAAAATCCTATGCCCTAAGTTAATGCATATTCAAATATTAATCAATTGGTGATTAGCTTCTTCCCAGCCCCTCAGTTTCAAACAAAGGCAGTGAAATGTTTATTTGTTGTGGAGATTTGGATGAGGGGTGGCTCTAAAACTGACTGGCCTGTGCTCATCTAAACTCAATCTAGTCAGAGTACAGTAAGTAGAATAAAGTGTGGATTTCCCTATTTTAATTTTGTGCTTTTGTAAGACTTTTAAAATGTTGTGTTTCATAAACCTCATAAAAAGACTACCTCACATCACGGTGGTGGCAAGGTGGTGGCGTGAGACTCTTGTTAGAGCATCAGGTATCAGATTTGATAGTCAAGCAATGCTTAAACTAAAAAAAAAAATCAAGAAGTAGCAATATAAGCAAGTTACTTATTTAAAAATAAATAAAATAAAAAATAAAAATATCACAAGAGCCAAAGAGTTGAAAGTCATTTTCTTTGGGAAAGGAGAAATAAACAGGATATGGACAGAAACCCGAGGTTTTCCTTCAACAAACAAACAAGCAGAAACAAATATAAAAAAGCAAACAAAAAAAACTGTGTAGAAGTTTGTACATGCTTACATTATTTATTTCTGATATAAAAGAAAAACTAGAAAATAAAAGGAATAGGACCAGTAATGTCTAATTCAGGGCATTAAAAATTTCAACAAAAATAGTTGATAACAAAAGAACAGTATTCTGGAGAAAAGCTATATAGTTTTAAAATACTGCAAAGTCCTCTAATGTTGGAGATATTGGTTAACTATAGACTTTGTTAAGCATGCATACTGAAATCTCTAGGGCAATTACTAGAAGAAAATAAATAAGGTGTATAACTTTCAATGTTACTGAGGGGAGAAGAAATTTGTAATCAGTCCAAACAAAGAGAAGAAAACAAACAAACAAAAAAATTCAGAATATATTAATAGAGCAATATCAATATATTAACACCTAAATTCTAAGGCAAACAATTTATTAGGGATAGTTGGTCACCTCATGTTGACCAAAAATATTCCTATTATAAATTTTTATACATCAATAATTCACTAAAAACATAAGGCAAAAATACAAAAATACTGGGGCACCTGGGTGGCTCAGTGGGTTAAAGCCTCTGCCTTCTGCTCAGGTCATGATCCCAGGGTCCTGGGATCAAGTCCCGCATCATCTCATCATCATCAGAGCTCTGCTCAGCAGGGAGCCTGCTTCCCTTCCTCTCTCTCTGCCTGCTTCTCTGCCTACTTGTGATCTCTGTCTGTCAAATAAATAAGTAAAACCTTAAAAAAATACAAAAATACTAGGATAAACAGAAATTATAATTGTATGAAACTGACTGATTAGATAAAGCATCAGTAATGAGATATACATTTTCAGCAACACAACTAACAAGTTTAACCCAATTAACATAGAGAGAACACTGCTCTGATCCATGGGGCACTAAGGTTAGAAATCAGTAACAAGGAATGCCTGGGTGGCTCAGTTGGTTAAGCGTCTGCCTTAGGCTCAGGTCATGATCCCAGAGTCCTGGAATCCAATCCCATGTTGGGCTCTCAGCTCACTGGGGAGCCTCTTTATCCCTCTGCACATCCCTCCCTCCACCCCCACTTATGCCTCTCTGGTGCGCATGTGCTCTCTCTCTCAAATAAACAAAATCTTTAAAAAAGTGAAAATCAGTAACAAAATATGACTGGGAAAACTCCATTATGTTTGAAAATTCAAAAATATATTTGATAACTCATGGATCCAAGAGGAAAATCATAACAAAATTATATCATTTGTAGAACTTAACCACAATAAATGTGCTAAATATCAAAGCCCTGGTTGACAGCTAAAACTATGATTTCAGGACAATTTAAAGCCACATATATTTGTAGCAGAACATTAAAATGGTAGGAAAGTAATCATATAACTTAAGTGATTAAAAAAAGAAAAATTAAATCTAAGAAGTGGGAAAAAGCAAATGAAATGCAAAGATTGAAAAGTGAAAAATAATGCCAAATTCTGCCAAGTTTGATTAAAAAGAGTACTGAAATAATACTTAAAAAGAATGAAACAGGGAAGTACATATAGATAAAGCAGAGATAAGAATGATAATAAAAGGAAATGTTTTGATACCACTTCTTGCCAATACATTAGAAAACATAAAAAAAATGGATGAAATTCCTAGAAAAACCACAACTTTGCATAAAGAAAAAGACGATATGACTACTATAACTATTCAAAAGATTCATTCAATAGTTAAAATATTTCTTCAGTGAAAACTCCAAGCCCAGATGGTTTTATTTGTAAGTTATACTTCTTCGTCAAGCAACAGATAATTCCAATATTTCTCAGATTTTTCTCCAGGTCATTTTTAGAGGTGAAATAATTTTGATACTAAAGCCAAAGAAAGGACAGTATAAGAGAATATAGAAAGAAAATCTCATATATGAATATATATGCAAAAATGCAAAAAAAAAATATTGGCAAACACGTACCACCCATTTATTTAAAAATCTTACATAAAAGCCAAGAGGAAACTAACCCAGGGATAAAAGATTGGTTAATATTAAAAAATGCTTACTACATTAACAGTTTAAAGAAGAAAAACAGCATGAATTTTCCAGTAAAATTAGAAAAAGCACTTAAAAAAATAAAACATTCATGATAAAACCCAACCTGGGAAGATCTGCCTTAAGTTGATAAAAAATAAAACATTCATGATAAAACCCAACCTGGGAAGATCTGCCTTAAGTTGTAAGGCAAAAATCTAAAGGACACATCAAAATCTAAAGGACAAAATCTAAAGGACACATCATACACAATGGTGAAATGTTACCTTTAATTCATTTTCTTTAAAATCAGAAACAAAATAGGATTATCTTACCATCAATGTATTTAACACTGTCTTAGGCTAGAGAAAATGCAGTCATATAAAAAGACACAAAAGATGCAAGTGCTGATAAGGAAACAAAGACCCTCATTATTTGCAGCTAATTCTCCAAAAACATCCAAAGAAATCAAAGACAATGATCATACATTGCATTCTGGGTGGTTAAGAATGGACTCTTCAATCAACTGGACTGCTAAGTTGACTTCTCATATTAGAATAAAATAAATGACTACTTCTCTCTCACAGGATATACAAAATCAATTCCAGATAATTAAAGACTTAAATATAAAGAGCAAAACATTAAACTTTCATAAATACATTTAAGGAGAATGTCTTTAGCACTTCGGGATAAAAGAGAAAAATTTTCAAACAGCTCATAAGAGAACATAAGCTATAAAGAAAAAGATTGATACTTTAATTCAAAATTAAGAACATTTGTTCATCATTTGACAGCATCAACGGAAAAAAAGAAAAACAAAACTAGCCACTAAAAAGATGATTAACTGAAAGTGTACAAAGAATTCCTGCCAAAAAGGAAGAAAGAAAGAAAGAAAATCTAGATCACAGAAACATAAATGGTCACATAGAAAAGGAACTTAACATCATTGTAATCATAGAAATACAAATTAAACCACAGTGAAATACAATTTTATATTCATTAGATTTGCACAAATTAAAAAAAAAAAAAAAGAACAATAACCAGCATTAGCAAGGATATAGACCAACAGATACAACCATAATGTTGAGGGGACAAAAATGTAGATGCATGCATACTGTATGATGCCATTGTATAGAAGCTCAAAAGATTAAAAAGGTAAAATAATTTAACATGCTATTTAGAAAAACACATGTGTATTCAAGGAATAAAAAAAAAATCATATTTAATTCGGAATAGTGAATACTATTTGAGGGGAAACAAGTGAAGAAAATGTCAGGAGGATGAGTTAGCAGGTAGATTTAAATGGACTTCAAATGGTTTAAATCTAGGGCACCTAGGTGGCTCAGTTGGTTAAGCAATTGTCTTTGGCTCAGGTCATGATCCCAGAGTCCCAGGATCAAGTCCTGCATCCGGCTCCCTGCTCAGCAGGGAGTCTGCTTCTCCCTCTGACACTCTCCCCTCTTGTGCTTTCTCTCTCTCTCTCAAATAAGTGAATAAAATCTTTTAAAAAATGCTTTAAATCTTAGGTGGTGGCTACACAGACATTCTTTGCAATTTCTTCATGCCACTTGTCCAATAATATAATTCATTATTAAAAATATACTGCACCAAAAAATGGCCAAAATAAAAACATTTTAATAAAGAATTAAAAGAAATTCAGGAATAAGACAAATAAAACTAGTTATTAATAAAGCAAAGATATTTGGGAATTTGGAGGTACTATCCTAATCTGCTGTGATTGGAATTAAGAATTTTCAAATATATTAAGCAAGAATCAAAAATTATATAATGTAGCAAATATATATATAATAATATATATAAATAATATATATTATTATATTTATATATTACAGTATATATTATAAATTGTATATATATTTATATATAATATATGATATATATTAATATATTTTTATATATTAAATATATATAAATAATAGCAAATAATTGAGAAAGCCTGTAACTCAATCACTGCATCACTTTACATATTTCTCCCTTCAACAGATTTCCTAACTGTTCCACAAATAATCTACTGTAAGAGGTTGAGAATAACTACAAAAAGCAGACTTCTTAAATTATAAATGGCCTTTTCACTTTGATTTTATTACAAACACTATTTTCAAGCAACTTGAATCAAGATAAAATTTCCTTCCCTTTTCACCAGCTTTACAAGTGGTGCATTGACTATACTTTCAATGACTCATTTACCCATGAAGCACAATTTAAATATTTTCTCCATGAAGAACAGAAACAAAAAAGTATTACTAAGCATGCAAATGTAATCAAGAGGGGGACATATAGTAAACAAGTAAGACATTTTTCAGTGTCCACATGTTACCATCCATTTGCCTGCAGCAAAGACAGTCAGAATTCATGAAGTCATGAGCATGAGTCCTGAAGTCATGAGCATCTTACCAATACCAGAGTCTTGATCCTAATTCGTTCTTTGGTTAATCTATCACATCCCTTCAAGCCTGCCAAGTTAAAGCAGTGCTCTCTTATAACTGGTGATTTGAAATCTCTGATAGATTAAATATCCCCACCTCTTTTCCCACTATCTTTGGCTTCTTTACCAGAAACCTGTATCTCAGCTATACGAATTTAAAAATACATTTTTTTACCTTTCCAATCTAATGTGGCAGTAGGCTTAGGATACACAAAATTCGTTCTTGTAACTTCCTCCAAACACCTACGAACTTCCCCCACCCCTGCCAACTGCAAAAGCAAAGCTAATGAAAGAATCTCCCTGTCCACCAAACAGCTAAGCCATCTCATGCCCAAACATCAGAACAAGTAAAACTTGTGAGGTAGATGAAGAAAGACTGTAGGGAAACCCAAAGAATAGCACCAAACAAACAATGGAGAACTTTTTTCGAAGTTTTTAGTGGGTGTGCAAAGACTGAAAGGTCCAGTCACTCTTATGCAGACCCATTTCTAAGGGATGTGTCTGCAGAGAGCTAAAGGACAAGGTAATGTCTGCAGAGAGGGATAAGGTAGTATCTTCCTTTAGCTAAGATGAAGAGCAGCTTGCTCACTGCTTGTTATAAAAAAGGTAAGATCTCAGCCCCGTGTTCCTCAGCTATGGGTATGGTATCTATCCCAGCCATATCTTACCATCTCTGTTGGACTTGAGGGCAAGGGCAACTGACGCGCGCTCCCTCCTTCACCAGTGAATAATAAAGCTCTTTGTCACTGACCCAGGAATATCGTGTCTTCTGCTAGCATCCGTGAAACAGCAGCAGGCCAGCTTATTAGCTTGTAAGTAGGGAAAATAAAATTCCAGACTTAACAACGTTATCCTACTTTGTCTGTAAAGTACTGGCTAGGAAGTAGGAAAGGACTAGAAGAGGCACAGTATAATTTTAGAAGTATTTCCAAATAAGCCATACTCCACTATGAAGGATAGACTGAGGGGGGAAATATTCTTTAAGTTAATTATACTTCTTCAGATATTATAAAGTATCAAGAATCTATAATAGAAAAATATCACTGTATAAAAGGAATAATGTATTTGGTGAAAGACTCCTAAAATAGGGAATCAGACTGGGAATTGTACATTCTCCTAGAGATCTGGGAAGACAATCTGACCTCTTCATGTAGAAAAGCAAACAGGGCCAGGGTAATCCCCTGACATCACCTGTTGATAAAGGCAAGCTTTGGATAAAATTTGC
Source organism: Martes martes (assembly GCF_963455335.1). Classification (NCBI taxonomy): domain Eukaryota; kingdom Metazoa; phylum Chordata; class Mammalia; order Carnivora; family Mustelidae; genus Martes; species Martes martes. The sequence continues at coordinate 176,452,232 of NC_137888.1, read as the reverse complement.
TTTAGAGTGCACTGAAAATATTAAGCATAAAAATGAAAAAAAAAAAACAAATGATAGTAGGAAAAAAGACTGCCTGTGGATCCAAAAGAGCATTTCAGAAAACTGACTATATCTTCAAAAGAAAACAAACAAATGGATGTGGCCTCTGTGAATCAGGAACAGAAATTCATAGGAAGGAACAGCATGAGATAAAGAGTATTTCAAGAAATAAGACAAAAAAGCCAAGATACAGGGTATCAGTGTTTTTTTTTAAATATAAATAAATCACACATAAAACTAAAAGTTAAAAAGATGGAATATCTCCAGAACTGTGTACAAAATAATATTCAAGTATGATAAACTAATTTTTCACGTTCTATGCGAAGTAAATTAAAGGGAACTAAACCTAGCTGTACGCTGGAAAAATGCATGTTTTTAACTAAAGGGATGAAGAAAAAATGATCTCAGATGCAACCAACATGTGAGACAAAAAACAAACAAAAAAGGAGTTGGTGGTGAGCTCCTAAGAAATAGAAGTGATTCTGACCGCAGGCTTGTGTTCAGTAACACTAATTCCAGAAGGCAACAGAACACCACATTGGAATTCTTCAGCAGTTTGGGATGCAACCTTTGTCCCAACCAAAAGGTGTCTTCATACTTAAGTCAACATAATGACATTCCTTAAAACGCAAGACGATGAAACATAGTTATATTTTTATTTTTATTTATTTTTTTAAAGATTTTTATTTATTTATTTGACAGACAGAGATCACAAGTAGGCAGAGGGGCAGGCAGAGAGAGAGGAAGGGAAGCAGGCTCCCTGCTGAGCAGAGAGCCCGATGCGGGGCTCGATCACAGGACCCTGGGATCATGATCTGAGCAGAAGGCAGAGACTTTAACCCATTGAGCCACCCAGACACCCCCATAGTTATATTTTTAAATGTAACTTATTAACTGTTAAATAATTAAAAATTGAGAAATTAAAAAAAAATTAGAATGCAAGAGTGGGAAGAGGTCTTGTGGCTGGCATTGCAACTAGGTAAAACATTGCTATCTCATTGATTCTGGCAAAATTCTGGTTAAAAATAATATGCACATATAAAATTATTCATGAGAAAAACAGTATATATACACTTACTATATACATACACACGTGTATATACACATAATACCTAATACATATTTATGCCTTGTGTGTGTGTGTCTGTATCAAAATGGCCTATGTATGAAAATGGCATAATAAGAATCTAAATCAAAGACCACAGAAATCATTAAGACAGCAAAGTATACGGTAAGGGAAAAAAAGGAACTGAACTTGTTTAAAAGGGAGGGACTCTGAAAAAATAATTTAGATTTAAAATTATGGCTACTAGAGACATATATACAGAACACCTTGGTAAACTTACAGGCCAACTGAAATTTGCATCATATAAATCTAACGTCTGGCCCTCAAAATACCCGGGAAAGATCCAGTTTTAAATCAGAGAACCAGAAACACTGTTCACAGAGGAAAACAAAGTGAAAACAACGGGAAGAGCAAATAAGGAAGAAAAACAGAGCGTGCAGAATAGAACATCAAAAATAAAGCCAACCATTGTCATTACAACACAGAAAGTTACAGAATAAGCCACGCATTCAACGACACATCATCAATTCATTAATGGCTTGTGGCTGTGGAGGGAGACCACGACCCCATTGTAAGAACACATGCATTCCAATTTCAGAGTTACTGAGGTATGAAGAACTAAGAGAAACCTCATAACCAAGATAATCCTGATAATGCATTACTTAAAAAATACATAGTTAAAACAAAGGAAGAGAGTCTAGTAAGAAGAAACAAAAAGTAGAAAGTAGTCAAAAGATATTTCAGGAATATAAAAAGCTAAATGAGGTCTCTGGTGCCTATTCTAAATTCCCTGAAGCAAGAAGGTGATTTTCTCAGGTTGGGCCAGGAGTTCACCCAGGTCCAATTAACACTGGTACAAAGGTGGCTTCCAGAGCCAGGCCGGAGTGAGGGTTACTCCTAAGGTCACTGTGAGCTGGGCCAAACTGCATGGGAGGTCAACAAGATGTCACATTCTTTTCTTTTTCATTGTTTTTGTGCCTTAAATATTTTCAGATTTGTCAGATATAGTTCTCTAATTTCAAAATTCTCAAAGAGCAAGGACCATGTCTGACAATTCTTTCACTTTCTTTCCAGTTCAAATTCAATATGAGATACAGCGTAGCTACTCCATGATCATATTCTTACCTGGATTCTTTTTCCCATCCTAAACAGAATCCTTCCAAAAATAGTAAAATGGAAAATATACCCACACACATTTTAAGCTCTGATTCATACAGTAAGTACATAGAGATCCAAAAGATCATATTGAACTGTTCCTCAACCGATTCATTCAATTAATAAAATACACGTACTGTTTCTAAAATCCAAAATGACCACACAAACTCAGTGAACTTTTTTAAATGTTGACTTTCTGGACATGGTGAACATAAACTTACAAGCAAACTGGAGTTTAGCTTCTCTGCTGACAATCGTTCCAAGCGAATTTGTTGCGAAACACTGGTAACTTCCTGTATCCCAATTTCTGTTGGGGTTAATAACCACAAGATTTCCTCCGTTCAACTTATAACGGTATTCCATACTCAGATTAATATCACTTCCATTCAGCTGCCATCTGTAAAACAAATGTCAAGGTTTTTTCCCCTCTTAGTATATTTAAATTAAAAAAAAAAAACTCTATATTATAAAGTCCACTTTAAACATCACCTCCCTTACAAATAAAAGGCAATAAATATATTATTCCATTGTGACATGTCTGAAGCTCAAACATGGCCCATTTATCAGAAACAAAAGATTCAAACATGGTGAAAGCACAACAGAATAACAGCTAAAATTTAAGGATTTTTCACGATTTTCTGAAGAGGGGAGAATAATTTGTTCACTAGGGGAAAAATGAGGCTAGGTCTGTATAGGCAGAGATGAAGTAGAAAGTGGAGGTAATTACCTCATGTACTTCAGGCCAATCTCATGCTGCCGATGAAGGGGGGAAAGAGCACACTTCTTTGATTTATTCAGACTGACTGAGCACATTTAATAAATTAATTGGATAAGTGCTCAACTATCCATTTCAATTTGTCTGGGTAAATACCCATCCCTGAGGCACTCTACACTCTTCTCAGCCATCACAATGCTATTTACTAAATGGTACACCACCATAAAAAACCCTAAATGCCACCTGGGGGGTCTCACACAGTAAAGGCATTAACCCCAGAGCCATATTTATCAATGGGAAGCCTGAAGAAAAAAGGAAAAAGAAAAGATGCTGGTTTTTGAACAAGAGTTTTTAAACAGAAAAACTAGGGTTCTTTTTAAAAACAACCTGAGGGTTTCGAAGGGGCAGGGGGGTGGGAGGTTGGGGGAACCAGGTGGTGGGTATTGCAGAAGGCACAGACTGAATGGAGCACTGAGTGTGGTGCAAAAACAATGAATACTGTTACACTGAAAAGAAAAAAAGAAAAAGATTTATTTATTTGAGAGAGAAGGAGAGAGAAAGAGTAGGGGGAGGGGCAGAGCGAGAGGGAGAGAGAGAATCTCAAGCGGACTCCCTGCTGAGTGTGGAACCTGACATGGGGCTCGATCTCATGACCCTGAGATCATGACTGGATCCAAAGCTAGAGACTTAACTGACTGAGTCACCAAGGTATCTCCAGAAAAAACAGTTTTTAAACAGTGAGCATACTTGACACATCAAAGTAGACTTCACCTTTAAAAACTCAGAAATAGAGATGCCTGGGTGGCTCAGTTGTTAAGCGTCTGCCTTCACCTTGGGTCATGATCCCAGGGTCCTGGTATCAAATCCCACATCAGGCTCCCTGCTTGGTGGGAAGCCTGCTTCTCCCTCTCCCATTCCCCCTGCTTGTGTTCCCTCTCTCGCTGTGTCTCTCTCTGTCAAATAAATAAATAAATTCTTTTAAAAATAATTAAAATAATTAATTAAAAAAATAAAAACTCAGAAATATCCCATAGTCTTAAGAACACACCCACTATATAAATTAGAGCCATTTACCTCCTAGAAGACTTAATGTTTATAGTAAAAAGAAACCACTATCAGTTCTATAAAGTTTTGTGTATTAAAACAACAATCACTGGGGTGCCTGGGTGGCTGACCCCAGGGTCCTGGGATTGAGCCCCACATCGGGCTCTCTGCTCAGCAGGGAGTTTGCTTCCCCCTCTCTCTATCTGCCCGCCTCTCTGCCTACTTGTGATCTCTCTCTCTCTGTTAAATAAATAAATAAAACCTTTAAAAAATCAAAACAAACAAACAAAAAAACAACAATCATCTTAGTTGCTCTTTGTAACTTTGAGAAGTTGGGTAATCTAATACTCATTTTACAGATGAAGATTTTTTTTTTTTAAATTTTTGTCTTTTATTCTTTTTTTTTTTTATTTTTTTTTTATTTTGATAAACATATAATGTATTTTTATCCCCAGGGGTACAGGTCTGTGAATCGTCTGGTTTACACATTTCACAGCACTCATCATAGCCCATACCCTCCCCAATGTCCATTTCCCCACCACCCTCTCCCCTCCCCCTTCCCCCCCGCAACCCTCAGTCTGTTTCTTGAGATTGAGTCTTTTATGGTTTGTCTCCCTCCCAATCCCATCTTTTCATTTTTTCTTTTCCTACCTCCCCCCAAACCCCCCCCACCTTGCATCTCCCCTTCCTCATATCAATGAGATCATATGATAGTTATATTTCTCCGATTGACTTATTTCGCTAAGCATGATACCCTCTAGTTCCATCCACGTCGTCGCAAATGGCAAGATTTCATGTCTTTTGATGGCTGCATAGTATTCCATTGTGTATATATACCACATCTTCTTTATCCATTCATCTGTTGATGGACATCTAGGCGCTTTCCACAGTTTGGCTATTGTGGACATTGCTGCTATAAACATTCGGGTGCACGTGCCCCTTCGGAGCACCACGTTTGTATCTTTAGGATATATACCCAGTAGTGCAATTGCTGGGTCGTAGGGTAGCTCTATTTTCAGTTTTTTGAGGAACCTCCACACTGTTTTCCAGAGTGGTTGCACCAGTTTGCATTCCCACCAACAGTGTAGGAGGGTTCCCCTCTCTCCGCATCCTCGCCAGCATCTGTCATTTCTTGACTTGTTAATTTTAGCCATTCTGACTGGTGTGAGGTGGTATCTCATTGTGGTTTTGATTTGTATTTCCCTGATGCCGAGTGATGTGGAGCATTTTTTCATGTGTCTGTTGGCCATCTGGATGTCTTCCTTGCAGAAATGTCTGTTCATGTCCTCTGCCCATTTCTTGACTGGATTATTTGTTCTTTGGGTATTGAGTTTGATAAGCTCTTTATAGATTTTGGATACGAGCCCTTTAACAGATGAAGATTTCAATGAAAAGTTGAGTAAGATGTCAATTGTTCCCAAATAAATCATTGTTGGATCAGAAGTAGCCCTCATCTGAATTCTAGCCCAGAGTCCTTTCATCATGTCATGTGCGATCTAAAAATTGTTGTATTAATATATAAAATATTTAACCTGAATGTATTATATGCTCTAAAAGCAAATAAAGACATGAAATATTAACATTATCACAAATGAAATTATGCAAAGGTAAATGAAATATTAGCTGTCAAAAGTAATGAATTTAGTATGGAAAATCTCAAATAATCATGAAACTTTTAATAAAATATAATCTGATACCATTTATATGAAGTTGTAAAACATGTGAAAATTATAAACCTCTACTTCAAGGTATTTTAAAGCTCTCATGGAGAAAGTGGGGTATGTTCAGGGGGCAAATACTAGGAAATTTAGATTTTTGGTTTTCTTTCTTGAGGAGTAGTTATATGGATATTCATCATTGGACTAGATTATATGTTTATCTCATTTTCTGTATCTGAATAATATATAATAAAATTGTAATGATAGAAACCATAGGAAGTGAACAAATGTGTAAGTTCAGCCCCATGTTGCAATGAATTCTCAGGCAGGTACACATGCAGACAAACAACATGGGGAAGACATAGTCCTACACATGCTGGGCTTGACTTTCAGAGAATCAATAGGACAATAAATCACAAGTGGGGGGGGGTTGAATTTTTAAGCTATTAATGGCTTGTCAGTTTCTGAGCAACTTCATGCTTGCAGTGGGAAAAACTTCTCTAAACTCAAACCAGAAAAGATGTGCATAATTCCACATACTTTTGAAAGGAAGACTCCCATGACAAAGGGTATGTGGTGTTTTTGTTACCTATAAAGTAGAGTTTGTATGGGAAAAAAGGATTTTAGCTTTAGAATGTTTATGGCCTGACTAAGCATGCCTGATGGCTTCATTTGAAAATTGTGCTTTTGTGTTTAGCTGATGAATAAAAAAGGTACAGTGGCTATGTGGAAAATTGTAAAGATAAATAAAAATACGGAGAAGCCCTTTTCTTACCTGTTTAATAGCTGGAAAGATTTAAGACATCATAAAGTACGTGGGAGAATACTTTATTTCAGTAAGTGTCTAAGATCTAAAAGCTATCATCCCAAAGCTTTGACTAAACAACTAAAATGGAAAAGATTTTTGTATGCTTAAATGTTTCTTACTTCCTTTAGCTCAATCTTCATCACACAGACTGAATCCCTAGATTATTTCATTAGGTGAAAAGGTAAAATCTACTCTCTTTTAAATGTTTCTGCTATAACAAAAGTAAGAGTGCTTTCGCTTTAACAAACTCTCCAGAGCTAAGATTTACATGACATACCCCAAAGAATGCTAATTCTCTCTTAACAAGGTGATATAATTATTTCTCTCCTTCTTAACACTATTCATCATTAACTAGACCTCATCCCCAGGTGATGTAAAATTTCTCAGTATCTTATTAAACATTAATTGTTTTTCCTCTTGTTGAAAGTATGTGAATTAGAAAGGGCTGTATTTATTTAAACTCTGAGTGTGTAAGGAATCTCTGGGCCTGAAATTCCAAAAATTACCATATCCTGAGAATATAATGTACTTGTGTTCCCAAAGCAAAATATTCATATTTGGGCCTGATTTCTAAATATTTCTGAGATTATCTTCTGTACAAGAAATATTCAGGAAAACTGAAGACAGACAGACATACTCCTTTTACAAAGTATGTGTCCAATAAATCTATAAATTACATAAACCTTCTTTGCAGTAAATTGTAGTCAACTGTGCAGAGTTCATGAACACAACATGTGGTAACCAAGTGTGAAAGGTGAATGTCACAGTTAGGCCATGAATATGGGAAGCTTTTAGAGGTAGATACTATCTTTTAGATTTGCACAGTCACAATTCTTTGTAATAAATGCAGATGTCCACTTTTATGAATCAAATGTGAAGTTCATGAGAAACTCTAAAGTTCAAGAATGAAATCTTTTTGAAATGACAGAATTGTTTAAAAATTCATGAAAGTAACATTTGCATACCCAAATTCCATTCCAAAAGGCTTAATGCAGTGATCTGGAGCAAAAGAAGACAGCACCATGGCTCTTGAGGCTGCATACACGAGCATTTCAATCCTATAACATTTACATTGTGCTCTAGGAACAGACTAACCTTGTAGCTTTAGTTCAGTGGTAAATGTCACAAGATTAAGCACCTTTGTATAATCATCATGTTGTAACACTCTTGAATGATCTTATGAGTTCACTGCCAGCCTTCAGTGTTCAAATGCTCATTCTACACAAATTAGGATTTGCTTTTAGAATCCACAAGTGAGAAATGGTTTAATATTCATATTTCACAAATCTACTGATTTTCAGACGATGAGCTCTCATCCCTTTGCATATCTTGGTGTGAGGGTTATATGTGAATTTGCTTCTGGGCCAATACATAGGAGTTGGGAGCTGGAATGAGAAGTCTAGGCTTCACACTCTGCTAGCCTTCCTGAGATAACACGAATCTTATCAATCCACCTCTAAAATCTCTCTGCATCCTCTACACAGCAAGGTGCTGGTATCTCCTCACTGGAGAGAGGCTGGGGAGGTAGAGTAAGGAGACTGGGCCAAGCCTGTTCAATGGAATGGTAGAAGTCTATAGCCAATCTCCTTCTAAACATTTTTTTTTAATAGAATTTCTTTAAAACATCATGCATGCCCTTGAGCCAATAGGTTTTGAATTTTGAATATAACAGCATAAGGTAGCTGACACAGAAGCTATTACAACTGGCAGCTACTACTTCCTCATGATGAAAACTATACTTGTTACTTCTGGGAAATACACTAAAACATCACTGACTGAATGTAGAAGAACCATTGCCTTCCAATACAAAGAACAAACTATGTGTGTGTGTGTGTGTGTGTGTGTGTGTGTGTGTGTGCGCAAACATGAATTTATATGGTAAGTTCAGCCAGTATGAAAAGCCTAAACTTTCAGAGTTGAAAAATGCTTTTGAAAGCATGACCTGCCATGAACGATGACTGTTTGAATCAGTCATCAGCAGTCATGACTGCTGAATTCTCACCATCAGCCATAATAGGGGATACACAGTAGGTGCTTATAGAAGTTTCGTGAGTGGAGTAACCTAGCTATAACTATGACATATAGTCATCCTTCACTGTGGTCATCCATATTAACAATAAACATCTCAAAGATGAGGAATGAATGCATATTTATTTTCATTTACCTTATTAGTTATTATTTATTACAATACTAGTTATTACAGGAGATGGCAAGTCTTACACAAAACCTCACTAGCGTGAACAACAATCATGAATATAAGCATAGATCTATCTCGTTGGTATAATTTAAGGCAACAAGCCCTAAATAGCATCTTTCACTAGAACATGACAAGGCTAGAGACTGTTACCCTTTGAAAAATGAAACTAACAAAACTGAGTGACTTCAGGTGATTTTCAAAATAATCCCAGATATAATTTACCTCACAGTTGATTATACAAAGGCAATGTCCTTCAGGATATCTACCCTATTCCACCAAATCTGGTCAGGAAAACAGAAATACGAACAATATGCTGGTGAAAAAACTAATGTCACATGGTAGACTTCAACATAAAACAAAATGAGAAGAACAAAATAATTTATTAAATCTTTAGGGAAGCGGGGCTAGGTTTGGGAAATAAGCCCACACTAAACACTTGTTAAATCAACAGGCAATACTTTATTTGGGGTTTGACAGGAAAATTAGGAATTTAATCACAGAAGCAATTTGCAGTTTTAGATGCGGCTTTCAAGTTAATAAGCAAATGCATTTGTGTTCAAATGCAATGTTTGTTAATATGTTTACTGAAGTGATGAGAATAATTGCAGCCCTTGAAAGAATGAACGTTCGAATTTGCATATTCAATACTTTATCCAAAAATAACTAGTTAGGCTTCAGCAATAATTGCCAAAGATAAAAATGAGTTAAATTGCAATGTTGTGTTTTTAAAAATTAAGTCTTTAAAATGTGTTTTATGACACAGATTCCCATTTCTCGCTCATTGATAAGTTTTAAGCATATATATTTAAGAAAAAAAAAACCCACTGGGATTAAAAGCAACTCTTCAGTTTACAGAGTTACAGCCTGGTTCCAATTGATCAGTGATTGCCTTAAAATTATTCCTAGGAGAATTACAGACAAGGTTTGCTATTCCTGTCTTCTCTGCCTCACTCCTTTGAAGAGCCCGCTCCTTACGTGACCTGGCCTGGCCACTCAGAACAACCCAATCTTGGCCTCAGGGATTAGTTAAGAATACGAATGTGACCCAACTGATTTAACTTGATTTTGACCAATACGTTTTCCTTCCTCCTCACCCCACTTCAAAAACACAAGAAAGAAGAACAACAAATGGTGTGAATTAATTTTGACACTCCCATCTGTGATATCTAAAATCTAACTTCTACATTTTTCTTGGGTTAAAGACTGCTCACACTATAAGCTATGTTTTTATTTCTGACAGCAGTCGGAACTTTTGATGACACTAATAGGAAGGATGTCCTCTTTTTCCAGCTGCTATGGGGAGGATATAAGTAGGCCTCGTGTTCTTTTGTCACTTCATGGGCGATCTGTCTTAAATGGAGCCAAAAAAGGGAATCAGTCCAAACTTAGAATATGCTATAAAATGTACTACTGACCACTTCTCACCCTCTGATCTTTCACGACATTCTTGACTTCTAACATGATCTAATACCAAATTTGCTTTGTTTTCTCCCATTTTTCATTCCATTTTTTTTTTCATGTTCCACATTAGCAGGCTCTATTTGCTAGGTATTTGGGAGGTAAGGAGGAAGAACATATAGTCCTCATCTTTAAGGGAGTTATATCCTACTGAGACAATTGCACATTTTGATAAGTTTTACCATATAGGTAGGCACAGGGTAAAATGGGCATCATCACAGCATGAGACCCAACACAGAAGATACTGAGAAGGCTTTATGAGAGACACGGTAATGCAAACAAGTTTAAAATGCCCCGTAAGAGATGCTCTCTCCCTCGGCTTCCCTCAGGCACCATAGATATTCTTTACTTTTTAATGGTTAGCAATCACTCCAACCATATGCAGATTTCATTGATTTTAGTGCCTGACTATGGGTATGGGGATGAGAACTCATCAGCTGGAGAAATCAGGATGCTAAAAGTTGTTGAGCATGAACATAAACACAGAGAATCGGGCCCAGTAACCCAGCAGAAAGGATATATCTCTTTAAGGGCCAAGAGAATTAGAGGAACAAAAACTCTTATTTGCCCTGAAGCAAGCATAAAGTGAAATAATAGTGACTTTAGATCTTACATGGCAACAATATATATGTAAGAGACAAACTGCATATAATAAAAATTATACTTAAAATGTATGCCAGTGGGGTGCCTGGGTGGCTCAGTGGGTTAAAGCCTCTGCCTTCGGCTCAGGTCATGATTCCAGGGTCCTGGGATTGAGCCCCGCATCGGGCTCTCTGCTCAGCAAGGAGCCTGCCTCCCCCTCTCTCTCTGCCTGCCTCTCTGCCTACTTGTGATCTCTGTCAAATAAATAAATAAAATTTAAATAGCATATACAAATACAGTACATATACAGAGCCACATATGTTACTCTTTGTGGTACCATGTACAGTATTATGTGGTGTGTGTGTACATATGCGTGTGTGACTCTGTGTGTAGACAATAAATCACCTCAGACTTCACTTCCTTACATTTTACTCTTGCAATAAACATGAGCAGAAATTAGTCTTTTTATTTTCCATCTTATACTGAATGCATTTAGTAGACTTTTGGTAAATTCCAGTATAGGGAATCATACCTAAAAGGGAGAAGCTGTAGCAGGGGACATGATATTTTGCAATGATATTTAGTCCTTATGACTTGTATATCGGTATTTTTCACACTGTACCTTATTAACATAGTTTACTTATCACATAGAGCTGGAAGAAAATAATGTTGTGATTATTTCCTTTTGAGGAGAAAAAACAGAAAAGCCATGGTTTCAAGAGTTAGTCTAGATCAATGCCACCCAAAAGAACTTTCTAGAAGCATAAAAGTGATCATTGGTCCCTTCTCGTACAGTAGCTACTGGCCACACATGCCTACTCAGCACTTGAAATAAGGCTGTGTAGAGGTTCCTGGGTGGCTCAGTTGGTCAAGTGTCTGCCTTTGGCTCAGGTCATGGTCCCAGGGTCCTGGGATTGGAGCCAATGTCAGGGTCCTGGCTCATTAGAGAGTCTGCTTCTCCTTCTGCTCTTCCCCCAACTCATGTTCTCTCTCTCTCAAATGAATAAATAAAATCTTAAAAAGGAAAAAAAAAAAAGAAAGAAGGCTGCCTTGACTGAGGAAATATATTTTTAATCTAACTGATCTAAATCTATAGGGTCAACTTCTGGCTACTAGCTACCATATTGGACAACATAGCTTTTCAATCTCAAGCTAGACTAAATGTGGAAAACATAAAGCCCACGTAGGACATAGTTCACTTGAAGCCTTATTTTCTTTGGCCTACATCATGATTAAAAAGAAAGGTAGAGTTAACACTTGAAGGAGAGTTTCTTAAGAAAAAATACCGAATTTTAAAAGATCTCTTGAAAAGCTTTTGTTACACCGGCCTGGGAATCCTGGATGGTAACCAGTGGCCAGTGCTGAGAAGCAGTCGTGATGATTCAATAGGCTTCTGACTAAGTGTTGGACAGTTTCCAGTTACTTTTTTTTTAAAGATTTTATTTATTTATTTGACAGACAGAGATCACAAGTAGGCAGAGAGGCAGGCAGAGAGAGAGGGAGAAGCAGGCTCCTTGCTGAGCAGAGAGCCCGATGCGGCGCTCGATCCCAGGACCCTGGAATCATGACCTGAGCCGAAGGCAGAGGCTTAACCCACTGAGCCACCCAGGCACCCCCAGTTTCCAGTTATTATTCGAAGTGTCTATATGTTCTTAAGGCACACCCACCTCTTTTAGCTCTGTTACTTGCCTGGTCCCCAGAGGCATTTGCATATGTGGTTCCTTTAAAGGCTGACTGACATCAGTACAAGCGACCATGGATGTTCCTATTTGGGGTCTTTCATCTGAGCAAATAGTAAGCATTTATAACCCCATGAAAAGTCAGAGAAAGCCCCTCCCATTTAAAAATGTTATTAATAATCCCTCAGGGTAATCTCTTTCAGCGTCATCGGCAATTACAATGAGAATGAATACTAATTAACCTTTAAATATAGACTTTGGGGCTTAGGTGGGGAGATGCAAAGGAAAGAATAAAATTCTCAATTAAACCCTAACACAAGTAATTTCTCTGGAGAATTTCTGAACTTTTGGATTTCTAACATGGCCAATTAAGAGTTCTTTTTACCCAATGGGATAACCAAGAAAAGATCTCTCATCAGACAAATCTGTCTCAGTCTACAAGACAGGCTGTGGGCTTAGGAAGGATAGTCTTTTTTAAGACTATTAAACTTTATTCTGAATCATAGGAAACATGTTTGGATTGTCTTTAACTTGTCATTTCACACGAACCACTGATTTTCTTCCATGGTATCTATTTATCTATCTTACTTCTTATATTTAAAAATACTTATAAAAAACATCATGTTTCTCTGATTTCATGTAAAAAAGAAAATCCCCATTTTTATGTCTTCAGTGTTATTCCACACTTAAACCATGTATCTGTAGTTTTTAAAGGATAGTAAAAAAATAAGAATAAGCAAGCATATTTTCTTCTGAAATACTTAAAGAATATTATAGAACATAACATGACTGACTATGAACGTCAAAAGCTAGGAGACAAAAAAAACATGCTATAATGGAAGGTATTGTCCAAATAGATAAGGTCATAATTACAATCTATATTGTTCTATACTCTTATTTGCTCTATCAGTATAACCTCTTATACAGATAACATGAATAATGAAGTTGTTATAGGAAAGCTCAGTATTTTCACAATGTAAAGAGGTTCTCTTGTGGTTTTTCAAGGTTTTGACTTCTAGTGACTAAAAACCCTTAGTTTAAGTGGAATTTTATATTGGTTACAAGTCTTAACTTTAGAAAATCTTTAGAGCTATAATGAAAGTGTCTGCTCTATTTGGCTACAAACCAAAGTACTTTAAAACAATACCTAGCATGTTAAATTTCTGCAATTATCAGACATAAAAGGGATGATCAATTTAAGTCACATATCTCCTAGTCTCAGATAAAGATTTTGTTTAAACTGCAACATACAACATCTCCGGGCACATTACAAAACATATGAAGCTCTATGTAAATGGCAGGACCTCTTCATCCACATTTTATACATGTTGTCAGTATGCTTAAAAACACACTCTCTGGCATTACAATAAATACCCAATACATAAAGGAGTGATTGCAACAAAAGACTATTTCTGGATTTCTGAGCTCGAGATTTCTCGCTATTTGGTAAAATTTTACAAACATAATTAAACTCTTCCTTTAGAAATACACTCCTGTCTGACAAAATCTTGTATCTAATGACAACGTTTCAGCTGAACACATTGATCATCAAATTATTCATAAGATAAGTGCTAGGAATACAACTTTACTGACAACAGAGAAACAGCCCACAGATGAGTCATTCATATGGACTCTATCATATTACAGTCATATCTAAAAGGAGAATCTTCTGTTTCAGGGAGAAACAAATGGATAAATTTGGAAAATGGTAGAATGTCCTATGAAAATGCTGGGGGAAAATGTTTCCAGGATAACATCTTATTAAAGGTGATCTGTTCATCTTTCCCCCAAAGAGGAAAATATTTTCAGATGTTGCTTCTGCTTATATCTGATTAATTGAACTATCTCATTAATACAGATTCTTGTTTTTTTTTTAATCCTCTGCTATACTTTTCTTATTTCTATAGGGTGAGGAGGAGGCAGAGAGAAAACTTTTTATCACCTCTGCCATTTCTGACCAGTAACCTGGAATCGTTGTTTATTTTGGTGCAAGTATCCAGCAGGTGCTCAATAAGCACATCTTGAACATTGTTTAAAGAGACTGACCTTGATTACTTCCAGATGCAAAAATACAAAGGTCTACCTTCTAACCCAAGGTTGACCCAATTTAACAAGGAATGTTGGCTTCTATTACTTACATGGATTAAAAAAACAAAAGAAGTTCAATAAGATCTATATGACTACTCTAAACACTTAGAATTTTATTAATACAGGCTGAAGTATGCTTGTTCTGCAGGTTATAGAAAAGGTTTTGCCAAGAAACTAATACTGTAAACAGAGTTTTCAAGACAAATGCTCACAGTATTCAAAAGAGCATATTATTTTCAAGGTGCCTCAAGCACTTTTTCGTACCCACTTATATGAAAGCAGCATATGCTCTTTATAAATAATTCATTTCTTCATTAAATTGGGTCACCTAAGCACACCTAACAGTAAAAATTGTTAATCTTGTGTTCTTTAAAAAAGTAAATACCATCCCATCCAAATAAGCTACCATCGTCCCCCAAACGTTAACACTTTTATCTTAAGGTGACGGGAATTCAGGTTTTTTTTCTTTTTTCTTCCTTATGCCTTTCTGTGATATTTGAAGGTTTTCAGTGAACAAGTATTCACGTAATCTGAAAAACACATACTTTTACATAAAAAAACCCCTACTAAATCAAATATAATTTCTCTCCAGGAATAAAAATTACTTTAGTAAGAGTGTTATTTTATTCTTCTATACTTAATGAATCTTCAAACACATAGTCAGTAAAATGGTAGAGGAAGAAGTCTAAACGCTAAAAAGTATTTTTTTTTCAACTATGATTTCTAAATACCTTTGGAACATCTGGTTTTATCCCCACAATGGATATATATGATTCCAATGACTACATATAAACACGTTTATACATTAAATTGTACTATAAATGAATAAATAGAACATTGTTTATTTAAGAGATTCTACTGTGTCTCCTTTAAATCAAGAACTCTTGTAAAGTGAATAATCAATCAAATATATACAATAGGGATCCAAATGTTTACATATGAGATCGGCTGAACATGACATACAACTACAGTTTCATGTATTCTTTCTTAGTGATGCCACAAATATACTGAAACCAAAAAAAAAAAAAAAAGAAAAAATTACAACTGCCACATTGCTGTTTCATAATTTGGATTTGCAAACTTGTCACTGTACCTGTAATGAGGTGAGGGGTTGCCTCTTGCTTCACAATTTAAAGTTATTTTTTTATCCTCTGAACCCACAGGGAAAATGCTGTTGCTGGGCTCTCTGATAAACACTGGACCTTGCAAGAGAAGCTCACCTGTATGGGTGGGAGACATCCAAAATAAACAATCACAGTAAGTAAAAGGTACTGCAAAATCTGTATTCTAGAATCAAAGAAGAAAAACAAGTAACCAGTATCTGCTCTTAAAAAAAAAAACAAAAAACAAAAAACAGAAGAAGAATGAAAAAAAAAGAAAAAGCAGATATTGCTTCCCTTGTCCACAGAACATGCTCTGCAGGCAGTGTTTTGCTAATGAGCATCAGTGAAACCGCTGACAGCCTAGTAACATGTATGCAACAATGAAAACTAGTATTGAAAAACATTGCCATATTAATAAAATTCCTTTAAAGTATAAATGAGGCAGTACTAATTACTTTTTATAATATAAACTCTACCTAACTTTTCACTGATGAATATTCTATTGCAGAAGGTCTTTCTGTCCTAAGGGTCTTTACCAAGACTAGCTGAATACCTCAGCATGATCTTTTTCATAAAATCTGCCATGCATGCGAATCTGAAGGTTGACAATATTCTTTTTCTGTTTTGACCTCAAAACACTCAACACTTGGTGGTATTTCCACTTTATTACCAACCAAGTGAAGAGAAGGATATAACCCTAAGGAACTATCTTTGAAAGTATCTTTTAAAGAAAAAATTCAAATATTTTCTGAGAATTTCCACATATACACAAAAATAAAAATCTGTCTTTGTGCTATGAATTTAAAAAGGAATGAGATAATGCAATCAACAAATGCTTATGCCACTTTGGTTGTACAATCATTGCCAGAGCATTTCTGAAAACAAACAAACTCACAGGGGGAAAAAAAAAAAAGAAAAAAGAAAAGAAAATTCTTTACTCTCCTATCTTGGGAGCGCTCAGTAAAATAGGAGGAACTCCTACTGAAGCAAAGAATGAAGAAACAAAGAGAGCTCACAAGTAGTCAGACAAAGAAAAGAGGTTAGAAAAGCAACCAAAAAATTCCAGAAACTATGAACTTATATTTTGGCTACTACAAGTAGTAGTAACATTCCTAAGAAATGTTTACCATGATAACAAGAATAATAAAATAACATGATACTGAAAATAATCACTGACATGATAAAAACAGCAGTAGCTGGTGCCAGTGCACCAACCCTATGTGGCCATATCTGATCTTTAATCTTCAGAGAGATCATTATTCCTAATGAACAGAAGAGAAGCATGGGGTCTAAAAGTAGTTAAGTGACAGGGGCAAGTTCACACAGCATTGCAGAAGGTACACACTCTAGAACATCTGAGTCCAGATTCTAGGCAGTGACACCCTCTTGTTATCCTCAAAGAAAGCAGCCTTGCCCTTCATCTGGTCTTTGCCTTCACCTTCTGGCAGGTAACCTACACCATTTGTAATGGGAATGCCTTCGTTTAGGGTGGGGTCTGGCCACCCTGGATCTGAAGGTGGGATGAGCCACACCTCACAGTGTGGGATGGGGCCTGGCCATACCAGAAAGACCAATTTGTGATTGATGGTGGGAGATTTTTGTCATGAGGTATGAGCTGACTTGGGCAACTGAGCTCAACTACATGTGCCATCACAAGTCACTAAGTATGTAATGAAGCCCCAGTAAAAACCCTGAACACTGAGCCTTGGTGAGTTTCCCTGGTTGGCAAGAGTCTTTGCTTACTAATGCACATCAGTGCCAGGAGGTTTACTCATCCTGAGGACAACAAAAGCTTAGCTTTTGGTAACTGTCCAGATGCTATCCTGTGGGTTTCTTCCTTTGGCTGATTTTAGTATGTATCCTTTCCCTATAATAAACCACAATCATGATTATATTAGCTTTCAGTGACTCCTTTCTGTCCCTCTAGCAAATTATCAAAGCCAGAACTTACAGTTGGTATTAGAAATACGGGTAGTCTAGGGACTGTGCACTCAAACCTCAAAGTCTAGCTGAATATGGATACCCTTTTCACTGCAACATCACCACAAAGTTAATCCTTACTAATACCAGCCATACCTTAAGAAAGCAGGCTGCTATCCTCTTTAGTCCCCAGTTTTTATTTACCTCTGAGGGGGAAATACCACTAGGAAAAAGTTCTTACCTTTTTTCATAAAAAGGGAGAACTTTCAGAAGAAATAGATTTTGAAATAGCTATTAATGCCCATAATCAAAAAGATCCAATGTTGTCATTTTTCTGATTCTCCCACCCCTAAGTAAGTTTAATGCATTAAAAATTAACAAATAAATAAATAAATGACAATTGACTTCATTAATTAAATATACTGTCTTAGAAAGTTGAAAATAATTCTAATGCCTATTTGTAAATATTTACAAATATGGTGGATTTTCCATAGCATTTTTTTTTTTTTTGTGGTGTAATAGCTCTTGATTTACTTTGAGTGGTTAATATATTTTTTTCACTTATGAGATGGTATAGCATCCTTGTTCCAACAAACTTATGTACGGGGAGCTTAAAAACAATATTATAGTAATAGCATGGCATAGATTTGAAAATCCCAGGTAAGCTGGGGAGAGAAACTGAAAGAAGGAAAATCAGATCAAGATAAGAAGGGGGTGATTTCAATGAAAAAGAGGAAAAAATGTGTATTTTTAAAAAAATTTCCTAAAGTGACTACAATGAAAATTCAAATGTCCATTCCATCATCTTCTAAAACAAGTCATATCCCAAATGATACTCTAATTCTTCTCTAGAGACCATTATTAATTTTAAATGAAGGTGTTAGATAACCATAAACCTTTTTATTCTGACACCCTTTTGAGAGAATGACAATCACAGGTAATTTGCTAACATTTATGTGCCAGGCACTGAACTGAGGCAATTACAAGCTTTGCTTTCCTTATTCCTAGGCTATGTTTGACCCCACCCTCTACTCTACGAGGTCCAGCACCGTTCTTGTCTATGCCTTGCAGGCCATGCTGACTGTTGCCACACTTGGGCTCAGCCACCACCACCCTTGTTATTCTTGTGCTCTGATTTCCCTTTGTCATTCAGAAGTCAGCATAAATGTCATCCTCTAAGCTTACATGTCCCTCCACCCACCCCTCACTTCCACCTTTCACAGAGGTCCCAAAGCACATCTCGCTGTATCTCACTCTATGCAGACATTATACATGTTCACATATGCTCTTGTTATTTGTATTTAATTCACTGTTGTATCCCCAACTCCTAGAACATGGCAGATATTCTGTATTTATGTACTGAATGAATAAGATGAATGAAGGAATTCTCACAATATCTCTATATAAGGCTGATATATTTTTACAGCTAGTGATTGATAAAGCTAAGAGTTTAATTCAGAGCTTATGTTTTCACCTTATAGTTATTTGGCCTCCCCAGCAGAAACTGAGGCACAGAGCAGTTAAATAACCCAACCGTGGCAACACAGGTTTGGTTTTTTGTTTTTGTTTTTGGTGGGAGACCTGGTATCAGACCCTAATACCCCTATTCTTGGTGTGTTTCCCTTTCCAGTAAACCACACAGTTCTAAATATGGTCAAAGGCAAAATTAACCATCAGCTTGCTATTTCAACTTCAGTATTTCCGGATAACACTGGAGTTCCCAGCCTGTGAGGCACATGCACACCATTTCTGAAATTTAAATCTCCTAAAGGCTTTTTAGACCATCAGCAGCCATTCAAAAGCCTCCTAAAATGGAAGTACAAATTAATAATCATATGTGACAGGTCAGTCCATGCTTCATACTCTGAAAAGAGACAAAGACCACTCACTCTTGCTTCACCAGAGGGAAATAAGAGATGCTGGGGTATAATGTTGTCACCTCTTGCTAGCAACATAAACTTGAAAGGAAGAGATTCTGATGTTTCATTTTCTTCAAAATGAATTTTGATCCTCAAAAGGACAGAACCTTAACGATTCACATGGATATTCATAACCAGTGAAAAGCAGCTTGGCTGAGAACAGAAGGGGGCCTCCTGGCTAACGAAATGGATTCAGTGTAACATTTAGATTGATGCTAAACTTTACTTTCTGTGACAGGGGCATTTTTTTGATATGCTAGCCTGGCTCCAAAGCTCCATTTTACGTTTACAGCCTAAAATAAAGGGCATATAACATTTCCGAACAGGACTAATAAGTCCAAAAGTCCAGTCCTGAGGTGTTATTTTTTCCCCCAAACGCCCATGGGCTACTCAGAATAACTACCTTTGAATGTAAGTACAAGCTTTATGAGCTCCTAAGGTAATGTCACCTAAAAGATCAAACTGTGGCCAATCAATTCTAATAGTCATACTCCATACGATTTTTATGAAGGCTGACAAAGAGAAACAGACAAAGCATTCCAGGCAGTTGGATTACTTTTACTAAAAGAAATAAAATTCCTAAAAGACCATGATGGTATCTCTGACATTGCTATGGAAAAGGAGAGCATATCCTATTTTCCTTCACTTATTTACATCACATCTACAGGATGCAAAACTGAAGGATATTTTGAAATGAAGAGGGTAAATCCAATAAAAGACCTCAATGTGAGACAGGAATCCATCAGAATCCTCGAGGAGAATATAGGCAGTAACCTCTTTGATATCAGCCACAGCAACTTCTTTCAAGATATGTCTCCAAAGGCAAAGGAAACAAAGGCAAAGATGAACTTTTGGGACTTCATCAAGATCAAAAGTTTCTGCACAGCAAAAGAAACAGTCAACAAAACAAAGAGGCAACCCACGGAATGGGAGAAGATATTTGCAAATGACAGTACAGACAAAAGGTTGATATCCAGGATCTATAAAGAACTCCTCAAACTCAACACACACAAAACAGACGGTCATATTAAAAAATGGGCAGAAGATATGAACAGACACTTCTCCAATGAAGACATACAAATGGCTACCAGACACATGAAAAAATGTTCATCATCATTAGCCATCAGGGAGATTCAAATCAAAACCACATTGAGATACCACCTTACACCAGTTAGAATGGCCAAAATTAGCAAGACAGGAAACAACGTGTGTTGGAGAGGATGTGGAGAAAGGGGAACCCTCTTCCACTGTTGGTGGGAATGCAAACTGGTGCAGCCACTTTGGAGAACAGTGTGGAGATTCCTCAGGAAATTAAAAATAGATCTTCCCTATGACCCTGCAATTGCACTGCTGGGTATTTACCCCAAAGATACAGATGCAGTGAAAAGAAGGGCCATCTGTACCCCAATGTTTATAGCAGCAATGGCCACGGTCGCCAAACTGTGGAAAGAACCAAGATGCCCTTCGACGGATGAATGGATAAGGAAGATGTGGTCCATATACACTATGGAGTATTATGCCTCCATCAGAAAGGACGAATACCCAACTTTTGTAGCAACATGGACAGGACTGGAAGAGATTATGCTGAGTGAAATAAGTCAAACAGAGAGAGTCAAGTATCATATGGTTTCACTTATTTGTGGAGCATAACAAATAATACAGAGGACAAGAGTAGATGGAGAGGAGAAGGGAGTTGAGGGAAATTGGAGGGGGAGGTGAACCATGAGAGACTATGGACTCTGAATAACAACCTGAGGGTTTTGAAGGGGAGGGGGGTGGGAGGGTGGGGGAACCAGGTGGTGGGTATTGGGGAGGGCATAGATTGCATGGAGCACTGGGTGTGGTGAAAAAACAATGAATACTGTTATGCTGAAAATAAATAAAAAATTTAATTAAAAAAAAAAAAAAGAGGGTAAATCCAAAAAGGGAGCTGGGGGGGGGGGGCACTGCTATTTAAAGCAGAATTTAAGAGAAGGTAGAACTAGAAAGGAATAGTCAATGTATGTATAAGGCACCCAAACCAAACAGAAGGGAGCACGAGACTGGGTCAGAGAAAATAAAAGTAATATGTCACCAATGAGATGAGATCTGTATTCTAGGCCCTACTATTCTACAGATAAACAAACAAACAAACAAACAAATAAATATGGAAACATTTTCTAGCAGTGGGGCATCTTTTTTTTTTTTCTTTTGCATCGGTAGCTTAAAGCTAGAAAATCCCAAACAAACAAGAAGTGACAAAAATAAAATTCCATTTATATTCTCCCAAAGTCAAGAGAGGATAAAGAATTCAATCATAATTCATTTCTTTAACAAATATTTGAATGCTAAACACAGTATATGAAAAACTAGTTGTAGCAGACATCCGTGGTTTGCAACTCAACCTCTCTTAACTATTCTTTTTCATTGTCTTCAAAATCTCCCTCTCATTAGAGATACAGAAAGCAACAGATAAACTACCTTCCTAGAACTCTCTGTAGTTCTTGACTGTGGAGCAAGGTGGATAAGGAGGCTTGGATTAGGAGACCAGTAGCCACGAAAAAGGGGTGTATTAGTTTGTGAGGTCCACCATGACACACCACCACAAACTGAGTTGTTTCAACAATAGGAAGTGACTGTCTCACAGTCCTGCAGACTAGGAGTCTCAAATCAAGATGTGGGCAGGACTGGGGCGCCTGGGTGGCTCATTGGGTTAAGCCTCTGCTTTTAGCTCGGGTCATGATTCCAGGGTCCTGGGATCGAGCCCCACATCGGACTCTCTGCTCAGCGGGGAGCCTGCTTCTCCCTCTCCCACTCTCCCTCCTTGTGTTTCCTCTCTCACTGTGTCTCTGTCAAATAAATAAAATCTAAAAAAAAAAAAAAAAAAAAGATGTGGGCAGGACTGGTTTCTTCAGGGGGTGATAAGGGAAGAATCTACTCCAAGCCTGTCAACTGGGCTTATAGATAGCGGTCTTCTCCCTGTGTCCCAACAGGTCATCTTCCCTCTGTGCATGTCTCTGTGTCCAAAATTTTCCTTTTACAAGGAGATCAGTCATAATAGATATAGGGTCATAACAGACCCTAATGACTTCCTCATAACTAATCCCAACTGCCATGACCCTATGTCCACAAAAAATCATTTTCTGTGGACCTGGAGATTAAGATTTCAACACCCAAGTTTTGAGGGGGACATAATTTCACCTATCCCAAGAGGTAAGGGAAAACCTGCTAAAAGATTTTAGGAAAGAGTCTCTATACTGATTTTGAAGAAAAAAATCAAAACGAAACCAAAAAACATGAGGGAAATGCTGAATTTGCTTCCTTTCCTTTCTGATATGGAAATTATCATGTGAGGAAGGAGGTCTTGCTGGGAACCCCTATGGCCATGAAGACACCATGAGGGAGAATAAATATATATATCACCAAAAAGCTAACCCAGAGCCCTCACATCTTTGAGTTCCTGAACCAACATGAACCAAATAAGCCCAAACATCACATTAGAAAAATAAACCTCTAATGCGTTTTTGTCATGTGCAGCTGCATGTACTATAACTAACATGCTAGAAAAAAAGGGAAAAGGCAATACAGTATACTTAAGATGAACAAGAAAAAGAAAATGCTTACCAGGAATAACTAATTTATCCATTTCCCACATCTGGAAATGTTATCAAGCAATTATGTTATAAGAAAAAGTGCTGGAGAATGGCAGACACCTGGAGTATGAGAGCATAATAGAGACCAATAGAAAGCAATAAAAATTATTTAATTTGCTAAATTAATGGTTTTACTACCTGATTTGCTCAATCTGTGTTTCACGTTTTGTCCATAAACAGAAATAAAGAAACTGCATGGGAAGCAATATGCAATAATTAGACAATTAAAAACTGAAAAGGACTATTTAAGCTTTACAGGTGCTGGAAATAAATGTTCAATAAAAAAATCCTCCTGTGAACTGGAAGAACCTTTCCAAGTCATGACAAATTTCTAGCAAAAAATTGCATTTTTCTTTCATTGCAGCCTGTCTTTAAAACACACACACACACACACACACACACACACACGACCACACCCATAAACATATATGCACATTATAGTTGTGTTCAAAGTTAAAATATCTGGATTTTAGCACTTTCCTTTAGTGAACTAATCATATATTTTGATGAAAGTTATCATCTATTTCACTGGATTAATATTCACTTTGTACAATAATTGAGTAAAAGAGAACATGGGAGAATTTTGAGGGTGCCCAATATTTAATTTTGATACTTTTAGCCAATGGCTGCATTTCTGATTTGTAAACTGTTCTTTACAACTGAATAAAATAGTTAACCACTTCATTGTTATACTGCAGAAAATAATGTATGTGGGGGGAAAAGGCTTAGCAGATGGGCTGAAGTCTTTGTAGATGAAAATGTTTTCATAATGCTTTACGGCTTTCTTTATTCAAATTCATGTTTTGTCTCCATATGAATGTGAGTTCTAGTGCTTTTGAACATCCTTCCATAATCCCCAGCCCAGAGTTACACCTTCCTTGCTGGATAGTTTAATAGCAACTCCACATGACAAAAAGAAAAAAAAAAAAAAAAGTTACAATGCTACTGTTAGATGCAGTGTGCCATGTACACAATATAGCCAGGAGTGTACAATCTGTGGCTCATGTGCTTAAAAAAAAAATCCACTTACATCCCCACTTTCTATTATACCACCTTTCACTGAACATCTCTAATATATGCAAATTCAAAAGGTTCTCACCAATCTTATTGAAGACTTCATTAATTAACTCTTTTAAAAACATTTCTTAGGGGCGCCTGGGTGGCTCAGTGGGTTAAAGCCGCTGCCTTCGGCTCAGGTCATGATCCCAAGGTCCTGGGATCGAGCCCCGTATCGGGCTCTCTGCTCAGCAGGGAGCCTGCTTCCTCCCTTCTCTCTCTGCCTGCCTCTCTGCCTACTTGTGATCTGTCTGTTAAATAAATAAAAAATCTTTAAAAAAAAAATAAATAAATAAAAACATTTCTTAGACATCCTCCCCTCAAAGGTTTTAATAGATTATTATGTATGTGGTTTCTATTGTTTGCCAAAGAGATCGGGTCAAAGCTCTTTGGGGCCCAGGCATGATTTCCTTCATGTGTTTTGGAAAGGATGTTTCATAACGAACTCCACTTCAAGGCTATTGTTTCTACGAAAAAATAACTATACAATAGAGAATTTCTATTATAAATCAGTTGTAATGGAGAAGCTATTAAGAAGTAATACCAGCTGGTGATTGCATTCTGTAGTATTTTTGCAGTGTAATCTCATAATGTAGAAAAGAGCATAATTGTTTCTTGCCTACACCTCAGTAAGCAGAAGCCAGCACAGTGTTTGTAAATGTCTGTGTATATAAAATACCATCCAGCTCCCTCTTCCCAGCAAGGATCCTGCTTTCTTCTTTCTAAACAACTAAGGGTATGAAGCTGGGCTGTGCAGGAGGTACAGAGACAGTACAGTACAGGAGGTATTTCTTTAACTTCCTTCACTTAGGAATGAAACCAACTTAGGCAGTGAAGGTAAAGAACTGTCTGTTTTGGAAATGGAAAGAGTATTTATGGTCCTAACATATAGAAATGACGAGTGTCTTCCCCAAACCTGCTAAATGGCTACATTCTCTGTAGGCTTGGAGAGGGGAGCAAATACTATGGTGCATTGCTGGTAACCTTGGCAAATAAAAACACGGATTTTATTAAAAAAAAATTGTTTCTTAGTTCTATATATGGGGCAAAATCCCTCATAATACTTATTAAACAAATGCACAGTCCCAAACATCAACATATGAAGATAATTATGGGGCACCTGGGTGGCTCAGTGGGTTAAGCCTCTGCCTTCGGCTCAGGTCATGATCCCAGGGTCCTGGGATCGAGCCCCACATCAGGCTCTCTGCTTAGCAGGGAGCCTGCTTCCCCCCCCTCTCTGCCTGCCTCTCTGCCTACTTGCGATCTCACTCTGTCAAAAAAAATAAATAAAATCTTGAAGAAAAAAAAAACAAAAACAGACACTTATGCTTACCAGGCCCTGTACTAGACATTTTGCATCTACTAAGCTACCTAATTCTAAGTGAATATTAAACACTCTGAATAAAAGATGATACTCATGTTAATGTTATTGCTTTCCTCAATATTGACACAACAGAAGTAAAGATCCTCAGGTTTGCAGAGGATGAGTTAAACTGAATACTCTATACACATTTTTGGTGCCACCACTCTTGAGAATCATT
This sequence comes from Martes martes, assembly GCF_963455335.1. Classification (NCBI taxonomy): domain Eukaryota; kingdom Metazoa; phylum Chordata; class Mammalia; order Carnivora; family Mustelidae; genus Martes; species Martes martes. Next base: position 176,426,572 of record NC_137888.1, on the reverse strand, counting down.
TAGTGATAGGTATGAGAAGCTCCCCGCATGTAGGAAGTCTAAGGAAAATCTGCTCTCAATTCATTCATTCATTTTTACTCAGTATCACCACTTAGCAATCTTCCTCCATTCAGAATTCTTAGAACAATTCTTGTGTAGTCTGCTCACATATCTCTATCATACTATACACTGGCTTTACTTGTTTTTCACTTATATTTTCGTTATTCCTAGTCGTTAAACCTTGGAAAATAGTGAATATATTAAACATACACTTCTACCTCCTAAACAGGCCAATCATATTGTATATAATAGAAAACTCGGTACATTAATGTTAGAATCAAAATATGTGTGTTTGTGCTTCTTTGCAAATCGTTTTAGTTTACAGAATGTTAATGCTGATCCAAAAAAAAAAAAAAAAAAAAGAGGGGCACCTGGGTGGCTCAGTGGGTTAAAGCCTCTGCCTTTGGCTCTGGGATTGAGCCCCACATCCAGCTTTCTGCTCAGCAGGGAGCCTGCTTCCCCCTCTCTCTCTCTCCGCCTTCCTCTGTGCTTACCTGTGATCTCTATCTGTCAAATAAATAAAATATTTTTTAAAAAGATAAAGAAAAAAAAAAGAATTTGGCCATTCTCAGGATAACCCTAGGCAAATACCCTATCTCCAACTGGAATATCCATGTCCAACTGCAACATAATTCATCATAGAAAAATATGGACTTATAGAAGCTAAACTGAATGACTGCATCAATGAATCTCAAAAAAATACCCCCACTGTGTTCTCACAGGTGTCTATCATCATTAGGTGGCTATTTTTGTTTAAGAAATTTACAGGATGTTGGTCACCTATAATTCTTCCACTCCCTCCTGAATACTGAAAATACAGGTACTACACAGGTGCAATTTCACTAAAGCCATAGATAAACAGCACTTTTAAAAGCAACCAGTCATTTCTTGTGTAAGTTCTGAGTGCTGAAGCGAAGCCCCATTTCTGGATTTTAATGACTCATTTGAATATAACAGCTGCTTTAGCCACTAAAATTAAAAAAAAAAAAAAGTTGAGCTATTGGTGGGCTGTTTTATTACTCAGATTTTTAAAGAAGTTGCTTAAAGTTACTTTAAAGAGGGATCAGCATTTGCACAGATTTTACTGTCCCCTGAAATGGACCTCTTTGCAAAGTATCCCCAAATCCATGATAAATTGTTAATGTGAACCATGAATTTGGTTAACACATAACCAATATGCAATTCTTATTTTAGTTTAAATCTTCTAAGGTTAGGATGTAATGCTAGTTGCCGGCACACTCTACATTTCTGTATCTTCATCTCAGAACTGGAGCTTTCCTTAGGAAAACATGCTTGCTTTTCAGAGAGGGTCTGAGCTAACTTGTCTCTCCAGGACTTTTTACATGCGAGATTCTTTAATTTTATGAAATGTATATGATGCAACTCATTCCATATACTTGGGAATTTTTGTTTGCAGAGCTGTATGCCAGTGGCTACTGGGCCAAATCTATCCTGCAGAATTATTAGACTTGGGTCATAAAATGTTCAGGGGGGTAGGGGGAGAACCTTCCCTTAAATTAAATGGCCCCACTTAAAAATCCAAAAGTATTAGGTATAAAGTTAAATTTAATCTTAAGGAAAAAAATCAGTGATCTATTAATACCAGGCCTCCTTTCTCCCATGACAATCCTAAACTCAGCACTACCATACAGACAGAGCAACACACTCAGTCTTCCCAGAAGGCAGCCCCAGAGGGAGTGAGACATCTTGGTATTTAGCAAGACATTCACCCACAGTTACATGAAAGTAACTTTGTTTACCAACTGAATTATCTTGAATTGATTTACGCCATCCTTCTTCCTGGAATGCTTTCCCTCCTATCATTCAAGGCACAAAATCTTTTGGTAGTCCAGCCAAAAATTAATCCCACTTTATCAGAAATGCAATTTAGTGCAATGGATTATAACTCTCCCAATGCATCTGTATTTTAGTCATTTGTGTGGAGGTTGTCTTTTTTTTTTCTGAACCTATGTCCTTTTCATTCCCTAACACCACATTGCAAAATACCTTGCACATGATAACCTAAGTGCTTGCCAAAAAATGATCTTAAGAAAACATATATTTATGCTTTAGGACAGAGGTCGATAAACTACACCCATAGGCCAAATTCGACTGCCATCTGTTTTTGTACGACCCATGAATCAAAAAAATAATGTTTCACGACACATGAAAATCATATGAAATCCAAGTTTCAGTGTCCATCAATAAAGTTTTATTGGAAGACAAAATATGTTCACTTGTTTATGTATTGTCCATGGCTGCTTTCACATTTTAACAGCACAGAAGTTACGACAGAGACCATATGGCACACAAAGCCCAAAATACTTACTATCTAAATACTGCATGAAAAAGTTTGCCAACACCTGCTTTAGGAAGGAATATGTCTAAGGGAGGAATAATGACTTTCCACCAAGATAGACATGCTTTTTTTCCCCCTTAATACTACTATCTACCTTTTCAGGCAAGTCATTTAAGTTCTCTGAGCCACTGAGTTATGGGAATGATATCAGCATTAAAGGTGTTTTGATTAAAAGATAAGCAATATTGGGTGCCTGTGTGGCTCAGTGGGTTAAGCCTCTGCCTTCGGCTCAGGTCACGATCTCAGGGTCCTAGGATCGAGCCCCATATCAGGCTCTCTGCTCAGCAAGGAGCCTGCTTCCTCCTCTCTGTCTCTGCCTGCCTCTCTGCATACTTGTGATCTCTGTCTGACAAATAAATAAATAAAATCTTTAAAAAAAAAGATAAGCAATATTTTTAATGCAGTGCAGTACAATAAATGAGACTTGATACTATTACCTCTTTTTGCTTAGTGCCTGCATCAAACTTTTGATTACATCTGACTGAGGAACGGTAATTTATGAGAAGGTAGTCTAATAAATGGCTTCGCTCATTAGAGCGTCCTATCTACATGGCATTGTCCTTATCTTCACACTAGTTGTGAACACTGCCACCTGTGTTCAGTTATCTGGTTTGAGCAAATAATTGTAAGTATTATATCTAAGACAAAAGGTCCTTATTAATCTATGGAGGGTGGTAACTTCAAAAAACGGGGAAAAAAGGAATCTTTATAGTACCTACTGAATCAGTTCTCATTGAGAGACAATTCTCCAACAGGTATTACTCTCCTGTCTTCAAATACTTACTCACCAAAACAGTATCAATGGGAAACTCAACAAAAAAAGCAGGAAAGAGCCTTCAAAAGCCCCATGAGGCAGAAAAAAACATCAGATTCTTTTATATCAGTGTTAGTCTAATGTTTATTTTCTCTCTTCTTCCATAATAGGAATAATGGACACAGCACTGAGTATTCTAAATTTGCTTTGCTGCATAAGCAAGCAAAAAGGGAAAAAAAGGCATGTGTGGCATTGTATATGCTGCAGAATCACTTCTTAAGTAAAGATAGATGGCTACTCAAAAACCCATGCAGTACATTGTTCAACAGCCTTTCTTCCTAATTATCCATATAAATAAGCTCTGCATGCCCCCTTCATGTGTTTTTTATATATATGTCTGAGTTTAAATATCATTCACATGTATCCACACACTCACAGGATGGGAATGAAAAGCTCTCATTTCCTCTTCAAAAAAGTCAGGGAAGGTATTTTAAAATCTGACAAAAGAACAACTTGGAAATGAAAAACTGATCTGGAGACTAAAAACCCAGGAGTTCTACTTCGAAAACTCAAGGCTGATAAAAACACACATATAGATTGCCATCCACCTTTACAAATCTCCCAGCGGCACATCCAGACGGCACTTCATGTTGCAGAGGTTCTAAGAACCAGAGGACGATGGGACGCTGCCATGAAAAGTGAACAGGGAAATACCATCCCCAGTATGCATATGTTCTTTGAATAATACTTAGTAGTGCTTCATGTCAACAGGCAACACCAAGCAATGTCACAATGGCAGCAAGTGATCCCAGATTGGCCTGGATTCCTTAAGTCCACCAAGAACAGCATTCATCAGCCTTCCTCGCTCATAGGATAGAAACAGCAAATAACGTTCACCATGCTTGGAATAAACCATGACTAAGTCACCAGAGCCAATGAAAAGAGGAGCCTACACATTTCCCTCTCACATATCAGCAGACCCTATAAAGTAATCCAGGTAAAAAACTGAATGGAGTCACAGGTTCAGAGAACATATGGATTCATGAGTCACCATGCCATTGCGTGCCACCATGCCCCATTGCACACTTCTGCAGTCCTTGAGTTTTCTTTCTTGACCACCTTCCACAGACAAATCATGGGCCTCTGACCACTACACAGGAAGTCTAAGAAAAGAACAGTTTCTTCTGTGTAAGTCTCCCAAGGTCACTCATCACAAGCAGGGGCGCTCGGGTCTACCTGAACGAAGAGAGAGTGCTCTCCTTCCCCCCCCCCTTTTTTTTAAACTGTCCTCTTAGTTAAAAGGAACAAATTGCTTCCTGTTTAAGTGACAGGTGGGAATATTACTTTTGTCTCCAGCGGTCCCATAAATAAGAAGAGTAAACCCAGATAATATAAAAAGAAAAGTAGTAAGTCAAATACCAAGATAAAAGCTTAATTCCTTAGCTGCCAGGGAGAAGCTGGAAGAGGAAGCATTTGGGAAATCTAATGGCCTGCTAGAGGTATAGGAGGTTTTCTGCCTTCCTTTCCCCTGCCCCTCCCCCCACCCCACCAATAGACGTTTATTGTTTTTCTCTTCTTTGTAAGCAATAAATATCCACAATGCAGCATGACCAAGAAGCTCACTGTTTTACACTCAGTACATGCTCTTCAGTTACAGACTGTTGTGCAAACATTTCATTATCACCAGTATTTTCATCTCAACCATGTATCATGAATTTTATGAATAGTAGAACTGGAATGACACAAAATTTCACAAACATGTAGTACAATGGTAGAGTTATTTTAGGTTCATTTCTTGCATCAATGATTTGATTAATGAAATAAATTAATAATAAGGTTGCAGAATCATTTTCATGTATGTGCTTATTTACTGATGGGCAGATGAATTCTAACATTTCATCCATGTCTGTAAGTCATTTGCCTTCTTGTTTTCATTAACACTGTTCAGAGAAATTAATGCGGTATTCCTTGTGGACACTGGGAGCTGACCTTATGTAAAAACAGAATACTGGCCATCAGTGGGCAGCTAGCAAAACTGGCTCAGCCTCTCCTTACCACAGTTGAAAAATAAAAACTCGAGAACCTATTTAGTAATGTGATATTGCTTGAAAATGATGAAAGTTTTATCACAAAACATAAAACAATGATCTCTTCCCATAGTTTCTTCAAATTACAGACACAGATACGTACATATGTTAAGATGTGTACATAATTTGATTGTTCCCTACCACTTACTGTCCTCATAAGGTAATATGAAATTTAAAAATATCTCTATCTAAAACAGCATCCCATGATGCATATCTAATCACAGATTTCTTTCACTTGACATTGTCTCAAAGTGTCGGCTGATGTTCAAAGGAAACAACATGTAGAAGTAAACCTAAATTGTATCTGCATATCTCATTCATGAGGGGGGGGGAAAGGCACATGAGAAGTTAGGGCTCACTGACAACACAAGAACAAAGAGCCTGGCTAGTTTTCAAATTAAATTTTCTGCAGGTTTTGAGTTAGGGTTTGGCTTTGAAAGTAATGCAGAGGCAGAACTGGTCCCTCTGATTCGGCAGTTTTTTATGTCTAAGATTTTAATTTACACGTCAACGGCCAGGGTTGGGGGTGTGGGTGAGGCTCTCAATGGATGGGCAGTCAATGACAGGTCGCTTTAGGAAGTCAGGGAAAGGATCCCCCAGGAATACCCTTGCAGGCTTTTTCACTGCTAGAGTGCTTGAATGGTACATTAAGCAAAAAGAAAAGTTTTAAGACTTCAAGGAAACAGAAAATAGAAAATATGTGGAAAATGGATACTACAGAGTTGATGTGAAATTAGAGAAAAACACGTAAACTCCTTGCACTGTACTTGCCAGTGAGGACAGCCGAGTGGTGGTGGTCATTACTTTTATGCAAGCTTAAAGACATGGACAAACTGGAACAGTGAAGAAATAAATGGTCTAGTTCCACACATGAGTATTTTTATATAATCAAACTCACAGAATGATTAGCAAGATGGTACAAATACAGTATAAAGGAAATGCACATAATATTTAAGGGCTCAATCTCCCAAATACTCAGCAATAGGTAAGAGGAATCACCAAGAGTTACTTGAAGCAATAACATTAGTACATGCTCACAATTCATTCCAGAAAAGCCATGTAGGATTTTTAAAAGGGAAAGACAAAATAGACACAGAAGCCAGGACTAGGACTTATCAATGATCAATCCCATTGAATAACAAATGGGATTCTGATCTCCTAAGCCACTTGGCACACCAAGGCAAGTTCTGATTACATATTACCAATGAAGTGTCAAGTATTTTGACTTAGGACTAGTTCAGTATTAAAAGAACCACTTTCAGTAGCCCAACCACCCTGGGACGCTTCAGTTTCTATCCATTCTCTTAAGGCTATTCACCTTAAGGGTAGCTGGAAGAAGTAGCAAATATACGGAAATGTTTTTAATTGACAACTCCTTCCAATGTACACCTGGGCTGTCATGCACATACACACCTATCTTCTGAACGCTGGTCAAAAACAATACTCTCCAGAAGGAAACATTGGTTCTTTTCTGTAAAAGGATCTACAACACACCGTACCCAAAAAAGGTTTAGTGCAGTTCAAAGCTTCACAGGGGGGAAATTTAGGCAATCTAGGTCAAGAAGCCACTGAGCCAGGAATTGGCCATGTGACTAGAGGGAAAAGGGCCCCAATAAGCCACACTGTTCCATTTACAAGATGGCCATGGCCTGGAATACACAAGTGTATGTACAAAACTATATGCATGTGTATGGATGTAAATAGAACCCTGTTTTATCAAAGATAACTGTTATCAATGTATTTTTTTTTCCTTCCTTACCAGTATTTCTTCCTTAAAAGGTTTGCACTCTGGCAACTCAGGGCCTTTTTTTTTTTTAAAGGGTTTATTTATTTACGCGAGAAAGAGAGAGGGAGTACGTGAGCGTGAGTGGGGGGAGTGCGTGCGGAGGAGCAAGGGAGTGGGAGGGGCAGAGGGAGAGAGAATCTCAAGCAGAATCGGCCCTAAGTCTGGAGCCCAATGGGGGCTCGATCTCACAACCCTGAGATTTTGACCAATGTCAAAACCAAGAACCGGATGCTCAATCAATTGGGCCACGCAGATGCCCCAATGGCTTATTGTTCTCAAGTCTCAGTAGCTTTTTCTAACTCCATCTTCTTCCAACTCTCTTTTTTCCTGAAATAATTCCTCAACTTCCACTTGCTAACCTGGAGGAGATCTTCCGTATCTTTGCTCTGTCTTTCCTTTCCTCTCACATCTGCCCCTGGGTTCGGTCTACCTCTGTTAAGTCTCCGTCCATTATGCTTAAACAGGCTTCCCAGTTGCTATCACAATGAAAACCCCTCCCCATCTCGATCTCCTGCTGGGATACCATGTGCTCCCCCCCACAACCCCCCCCCCCAACACTGGAATCTAATCTTTTGATTTTTACAGACTTGCAGCTCAAACCACCCACTCCTTGAGCATTTCAAAACTCAGTATGCTCAAAACACATCCAAACTCTTGTCTCCTGTGTTTATTATTTCTTTTAATTGCCTCATTACCTCCCCACTCAATTTGGAAACCTCAAAAGTCTTCTTCAATAATCTCTTCTCCCTCACCAGGTACAACCATCCAGTTGTTTGTAATACCTTTTCAGTTTTGACTCTGTAATTTCTCCCATCTTCCATCTGACCTTATGATTCCAACTGCCCTACTTTGGGCATAAATTATCCCTCACTTCATATACCACAATAACCCCAAGGTGGGCATTTTCTTTTAGTTTTTCTTCCTTCCTTTCTATCCTATGAATATCCTTTGGGGACAATGGTCTTACAGCAGATTCAAGACTCTATCATTCTCTGCTTAACAATTTCTAGCCCTAATTTCCAATGGAAATATGACTCTATTTGATACCATATCATACAATTGAAATTTGCTGAGTAGAACCTAAATGTTCTCATAAAAAAAATACATGACACATAAAAAATTTGCATTGTTTGGAAATAAAAAGGAAAATGAAACAGGTGAAATTAATTTTAATCATGTATTTTAAATAACCCAATATATTAATATTTTTTCAATATTAAGCCAATATAAATATTTCTATTGGGATATAATCCATTTGTTTTTCAAAATATGTCTGTGAAATTCAGTATTTTACACTTAAAACAAATCTCATTCTGGATTAGTCATACTTCAAGTGCCCAATAGTCACATATGGCTACCATATTGGACAGTGTAGATCTACAGAAATACAGCTTGGGTTTGAAATGTGGTTACACTTAATAATGGCATGTAACTTTAGGTAAGGCAGTAATCTCTCTGTACCTCAGTTTCTTTCCATTCTATAAAGTAATAATATTTATAATAATACCTATCTCAAAGGGTCTTTGCAATAATTAAATAAATTAACAGAAATAGATTGCTTAAGTTGGGGCTGACATGCAAGAAAACTTCAATATACATTAATTGTCATTATAATCAAAGCTATTCCATACATGCGATGGATAACCAGCAACCAATTCTATGTCATACTTTTCTCCACACTTAAATAATCCTTCTTGCCTTTTATGTGCTGAATGTTTGTGTCCTCCCCAAAATCATACGTTGAAGTCCTATCCCCCAATTTAACGGTATTAGGAGGTGGGGACATTGGGAGGTAATGAGGTTTATATGACGCCACTAGGATAGGGCCCTCATGAAAACATTAATGTCCTTACCAGAAGAGACCAAAGAGCTTAATCTCCCTGCCATGTAAGGACCTAGAAAGAAGACAGGTGTCAGCAAGCTAGAAATAGTGACTTCACCAGGAAGTGAATCAACTGGCACCTTGACCTTAGATGTCTCAGCCTCCAGAATTATGAGAAATAAATTTCTGTTGTTAAAGCCACCAAGCCTATGCAGCTTAAACAGACTAACACATTGTTCCATTCTCTTAGGTTGTGTCCAATTTTAACAAAATGGTTATACCAATGGGCTGTGAAGTGAAGCAGTCTTCTAGACTGGTTTGTAAATTCTGGCTCAAACTTTTGTCAGCTATTCGAATTTTAGAAAGTTCCTTAACTTGTCAGAGCTTTCAGTCCCTCATTTATAAAACAGGGATAATAACAGTATAAAGTCCAGAAGGTTGCCAAAGGAATTAAATGATATAATCCACACAAGGTCCTTAGCTCAATGCTTGGCACCAAGTAAAGCACTCAATACGTGTTCACTCTATTTTTATTTTAAGACCCAGCTCAAATGCTGTCTTACCCATGAATATTTTTCCTTCTTCATTTTTTTTAAGATTTTATTTATTTATTTGACAGAGATCACAAGTAGGCAGAGAGGCAGGCAGAGAGGAGGAAGCAGGCTCCCCGCAGAGCAGAGAACCTGATGCGGGGCTCGATCCCAGGACTCTGGAATCATGACCTGAGCTGAAGGCAGAGGCTTTAACCCACTGAGCCACCCAGGCACCCCCCCTTCTTCATTTTTTTTTTAAAGATTTATTTATTTGAGAGAGACAGAGAGAGCACAGCAGGGAGGGATGGAGAGAAAGGGAGAGAAAGTCTTAAGCAGACTCCATGCGGACTGTGGAGCCCAATGTGGGACTCAGTCTCACAACCCTGAGAGCAGATCTGAGCCAAAACCAAGAGCTGGATGTTTAACCGACTGTACCACCCAGGTGTCCCAACTTTCATTTCTGTAACTTCTCCCTTCCGAGAACTTCCATTCCATGCCAGTCTCTTTTATCAGCATTTTTCTTAATAGGATTTTAAATCTTAGCATTTTTCTTCTCTCACCGTTTACATGTGTCTCCTTTCCTTCCTAGACAGACAGCAACCCAATCCATCTTAGCCTCCTCAATACCACTTATCACAATGCCTTACACAAGATCGACACTTAGGAAATGTCTGCTGAATGGCTGTTCCGAAAGATAACCAGGGTTGCAGTGTGTGGGATAAGTCGGAGAAGGGAAGAGAAAGAAGGCAAAGAGATGAAGGGCAAAGTTAGGGCAATAGTTCAAGTGAAAGATAATACAGACAGGAGCAGACTACGGAAAACTGAACTGCAAGTGGTGAAAACAGAGAATGACCAGGAAGTGTCATTTAGGGACACCCTCTGTCACAGCATAAACACTGCCTTCTCGCTAGTCATAAGTATATTCATAAGATGGATGCTACTGACCAAAATCAGGATTCCTTTTGCAGTGCCTTGCGTAAATGCATACACATGGGTTTGCTTATGCATGTGTTCATGAGCTCGCCATTATTCATGAGTTAATAAAAACTACATCCCTATACAGCAGAAACCCAATCCTTTTAGCTCTGCTAAAAGCTCACAAAAAGACAAAATATACACAGGGATACTTAAAAACACTTTTATGCGATGAGTACTTTAAGACAGCTTATCACTTAGGCAATAGTCAATTAAGTTGGTTTGAATGAGCACTGCATTTCCAGGAGTCAGTTAATTAATCAACAGATACATTTGCGACAATAGCTACTTTAAGAGCTAAATAAAATTGTGGGTTTTATTTAATCTTATGCGTTTCCTGAACTCTAACAGCACTTCCAATGCACATTATTTTGTAAGTCCCTGAAATGCTTTCTTAGTCACCATCAAGCTTACAAAAATCTAATATGTGGGGTTATCAATGATCAAGGTTATAAGAACAAACTATGCCAACAATGCCTGCCTTGTTTTTCTCCAGATTTTCACATTCATACCCTGATAAACTGTCAAGATTTAAATGGGATAAATGAAAAGCATTTCAAGATTTAGGGCGCTGCAAGTGAGGGGGATGATTTGAAATAAGTTTATCGGTGAAAACAAGGAGGATGTCAAGATTTATAAGCATAGATCAGCGACATCTCCATTTCACCAGTATCAGTGCCATCAAATCATATTACACTGCACACAAATACCACGGAAGAAATGACAGTCATTTGAGTTTATGGCGACAGTTTACTTGAAGTGCTACATGCAACACCACACACTCATTTTCTCAGTGATTACAGGGGTGGCGTCATTAAAGCAATTGAAAAATATTCCTCAATTACTTCAGGGAGGACTTAAAAAGTTTATTTTGCTTTTAAAGCTTTCCTTGGCCATGACGGGATGAAAGACTAGCACAGAAGGTGATTCACATTAAGGTGACAAAGACCAGGATGGATCATGGGATTCAGGCACTCAAAGATGTCTTGTCCTTTGCACATAAACTATTGCCTTTAAACAAGCAGAGAGTATCATTTTCAAGTGCAGCTCAAACACGTGAATTTTGTTTGTATTGTTTGTGGATGTTGTCCATTACTAAATCCATACTATTAAAGGAAGCCAAGGCTCATGTTTGGTGACCATATATTTTATCTTTAATTACAATATCAACAGTTCTTAAGAAATTACTTAATCAATATGATCTGAATCATCTCCTAAAGCGTGATCTATGGTCTCGTCTATGACACATTTAGGGACATGACGAGGGGCATAGGCTGCTTTCATAATTCTTGAAAGAGGCAAACAAAGTTTATGGGTTAATATGGCTCTGCAGAATAGAGACTAGACTAGGTTCGGAGGGTTGGCGTGGTTGGGGGCGTGTTTATTGCTTCTTACACTATTTAAGCCAGGAGTGGAGCTACGTAAGTATAGTATCCCTGAAGAGCTGGTTTCTTCTGCTATCTTTGATCTGTAGGCACAGAATCAGCATTTCCCTCAGGCTGATTTTTCTGATTACAGGATGGCCACCTGCAGCAATCAGGATTTTAGGATTCATCACTCAGACACAGTAGGAGACAGGGCACTTTCCACAAAGTTTGAACAAAATGTTATGGCCAAAAGATTGCCACAAGCTTAGCAATTGAAGTCAGTCACTGGAGCAGATGAGACAGGTCCATCTTTGGAGCTTTGCATGGTACCAGTCTTACCCAAGCTCCACAGCTGTTTCGTACTGCAGAACAGAGTAGGTGTTGGCACCACTACCACAAGATCCACTATAAGGACAGCTGAAGATCATCCTCCCTTCTCAGATTAATGGCTACTTATTTTCACAAGTAGTTTTTAGGTATTATAAAGCACCAGTAGACCCCAACATACTGGTTATTCACTAAAAATTTAAGAGAAGAATTTGATGAAATAAGAACCCCTTGGAACTTTTACAGAAATATGATATTTTCCATATGGTGTTTTAACTGGGCATCAACAATAATTTCAGTTATCCAAGGAAATATCTCTTTCCAAAAGACTTGTATTTACTCAGCTAGTCCTACTAGAGGATTAAAACGAAAAACACAATAGAATATAGTCTGTAAAGTCTAGAATTTCCACATGCATTGATTAAGGATTTGTCTACAGTCACCAAGCCGTGAAATCTGAACTCATCCTACGAAGAATTTAGTATTTGAAGGCAATGCATTGTCAGGAAGTACTCACACATGAAATCAAAAAGTCCCATTATCTTAATTCATTTGGTTTCCTGTTGGGGCAGTACATGGCAAAAAACATTTGTAAAATGGTCAGGTTTTTATTTCATAAATGTCTAGATTTGTGGTGTCCAAAATAAATAAAAGGCAAGCTACACACATAGTTTAAAGTTTTTAGGATCCACATTTAAAAAGTTAAAAGAAACAAGTGAAATTAATTTTAATAATACCTTTACTTTACTTAACCAAATATATCTAAAATATTATCATCTCAACATCTAATCAATATAAAATTACTGAGAGATTTTAAATCTTAATATTTTTGGTACAAGTCTTTGAAAAATCTGTGTGCAGTTTATACTTACAGTACATTCAATGTGGACTAGCCACATATGGCTAGTGGCTTCCATATTGGGCAGTAAACACCTACAGTTTCTAATACGGTTAAGCAGTTAACTAACAGGTAATTAAGTCATGAAACAACAGTCTCCTTGAGTTCTTGATGATTCTTACTCCATGGCTTATACCCTGGCTTTATTCCAAAAAATAAATTATTGAAGTAGTAGGTACTACCGATTATAGTAGGGTACTATACTTTGATTTCAAAGACAAGTAGACATCTTGATATAACCACAAAGATTAGGAAAGTCACTTAAAATCTTAAAGACTGTTCTCCTTGTCTCTAAGATAGAAGTAATACTATTCTATCTCACTATTTTTGTGAATTAGAGGAGCTAAGTAAAGCACTTCCACAGAATGAGGTCCATCCATTAATATTATTAGTATTATTAACTTTGCTGTCATTACTATTGTTCCTTCCTTTCCTGGCTTCTTCTCAAAATGCAGGAGGGTTCTCTCTTCTATCTCCTTTCTCCTTAGGTCTCTGGCTCTTAAACTTTTTTTGACAGCAACTGAGTGAGAAATACATGAACTATCAAGACTCGACACACATATATTAAAAGGAAGGCTCCAGAAGGATTAGGATATTGTTGGGTTTTTTTCACTGCTATATTCCAAAGGCCTACAAGCACTCAGGAGAATATACTTACCAAGTGACCAGTGCATGCTGATAGATCCTACTCCAACCCTTTTAAATTCTAATTTACCCATTTTAGTAAGAAACAGAGGTCATGATCCACTCAGTTGACTTTTTTACCCACTACTTAGTAGAAAACTGTAACCCATGCTTTGTTCTGGGTCTTCATTCCACTCATGAGGCACACCTCTTGAGGTGAACAGAGGTAATTTGCTCTAAACACAAGGCGATGTAGAACCTTCAAGTTATCCTCAACTCACCCTTTTCTCTCACACCCCAGCAGCAAAGAGTCCTACCAGCAAAGAGTCATGATTCTACCTTCAAAATAAACCCAAAATTTGACCACCAACCCTACCACCACCCTGGAGTCAGCCGCCATCACCCTTGACTGATGGCTGCGTGAACTTCTAACTAGTGCCTCTGCTTGGTCACTTGGTCTTCTACAGTTAATCCACAACATGGTGCCCAGCAAGGCTCTTTTAAAAAATAAGTGAGATCAAATCATTTCTCTATTCCAACCATGCTATGGCTCCTGGGGGCATTCAGAATAAAAGTTCTAAATCTTCTCAGTCATTTACTCATTTTCTGCTACATCCATCCCCACATTACCTCTTGGCTCTCACCTGTTGCTTCCCTCCTGGTCCAACCATGCTAGCTTTCCTGCTGTTTCTAGACACTCAGCTTGACATATGTTAGAACCTTTGCATGGACTGTGGACTTTGCCTGGAGCTCTCTTCTCTAAATATCCACAAGGTCAACTTGTTCACCTCTAAGTCTTTGTTCAAATGTTAACTTCTTGATGAGGACTGATCTTATTTAAAATGGCAATCCACATCCCAATCTCCCACACTCTCACCATATTTTGCTTCTCTTCCCCATTGCACTATCATCTTCTAACTTAATGCCACTTTCCACCTTACCATGACAAAACATAAATCCCACAAGGACAAAGAGCTCTGTCAATTTTCTTCACTGAAGACAATGTATGTTGCATAAACAGATGCCAAAAAAAGTATGTTTAAGAATGAATGAAGCCTAATGTTTTTTTGAAGAAAATCAGTCAAATGCATCCTAAGAAAAAGTCCTGGCCAGAAATTACTTTTGCCTTTTTGCCTCTTCGTTGCAGGAGGAAGCATGCATTGACAAAACAGTAGAAGGAAATGAAAAAATGTACAAAATAATGGATAATCAAAAGATTAAATATGAGAAGATAGAAAACACAAATTATCAAGCATATGCTGCATTTATCTGGTTTATATCACTGGCTGAACACCACTCTAAGTAAGCAAATTCCCACAAAGTGTTTTTGTTTGCCATTTGTTATAAGACAGTCCCCATATCATGAACAGAGTTTCAACTTTAATACATAAAAGATGACCCATATTGGTTAGCAGAATATCACAATCACAAGCCTTTTAACCTAAATTTTATAGATCCTAGAGGAGTACCAAAGTATGTAAAGAACTATATATGATCAATGTTCTTTAGAAAATTGGTAAAAGCCCAATTCTTCTCTATAATTATAAAAATTACCACTTTTCTAAATAACTCTACATAAAATTTATCATACATTAATCTAATTCTTCCCTACAAATCCTTATAGATTTTTTTATCAACATATCCAGAGAATCAAGTTGACCTTTAAATTGTTTTATGATGTCTTAACATTCTAGCAAAATGGACACTGCTTTTTCTTATAAATTTGCTCAAAAATATGTAAAACATTTCCCAAAAATGCTGAAACAATCAATGCAAACTGGACATGGTATAAAATTACAATGGAAAATTTTAAGCCATTGATAAAGTGATCTTATTTTCTGTGGCTACACTTCCACTTCCTGCATTTATCTTCTTTTCAATTAGTTGGGAAATTTCAAGGTTGCTCTATGAAACTTGATGTGGTGAGTAATAATATTGCTGTAGTACAATCCCTTTCATTTTGGTCCCCTATACAACAATAAAACTCAAATCTGAAATTATGTAAATGAAAAAAGGAATCCAAGAAATGGGTATTTAGTCTTGATATCTGTGTTGATCTTTCTCCAATGATCACTTGAAAAGGCAAACATCTATAAATACTTAACCCTTCTTCCCTAGATGCAGATTAGTGGCAGTCAAAGATAATTTAGAAGCAAGACTGAGACATCACAGGGGAAAACCAATTTAAAAGAAACAAAAACTTCAAAAGTTGGAAGTTTCATTTTATAATCTCTTATTGATTATGAATTTTTGACATATATTTTCATTGAAATACGTGAAAAATGTTTAGTTTGAGATAAGAGCTTAAAAATCTACACTAATAAATGCACTTCTTCAAGTAACACGCTTAATCTGACAATACATTTGTCCTCTTTCCACATCAATTTTGTATTCTTAGAAAAGTGACAGACTACTTTTGTAATTAGTTTCCTTAGGTATCCTAAAGGAATTGTGCTTAGGTAGAAAACTGGTTGTCTCCTCAAGAGATGGGCACTGAATTTTTTAGGGGGTGATGATCTCTGGAACTTATTTTCGGATGGATGGGTCAAACAGGCAAATAAAAGGAAACACACACAGACACATGGACAGAAGAAATACAATAAAATGGTATAATATTCAAATAAAAACAAACATAAATGGAATGTATGTGCGTATTCATTTACTATTTTTTCAGTTTTTTTTAATGTGCTCGTTAATATTTCTAGTACAAAGAAGGAAAACATTAAGGAAACCAAAAAAATTAATAGTAGTATATATACCACTGTTATTTTTAAAAATTTTTCTTTTACTTTGCTACTCTTCCAGAAAACAAAACAAAAAGGAAATATATCAAATAATTTATGATAGATGCTTTCATATAACTGATATGTGACTCATTCCTTTTTCTATTTTGTTCTAGATTTAAAATTTTCCAAAAACTAAAAAAGAAAAAAGAATATTTTTGATTCCTAAAATAAGTTGTTTGCAAAAGTAAAAATCATATTCTTTTTAAGATTATATATGAAAATACTGGATTTTTAAAAAAAGCTTATATTCTCCCTTGTATTCTAGAGGTTACAACTTTTAGCTCCTTCTGGAAAAAAAGTCATAAATTAACATTCTCAAATTCTGATTGTTATAGTTATAATACTACAGTAGGTTTGTATTATTAGGTACCTTTGCTATGGAGATAGAAAGGCTTGTGAAAATCAGGGAATTGGGAAGAGAACTGATTTCAGAAGATGAAATTAAAATTTTCTTTCTGGGAAAAACATTTGCTTCTCTTTGCTACTGGTGGAGTATTATTTCAACATTTAAAAATTATTTAACATATGGCTCAAGTATAGTTCTAACCTCCATTTAGAAAATACAGCTTATTCTTACCTCCTAGGCAGCCAATGAATGAAAGCAGGATCAACTGTTTCCATGACAACATCATCTTTAATTGCCAAAAGCAAGAGTAACTCTTGTCCAGTCTCTGATGAATAGAATGCTTTGTCTTCAGGTAAATCCTCTAATCTGTAAAATATATGTACAAAGAAGTTAGACTTTAAAAAAAAAAAAAAAAGTTGCTTTAAAAAAATACATTTTCTTCTTTTCATAAAACTGTGTCATTCACAGCCACTCAAAATCCTAAAAGGAAACAAAATCTTTTGTGATACAAAAGAGAAGATGTATGAAATGTAGTTACTTTAAAAACAGTTTATGTGTAGCACCTGGGTGGCTTAGTCAGTTGAGGGTCCGACTCTTGATTTCAGCTTAGGTCATGATCTCAGGATCGTGAGATCAAGCCCATCACTGGGGTTCAGAACTAAGCATGGAGCCCACTTGGCATTCTCTCTCTCTCCCTCTCCCCTTCTCCCTCCCCCATTTGTGCTCTCTCTTTCTCAAAAAAAAAAAAAAAAAAAAAGTAATTAAAAAAAAAATTTCATGTAATTGACATGCAATTAGAAGCAGTTTCAAAGAATTAGAAATGTTCAACAATACTAAAGTATTAAATATTAACATATCAAATATTAAAACTTTTGCTAGATAATAATTATAACAAATAACATATTACCCTAAAATTATAACTTTTCTCATTTGCTCTAATGATAACATTTTGGTAAAACTAAGAGTCAAATATGAAGATATCTTGAAGCACCATTTTCACTGTCTCTGAATCCCTAATAAGACATATAAATTATAAATAGCATTATCAATGTTCATATTAAGCCTATTTTTTTTCAGAGACAATTGTAAAAAGCCCCCAATTACATATGCTGCATAAAACAGATAAAAAAATGAGAATGGTGGAAACTGTTCAGTCTAAGAATCTTAAAATGAAATAATTTTCTTCTTCCTTTCTTGAATTTTCATGAACGTGAATGTGCTGATTGAAGAGAAAATAATTATATGGATACCTTGAATCATTTCCCGTGGCCATTTGAAACTAGTTCAAGTGTAGAGTCAATGATCAACTAGGCTAGATCTACACACCTAAAATTGGATAATCTTTTCTGGACTGCTGAAACTCAACTGATGCTTTGACTATCATCCACGTTAGCAGAAAAGGTGTAAAACTCTGATTCAGCAGCTGCTGTGGATTGGGTTGTATTAGTTGTTGCTGAGCGAGAGAGAGAAATCTCAGCCTTCTCAAGACAGTGGTAGTTTATCAAGGGATCCCGATTTGTGATGTGATGAATTTGATTGGAATCAACTGTGTCCAGGTAACAATTTTGATAGTGAAAATATGACAACTTGCAATTAATTGTACTTGTACTTAATATCTTAAATCAGTCATTTCTCTAGTAATGTTGTTCCTGTGCACTTGTAATCTAATATATGTTCTTGCATGGGAAGTAAGATGGGGGTTGTAACAAAAATTCCAGGATTTGGGTATAATTTAATCCACAGGAATCTGAAACTGTAGAAAAACAATTGGGACTACTGTTCTAAGAACTGCAAGTTAGTAACTTATACCATCATGGGATCTGTGACCATCTCTCACTAGCCCCATTACTACAAACTGCATGTATCTTGGGTTCCCCTATTACAAACACTGCTAAATGAATTCAGATGCAAGCAGCTTACTTGGATGGTAAAGGACAAAGAGTCAGGATATGGAGAAAGGAGACAAGGGGAAGAAGGAAGCCAATAAAGGGTAAGAAATAAAGCCACCAATCCCTATGTTTGACAGGACCTTATTCTCACTGGGGAAACTCTGAAGGTCCAGACCCAGTAGAGAGTATGCCTCAGAGTCCTCCAATACTTATTTGGCGTTGCCCAGAGTTATCCTTGCCAATGGACAAGGAAGTTGGGATATTTGTATAGTAAGTCTCACTAGTCACCATTTGAAGGCTATTTTCAGGGAGTTTTACCCAGCACTTCTGGGTAATGACTCCAGAGGCCAAAAATGGCTCCAGAGGCCAAAAACATGGCTTCAGGTAAAGAAAGGCATATGGTGACAAGTGAAAATAGTGTGTGCACTGACGTGATGAAAAGCCAGAGGGTATATGCGGGGGAGATGTAGTGTCTATTACAGTAGGCCTGTGAACCTGAGAGTTTTTGAAGCTATTTTCCATACCATCAGATCCCAAAAGACGGAGGGCCAAAATTACCTATGTTTAAGCACACAAGTGAGGACACACTTTCTGCCATTATCAATTGTTACACTGCTTAACCTTTTCCAGTGGCTGAGTTTCCCCACTTGAATCAAAGGCTTTCAGATACCAAGCATTCCTTCTTTTACTTCTTCCCAATCAGTGACACATTTAATGTCCATATTGTTTTTTACTAACTTGAATGATAACTGAAATCATTCTAGATTACATTTAACTTATAACTGACATCCATAAATGCTATAATCTCCTTATAATCATGCATGTAAGGAAAGTAGTCCAGAAACCATGAGAAGGGTAGCACAACTATACAAACTCACATGCACATACACATGCATGTGTGTGCACAAAGTAGAAAGGCAAGAAATAAAAAAGAAAAAAAACTTTCAAATACAATGGCAGTTAGTCATAAAAGGCACATAAACATGAAATGCAATGATATATGTGATGCGTCAGATTCGTAAAAAAATTGAGAGTGATTGCAAGATCTATTAAAGACTGGAGACAATGGATAAGTCTTGAACAGAGGAAAGGCTTGAGGAGTGTAACAGTGACTGGACTGGTATCTCTTCCTTTGAGGACTTAAAGCTATCCAGGTTATACATGAAATTGAACTTGGAAAGGACGTGGTAATAACAAACATCAAAAGAACAAGTAGTTCAAATTGTCAAGAAAAAGAAAAGACAAACTTTAACAAAGCACCCTGTAGTACCGTCATCATAATCATTATTAAAAAGCATCCAAGGGTACCTGACTGGCTCAGTTGGTAGAGCATGTGACTCTTGATCTCATGGTCATGAGTTCAAGCACCATGATGGGCATAGAGCTTACTTAAAAAATAATAAATAAATAAATACATAAATGTATTACCTATTTTTTAAAAAAAGCATATTCACGTAACTATTAGAAGCTCTGTTCTATGTCATATAGAAAACAAAATGTAGGGGTGCCTAGGTGGCTCAGTCAGTTAAGCATCTGCCTTCGGCTCAGGTCATGATCTTGGGGTCCTAGGACTGAGCCCCATGTCAGGCTCCCTGCTCAGTGGTGAGTCTGCTTCTCCCTCTCCCACTTCCCCTGCTTGTGTTGCCTCTCTTGCTGTCTCTCTCTCTCTCTCTCTCTCTCTCTGTCAAACAAATAAATAAATAAGTAAATTCTTAAAAGAAAAAAAAAAACAAAACAAAATGTATGGTCTCTGTTCTGATACTGCAGTGGAGAAAGAAAATGTTATCAACACTTAAAAATAGGATAAGGAGATAATTACTAGACTGATACTCTCTGAAGGTAGGACACAGCTCATCCATCACTGTATATACAGTGTTCAAAACATCCTGTATATACAGTTCAAAACATCCTGTATATACAGTAGTGGGCTTTCAAGTTTCCAGTTTTAATGTTTCTTGCTGAGCTTTAAGAACAATGAATAATTCAACTCAGGAGATTAAATCTTTGTACTGGACTTCATGTGAGTGAAAGCGTTTCTGTTAGAACAAGATAAGTCACAGCTTGGGATCTAGACATCATTTGAAAATCACTTCAGAAAAATGTGTATAAAGGCATTAAAAAGATGGTAACTTAAAAAAATGTTTTTGGGGGGCACCTGGGTGGCTCAGTCAGTTAGGTGTCTACCTTCAGCTCAGTCGTGATCCCAGGGTCCTAGGATTGAGCCCCAATCAGGCTCCCTGCTCAGCCAGGAGTCTGCTTTTCTCCCTGTCTCAACCCCTGCCATTCATGCTCTCTCTCTCTCTCTCTCACACAAATAAATAAATAAATAAATAAAATATTTTAAAAATATACTCTCTTCCAGGGTGCCTTGGTGTCTCAGTCGGTTGAATGTGTCTGACTGGTGATTTCAACTCAGGTCATGATCACATGGGTCACGGGATCGATCGAGCCCAGCACCAGACTCCACACTCAGCAGGGAGTCTGTATGTCCCTTTCCCTCTGCTCCTCTCCCCACTTGCCCTCTCTCTCTCTCTAAAATAATAAGTAAACAAATCTTTTTAAAAAATGTTATCTTCCCAACAATGCATCCCCAAAGTAACATGCATATCACTTAAATTTTAAAAGTATAAATGTGTCCAAAGAAATTCTAAAGTCTTTTGGAAAACTCATTCATTCAATAAATACTCATTGAGCACCTAGTAGGGGCTGGAATTTCAAGACTCAGGGAAGGTGGGGGGGGGGGAGGTTGGGGTTGTCAGGTCACTGATGAGTCCCGTCTTCAGGAATTCCTGCCCATAAGCAGGGAAACATGATTAAAATCAATACAAAGTATTTATAAACTAGCCACTGTGAAAGGTAAAATGTAGGGATAGAAGTTTCTACGAAAGGCTCAATGAGAATGGCCCTCATCAGGAAGAACGGGGAAGCTCCTCTGAGGAAATAAAGTATAATGGAAGAAAAGAAGAGATTATATATAATCAGAGGTATGTTTGTGTTAAAGGGTAAAGGAAAGAAGAAATTTCGCAGGTATACACAAATACTTGGTATGGCCTTGAGATGGTAAAGAGGCTAGTGACTCGTCACTGCCTGGATCCTCTCCCATCAACTACCACCTCATCTCCCAAGAACTGCCCTAGTACCCCACTCCAACACCCTGCATTGATCACGTAAAGGGTTAATTCCTGGCTCAGCAAGGGGCTTCCAGAACCTGCTCTAGTCCATGTCCCTTCTGATTGGTCAGTGCCCATGCCCTACTGCTGGTTAAATATTTTGGCAGTCTGCTGTGGAAATAAGGAATAGAATATGCAAAGGCCTTGGGGCTTAAGGGTTCATGGCTTGTCTCTAGAACAGAAAGAAAGTTACTGAGATGAAATGCAGGGGGCCAGGTTGAGTATGGTATGAAATGAGACTGTAGATGTATAATGTCTAGCTGTAGATCTCATATATCTGGCTAAGAATACTAGTATCAAGATAAAACCCTTTGAAAAGTCACTGCAGTGCTAACCAGTAATTGCCACGATCACTGAACATTCAAATCAGACATATTATAATTTGTATCAGACATAAAAGGATGAAAAGAAAACATTTTGCAACACACCAGCTTCATTCTTACCTTCAAAATCATAGAAATCAGAAGCTAGACAATATTAGGCAAACCCCCTGGTTTAAAAGAAGAAAAACATATATTTTAATCTTCTTATATATGCACACACACATACACACACACAGAAACACAATGAATGAGATTTGAACATAAAATAAAACCTCATTTAGGAACATTATTTCTAAAATTTATGTTGCTCATTTTTAATCAGTGCTGAAGTAGGGCATTGACTTTATAAATAATGAAAGTAATTAATACAATCACAACCTGACTTCTCAGCATTGCTAAGTATTGTCATGGAGAGAAGGGACATATAAAACTTGTCCCACTTCTGAAATCACCAAGCTAAAATAAATACAAAGGAAGCTACTGAAGCAAGACAAATACAAATCAAAATGTCATCTGCCACATTAAAATATTCTACTAGTCATAGGAATGTTTTAAATCAAAGAAAAAATAGCCTTTAGAATTTTCTCTGCTAATAGACATTTGCAACTGGGGGCTACGGCTTAATATATTCACAACACGTTTCTCATGGCAATCTTTAAATAGCCCCCAAATTTAGTACATATTGACAACTGTACTATCTATTCTTAATGTCAGCTGAGCTAAAAAAAAAAAAAAAAAAATGCTAGACCTTGGACTCAAAACCAAAAATGCTCTAAATAGTTGTTCCTGGTTGCTCTAAAAGAAGAGGACATTTGTGGCTTTTGTCACATACTTTACAAAAATTGCTCCTAAGATTGTGGATCATGAAATATTGATATATACTTATAGTATTGAAAGTATATGGGCAACTATGAATGTAGTCTTGGCAAATGCTCAGAGTTAAGCTTCTTTAGGTGGTGGAAAATTTAGGCGTGAGAATGATCTGGCTTCGTTTATATCAGAGTAATAGACACCTAATGAGAACTCTCTTTTTCAATGAGACAAACCCTACAGAAATTTTGTCTAGAAGGACTGCTTAACACATCTCTCAGATCCACAGAAAGACAACTCTCACTCTGACATGTGAGAAAGAAATTCCATTCTTTGAATATGTGTGGTTCCCAACCCCCACCAAAACCCTCCCCCAAAACAACAGATTAGAGACTTGTACTACAGTAGAACACTCAATTATTAATGGATAAAAGTTTGCTGTGTTTTGTATTATGAGTGTTCTAGAACTTCTATTAACTCACTATCATGGAATACAACCATAATACCATAGCAGTCAACTAATAAATAAGTTTAAGGGTTTGATGTGACCGCACAGTGTAATGGTTAGCACTCTGGACTCTGATGCGACCACACATCCTGCTGGATCAGATATCAAGCATCATCTACCTCCCTTGTTTTCATTCACAATCATCATCTGAAATGTAGGTGATCTAGTCTGCTTACCAAACCTCTTCCCTGCTGGAACTGAATGGGCAGGGAATGAAATTTACATGAGCATTGGACTCCTAAGTCCAAGATTCTTGACAACACACACATTCTCCATACAGTTCACAAATGTTCAACAGGAAGGAGAGGGGAACTAATAACATGCCCAAGTCTGATGGTATCTTCACAGTTCTGTGTTTACAGTGGTACAATCAGCAAACACAGCAAATGCCAGCCAGAAGTCATCTCGTGCTCCCAAGGACCCCTACAGCACCTGATTTTCTTTCCTTCATTCTCAACATTTTTAACACCTTCCATTACAGTTATTTTAACTATGACTTCCTTCTCCAACTAAACTAAGATCTGCTAAAACAAAAACAAAACCAAAACAAAAACAAAAATAAAAACAAACAAACCAGTAATTTATAACCTGCTGTAGGTTAAGACCCCCTCCAAGAATTAGCCAAACCTATGGATTCACCTACCTCCCTAGACTGATACAACTTTTGTACACAATTGCTTTACTACAGTGAAAAATCATTTCTTTCACATAGATATGATTTATATATGCAGATGTTCAAATATGCATGTGAATGTATACTATTTAGAGATTAATTCGTTTCTTTGTTCATGCAGAGATGAATAGAGACTATCAAAACAGAATTAAATATAAATTATACACAGAGAAAAAAATCTGTTAAAAAATATTTGGAGAAGGCTACTGTTGAAGGCTTGACAAAGAAGTTGAAAGTATGAGGTTGCTTTTGGTATGGTGAGGCATGGCATCTGTGACATCCAGTTAATTTTTCCTTTTGGTCTTTCAGCAATCAGTGTACACAGGCAGAAACAGAACCAGAGTCACGTTGTGCATACATCGAGTCGATGAGTCAGCGCTGTAAAAACGCTGCCGGAACACTCTGAGCTGCCTTGTGTTGATTTCAGAGCCTCTTTACTTTGTCCTCAACTCAAAGACATCTTCTCTGGCAACTCAAAGAGATCTCCCTGTCCTCAATTCAAAGAGATTTGCACTGATGATATGTCAGGAAAAATTACGTATCCTTTTTTCAATTGGTTCCACTGCCTTCAGCCAAAAGTATACTGAAGGGAAAAGACACAGCCACCAAAACATGCCAACCCATTTCCTCCTTCAAAAGATTAGAAAAAAAATGTCAACCCTTCTTAAATATACACCAGAGAGGGCTTAACTTCAATATTCTTGCTTTATGTTAACCTCAAATGAGCATAGCCATTTCCAGGGCATGCTATTATACAAGTATCTCTCCACCAATGAATGGGTGACTACTTGACATGCAACGCTGACCCTTGCTCTATGTTCAGGACGATACTTTTGTTTTGGAACAAGTCTGAATTTCAAAAAAAAAAAAAAAAAAAAAAAAAAGTGGGATTTTCTAATGCAATCTTCACCCTGAAAAAGAGATTGTCTCATGTTTTTCTAATACAATCAGACCTAAGTTGCTCTTTTGGGATTTTTTTTTTTTTTTAATACCTCTGTTGAAAGGAACCTTGCCAGGGCACCTGGGTGGCTCACTCTGTTGAGCATCTGCTCTTGGTTTTGGCTCAGATCATGATCTTGGGGTTGTGGGGTCAAGCCCCATGTCAGGCTGGATGCTCAGTGCAGCATCTGCTTGGCATTTTCTCCTTCCTTCTGCTCTGCCCCCCACCCCTGCTCACACACATGCTCTCTCTCTCTCTAAATTAAAAAAGAAGAAGAAGAAGAAGGGGTGCCTGGACGGTTCAATGGGTTAGGAATCTGCCCTTGGCTCAGGTCCTGGGATCGAGTCCCTCATCAGGCTTCCTGCTCAGTGGGGAGTCTGCTTCTCCCTCTCCCTGCCCCATGCTGGTGCTCTCTCTCGCTATCTCTGGGTCTTTCTGGAATAAATAAATAAAATCCTTAAAAAAAGGGAAGGGAAAGGAAGGGAAAAGAGAAGAGAAAGGAGAAAAGAAAGAAAAGATCCATGCCCTAATTAAGGGACTTAGACTTTGGGGTCTCACCACATTTAGTGATAATGGGAAAACTAAACAATAAGAAAATTCTATGACATATTTTTATCCTTGACATTTTCCAAATTAAACAGGAACAAAATGAACAAAGACAAATTTCCATAATTATAAATGCTGCATGAGTCTTCTTCCTTCTTATTAAATGGGAAATTATTGTAGACCTCATGACACGGTGATGAGAAACAACGTACCTTTCCTAAGTCTGCATAAAACATTCCTTGCCATCATATGTTTATTTAGAATTTTAAAATAGCTTAATAACAATATGATGGAAATGTTTTTCTACAAAGACAATTTTCAAACTTTCAGAAAGGAAAATGAATAGTATTATAATAACCACTGCCTTTTATTGAGTGTTATTTCTCAAGTACTGTTCCATACATTAACCCATTTCATCCTCAGAATAATCCATAAACATTCATTCTATTATCACCCCCATTCTTCAGATAAAGAGAGACACAGATCGATCAAAATATTTACCTCCCCAAAAAAGGATGACAGGTGCTGTGTATTTTCTATACATATTTTTTCACATAATAGGTGTGAAATGGAATGCTTAGGCAATAGGACCATTAGGGAACCATAAAGTATGAGCTGATACTGTATATAGTTTTAAAACTCTGTATTAATATAATAGGCAATTGAAGTCAGTTCATGAAGTTGTAGCGCATTAAATTTCATTAAATTTTTAAGAAATTAAATTTCTTCTAGCAAGGGAAAGGACAGGGCTATTTAAATAAACAATTCTTCTGCTTGATTTCAAGCTTATATGCTGTGATAAAACACCATCCCTGTTGCAGGCATGAATTAAGAAGGATTTAGCAACGCTATTTAGGATTAAATCAAGATATCTTCAAGACACACTAAGTCACAAACATTAGGTGCAAAACAGTGTGTGTGAAGTAGGATACTTTTTGCATGGGGACAAAAATCATATATCTATATACATTTGTAAGCATGGAGAAGAGCTTGAGAGGGTATGTGAGAACTGAAGAGAGCAGCTGTTTCTGGGGAGGAAATGTGCACTTGGGAACAGGGAATAGAGGAATAAAATATTTTTACATTATTATATATTATTATATATTTTAAATTTTCTTCAGTATACATATATTGATTGCTTAATACAAAATATATAGATATAAAACATTAATAAACAATTTTAAAAGAAAAAATATTACTTCATTTCTAACATGGTCAAAAACGTGTAAATAATTTTACTGTCAGAGTCAAGTAGAAAAAGGAAAAAGGGGGTTGAAAAGTACTAGAAAGAACCTTTCAGCGTTCCCAGAAAGGCCATTCTATTTCTTCCCTCATAATTTTGGATGAATGAGAACACTCACTGAGTGCCTACAGCATGTCAGGGACAGACACAGAGAAGATATTTTAAAATAAAATATTATCTTTGCCCTCAAGAAGCATGCTGGTCCAGAAAAAGATTCTGGAGTGGAGAAAAGAAGTTTGCAACAGGATGTTAACACGAAGTTCCTTCGGTCACCCAGACACAGTAGGGATCACATCCCAAGTGAAAGGGAGGTTCCAGAACAGAATGGGGAACAACTTTTCAAAGGAGATACTGCAAAACCATTTGTCTGACTCTGAGACCCCTGTTCCCATGAGAGGTGTCAGGAGACTAAGTGAAGTCTTTGAAAAATGTTTCTTTGAAGAGAATTCTGGTAAGTCCCACCGCCTTGGGGGCAGGAAGAAGGGTACTTCTTTGCAACTCTGCTTTAAGGACTCCAGAGAGAGCTGCACTTGGGGAATGCCGGGGTCTAGGACCACACTGGAGAGTAAGAGCAGGCTGAAGCGGAACAGAAGATGCAATGTGGGAAGGAAATGGATCTTAAGAGAGGACAGGAGCAGAGTGGCTGGCATTTCCGGGGGGCCAGATACATACTGGGGAGTATACAGGGAAAGGCAGTGCCACATGTTCCAAGTAGGAGAAGCACCTGACTGGGAGGAGGAGACCTGCCAGAGGAAAGCTAGCATACCTCTGGACTTCCGGCGGCTGAGGAAGTAGGAGATGACAAGGTTGGGTGGGAGTGTATCACCACAGAGACCTGAGGGTGGGACATATCCAAAGCTTGGGAATCTCTAAAGAACCCATGAAAGAACCAATGAAAGAAAACAGCAGTTCTACATTACTGGCGAGTGTCAAGTGCCATGATCTTAAATCACTCTAATGGAATCCATCAAGTACCAGGGGCTGGCCTTTTTCTTCTCTTCCCTTGTAAAACATTAAGCCAAACTGGAATCAGCAAATTAAGGGGAGGGGGTAAGGACATGCCAGGTAAGAAGGGAAGCCAAAGAATTCTTTCTCTAACTGCTGACTTCCCCTCTCCAGCAGCTGAGCGCTGGAGGGAGATTAGTTCTGTCTCCAAATTAAGTTCTAAGTTTTATTATTACACAGGACTGGGCACTTCAATTTTTTGATCAAAATTACATCTGATCTCTAAGCATCATCAAAAGTACAGTGTATAGGGCTACTTGGGTTTTTCATGCAGGGGCAGAAGAGGATTCTACAGTAAGAATCTAAGGGGAAAACGAGAGACAACAAAGATGCCTTCCGGTCCCAGTTCATGAGCTGTACCTTTCCAATGTACAGTTATAGATAAGAAGTATGACCAATAGTTAGGAAATGAGGACACTTCACACCACATACAAGAACAGGTGGCATCTGAGAGAATTCTTAAATTAAAAAGGGCTTACCTAGAAGACATGGAAGAAGAGAGGTATGGGAGGACATAATAACACCAGCAAAACCCAGCCTAGTAAGTGATTCATCGTAGCAAATAAAATGATTCAGGGAACGTCCAGAAAGCACTGGGCTGAGAGATGGAGAAGCCCAACATTTACGATGTGAGCAGAGGAAGAAGAACTCCTCAAGGAGAGAAAAGGACCGTTAAGAGGCACAGGGCAGCCCATAGATGGACAGCATTATAAAAGCAGAGTGCATGCAGAGTGCATGATTTGCAACGGAGTGATGGAGAACATCTCAAACGCTGATTGCCTGGGCTGGGAGTGTGAATCCACGGGGACTGTAAATGGGAGGCAGGGTTCTTTCCACAGTGTTGGAAGTATTCTAAAGTTGCGTTATGGCAATGGTTGCGCAACTCTGTAAACTTACTAAAATTCACTGAATTGTACACATAACATGAGTGAATTTTATGGTATGTAAATTTTACCTCACTAAAGCTAATTTTAAACTATACACAAATAGGGCGAGAAAGAAGGAGAATAAGAATGAGAGAGACTATGAATCAAGACCTTCAACATGCCTTTGGCAATGTTACCGTGCCAGGCTCAGTGCGGTCCTGGTGAAGCTTCAGCCACACTGTGGAGGGCAGAAGTGTAAACTAGAGGGCAAGGAAGTGGCCACAGCAAGAATCAGCTACTCTTTCAATAATTTAGAATGAGAGAGAAGGGATAGTGGTTGGAGATGGGCAGAGGGTCGATGGAGAGTCAATGAAAGCTATTTTTAAGTTGGAAAATTCTTGAGCATATTTATAAATTGAGGGGAAGAACTGAAAATATAGGAAGGAAAAGGTGTGTTTTTCTAGAGGAGACACTCTTCTTGGAGTTTACTTGCACGGTATTGATTCTGCCTCAGCCAAAATCACATGAGCAAGATTGAAGGTATACGGGGCACCTGGGTGGCTCAGTGGGTTAAGCCTCTGCCTTCGGCTCAGGTCGTGATCTCGAGGTCCTGGGATCGAGCCCCGCATCGGGCTCTCTGCTCTGCGGGGAGCCTGCTTCCTCCTCTCTCTCTCTGCCTACTCATGATCTCTGTCTATCAAATGAATAAATAATAAAAAAAAAAAAAAAAAAAGATTGAAGGTATACAGTGAAGGGGAAAGAGAAGTGATTCACCACTGCTCAGTAGCTTAAAGAGAAAAGCGGGACTCTGGGATGGAGAGGTCTTGTTGTGTACTATTCCAGCCTGGGCTCTGAATCAGTGTCTTTAAACCGTCGAAGATACACTAATGCCTGGCCAGGGACCAAGTGCTCACCATGTCCTGTCTCTGTATGGTTGTACCGTCACTTTCATAGTTAAATTAATACAGAAACTATGGTTTGATCTTGAGGGGTCACTCCATTTAAGGGGTGTCTCCATTTGGAGTTCTAAAAACAAACTGCACCACATCACACTTCCTTCTTTTACATCACAAACTACTCAGGCAGCAATTTGAGTATGCATTCTACATAAACATTCTCAAAGCACTCAAACACTTACAAAGACTAGTAACTAGATATGATACTAGTATGGCACTTTGGAGAATCCCTTGATCTACAAGAACTCCAAACCATCATGTTGGCAAAATGGGTTCTAGGGAGAATTGAATGGCAAATCCTCACTACTTAATATGTGCCAGGCAAGGTTCTAAGGGCTTTATAAATGTCAACACTACAGGGCACCTGGGTGGCTCAGTGGGTTAAGCCTCTGCCTTTGGCTCAGGTCATGATCTCAGGGTCCCTGGGATCAAGCCAAGCCCTGAGTCGGGTTCTCTGCTCAGCGGGGAGCCTGCTTCCTCCTCTCTCTCTGCCTGGCTCTCTGACTACTTGTGATCTCTCTCTCTGTCAAGTGAATAAATAAAATCTTAAAAAAAAAAAAAAAAAGTTAACACTTGACTATAACCATCCCCATTTTACAGATGAGGTTACTAAGATAGACAAAGGTTAATTAACATGCCCAATTTCAGATAAATGACCCTGCCTAAGTCTGCATTTCTAAACTAATCTCTAGTTGTTATGCTGCCTAATCTGTAATTGGTTTACCCTAAAACATGAGTAAAATGTGGTTCTTGGAAGCTTTAGCTCTCTGACCCAAAGTTAGTTATGTATACATACCAGGTGATGTGTTCAGGCTCTAGGATTGTGGCCCTCAACTGGAGTGATTATGCCCCTCAATGGACATTTGCTGATGTCTGAGGAGGTTTTTGGTTTTCGTAACTGGGGATGGAAAGTCTATGGATACACTATTGGCATCTAGAGGGTAGGGGCCAAGGAGGGGAGTCACTAAACAGTCTATAATATACAGGACAGTCCCCCATAACCAAGAATCATCCACACACAAATATGAACTGTGTCAACATGAGAAAACCAACTCGAGAGTGGTTTGGTATCAGAAGACCCCCCAAAACCAGTTTCTGTCAGCCTAGCTTACTGTTCACATCTTTACAGAAGAAAGGCCACACTTCAACCTTCATGTGTCCTGTTCTCAGACAACCAGGAGCCTCAGCTGAAAACACAACAGAAGACCATGGTGGCCTACTTTGTAAAAATAACTTTTTATTATGAAAAATTCTAATCACAAAGTAAACAAAATAGGGTAATGAATTCCCATATACTCATGATTCAACTTCAACAAATAGCAGTACTCCGACCTTCTTGTTCTGTCTGTAGCTCCACTCACCCCACCCCCATTTGATTATTATTGTTTAGTTACTTTAGGTATAATTGGCATACACAAGAACAGCTGCAATTTTAATACAGAATTTTGAATAATTATTTTTATTGTAAAGTAAAGCAAAGATCTTTCCATTGTAAGGTAAAATATGAATCCAAAGAAAAATGTATGGCTCCATGAATCATTATTAGGAAATGATGATTTGTACTGTGGCCCCATTTTAACAAGTGTCTCGTCTCACTGGCTCTATCAGGAATGGCTTCCCTGATACCTAGCTCCTAAGTCAGTGTTTCCCAAACTTCGGGTTATGGTTCACTTGGGAGAGTATACACTGATTCTTTTGTTTGTGTGTGGGTTTGTTTGGAGACAAATGAAAGAAGAGAAAATAATGATCACATGTACTGAATTTAGTAAGGGTGAGTGCTGTTTTGCACAAGGATACTATGGAAATACAATGTATTAAGTAGTGAGGCCTGAAATAACCATTATTTCTTACTATGAATGGTGGTTAAGAATAGCTTAAAATCATGAGAGGCAGAAGGAACTGTGGTTCAATATGGACGATATGTGTATATTCTATGTGTGTACGTGTATATAAATATATAGCATAAACATACATGTATGTGTGTACACATACACACACATACCAGGTTCTATAACCGTAGGCAAGTAACTTGTTATTTAAACCTCTTTTGCTCTCAAATTCTACATCTGTAAAATTGGGGCAGTAAAGATGTACATAACAGGTTTATTGTAAGGATTAAGTAAGATTGTGATCATATGCTGAGCCAACTCCTTGGTATTCAAGACGTAACAGCTGCTGCTATTATTTCAAAGAAATTAAACATAATTGACAACTTGACCAGAGAGAAATCAAAGACTTGAAGTACTAATTCAAACATAGTTCTCTAACTCATTTTAAGGAGATATTAACTGCTTACATCTTTTTAAAACGTACTTGTTCTGTTTAACTGTGTTTTTTAAAGTTGCTTTATCACAATGAAAGGAGTGATTCTGACACCTTTTAGAAATGCTAATCGTGGCTATGAATAGTTATCTGCTTAGAATTCACACCTATTAGGGGCTGCATCTAGGTGTATAAAACATCCACTCTATCAACAGAGAAGTGTAAATCTAAATTGAGGCAAACTGTGATAGCGGCTTGAATTTATACCCACAGCAATTTCAGCTGAGGAGATGGGGAGGAAAAGTACCCTTGGATCCCTCCCCCACCACAACAAGCCTCTATTTTTTTCACACAAATAAATAATGGTTCTGATGAAGCCCATACTCTACAACGTTGACAGCAGTTGAAAGGATCCTCAAACTAATTGCCCGCATGGAATAATCTGGAATGTACATAAGGATGGGTGGAGATGAGCACAGGAGCATGTGTGCCCATCTACCTCAGCCTTGAGGGCAGTCCACATGGTGCATTGTGAGCCCAGGGCTGCCAGACACTCTGATTTTTTGGAAGATGCTGGACCTACAGAGTTTTATAGATGTCCCTGTTTCCAAACATTTCAAACCAATAAAAATACAACTTCAAAACATTTGTGTTGACCAAACAAAATATGTCTGCCATTCAGATGCAATCCATCTCAAAATCTCTGACCAAAATGTATTTTCTGGGGCGCCTGGGTGGCTCAGTGGGTTAAGGCCTCTGCCTTCGGCTCGGGTCATGATCCCAGGGTCCTGGGATCGAGCCCCGCATCGGGCTCTCCGCTCAGTGGGGAGCTTGCTTCGTCCTCTCTCTCTCTGCCTGCCTCTCTGCCTACTTGTGATCTCTGTCAAATAAAATAAATAAAATAAAAAAATGTATTTTCTGCTTAAAAATTTTGAAAAGCATAATTGATCACTCTCCTGCTCCTAAGGAAATATACCACACTGTATATTACAAACACTTAGGTATTTTTTCTAATCATAAACACAATTTCTGGGGCTCCTGGGTGGCTCAGTGAGTTAAGCCTCTGCCTTCGGCTCAGGTCAGGTCATGGTCTCATGGTCCTGGGATGGAGCCCCATATCGGGCTCTCTGCTCAGCGGGGAGCCTGCTTCCCCCTCTCTCTCTGCCTGCCTCTCTGCCTACTGGTGCTCTCTCTCTCTGTCAAATAAATAAATAAATAAAATCTTTCTTAAAAAAACAAAAATACAATTTCCTATTGTACACACAAAACTAATATAACATTGTATATTAACTAACTGGAATTAAAATAAACACTTAAAAAAATAAAACCTACAATTTCTTTTGAAAAAAATTTGTTTTGGGGCACCTGGGTGGCTCAGTCAACAGCTCAGGTCATGATCTCAGGGTCAAGAGATCCAGCCCTGTGTCGGACTCCATAATGAGTGTGAAACCTGCTTGAGATTCTCTCTCTCCCTCTGCCCCATCCCCTCACTGCTTACATGCTCTCTCTCTCTCTCTCTCTCAAAAATAAATAAATAAATAAATAAATAAATAATTGATTGATTGACTGATTGATTATTTTATTTTTTCATTGGGCAAAGTGTGACAATGAAAGAGAGGATGCATCCTTCTCATGTGTCAAAGGAGAAAATAACTATTATTCAGAAATTATTCCACTGTATTCAATGAAATGGTTCTCATCCATCCACTAATGAGCTGATGTCCAAGAACCAAAATTTTGCAACCAAGGATCAGAGGGCAGCAAAGACGGTGCCCACACGGGAGATACCTCAGTTCTGTGTACACAGGCTGCCTCATGCCACAAGGGGCCTCTCTTCTCTACCCCAGCATGCCACACGGGTATCAGCATTTTCTGTGCATGCCCCATGTGAAATATTAGGAAACCATTTGTTAACTGTTGGCAGAAAAAGTTTGAAGGCCTGGATGTAGACCATGTGGTACAACTAAAAGTTAACACATTCCAGTTCACGTGACACTAATCTATGGGCTTTCATTTCCCCGCATAGACAGATTTAGGGAGTGGAACTGAATTTACCAAAAAAGCTACAGATAGATTTACAGGTAAAGGCCCAACACTGAATACCAGCGCTGCTGCTTCTGCAGCCCGAATTCTGCCTGAAAACATTTGTGACAAATATGCTAATAATGGATGCTGTGGTTTCTGGTTGGCTTTAAGCACAGATTCTGCTTCCTTCTGGCTTCTCCAGGCCCTCCAGATAAAGGACCACTATGTGGATATTTGAGGTTCTATTTCATTTTGTAGGACCAGAGAAAGTTCCTTCGCCGGGGATTCACATTCCAGAATAACAAGTGTTACTTCCCACAAATACATACTTGAATTTTCCTCATATACTCAAAATACAAGGACATTAAAGAACCAGGTGGAGAGTGCCCGGCGGGAAGGGTGTGGAGCTGCCCACGGCCCATCCAGTGAAAACGGTCAGGTGGTTTTCCCTTCCAGACAGTAGCCCCTAACCTTTTTGTTCTCAGGTTGGCAACTCCTTTTCCTTTTTAAACACAGAATGGCTCCAACAAAACTTGCCTTAGACAAGATGTGGCCTGCAGGCTGGCAGTTTGAGGTTTCTGAATGCAGTTACAGGTGAGGAACAACAGAACAACAACAATAATCAAAAAAACCCTTTTTCAAATAAAGATAAGCTCTCCCGTGCTCACTTTCTGCTGGGCCGTTTCCGTGCGCATCCCCACTGTCTGCCCAAGAGCCTGTCATGGGGCTTGGCTCACAGCAGACGCTCTAAACAATATTTGCTGAATTAATGAACAGCACACTTAGGGAAGTAGTTGCCACACTTGGCTCCGTATCAGACCATCTGGGGGAGCTTTGCAAAAATGCTGATCCCCCGGTCCCACTGCATCATAATTTCCAGGCACCAGGCCCAGAACTGTTGTTGTTGTTTTGTTGTTGTTGTTTTAAACTTTCCAGAGTAATTCTGCTGCGGGGTCACTGATGCGTTCCCAAGCACTGGCTAGGACACAGTGAGCTTCCAAGTTCCAGCTCTAGGTGTCAGTAACAAGACCGCAAGATGTCTTCACCTCTGGGGCTGTTATAAAATTTTTAATGTGGGTTTAGTTTCCCTGCATCTCCTCCTCTTGTTCACACAGAAAGAGGAGGCAGGATGGAAAGTTCCAAGTTGTTCCCCCAATGCACGGGATGTTTCCCAAAAACCACTGAGAAGATTCAACAAAAGCCTCAGCTAGAAACACATTTAGAGAGAAGGAAGAACTTCCTTCAAGACAAAAAAAAACATGTTTCCCAGCAAGGGAGACACGGGGGTCTGGAAGTCCAGAGAAGCAGCACGCCTGAGGAGAAGAGCGGTTCCTCGGCGTTTCCCAGAAAGGTGGACTCAGGAAAGATTCCAAGATGGAAGCAGGGACAAGAGCCTGACAGGAAGGGACACATGGAGACAACCTGGAAGAATGTGCCTTCTATGCAGCCCACCCTTCCAAGTCTTCTCATTATCACCCACTTCACACTCCACTGGCTCCATGAAGACTGGGAAATGTAACAGGACACCTGGGGGGAAGGAATGGGTGTCTGCCACTTCAAACAAACAAACAAACTTAAACTGAATTACAAAACTATAGGAGGCAGGTTTTCTTGTACCCTAAGAGCTTGTGGGTTACAATTCTAACCTCTAACACCCCGATACGGCAAGGCTTTTTTATACAAACTTGGGGTGATCCTGAGTTGAAAGGATTTTGTGCAGATTAATTAGTAACTGTTTGCGAAACACTTTGGTGGGCGCAATAAGGATTCGCTTTATTTTGGTTACATAATCCACTCATTTTACAGTTTGAAAGCAAGTGATTAAAGTTTGATCACAAGCTAAGAAAGCCGAGAACACTGAACTTCACTTAAAATTCTCTCCCCGTGTATTCCTCCCGAGCCCAATTACTTCCAGGGTCAGACATCTATCATTTTATGTAGCAAAACTGGTGCTTGGAAACATATGAGATACATTCTGATTTATCATAATAAAAATATTCCTGTTTAATGTTCATTTTGGAGACAATCTAGGTCATTGGAGCATGTATATTTGAATAATGTTTATTATCATGTGGGTATTCTGAAGACTGAAGTGTTTTTATAATATAAAGGAGGTGTAGACATTCATGTCCTTGGTAGGTGGCATGTATTTTTTGTGAAATGCTCTTCCCTGAGGCAGCAATGGAGGAAAGAAATCAAAAACAAAGCTGCTGGCTCTATGGGGACTAATAACTAAAAGTCTGGAAATTGCCGAAGATTTGCAGCCACAACCCAAGCTCTCTCTCTTCACCACTCTAGGCTGATACCAAGCTCAGGTACACACTGCCTAGCTATGGCCATTATGCACAACTCTGCCCATTCTGATCGGGCAGTATCATGCCCCTTCCTAAATATTCTGCATATCACCTTTGTTACCTGTCAAAAAATAGTTTAGAGGGCTTTTCATATTGTACAGGACTGTATAAATGGTCTTTCTCTAATATTTTAAAAAGAAAGTCCCACATGAATTCCAGCGTGTGCTATGATACTTTCCTCTCAGCACATAGTGTCCCATGGACACAAGCCTGACATAAGCAAGTACATACCTCACCCAGGATGGAAGATGAGAATGAGATCCAACTATTTCAAGTGCCCTTTTGGACAGGAGTGTCACTTTGAAATTTCAGAATTCGATTTATTGTAAATATTTAGTGCCAAATACTGGTGCTAAAAATGTTTCTCTTAAAGTACTAAAAGGCAAATGCTGATAGTAATTCCTGTCTTTTATTGACTATCATGTGTTTGGCACGGAGTTCATTTAATCCTCCCAAGAGCCCTATGAGGGGAGTGCTAGGACTCCGGCCACCTACAGAGAAGCAAAGGAAGGCTTAGAGAAGGGAAGTAAGCTGCCCACTTTCACCCAGCTTACGAAGAGTGGTCTGGAGTCTACCCCAATGCAATCCTGGGACTCAGGCTGCTCTACTTCCACCGCCCATAACATCCATGAGCTCCCTTCACCAGCTTAAAACATCCAATCCTTCTGAGATGGAACACAAAAATAACAATTTAATACAGTATCATCTAGGCAGTCCCTACACAGATACTTCTACTGTGGAGCTCTGATGCTGCTTTTTTGTTAGGTACTGGTTATCATTTCTTCTTATTTGTACAATTGAGTTCACAGACACGTTTGTACCTTCCTTGTTCCTATGAGCCTCTGAGGAGGAGACGGAGTGGGCAGGTGAAGAACTAAGACTGCAAGCAAGTAGGATTAAAAATAATACGTTGGTACAACGAAAATGCCCTTCCTATAGTCTAAACATAAAGGCATTATTTCCCATGTCCACACTGTATCTGTTCAGAAAGTAGGCACCATTTGCTGAGAAGAGGTGACGGCATGACCTGGCAGAGAGCCTTCCAGATTGGCACACGCAAAATCCAGACCTGCATGACCTGTCATGCAGCATGTTCTATTTGGGAAGCTGGGCTTCTTCAAGGTTACCACTCCAGGGGACAATGTTTCTAAGAACTCGGAAAGTGCATAGTTAGCAAAACACTTCCCTCTTCCAGGCCTGGCAGCCATCCATGTTCGCAGAAGCATACACTTGAAATAAAAAGCCAGCCGCTCCACAGACACCGGGATTCCTCTATGGCTTCTACTTCTGTTTATACATTTTCCCGAGATTTTCAAAGATTTTTCTCATCTGTCCTTCAGCAGAAAGGGGTGGGGGAACGTGGAAACGTGTGAACAGACAAAGAGTAAGAAACAGCTTTAGATTCTCAAGTTTGGGGGATTTCCTCGTGTCCTGCTTAACAGTTAATAGTTCTCTTTCCACCATAGGAGTTTCTGTGAACACTGACTCGGTTATAAATGATGCATTGGTCTGACTTTGGCTCTCAGCATGTTTCCTGTACTGCTCTTTTCCTTATGTGTGCCCTGTTTCTCCGAGCAGATGGCCACTGAAGTCTGATGAACATTCATTATATGCCACTCTCCATACAAAGTGCTTTACGTGGATTCATCTATTCATCATCATGCAGGCAGATAGGGTAAGCACCGACTCTTAGGTCGGGGAATCTGACTTTGAGTTTTGACGAGTCTGAGTTTGGGAGGTGAAGCAACCTGCACGTGGCTCTTACGTGCCACAGCCGGCAAAGAGCTCAATGGCTCTACCTCTCCTTATACACCACTTCCTACCTGTTAAAGACTTTCTGCTGCTTCCCTCCACCCAAATGACATCATTAATCCCACGTTAACCGGTATGCAAAGGGGAAATCATATAGCCAAGTAGTATCACTGAATCAAACAATATTAATCAAGTGATCATCTATTTTATGTGCGTACATATACATACACACTCACATACATACGCACATACATGTCTATATACATGCACCTATGAATGTAGTACGTTCCATTTATATGTTTGTAATCATACTATACAGATTATTCTGTATTTTTCCACTTAAAATATTTCAAACCTTCAGTTTTAATAACACAAATCCATTGTGTAAAATAGAACAAGCCAAAAAGAAGAATAATTAAACACTAGCAAAAATGTCGCAATATAGATAAAATCATTGGCAGAAATTGAGAAGTTAGCCTATCAAGTGTTGCTGAGTCGGTGAAACAAAAAGAACTTTTATATTCTTTGTTGAAATATAGGTTCAGATTAACTGCTTTGGACCAAAATGTGTATCATTTGGTAAATGAAGGCACCAACATTTGTCTCCTAGGTACCCACAGTAGAAAACCTCCTGCACCTGTACACCATTTAACATGTCCAACAATAAACCTAGTAGCATGACAGGTAAGAGCAAAACAGAAAACAAACCGGGGCGCCTGGGTGGCTCAGTGGGTTCAGCCTCTCCCTTCGGCTCCGGTCATGATCTCAGAGTCCTAGGATGAGCCCCACATCGGGCTCTCTGCTCAGCGGGGAGCCTGCTTCCCCCACCCACCCCCACCTGCCTCTCTGCCTACTTATGATCTCTGTCAAATAAACAAATAAAATCTTAAAAATAAACAAAAACAGAAAACAAACTGATGTCCTTCAACAAGTGTGTATTCAGTCAATGGAATACTACCAAGCAGAAAGGACTGACAGAAGGACAGTTTTACATATACACATAACTGAATCTCAAAACACATCAAATGAAAAAAACAAACTGCAGAAGAAGAGAATATAATGCCATTTACACGAAATCCAAAAAAAAAAAGTAAATAAATAAAACTTAAGAGCTGTACAGAGTTACTTGAACACATATCAACACCAAAAAAATAAATAAATAAATAAATAAAGCAGGAAAATGATAAATGTACAGTTTAAATGGTACCAACCCCTTCAATAAGGACAGGGACAGGAATAGAGAAAAACATAAAATAGCCTTCAAAACCACTGATAATATTCTATTTCACAAGTTGTGTAGGGGGCTCATGAGCGTTCATTCTACTGTCCTTTATAAATTATGGAAGGGCAACATGGATTCTTTGTATGCATGAAATGTTTCACTATAAAAGCAAATATTAGATTTTTTAAAATCTTATTTATTTATTTATTTATTAGAGAGAGAGAGTGCGTGCAAGCGAGCACACAAGCAGGGGGAGTGGGAGAAAGAGGAGCAGGATCGTTGCTGATCACGGACCCCAACAGGGGGCTCAAGACCAAGACCCTGGGATCCTGACCTGACCCGAAAGCCGACGCCCAACCAAATGACCACCCAGGCACCCCGAGATTGTTTTTCTTTTCCTAAACTCTATAAAGCTGGAGACCAGAACAAAGAGTTCACGTAGAATATGATGGTATATTGGTTTCACTACATGTCAACTCTCACCACTTGGTTGTAGCTTTCTATACAGCTATGTGAAAAAGGATGCTCAGATCAAATCTGAGTTCTGCAGAGAGCAGTCCCATGCTTGCCTGCCGATGTCCGCTGTGGGTACAAGAAGACAGTGCTTTAGGGCCATGGGTTTCACCATTTTTGGTGCGGGACGCATGCTGGTGCATACGGCTATAACTGTGGTATCTTCTAGCCTCCTTTGGGACAAGAAGGGACTTAAAACACTAAAACATGAATTTCATCCTATAAAATGAGAAACGGCCAAAGCTTTGGAAAAGAGTTGTATTTAAACAATTTGTGATTTAGAAAAATTTAGCTAGTGGCCACTGGCAAAATTGAAAGAAGGTAAATCAAGCCATTATAATAGTGGATGATGGGGCCCCTGGGTGGCTCAGTTGTTTAAGCATCTGCTTTCAGCTCAGGTCACGATCCCAGAGTCCTGGAATTGAGTCCTGCATTGGCCTCTTTGCTCATTGGGGAGCCTGCTTCTTCCTCTGCCCTTCCAGCAACTTGTGTGGTCTCCTCCCCTTTCCCCTCAATACATAAATAAAATTAAAAAATCAAATCAAATCAAGTAGTAGATTACTACTGGGGAGACTTTTCCAAAACCCATACATTTTTGCTCTGTCCAAGCAAAATGTGAGGCTTGGCAATGTATGTATTTGAAAAAGTTCTTTTCCTCTTTTTTTTTTTTTTTAAGATTTTATTTATTTGACAGAGAGAGAGAGCTCACAAGTAGGCAGAGAGGCAGGCAGAGAGAGGGGGGGAAGCAGGCTCCCCACTAAGAAGAGAGCCCGATGCATGGCTCGATCCCAGGACCCTGAGATCATGACCTGGGCCGAAGGCAGATGCTTAACCCACTGAGCCACCCAGACGCCCCTGAAAAAGTTCTTAATGCAATTCTGTTCCACATAACTATTTGAGAATCACTAAGTGAGTTATTAACTCCTCAGCTAAAATGCACTAAGTAGTATAACATGATGGGTCAGAAACAATGAATGTCATCAGACATGACTTAGCAATGATCACAGGGTCTTGAATATAGCTAATGGCATAAATTTATCAGACATATTGCTTCAATATTGTTTAAAAAAGATTCACTAATTTTGATCCTATTTATTCTTTTCTACTTTTACAACTGAAAAGGCTCTCTTATGACTTTATGTTTTCTTTATAATATAAAAAGTACTGATTAATAAATTTTTAGGTTTTTTCTTTTAAAAAATTAAGAATGGCTGTTTCCCAAATTTACCTAACAGTTAAAAAAACACAGTGTGTTAAATTTCAAAATATTCAACAGGCAGAAAGTAAATGAAATGTGTGGAAAACTGAGACATGAGTAATCAAGATAAAAGAGAATGTGAAAATACGCAGGCATTTTAGACAACGATATGACCAGAAAAAAATTAGGCTGAAAACTAGCATAGAATTTATTACTTAGGCATGATAATCTCTGGTGGTATCAGATTTTCTGTTACCACTCCACAAATGATGTCACCAAGTTAAGGCTGCTGGATTTAATGCTCCAGGTAACGTGCTGTTTATGACACTTATCATAGGTTTTCTACAAAAAGGGGGTTAAAGTGAAAATACTCTGAGATTCAATATGGAGAAAGATAAATATATGCATTCATAAGAAACATGAATATAAGCTAAAATATTTTCCAAGTAAAATGATACAAACTAATTAAGTAGAATTATTATAGGAAGTACCATAATTATACCTTCAATATTGTTTTCAAAATTTACCTAGAAGATATTTATATTTTATATACAGATATTAATTTATGTCCCTCCCCCAAGAAAAACCTAAGGTGCAC
The DNA here is from genome assembly GCF_963455335.1 of Martes martes. Taxonomy (NCBI): domain Eukaryota; kingdom Metazoa; phylum Chordata; class Mammalia; order Carnivora; family Mustelidae; genus Martes; species Martes martes. Next base: position 176,385,016 of record NC_137888.1, on the reverse strand, counting down.
TTTGATCACAGGAACTGCACAAACACGAGCATTACATAATCAAACCTGTAAGTAAGTTTCTCATGATCAACTTTATGATGACCTCACAGCCCCCCATTTCATACTGAGGTCACAGAAATGCCAAAGCTGGGTAGAAAAACAGAGACAGTATAGGAATAGGAAATGAAACTGGACAGATCAGTGATTTTGTAACCATCTAACTAAGTTGTTAAATTCAGAGTTTTTCCAGTGGAGGGGTGTCTGGGTGGCTCAGTGAGTTAAGCAACTGATTTTGGCTCAGGTCATGATCTCAGGGTCTTGGGATCTAGCCCTGCGTCCTCGAATCAGGGGGTTCCTGCTCAGCAGGGTGTCTGCTTGTCCCTCTGTCCCTCTCCCTGCTCATGCTGTCTCTCTCTCTCTCTCAGATAGGTGAATAAAATCTTAAAAAAAAAAAAAAAACAAACTTTTTCCAGTGGAAATGAAGGTCAAGTACAAAGACTGCTAAAAGAACACAGAAAAAAAATTACTACTTCTTTGCAAGTGATTTTTAATCATATTTGACTGACAAGTTCAAGTTAAACTTTCAATTTGCAATGGTAGAATTTGTAGTCATTGAGGATAAATTAATCAGAAACTCCAGGAATGCAAGAGTCAGAAAGAACACAGACTGATTTTTCTATATTGATCAGAGACCACAGGCAGAAAATAAATTGGGAAAAGTGACATGGGAGGTCAAGCTGGCACTGAAAGGGGAAAGGCATTATTAGAATTTCATCTCAATAAATTATGATATGAATTCACAACCTTATGATATAATAATATATTGAATAGCTCAAGAATATTACATATCTGGCTTTGAGAAACTTTAAAGTTGAAAGGGGCCTTTATCCATTCTCAGATTGTATTGTCAAACTCTTCACTGAACATATGTAAAAATGTTCTGCTTTTAAGTAGTATTTACAATATAGTTTTATGAGCACTCAAAATTATTTAATGATGCAAAGATATCTTCTTTTTATCCAAGCACTGTTATTTACCAGTACATAAACTTTCTAAGGTTTACAATACTGAATATAGACCATCTCCTTCCCTAAAATAAAGACCGTATGAATGCTTCCAGAAAGACATGGCATTAACTCTCTCCTTCAGAATCCTTTAAGCTACTTATTTAAAAAGCCAATTATAGAGCCCCTTCCTCCCTGGGATTAATTGAATGAGAACATCAGTGTGAAATCAAGGAATCTACATTTTTAAGAGATAGCCTAGGTGATTCTCTGGTACAGTGAAGTTGAGAAGTAATGGAAAAATCTTTTTAAAAACAATTCTGAGGCAGAGAACAAAAAAATCTTCAAAAAACTGACGTCAGTATTCCAAAACAACACGTACAATATAACGAAAGTTCCAGCAGGCAGGTGTAGGGATGTGTGTCCTGCAGGGCTACTGTTTCAATACCTGCTAGTTAATTCACAGCAACTAGCCGCTATTATCCCCACCTGAAATTAGAATGTCTGTAATTTGCTTTAAATTTTTCAAAATAGAAAGCTATCCTTATAGTTTCTCTAATCTCTGATGGGATGACTATTTAGGATCTTCAATCCTGTCAAAATAATTTTCTGAATGAAGATATGTATGCTGAGTGACCACTCCCATACTCAACCTTTAGGGCTTTGTGAAAATTATCCTTTTGGAATCCCCACTACTCTCCTTAATATTTTAATAACTCTAAATCTATTTGGTATCAGTTTTACCAGATTCAAATTCCACCATGTCTGAAGTGTTCGTAAAATCCATCTGTCTATTCACAAGCATTAATGTAAGCATTTTAGTTATACATTCTCAGATCTAGTAGCTACCTTAATTTAGACTCTAAGTTCATTAAGATCAAAGGTCCTCAGGTCAAGGCCTGTAAGTTCATTAAGGTCAAGGCAATTAAAGTCACAGCCTTTTATTTAAATTGTATTACAAGAACAAGTTCTTGATCTTTTTTCCCAATAAAATATAGTTTTTTTAAAAGATTTTATTTATTTATTTGGCACAATGGGGGGAAGCACAAGCAGGGGGAGTAGCAGGCAGAGGAAGAAGCAGGCTCCCCACTAAACAAAGAGCACGATGTAGGACTCGATCCCTGCATCCTGGGATCATGACATGAGCTGAAGGCAGGCAATTAACCAACTGAGCAACCCAGGCATCCCAGAACATACAGAATTTTTAAATATGAAACTCACTTTCTTAGGGATACTCTGATATTCTGTGATAAGAAGCAAATGATATTAATTTGTTGAGCTGTTACTAAAAAATAGGGTTTGATAATATTTTTTAAATGTGACCATTTAGATCACATCAATAAAGCTGTCTTGATTATAGCAGCCTTTATGTTGTGTACCCTCCTCGGGCGATAAAAGGCAGAGTTGAGAACTGGGTCTAATCTCTAATATCAATCACTCAACTACATCATCTCTTAATAACTCTTTATTTATTTTCATTTTTCTAAAGTAGTCTCCACACCCAGCATGAAGCCCAAGACAATCCTTGCATTCACGACCCTGAGATCAAGACCTGAGCTGAGATCAAGAGATGCTTAGCCAACTAGAGCTACCCAGGTGCCCCTCCTGGTAACTTTGTTAAGTTCTTGATCTGGCGCGCCTGGGTGGCTCAGTGGGCTAAGCCTCTGCTTTCGGCTCAGGTCATGATCTCAGGGTCCTGGAACTGAGCTCCACATCTGGCTTTCTCCTCAGCAGGGAGCCTGCCTCTCTGCCTGCTTGTGATCTCAATCTCTCTCTCTCTCTCTCTCTCTCTCTCTGTGTCAAATAAATAAATAAAGTCTTTAAAAATAATAATAAAAAAAATAAAGTTCTTGATCTGGGGTAATGCATAGGTGGCTCAGTCAGTTAAGCATCTGACTCCTGATTCCTACTCAGGTCATGATCTCAGGGTTGGGATATCCAGCCCTGTGTTGGGCTCTGCACTGGGCATGAAGCCTAAGATTTTTCTCTCTCCCTCTGCCTCTGCCTCCCTGCCCCCACCAATATAAAAATAAAGTTCTTGATTTGGTTTCATTTCTTGAAACTTAGAACAATCAATGTATATCCACAATCTCAGGCACCCAAAATAATTTTTTAATAATTTTTTAAATTTTAATAATTTAATTTAAAATTAAAATTTTTTAATTTACTTTGTTTTATTTTATTTAAATTTTACTGATTTAATATAATTAATTTTTCTTTTACTACCTCTTTTCTGCACTTCACTCCTTTCCCCATATATACACATCACTCTATCATTCCCACCCCACTTATTACAGGTTGACAAGCTAATAGAACAGGTATCCTTCCATAGTTTCCCCCTTTTTTATTAATTTAACTGTATTTAAATACATATACATTCATACAAACATTAATTCACAAATATATACATACCTAAAGTGTTTGTCACTGATTTGCAAAATTTACACTGTTTTCTTTCTGCAATTTGCTATTCTTATTCAGAAATACTCAATAAAAATTTCTCCAAGCCAACTGTCATGGCTCTAACACATCATTCTTTTTTTTTTTTTTTTTTTTGACAGAGAGAGAGAGAGCATGTGAAGCGGGGTGTTGGGGCAGAGGAGAGAGAGAGAGAGAGAATCTTTTAAGCAGGCTCCACACCCAGCATGGGGCTTGATGCAGGGCTTGATCTCAGGACCGAGCTCATGACCTGAGCCGAAATTAAGAGTTGGACACTTGAGAGACTGAGCCACCCAGGTTCCCACCAAATATCATTCTTAACAGTCACACAGTTGACCCTTGAACACCATGGGTTTGAACTATGCAGGATGACTTACAGGCAATTTGTTGGATAAATACAGTTTAGTACTGTACATGTATTTTCTCTTATAATTTTCTTAATATTTTTTCTCTAGCTTCCTTTACTGTAAGAATGTAAATGATACATATAACATACACATTATGTGTTAATCAAATATTTACATTATCATTAAGGATTCTGGTCAACAGTAGCCTATTAGTAGTTAAGTTTGGGGAGAGCCAAACTTATATGCAGATTTTTGACTATGTGGGAAGGTTCAGTGCCCTTAACCCCTATGTTGTTCATGGTGAACTATATAATATAAGTAGATGCGCTGAAGTGTTTTCAACCCTGTCCAAATTCTCTAACACAGACACACACACACACAATATTTCACTTCTGTAGAATAGATTCTCAGGAATGAAAATATATGTAATGTATAATTTTTAAAACAAGAGTACCAGAATGCTTTATAAAAAAGGATGAAACAATTTAAATTTCTACTTGACAAACAAATGTCCTTTTTCACTTTTGCCATGACTTCATGAACTTTGAGCATCCCTTTATATATTTGCTAGCTCCCTGGTTTTACTTTTCTTGAATTACCTGTTTGTTTCTTTATTCCTTTTTCCTGTGAGCTATTTATGCAGAAATAAAATTAACAAATGTTAAGAGTAAGAAATCTTTGTGTATTATGGATATTAACTCCTTGCCTGTCATCTACTTGCAAATTTTCTTCACCATATTTTCTACTGATTCTTTCTGTGGTAATACTTTCTATGTAATAATTTTTGAGTTTTCCATAGATAATAGGTCTATATTTTCTTTATATTTCTTGGTTGCTATCTTAAGAATGTTTTCCCCACTATTAAGCACATAGCTTCTTAAATGTCCTCCTAAGATAGTTTGCATATTTAAATCCTTCACCCGTACAGAATTTATTTTAACACACACACTGTAAGGTAAGGGCCCAATTTCAACTTTACTCCAGATGGACGGCCATTCGTGCCAGCACCACTTCTTAAATGAATCATCTATTTACCTCTAAACTGAAATGCCATCTTTGGTATACATTAAATTCTCACATATACTAGGATCTATTTCTAGATTCTATATTCTAGTATGCCAATCTGTCTCTTCTAATGCCAAATCATGCAGATTTGGTTATAGTACGTTTATAGAAATAATGGTGATCAAAGGCACCCTTGCATATTTTTTAATTTTAATCTTAGTGGTTGGCCGTTTAAACTTATACATGTTGGTTTTAATCGTCTTTTGTATAGACGCTTTGTCCTATCTAAACACTTTGTATTTCTATTTTACCTACATATTGAACAAGCAATAACAGCTGATACTTAGTAGAGAGTTTTTCAGTATATATTTATTATGGTCATACGATTTTTCCAAACTAATTTGTTGACCCTTGTGACACAGTGAAATAGTCTTATGTTCCTGGAATAAACCTTCTTTGGTCAGAGTTATCCTCTTAATATACTGCTGAATTCCAATTGTTAATATTTTAGTTAGAATTTTACATTTTAGTTAGAATTATCTTTCCTAAAATCACATGTATATAGGTCATTTCCTTCTTATATACCATATCATTCTAGCATTAAAATTATGTAGACTTCATAATATAAACTGCTGAACTTTCAATATTTTTCTAGGGCACTCACTAAGGATAGCCAATTGCACACATTTATGGTCTTGCTCCAGGATATGATAACCCTTCCACCCGTGGCCATAACATAGTCTCAAGGCACCTAAACAAGGTGGACATTCTGAACAACACGATGTTATACTAATAACAGTATGTTAATCAGACCAAATGAGCAACATACGGCAAGGATATTAGAGGTCTTGATATAAAACACGTGTTCCAGAAAGTGGGAAGAAAACCCTACCTACATCCAGTGGTTGGCCTTAGAGGTGAACTTTTCTTATTTCTCTAGGTCCAGTGATATGAAGTGTATGAAGACATTTCCACCAAAGTAAAGGACAGATTACTGCATCGTCACCCCCCCACCCCCCACCCCCGCCAACACACAATCACCAGTTAGGTCTCTCTCTCTTCTGAACAAGTCTCTGACCTGTTACCCAGATGATACAAAGATTTCCAGTTTTCAGTGTGCCCAGAGCTAGAAAAGACTATAGCAGACAAGGGCACGAGTGCAAGCTGCCCTTCACTGAGGGCCATATGAGCTGGCAGATGCTGAGGTCTGGGCAGTATCAGTGGTGGGTAAATGCACTGTAAAGTTTCTGGCAAGTTCCAACAAGAGAATCACAACGTATCCCCTCAGGGTCCTGGAGCAAGGACATGCCTTCTGCAGTGGAAAATTATACACCATTTGAAAAACAGCTCCTGCAGAGCTCCTGTGCCCTAGAAAAGAGAGATGCCTAATCGTGGGACATTATATAACCATTCTGACAGAACTGTCCATCCTAACCTGGTTTAGTCAGACCCTCCAAGTCACAGGGTCAGGCTGGCACAGCAGAAATCCATCAGAACATGGAGGTGGTATTTCTGGGATGAAACATAAAGCAGGGCCTGACTGGCCAGCTGTTCGTGTGTGTGTATGTCAAAAATAAACCCGTGTCCAACCAGAGGAGGCTCTGAGAGACAGCCATGAAGGCAAATATTCGCAATGGACAGAGCGTCCATTTTCTGTTAAAATGGAAGTATCTCGAAGTCAGAATATACCTGGAGCGAAAGGCAGGGGTTCATAGCTTGGCTAGTTGGTCAGGAGCCTAAAATAGGAAAGGAGAGTAGATGAGAGACACAGTGACCTGTGAAACAAAAATGTGAAAAGAGGGGCACCTGGGTGGCTCAGTGGGTTAAAGCCTCTGCCTTCGGCTCAGGTCATGATCTCAGGGTCCTGGGATCAAGCCCCGCATCGGGCTCTCTACTCAGCAGGGAGCCTGCTTCCCTTCCTGCCTCTCTGCCTACTTGTGATCTCTGTCTGTCAAATAAATAAATAAAATCTTAAATAAATAAATAAATAAATAAATATGTGAAAAGAAATACAGGAGTGGGCACAAAAGGTGAAAACCATAGTATTCCAAGGACTACACCCCCAGAGAGGTGGCCCATAGCCTAGTAAGGCAGAAGAGTTCACCAGTTATCAGTGAGCTTTTGTCATCAGCTCCCACAGCACTGGCACAAGGGGTGTAAGATGGGGCAGCAGCACAGATGGGGGGCTGTGGATGGGGCCCCAAAGCAGTCTCCCCCCACTCACCAAAGTTGTGCCCATTACTATCAAGAGACCAACACTGAGCCCCAAATACAGCTGTGTCCATAAAGAAACCACAAGCAACTTGATAATAATTTGCTTACAGCAAACTTCCTCCATCCTGGAAAGTACAGGAATTCGCCTTGACAGAAACTGATCTATATTCCAGGCATAGGTTTGCCTCATTTGTCCATGGGTCTTAACTAGTGCCATTACAGAAGGGCTTCTGGATCATCTAACATGAGATCACAGATAACAGCACATCTGATCAAACACCTGACTTGACAGCAATGGAGATGCCAAGTGGGCAGACCTGGAACATATGCCACTTGTCCTAACACAGTTCATACCACAAAGAAGCCATTGGCCCAAGAAAGTGCTATGATGATCGATTGCCTTAAAAGACTTAATTTTTTGAGAAGTTTTAGGATCACAGCCACACTGAGAAGAAAATATGGAGACATCCCATAGACCCTCTACCTTCAGACCCACACAGCCACCCTCATGTTCAACATCTCCCACCAGAGGATACAGGGGTCACAACCAACAAACCTACGCTGACACATCATTATCACTCAAAGTCCATAGTTTACCTTGGGGTTCACTCTTGGTGTACATCCAATGAGTTTGCACAAATATTTAATGACATGTATGCACCATCACAGTACCACACACAATAGTTTTGCTGCCCTAAAAATTCTCTGTGCTAAGTCTATTCATCTTTCCCTTCCATTAACCTCCTTAAAAATCGATTTATTGTCTTCATAGTTTTGTCTTTTCTGGAATGTCATGTAGCCTTTTCAGACGGGCTTCTTTCACTTTGTAGTAGGCATTGCAAGTTCCTCCATGTCTTTTCATGACATGAAATAGCTCGTTTCTTTTGAGACCTGAATAATATTCCACTGACCATACATGCTACAATTTATTCAACCATTCACCTACAGAAGGACACCTTAGCTGTGTTGCTATTTTGGTGACTATGAATAAGCTGCCATAAACATCTGTGTATAAGTTTTTGCGTAAGTTTACAACTTCTTTGGGTAAATACCAAGGAGCACAACTGCTGGATTGTATGGTAGAAGTATGTTTACTCTTGTAATAAACTGACAAACCGTCTACCAAGGTGACCGTACCATTTGCCATTCCTACCAGCAAGGAATGAGAGTTATTGTTGTTACACATCCTTGCCAGTACTTGCTGTTATCAGTGTCCTGGATTTCGGCCACTAACACATGCACGGTAGGAATCCCACAGCTATTGTCATTTGTATCTCCCTGAAGACATGTAATGTTGAACATCGTTTTATATACTTTGGTGCCATCTGTATATCTCCCTTGAGTGTCTATTAAGATCTTTGGCTCATTTTTTAATAAGATTGTTCAGGTTCTTATTGTTGAATTTTAAGTGTTTGTATATTTTGGATAACAGTTTTTGGTAAATATTCACTCCCAGTTGGTGCTTGTCATCTAATTGTCTTGAGTGTGTTGTCAGGTCTTTATCAGCCATTTTTATGTCCTCTTTAGAGAAATCTCTCCTCAGATTCTTTGCCAATTTTTTAGCAGGGTTACTTGTTTCTTTATTATTTCATTGTTAGAGTTCTTACATTCTCCAGAAACTTTGATTTGGTAAACAATTTACAAATATTTTATCACATTCTGTGGGTTGTCTTTTCACTTTCTTTATGGTATCCTCTAAAATACAAAGGTTTTTAATTCTGATGAAGTACAAGTTATGTCTCTTTTCTTGGATGCTATAGCTAAGAAGCCATTGACTAATCTAAAGCCATGAAGATTTGCACGTAGGTTTTCTTCTAAATGTTTCATAGTCTTAGCTTTTATGCTAGGCCTATGATCTATTTTAAAATAATGTGTTGGATAGTGTGAGGTGGTAGTCTAACTTATTTTGCATGAGCATACTCTGTGGTCCCACCATTATAATGGCATTCTGAAGGTACAGAAGGCATCAGATTGTAGAAGATTCCCTAAAAGAATGAGACATCATGCTCCAGGACACACCCTAAATTAATGACCATTATATATGGAGATGTGTCCTTAATTGGTCGAATACATCTGTTCAGAAGTAGAAGTGGCTTCACCTACCACCGCATTGCCTCCCACAGAAAATCTCCTTTTTTTCATTTGCTAAAACTCAGAATTTAAGAATCTTTGTTTCTAGAGAGGAAAGATTTCTACCTGACACAGCCAGAGAGTCCCACTGAGCTTTAAAGTTTCCATCTTTTCACTTCAGATCCCTCATGCCAGAAGATCAACAAAGAAAGAAGGAAGAGAAATACCTGCCAAAGAGAATCTAGAATGGATACAAAAAGAGAGAGGTAAGACTTACCTACATACATATACAGTATTTTTATAAATTATCTATTTAATAAAATACAGATTTTGTACCTGAAAACAAGATGCAGAGGTGAGGAATGCATTTTGTCCCATTAATTGTTCTCTAGTAACTTTTTCCAAGAGACCAAGAAGAATCTTGGAGAAACTATTTCCAAAACCTATTACACAAAGCAAGTATTTGTGTTCCATACAAGGGGTGGACTGTAGTTGTTCTCTTCAGAACGAGGCATTCATTACTCCAGAGGCTGGAAATATAGGTGCCTGAGACCCTCTAAAGGAACTGCCTTCAGCTAAAGAGAATCCCCTTTCTCAAAGTTGTTTCCTCCCTTCCTAGGGACAACCTGCAGGAATCACTGCTGTTTGTATGGTATATAAAGGTCTAGTCCCCTGCCTCAAGGAAAGCCACCCCTAAGACCCAGCCCAGCCCAGATCTCGCCAGAAGATGGACTGAGGTCTTCGATATGCCTGCATCATAGGTGATCTTGTCCCCTGGCTCAATTATATTTCCTTTGTTCTCTCACAGGACTTGATCCTGAAAGCACACCCCAAGAGACTGCCTATATGCAGAACTGTGTCTCAAAGTCACTCTCCCAAGGAAGACATTCTAAGACACCTTCCAGTTTTAGGAGTACATTTTTGCAGCATGCCTCAACAACTGTTAGTGGCATATCCATGTATATAGAGGACCCGTGGCATGCAAAGCCTTCCTGCAAATATTTTCCAATCAGATGAGTATCATTTTTTTAAAATTAAAAAAAAAAACAGCAAATAGATGATTTATATAGTCTTTGGTACACTGCACTTGGATTTGAGTCTTTGATCTGTTATTTACTGACTCTTTGACCTTAAGTATATTAACTTAACATCTTATATCTTATTTTCTTTATCTGTAGCATGAGGTTGGTAAGAGTAACTTAATTCAGAGGGCTGCCTTAAGAACTAAATACCTTAAGGCATAAAAACGTACGAAGCACAGAGACTCAATGAACATTAGCCATTCTTTTCATAATTAAAATAATTCCTAGGGAAAAAATATACAAAAATGGATTTAAATACCAAGTTTCCTGGTTTATACTGGATCTCAGGTTCCTTAACAGCAAAATGAAACAGTAGATGATGTTGCTAAGCTGTCTTCCCGTTGGAAAAAAACGTGATTCTTGAGATGCAGGGAACCAGATGATCTGCATTAGTGGGGTTTTGGTATTAACGATCCCTAAGATGTTGATGATTCCTCTGCAGCGAAGGGGAAGCACTGGCCACCCCTGCTCCTTTGGGGCCTCATTAGAGCCTTGCTCCTCAGCAGCTTGGAAGATTCCTCGTCATCAGGGAGCTCTGGCATGTGGCAGTGGCTACATACCTTGTGCCTGACGCAGCCCACTTCTCCCAGCAGGGAGCTTTGTGGCGGCAGTCAGTCCTGACAGAACTGAAGGGTAAACATAGAAGATTAAAATAAACTAAGACACCCACAACCAACCTAAATTAAAAAAAAAAAAAATAGCAACTCTGAGCAATATTTTAGTGCTTGTGCATTGCTCAAAGGAGAAAAAGAGATAAGAAAAAAAGAAAAAAAAAAAATCCTGCCTCCTTAAAAGAAATGAAGGCACCATCCTCCTACTTGATTTAATGTTGTTTCTTCTCTTTAGATGGCTTCCTGATTACACTAGGCAACTGCTTAATATAAGACACAGATTTAGTGGCTTCCCAAAGGGTATGTCAGTGACCTGTAGTCAGGACCATGGGGTCAACAGTCTCAGTTATGACGAAATCTAATGTCTGGGACACTGGGGCACTAGTAACAGCCCCAGGTCCAGAATATGCATCTCAAAGGCAAGTAAAACTGTGTACCATTCATTCCAAGGGTGGTAACTCAACAGGCATTTTATGTTTACAATCACCCCTATGGACTGGATGACCATTAATGAAGTCAATATGCAAAGTCAGCAGCACTCAGGCTCCAAAGCCAGACAACCCTGGGTGCAGACATCAGCGGTGAATTCATTGGCTCGATGCCAGCAGGTACATCAGTGCACTCCTTCAAGCATTAGTCCCTCCTCTAAAACAGGAGTTGAACAATACCACCTAGCTCTTGAGGACCAGATGAGCTAATACCTACAGAGCCCTGAATGCAGGTTCACTGACTGACTGATAAGGGTTACTGCTCATTCTGAATGATGCTATTTGGGATGGTAAAGTCAACAGAAGGCAGATTTAATTATATTTTCCTTAGATGCTGTATTAACCTACAAATGCTTTAATTCACATAAAAAATATACAAATGTATTGTGTGTATACACAGACACACATTTGTGTCTATGTACACATGCATGCACATATTTATAAAATATTTAGAAATGATCTAGCCTTGCCTCTCCATCTCCCGGCTGTCACCCTAGTCCAAACTACTCTAATCTCTTCACAGGATTATTGAAACTGACATTTAACTAGCTTCTCTGCTTCTCCTCTTGCTCTCCCCTCCTTTTCAATCCCCTCCCAGCAGCCAATCTTAAAACCCTAGATGATCTCTGTTATTCCCTGCTTGAAACTCTCCAATGACTTCCCATTATTCTTGGAATAAAATCCAGCTCCTTGCCATGGGTTACAGAGTCCTATAGGTTCTGGCCCCCATCTCTCCCTCAGACTTCCTCTTCCTTCACTCAGGCTTCAATACTACATTCCAGCCATTGGTCTTCATCATCTTCTTCAAGTAAGTCAACTCTATTCCCTCCTCAGGGCATTTGTACTTGCTAATATCAGTCTGTAACTCTTTCTTCTACCCCAACCTGCCATGGGTTGCTTCTCCTCCCATGTTTCTGGTCTCTGCTCAGGACAGGCCTCCCTTACACAGTGTCCTGCTTCCCTCACTGTCCTCATTACAAACCTTGTCGTCTGGTCCTTATATCCATTATCACTCCCTGGATTTATTATATTCATTTATTTTTATATTCAGCATTTATCTCCTTTTGACTGAGAAGAGAGTTCCACGAGACAAGGATAAGGTACTGCTATCATCCTCAGTGCCCTCTGCAATACTTTTGGATAGTTGGATAACACTCACTAGCTTCTTTGTAAATAAGTGAATTCTTTTTCTTTCACTGGGGGGAGAGGGAGAGAGAGGGAATCTTTTTTTTTTTTTTTTAAGATTTTATTTATTTATTTGACAGACATAGATCACAAGTAGGCAGAGAGGCAGAGAGAGAGGAGGAAGCAGGCTCCCCACTGAGCAGAGAGACCGATGCGGGGCTCGATCCCAGGACCCTGGGATCATGACCTGAGCCGAAGGCAGAGGCTTAACCCACTGAGCCACCCAGGCGCCCCCTTTTTTTTTTTTTTTTTAAGATTTTATTTATTTAAGAGAGAGGGAATCTTAAACAAGCTCCATGCCCACCACGGAGCCCACACAGGGCTTGATCTCACCACCCTGAGATCACGACCTGAACCAACATCAAGAGTTGGATGCTTAACTGACTGAGACACCCAGGTACCCCATAAATGCATGAATTCTTGAAATAATTTTTTAAAAAGGAAATAGCTTCTCATACACCAAAACAACATATGATCATCTTTACATAAAAATGTGTGTTTATTTATTTATATCTACTGACCACATGCTATACAAATAAGAAAGGTTGAAATGGATTTAGCATTCAAAATTGCAGGCCCCCAAGAGCTTTAGAAAACACTTCTAGGAGCTATGAAGTGAGCTATTCTCACAAACCTGACTCATCCAGAATAGTAATTCACCTAAACCCTTGGGACTGAGATCCTATACGACTTGTGGCATTTTCTCCATATTGCCATGAGTCACATCATTTTTTACTCTCATTCCCAATAGAAATTATTGACACAACAAAGAAAAATGGAAGTTGTTAACATGTTTGTAGGTAATGGGTTCTAGCATATATGACTAGCTGTGAAAATAAACCCATCGAGTTTTTACACAGTCAGACTGAAATAAAAGTAAACTAAGACCTGCTTTTGTCGCATCTGATATTATTCTCATAACTTCCCTAAACACAATGCTTTCCTCCCTTTTCAAATTATTCATTTTGTATTGTCTTCTTCCCTTTTAAATCTTTCTTTTGGTATCTGCTTCACAAACTTAAAAAAGAAAAAGTGCACACATCAATGTTATTTTTTCTTTGTTTGCTGAAGAATTAGATGCTATGGCAACAGCATCCAGAAAATGATTATTGAAAATAATTAGGGCTCAGGCGTGAACACACTTTATATCCGGGTAATAAATTCAAAAGGGAAAACGAGGGACTGAAGATGGGCCCGTGAAGGTAAATCTTTTTGCTCCAAAATGAATTGATGGTAAGCCATGAAGGTTTTTGTACCCTTGGACATACCAGCCACACATGGCGTTTCCTCTTCGGCTTCTCCCTCTGCTACCACAGGCAGCACTGAACTCTGTCTGGATGCTTTCTGCTAACATGATTCCAGAGTGCTTTCACTCAAGTCACCAGGAGCCCCTCTCCCTCCGGGACATGCCAACTTTTCCAACCCTTACCTTCAAAGCAGTTCAGACCACAGAAAGGAAGAAAAAAAAAAAAATAATACTGTATTTGACCTTAAAGCTATCACTTGAATTTTCATGCAATTAAAATCAGTCGAAATGTAAACCCCACAGTGAGCTTCTATTAGAAAGGCTAAGAGACACGAAGGCATCCCTGGCATGCAAAGCGATAATGCCCATTTGAGAATAACGACAAAGCAGCTGCAGATGTTCAGTCAATTAGACGGCCTGATTAGCTGAACATTCCACCGCGTCACGCAACTCAATCACGGCTCGTCCCACTGTTAGTTTTCTGGGGGAATGGCTTCAAACAGCATACCCGCTACAGCTGCTGGGTACCATCTACTGGTTTCCCCACATTCCACTATTCAATCCACCTCTCCTTAGTGCTTCGCGCGGTTGCCAACTCGCAGATGTTTTTGCTTTCTCATTTTCCCTCTCCAGAATACCTTTTTCATTTGAAACCCGATAAGCCCGATGGGGGAAAAAATTTCCACATTAGCTCTTCAGTTGTGGGAGCTAAAAACAGATACATCACCGCCTACTGGAAAGGTTACGCCTCCAAGTGCCACATTCCACCATGCTATTGCTAAGTAATAACAGAATCCAATTTGGAATCCTAACATTCCTCTGATAGGTGAAGTGGACTTGTGCCATTCCATCTGGGCAGTCAACATCCTTGTTGCTTACGTGTGAAAACTCCCCTCGAGGTCTGAAGCAGAATCCCCCAGAACAGAACTCTAGCTGCCAGAAACCTACTTTCCCAGGCTCCCTTGCAGCTAGGATGTAGCCCATGACCTAGGCTCTGACAAGTAAATAGGCTCAGCCTAGACTCTGAATGGGGAGTTGAAAGTACACAAGCAATCATCTTAACAGAGAGTGGGGACAGTGGGGGTAGGTCCTTCATTTTGCAGAGAACACACAGTAGCCTTTTCAGCACCCAGGTCTTATAATGGTAGTGGTATTCATGACAGACACTCTGAGGTCCATGGTGTTCTTGATGTTCTTGACTGTGTGAATCCTTGGCTTGGCTCTCTGGCCCTTTCGAGATTTTCTTCTTAACTGATCCAGCATCCTTTAAGTAAATTCCCTTTCTGCTTAAACAACCAGAGCTAGTTTCTAGTGCTTGCAAATTAAGAATCCTGACAAATAGAGCCAGAGCAGAATGATGATATGTGATGGTTAGAGCAGAGGCCGCTCTACACAAGTCTACAAACTTTGTGGTTTAAAACAGCGTAAGTGGATCTTTGGGGTTAAAATCAAGGCATCAGCAGAGATGTGTTTCTTCAGAGGCTCCAGGACAGAAGGTGTTCCCTCATCTTTTCTATTTTCTAGGGGCTTCCTATGGTCCTTGGCTTGTGGCCCCCTCCTCCATCTTCAAAGCCATCACTCTACCCTCTGCTCCCTCATCTTCCCGCCTCCCTTGAATAGGGAAAGGCTCTCATGATTACACCGGGTCCACCTGGATAACCAGCAGAGCATCTAGAGAAAGCCCCTACTTCCATGTAAGGTAACAAATGTATTCATGGGTCTCAGTGATCAGGACATGGACATATTTGGGGAACTATTATTCAACTAACTACAAAATGGAATCCAGAAGTAGAACCTATCATTTTCAGTCATGTCCCACCAATCTGAAATGAGTCATTATAGCCACATGTAGCTGCAAGGGAGCCTGGAAATGTCATTGGCATGTGCCCTGCCCAAACTCAGTGATCAGAGCAAAGGGTGAGGGTTTCCGCAGTGGAAAGAAAGACGAGATGCATGGAGATGGGCTGTGTACATCAGGGTCGTGCTGGTCGTAATGAGGTGGCACAGTCCAATGGTATAATTCAGGAGAGTTCAAAAAAGGGACTATTCACGAATGAATGGACAAGTAAAGGAAATCATCATAACAGAGTACCCTAAATGCCCTAAAATTAGCAGCAGCTGAGGGCTCTAACCACTTTTGGATCTCAAGGGGAAAAGGCAGGTATATTACTTTCCTAGGGCTGCCATAAAAACCTTCTACAAACTAGATGACTTTAAAAAAACAAACTTATTCTGTCAATGTTTAGGAAGAGAGAAGCCCCAAATGATGGTACTGGCAGGGCCAGGCTGCCTCCAAAGGTTTCAGCAAAGAGCCCACCCTTGCCTCTCCTTCCTTCTGGGGGCTGCTGATAATCCATGGCCTTCTTTGCCTTGTGGCAGTGTTAACTTCAATCCTCACGTTTATCTTTACTTGGTCCTCTTCCCTATGTCTCCTCTAGTCTTCAAATCTCTCCATCCTTATAAAGACACCTTAAAGCCACTGGATTTAAGGTTCACCCTGACCCAGTATGACCTCACCTTAACTTGATTCCATCTGCAGAGATCCTATTTCCACATAGAGGCACGTTCATGAGTACAGGGGGGTAGGACATTGATGGATCTTTCTAGGGAACACAATTCAACCCACAGGAGGAAATTACCAGGCACTGGGCAGGGCAGGGGGGGGGGGTTGGAATTCTAGCTTAAGAGAGGGCTGGTTAAGAGAAGCTGTGACCTCAGAAGAGGAACACAGCCCAGTTATGGCATCCCGACATGGAAGCAGGTGATGTAATAACTACTGATTGTTCTCTCCTCTAACCCTCTGAACTTCTGCCATCCATGGCTGAATTCAACTAAAATGGAAGCTGGGGGGCAGGAAGAAAGTCCAAAACAGCAATCCACAGAGGCCAGCGTTTTGAGGTACAGAGGGGACTGGACAGGCTTGTAGAGTGCACATGGAAATGCAGAGTTTACATCAGAGAGCCCTCAATGTCTCTGCCACAGGCATCTTCAAGAATATGACACCTAAAGTAGCTTCTGAACCACTGATAGATGATTATCAAACAGCTGAAATCAATCCAATATGTTTGAGTTCCCACTGTGTGACACTTATCACCTTAAGTACCACAGTGACTACAAATATGGCACCTTCCCAGTGACTGAGCTACTGACGAGCAAGGGGCACCTGCATATTCTCCAAGAAGGGGGCCTTTCCAAATTTGGAGAAGATAAAGTGTGAAACCTTTTTTCAAATGATCATTTCCTCTACGGACAACCTGATGATGCTTCTGGGTACCTTTTTCCAAGATGTTCAGAGATAAACAAAGGAGACACACAGCTAAACAAAAACAATTTGACGGTAATTTTAAGAGTATGCACAAGAGCTAAGAGAATACAA
The DNA here is from genome assembly GCF_963455335.1 of Martes martes. Classification (NCBI taxonomy): domain Eukaryota; kingdom Metazoa; phylum Chordata; class Mammalia; order Carnivora; family Mustelidae; genus Martes; species Martes martes. Next base: position 176,367,970 of record NC_137888.1, on the reverse strand, counting down.
ATGAGGGAGCAATTACCTAGGCTCAGTACATTGCTGGTTATGATTCACTGATATCCCTCTCCTTGAAAAACTGGTAATCTATGAAAAATAAATACAGGAAAAAAATCCGTGTTAGCAAGATTGGAACAGTTCTCAGTCTCTCTGTAAACTGGGAGCTCCTAATTGAGGTCCACTTGGTGATTGTTCTCAAAAACATTTCTAGTGACAGTCCCTCAAATTTCTAAACCAAAAGAGAAATTCCTAAGCATTTTAAGAAGTCATCGATATCAATTTTCTACTTTTGAAAGGCTGAGAATATTATACCCGTGCTGTCCAATACAGAAACTCATTCACTTAATAACTTTTTAAAAAATTTATGTGACATTTGAGTAGAGATTCCTAAATGATTTAATGAAGGCAAATGGAAATGTTCTCATATGTATTTAAAGAAAGCTTAATACAGACTCTAAATTATCTATGCACTTCATGTCTACGTATATGCCCATGGATGTGAGCACATGTGTCTGTGTTTAGGGAAAATAATTTCTTCACTCCTTCCACGTGGACAAGATCTCATTAATTTAATATGGCACCTTCTTCTTACTCCTCTGCTCCAGGGAATATGGAATGACTTAAATGCTTAGTACAAGTGGAAACACACTGAACACAATTAGGTCACTCCATGCTTCCTTCCTTTGGTTTCAAGGTCACTCTGCTGTTCTTCTAGAACAGATTCTTTTTTTTTTTTTTAATCATTTTTTAAAGATTTTATTTACTTATTTGACAGAGAGAGAGAGAGATCACAAGTAGGCAGAGAGGCAGGCAGAGAGAGAGGGAGAAGCAGGCTCCCTGCTGAGCAGAGAGCCCGATGCGGGGCTTGATCCCAGGACCCTGAGATCATGACCTGAGCCGAAGGCAGAGGCTTAACCCACTGAGCCACCCAGGCGCCCCTGAAACAGGTTCTGTGAGGTGAAGCATACCCCAGTCCATCTCTGCCTATTAGAGGCAAATATAACTGCTCAAGTGCTCAAGTCCACTCAGCCAACAAAACCAAAGCTCGGCCCTCCAGCTTGGCCTCTACCACTAACAGCTAACAAAGGTGATCATTTGTCCTCTACAGCCTCTTCTCTGCTTTATTTTCCATTGTTTTTCAGAATGTGAGTGGGCAATGGGGCTCTATTTATTACTGGGGGCCTTCTCAAAGGCTTCAACTTCTGGTGAGCTACTTTGGAATGTGATAAACTTCAAAGCTTCAAAGTTGGTGAAGCAAAGGGTGCTTTTATTTAAAAAAAAAAAAAAAAAAAAAGGTGCTTTTATGACACTAAGACCTGCGGTCTTGAGTCTTGGACTTCAGAGTGTGGGCAAAGGAAATGAATGCTGATGGCCATGTCTTGGACTTTAGTGTGTGGGCAAAGGAAACAAATACTGATGATTAGATAAAGCTTGGGGGAGGCTAGGAGTATTAAACGACCATGCTCTGGGAAAGAGGCTCCATGCCTGGGACCAGATAGTATCTTGAATTTGGAGGGTTTAGTGGGTACAGTTGGTATTCTAACAAAATTCATTTGGATCCACTCAACAGGATATGTATGTTGTGCTCCCAGTTTCTGTACGCTCTGCATCTAAAGAATCATACCTGTCACCTATGACTCCTTGAAGGCCAGCCCTCTTATTACTGGAGCTGTATCACCTTCACAAGTATAGTACAGGAAATGCCTGGGAATTACATCCCTTGTCAGGGGGGCAGGGTGCTATGCCTCAATGTCATGGGAAGACAGAGACCCCGCTCACTTACCTTAAAATGGGATGGGATTCGGGCTAATTTATATACCAGAACTTCTTGAAGGATCAGGCTTGGCCAGGACTTTGCCTGATCTGCCCACTGCTTAGCTTCTTCTCTTTCCTTTTCCTATCCTTCTCTCCTGTTTCCCTAACAGTCTCCCCTGGAAGCATTTCCTCAAAAAAAAAAAAAAAAAAAAAAAAAAAAAAAAAAAACCTAGCACAAATGTCCTCACCTTGGGGTCAGCCATGGCAGAATCCCACCTAAGAGTGAGGGACCAGAGCATCGCCTGACCTGAGCAGCTCCTTCCACAGAGGCGGAACTAAGCATAACCTGTGGGCTTTGAGCAAAAGTCCTAGAGCCTCTTTGGAGGCAAGATAGCCCCAAGCCAGGTGGTGACACAGGGGAGGGTCTCAAATATGTCTCCAACAAGGTTAGGTAGGCAGCTTTGAGCTTCAAGGGCCGGCTGGCTGTTGATTAAGGCAACCCTGACACTCCTGGGCAGGCTAGACTGAGGCCAAGATTACACTGCAGGAAAAGAACACTGGTAGACCTTTTAGGCTTGGGTAGGCATAACAAACTTTGCTGTTTTTAACAGTAATTCTCTATTTGCCACACAGAACTATATACAGTACCGGGCCTCGGCAAGCAGCACGAAGTCAAGAGAAATCATTCTATATTCTGAGCCAAAGGCAGAAACTTGTGGTAAGACGTACACTGAATTCATTTTACTTGTCCACAGGCTCAGCAAGGGAGAGCTCACAAATGACGACTCAGTGACTTTAAAGTAGGATCTTACAGATGAGGACATCAGTAACGTCTGGGCCCTGAGGGAACACGCCAGAGAAATAAACAGAATTCAAAAGAGTCTTAAGCAGAAGTCCTGGTCTTCAAAAATTCCTGGGGCAGAAGTTTTCGACAGCACTGACAGAGCCACAAGGTCAGGGACCAGCTAAGCATGAGTCTGCAGCTGAAACAAGTGGCAGGATGGGGGAGAAATGTTCCTCGGTGGACACTGAGTCAGTGGGACAGCTACGGAGGAATGGAACAGAAAATGCCCTGCATCAAAAGAGATGCTACATCAGGAGGTAAAGCCCGCACTCAATTCAGTGCTGCACTGAGTAAAAGGAAGAGATAGCTACTGGAGAAGAAAGGAAAAAAAAATACACACACACACACACACACAAACACACACACTCATACATATTTTTTTTTAGACTTACTGATTAGGATAGCCATCAGTGCAAAATTTTTTTAATGTTGTGCATTAATTTTCTCCTGCTGCTCAACAAGTGACTACATGCTTAGTGGTTTAAAAGAACACAGGTTTATGCTCTCCCAGTTTCCATGGGTCAGGAGCCTGGGCAGCAGCTGTGTCCTCTGCTCTGGGTCTCACCAGGCTGACATCAAGACATCAGCTAGGGATGGAACCTCACCTAAGACTCGGGGTCCTCTTCCGAGCTGACTCAGGTAGCTGGCAGAATCCAGTTCCTTGAAGTTGGAGGACTCAGAGGCCAAGGACCACTGTTAGCTCCTGGAGCTTACAAGAACTTGCCACATTGGGAACCAAGGCAGGTTACAACTTGGATGTCTGCTTCCTTCTGAGTCAAAGGAAGCTCAACTCTCTGCCTTCCCCTCTGCAACCAGCCAAAGAAATGTTCTGCTTGAGAACTCAGCTTGCCTGCTTAGATCAGACCCACCTAAATACTCTCCCTGTTGCCATAAAAAGTACGAATATCACCAGAATGATATCTCATTATTATTCAGAGTGCCACCAATATCCAAGTAGATGATGTAAGACATAAACACTAGGCTAGGGTGGGAATCTGGAGGCCCTCTTTAAGGGAATCCTGCTTACCATACTACAAAGCCACAATAATGTCTAGAAGGCAATCCTCTGAGTTAGGAAACAGTATGCCAAGGTGGATCTTTCCACCAGGTATGGCAAATGGATACTGTCCAATTTAACTTCTTACTAGGAGACAGAATTTCCATCCATACAGAAGACTGGGCAATGAAGCTGAAATCAAGATACTGTGCATCAGCCCTTCTTGGTTTTTGAGCATTGGCCCTTTGGAGATACTAAATGCTGGTTTCTGTAAACATAACACTGTCTAAGTAGCCTACTGCCCTGTAGGCTGGATACTAGATTTTTTTTGCAACTCAGATTATGTTGTAGGGGAGCCAATGCTGAGCGATAGTCTTGTGTATCCTATTAATTCTTTGTCTCTTCAAAAACAAAGGACACCAGAGTTTTGGCCTCAATTTCTGAGGTATTCCTTCCTCAGACTGCAAGGGTCAAGATCACCAATTTTCTAATGCTTTGTTTAGACTAAATAGGAGAGGATGGATATGGGGTTCTCCTCTTACTGAAGATTCTGAAATTGTAACTTTAAACAAGGAATATGACTGTAGACTTTAATTCACATGAATGTGTTTGGTATTTAACTTCCAAGGGGACTTAACCTTTACATTTCACTTTTTCCTTGAGAATAAGATAATGGAGCAATGATTACTACTTGAATTTAAGGCATCTTTAAAATAATAAAGAATAGACTACAATAGCAGAGAAACATGGTGTGTCACATTTGCATAAGTAAGTTCTTTTATACGAGGTGTAATTTCTGAGTTACATATATTTGTGCACTTGTGCTTGGTTATTATATAAAACAGATTTCTGACTGCAGGCTGTAGTTAAGAGTAGGTTGAAGGCCATTTAAAACATATAAAGTGTTTAATAAGTGCACATAAGAAGCATCAGTGTATTTTAGATAGTGTTCCTATCTTCTTCCATATCTCTATCAGCAGCTCTCAACCTGGGTGGAACATTGAATCATCTGGGGAGGTTTAAACTGCCTGGGAATGTTTGTTTCTTCACCCTCCACACCCCCAGATTCTAATGTGACTGGCATGGGATATGGGTTTTTATGAAAATGGTGATCAGCTCAGTGGTAAAGACCTACGACGTGGCTTTTGTTGCCTGTGTAACCCTGGACAAGCCACTTAGCTTCTCGGAACATCAGCTCCTTCACCGGCAATATGGGTATTATGCTATTGTCTGCTTCTGTAGGGTTATTACGAGGATTATATGGCATACTGTATGAAAAAAGCACTTGGCCAAGTGCCTGTTGTGTATGTTCACAATGTAGTAGCTGTTATTCAGACTTATTAAAAAACCTAGAACAGAAAATGTACAACTCAGATATTTACTGATGCTTTTCATCAAAATAAGTTTGTCGTTTATCTAGACAATATGCATCAGAAGTCATCTCATCCTTGGGGACAAGGAAACAAAACTTACAGACCTCAGATCGCTCTCTCACTGATGCTAATTATGAACACCACATTACCGTATTTGGTCACTTTCTTCTTGTTCAACTACTAATGACCAAATTCATCTTGAGGTCATCCACAGCTACTTCCAATTATCATACCAATTAGGGTATAATAATAAATATCTCAGTGGTGACTTTGGGTCACATGCTCAGTTCTTTCTTAACTATCCCACAGTCTGCCCTTCACCTGCCATGGGCTCCAAGCTCTTGCATTTCTCATCAATTTCTTTAATGTTTCTAACTTACTTTCAAATAAAATACACAGCCTACCTTGCTGTTCTACTTTTTTCACTAAGATCTGCCACAAAGTTCACCAATTTGTGTACATAACACAATTCAGTTCCCTGCTATAGGTAAGTTAAAAGAAAATACCATTTTTACCCATCAGATGAGCAAGTATTTTAGTATCTGATGATATCAAACACTGGAAGAGAGTAGGCAAACGAGAACTCTCTGGTAGTGCCAGAGGGAGTAAAATTAGTGCTACTACTTTAGAAGGCAGTTAGAAATCATCAAAGTTTAAAATGTACTTACTCCTGCACAATGAATGTACTGATATTGCTCTTGTGAATATCTAATGTAGAAATCTTACGTTTGAAAAAGGAGGCATGGCCCATGATACTCACAGCAAACTTGTCTGTAATAACAAAAATCTAATGCAATAGCTTATCAGAAGGGGAATGGCTAAATGAACTATGGAATACTATGCAAACATTAAAAGGGAAAAGCGTAAGCTAGTTACAATAAAACACAATGCTAACTGGTGAAAGCATGATATAAAATGACACATCGTGATAATATTTAGGTGAAAAAATATGTAACAATACCTTATATTTTCTATGCAGTGGGTGGGGGGATACCATACAAAGTACCCACAATACACAAATGAAACCCTTAAATTCATCTCTTAAAAGGTAGGGACTCCTACGTACACTATTTGGGTTTTATTAAAGGGTATATTTAGTAATTACTTGTGTAAGTGGAACTATACAATTCTACTTTCTTAAAGAATAATAATAAACTTCCACTTTGCTCCTTTCCTTGCACCAGACAACGTGGCAATGGGTGAGAACCTGTATGGGAAGCCAGGTGAACTTCTTGCATGCATGGGAGAATACCTGAAATCTAGCAAATTAGGAAGGTCTAAGATTTTATGTGCCTTTCATGTAGGTCTACTTGACTGGCTGAAGAGACTGTAGGAACCGTCCTTAAACCACCTTACTGGGATACAGTTAGTGCTTAGACCAGGTTGGAGAAGTGGAGGTTCCTTGCTTTATCTCCATACTTAGTACCTTTAAGACAAGTAGAGATGTCAGTTTCCCCATGGGGCTCATGACCCTCTGCCTCAATGCTTGCAGTGCAGGCATTCAAGTTTTGTACCCAGACCAATGGAGGGGAATAACAGGACTCCAGTGAGTTGTGAAGGACCTACTCAACTTAAATGTAAGAGCATTCTCCAGGCCCTGACATTCAGAGACACCCTGAGCCTCAGGGAAAAGGATGGAAGGGACTGGCACAACAGATGTCTGTCTGAGGATGGTGCGAGATCTGAGTGGGGGTGGGCAGGCTAAAGAAAGGAAAAGCTGTTCAACTGTGCAAACCATCATGAGCCTTGGCTCCCACACACTGGGCCGTCACGGAGTAAGCGCAATGCATTTTCACTGTACTGATATTTCAGAATCTATCATAGGTCACATCATCATTCCGGTCATGAAAGATAAATGCAGGAATCAGAGTTTAAGGCAATCAATGCCTAATAAGCCAAACCATATGAAAGTCCAGAATTCACAGTCTCACCTATATGTGAAAATGTTTTCCACGTTCCAGGACACATTAAAATTATACCTAACCCAAGTACTCAATAGTAAAGGTCTGATTAATAAATTCCAGTATACCCACTTGTGAAACGGTATGCTCCTATTAAAGGTATGGTATAGAAATATATTAGTCAACATGGAAAACTTCTCAAAAGAGGCAAGGAAGAGTGAAGTTCAACAGAGATACCCTTGAAGAAAGCCGGGTATTGAGTGTCATTTTTCATCTTTTATCAAGACTCCTATACCAAGACTCTTAGCTAAGACTTTAGTAAGATTCTTAAGCTGTTGTCTCAATATAATAAAACATCTGACTTACAGAATTGTTGTAGGGCTTGAATTAATATATACATAAAGACCTCAGGGCAGTGCCTGGCACTTAGTAAATGCTCAATAAATACCAGCTATCATTAATATTATCATTATTCAAAAATTGCTGTTAAGTGGAAAAAGCTCATAAATCAATAGGATATTTTCCCATTTTGAAAAAGTATACAGATATATTTTTATATAATCTATATTGACATAGCAATAACTCACACACACACAGACATATATGCATGTTTCAAAATTCAGTGACATAGAAACAATTTAAAAGATATGAATAACGATTATTACTGAGTACTCTAGGAAATATTTTGTTTCTTCTCTTTACTAATTTTAATAGCTGTTACGTTAATGTTGAATAGTTGTTAGGGCTCTGAACTTTGAAGCCAGACAGCTGGTGTTCAATCTCTGGCTTGCCCACTTGTTAGCTGTGTGACTTTGGGAAAGACACTTAACCTCTCTGTGTATCTGTTTCCCTTATCTGTCAAATGGTAATAATGTTTCTAGCTATATTAAATTACAATGAGATATATCTCTTATTTTAAAAATCATGCTATTTACCATCACAAATGGATTAAAGATCAAATGTTTTAAATATATGTGACAGGTATGAAAAGATCATTCAATTATTAATTTTCTATCCTGAATTTACAAAAATGGCAGTACTAGATTAAGGATACACACATAGATAAATGTAATAATACCGATATTCCAGGAATGAACTCATATATCCAATGAGAACTGATTCCTGGTAAGGGCTTCAATACAATTCAATGAGGGGAAAGAAAAGTCTTTTCAACACATAGTGCAAGGACAACTGGCTATCCACACGCAAAAGGATACATGTAGACCCCTACCTCACAACATATACACAAATTAACTCAAAACAGATCAAAAACCTGTATGTAAAAGCAACAGTTATAAAACTCTTATAAGAAAACATACGTGTAAGTAAATCTTTGTGACCTTGAGTTAGACAATGTTTTTTAGATATGATACCTATAGCATAAGCAACAAAAGAAAAAAATACATAAATTGGACTTCACCAAAATAAAATGAAATCTCTCGTGTGTCAAAAAACACTATCGGGGCGTCTAGGTTGTTCAGTGTTAACACACTGTTTGCATCTGGGGTGCCTGCGTGGCTCAGGGGGTTAAAGCCTCTGCCTTCAGCTCAGGTCATGATCTCAGGGTCCGAGGATCAAGCCCTATTGGGCTCTCTGCTCAGCGGGGAGCCTGCTTCTCCCTCTCTCTCTGCCTGCCTCTCTGCCTACTTGTGATCTCTCTCTGTCAAATAAGTAAATAAAATCTTAAAAAAAAAAAACACACAAAACACTATCAAGAAAACGGAAAGACAATCCAGAGAATAGGAGAAAACACTTAAAAATTATGTGTGTATTAAGGATATAGTATCCAGAATACCAAAAGAATATTTACAAGTCAATAAAAAGATAAATAACTCAAATAAAAATAAGCAAAGTAGGGCACCAGGGTGGCTCAATGGGTTAAAGCCTCTGCCTTTGGCTCAGGTCATGATCCCGGGGTCCTGGGATCGAGCCCTGCATCAGGCTCTCCACTCAGAGGGGGGCCTGCTTCCCCCTCTATCTGCCTGCCTCTCTGCCTACTTGCGATCTCTGTCTGTTAAATAAATAAATAAAATCTTTAAAAAAAAAAAAAAGGCAAAATATTTGAACATACATGTCTCCAAAGAAGTTACACAATGTCAATAAGCTTATGAAACCATACTCTACTGATCACAGTGGAAATGAAAATCAAAACCACAATGAGATAAGCACTTTGCATGGGCAAGGATGCATATACTTAACAAAAAGAAGAAAGGAAGAAGGAAAGAAAGAAAAAAGGAAAGCAACAAGTGTTGGTGAGAAAATGGAGAAACTGGAACTCTCCAGCACTGCTGATGGTTTTATAAAACAATGCAGACTCTACAGAAAGCAATCTGGCAGCTTTCTAAAAAGTAAACCTCAGAGTTGCCACGTGACCCATTAATTCCATTCCCACTTCCATATCCAAGAAAATCCAAAGCCAATGTTCACCTAAAAACCTGTACACTGATATTCAGAGCAGTATTCTTGATAACAGCCATAAATTAGAAAAAACCATAACATCCATCAAGTGATGAATGGATAAATATAATGTGGTGTTTGTGTGTGTGTGTGGGGGGGGTGTATACACACACACACATATGCAGCACAGTGAAATATCATTCAGAAGTAAAAAGTTATAAAGTATCAGTTTATGCCATAAGGATGAACTCTGAAAACATTCTAAGTAGAAGAAGGCCAGACACAAGAAGGCCACTTACTGTATGTTGCCATTTATATGGAATTTCCAGAATAGGGAAATCCATAAAGACAAAAAGAAGATTACCATGGGTAGGGGATGGAGGGTGGGGAGAACAGGGAGTGAATGCTAATGGTTACAGAGCTCTTTTAGGGTGATTAAAATATTCCAGAATTAGGCAGTGGTGATGCTGCACAACTCTGTGAAAATACTAAACCCCAATCAATTGCATACTTTAAAATGTTGAACTTTATGGTGTGCAAGTTATATTTCAGGAAATCACAACTGCCTAGAACGTTTTTAAAAACTGAAATCTAACTTCTAAAATTCCTGCTTCATGCCACAAGGTAACTAAACCAAAGCCATTGAAGTTTGCTCTCAAGTTAAAGATTTGTCTATGGAATTTACGTATTTTCCCCCTAACAAACTTTTTATTTTCTCCAATGTTACACCTATATTTTTAGTCACTAAAATGCACCAGTTGCTTTTGGAATCAGATGTTAACTGGGTTAACCTCAACTTTCATTCTGGAAGATTCTTGGGAAAATCTAAGATTTAGGTTCTACCAAGCATTTCCTGAGGATTCTGCATTACCTTCATATAGTCTTGTCACTGAATATCTTAAAACTGTGGTGAGAAAGCACAATATGTGAAATTAGAGAGCAAACTGCTCATTGTAATGGAAAATAAAATACATGCTTTCCCAGAAGCATTCTCTATTCATTTAAAATAAAGTGATTAGATAATGTTTGGAAATTCAAGTGTGATTCCTTGTCCCTTAAGTCTCTCCCCAGCACACACATACACATACATACACACATATACACAAAATGTTTCAAATACAGAGTTTGGTCTTTTGTGGTCCCTTCATTTATAGAAGTTATCCAGAGAAAGACCTGACTTTCTTCTCCTGGCCAATTCCTGGCTTTCTTCTCCCTCTGACTTCTTTATTTTTTGGTGTCCCTGTCTTAGATCAAGTTAAATCTTTCTGGGAGGCTTCTGAGTTCACTGAGTTACTAAGGAGATACTCACTGTCCCAGCCTAAAGGGTTCTTGGGAATCTAACACCTCTACTTTTTCAGAGGCAAGCCTGAGTGTGTAAACATTTCCTAGGCTGGCCATCCTGGTACCCACTGCCCAACTTCCTAAGGTCCATCACACACAGTCCCACCTGTTCATCCTGGAAGATTCACTTGTGGAGTGTTGGTCAAAGGCACCTGCTCTTTTTAGTACCCAAGACCTCTGCCTCCTTGTAATGCCAAGATTCCTTCTCTTTCCTCCTATCACCTCATTCCCTTCTTTCCACATCCTTCTCCTCTTCTTTTTTCTTCCCTTAAACCCAGAGGCTCAATTTTTATCTGGGAGAGAGAGCAAGGAATATGATACAGATTTATTATATCTTCAGAAATTATCCTGCCATACATTTATGTGAAAACAAATAGTCCTCTATTCTTGAGCATATCAAATAAACTTCCAATGTTCTCATTAATAAAGTGAAAGAAGTTGGGCAGCTAATATCAGTAGCTTCTTCACATTTAAAAAAGGAAAAATATCCAGTATCATACATGTCTAATTAAAATGAATAAGGGAAATCCATTTCCAAAACAAGACCAGACTACATATAATTTCTTAAGAAAAATAAAATAATTCTTAATCTGGCCATGAGGAAGTAGGAAACAATTTCATAAATCAATAAGAATTGAAATTACATTAATCATTTATATGTAAACCAGAAAAGATCTTTTTATGGCTGAGATAGGAATCAGAGTGATCATACATTATTCTATCAAAAATGTTCTGAGGGACACCTGGGTGGCTCAGTTGGTTAAGCAGCTGCCTTCGGCTCGGGTCATGATCCCAGCGTCCTGGGATTGAGTCCCACATCGGGCTCCTTGCCCCGCAGGGAGCCTGCTTCTCCCTCTGCCACTCTGTCTGCCTATGCTCGCTCGCGCTCTCTCTCTCTCTGACAAATAAATAAATAAAATCTTTAAAAAAAAAAAAAAAAAATGTTCTGAAACTGTATCTATTCTTTGGAAAAGCTTCTGCTTCTCACACTCTAATTTTATATTTATACTAAGTAAAAAAGAAACAAAATGCCTACCCTGATACTTAATGATTTTTTTTTCCTATTTAGAAAAAAGAAAACTATTCTTACATACTTTTTAAATAGTCCATGTTTAAAAAAAAATTCAAATAAAGCCTTAAATCCCACTTCCCTACTGGAAACTAAGTGTTTATTTCCTGGGCTAAGATCCCCACTTCTCAGCTTATTTTACTTATTTCTTTATTAACCACTGATCCTTTCAGAATCTGACAATCCCTGGGCTTCTAAAGAGCAGCAGCTATGAATCTGGAAGAGTCTTCTCACTGCAACTGAGAGTGATGTAAACAAGCCCTGACCCTGAGTTTACTGTGTCCAAGCTTCTTTCAGGAAGGAAAAAAAACACACCCCTCTCTCCCTGGAGAAAGATCCAGTTACTACGCCTAGAAGACAAAGTCGAGTTATCACAGCCTAAAGTTAGGGAAAATGCCATTCAGGGAATTATGCCAAAGATGTTTTAGATGAATGGATAAACTAATATCAAATGAGTATCAAATGTGGCCACGCACTATAAAGATGAAGAGATACTTCACTAAAACAGATCGTTAATCCAAGTTGTATCAGCAGTTTCCCCCTTGGAAGTTGTGATTTCTGACTGTTCAAACTTCCCAAGTGATGGCATTAAAATGCATCTGGCTTCATTCTTCAATTGGCTTCACAGCATTACTTATTCTATTATACATTTTCAAGAGGGGGGGGGGAAAGAATTATAGTACGTGTATGTTACTGAAATGACCTCAAACCCAAATAGCATAGTTCTCTCTCATTTAACCAAAGCATATTTCATTTTTACTGCCACACAAGATCTCCCGTTATCCTAAATTATTCATGATCACTCCTTCCCAGTAACTTCCATATGTTCTTACTCACCCAAAAAAGAAAAGCCATTTCCATTCTTGATTAGTACTCTTTGCAACCCATCACCTTTCTTTAAAATGAAAGAAGGTTGACTATTTAAAAAAAAAAAAAGAAGAAGAAGAATCATGATAATATTGGCAAATGCTAAAAGCTTGGGTCACATACAACCATTAATTTTAGCCAAAAGTTTTATCATGAACCAATGATGACTATTACTGATAGAAATCTATGATTAGATATTTTAATATTAATTACATTGCTGACATATACACAGTTCACAGAAATCTGGAAGTGTGCCCGGCACAAGGCAGGCATTCTATCCGTATTTGTTGAATGAAAAAAATGAATGTCTAACTGATGGAAGTTTTATTTTAAACTTTTTAAAAAGATGTATTTATTTTAAATGTAAGGATTTTTTTTTAAGATTTTATTTATTTATTTGACAGACAGAGATCACAAGTAGGCAGTAAGGCAGGCAGAGAGAGGGGAGGAAGCAGGCTCCCTGCTAAGCAGAGAGTCCGAAGCGGGGCTCGATCCCAGGACCCCGAGATCATTACCTGAGCCAAAGGCAGAGGCTTAACCCACTGAGCCACCCAGGCGCCCCTAAATGTAAGGATTTTGAGAAATCCTTACCAATTTGCAGATGAAAATGAAAATATCAACTTTCTTATAAGGTAAAGTTATTTACTGATTGCGTAGTAAAGAAACACTAATGTAAAAAAAAATTACAAGTAACACACAACTTAAGAAGATTCTCCTGCAATGCATCACTTCTATTAATCAGTTAATGTGAAATGAGGTTCTGTAAAATACTATCAGGTCATCTAAGTTAAATGAAAGGACAACTCTTACATATAAATATCTGTTCTCTACAAGCCCATTCAGCAAGTTCATTTACAAGCATATTCATTAACCCTCAGAGTATGAAATCATGAAATCAGGAATCATTAGAATTTAGAGTTGGCTAAAGTGGCATGTTTCAAAAAAGACTAAAGTTACATTAACGGTCTCATGACTTACTACATTTTCCATATGATTTGGGAGGATTGGGGAAGGCAACAAAAATTACAGGGTGTTATTCACTAATCGCAAAAGACTTAAAAGCTTAAAAACTCTTGTGTTTGTCAATTACACTGCAATAAAGCTAAAAAAGAAAAAAAGTTGTGAATGTGTCCCCTGTCTCAATAGGAGTAAAGAATGAACCATGTACACTAATATGTTACAGACTTAAACCTATCAACATCACATTAAATTAAATTAAAACAAGCACTTGCTGCAACTAAGAGGCAGAGACTATCAAACTAAATTTTTTTAAAAAGGCAACTATATGCTCCTTACAAGAAATATACTTTAAATTAAGGAAATAGGTTGAAAGTAAACAGAGAAAAAAATTTCCCATGCAAACTGTAAGCATAAGAAAGCTAGTGTTAATACCAATATAAGACAAAGTAGACTTTAAGAAAAAGACCATTATTAGGAATAAAAAGGGCATTCCATAATAACAAAAGGATCACATAACTAGGTAGCAATGACAATCATCTTAAATGTGTACACATCTAACAAAAAAGTCTTCACCAAAATATAGGAAGCATGATTTGACAAATCAAAGAGAGAAACAGAAAAATATACAATAACATTTGAAGATTTTAAAAGCATTTTCTCAGTTATGAATAGAAATAGTTAGGCCTCCTATCACCCAACAGGGAAAAAAAAAAAAAAAACAGTAGAGACACAGAAAACTTGAAACAAAGTATCAATCCATTGGCTCTAACTGGCATTAACAGAATGCTAACCTAACATCAGAACACATATATTTTTTTTTAGTTCACTGGGACATTCACAGAGACAGAATTATTCTCTAAAGAACATTTCAAAATCATCAAAGAATTTGAATAGTATCTCCTCTGACAAAAAAAGTATTAATTTAGAAACAAAGGTAAATAGATAAATCAAAAAATATTAGGGAAAATGTACTTCTAAATAACCCAGGGATTAAGGAAGAAATTAAATAGAAAATATGCTAAAATCAATAATTATGAAAATATAACATAATAAAATTGTGCAGTGCAGAGAAAGCAAGTCTTGGAAGTGTACAGTTTTAACTATTAAAAGAGAGGAAGTAAAGTTTAAAATTAATGATCTGAGATTCTACTTTAAAAAGCAAAATACTCAAGCAAATGAAGCTCAAAATAAATCCAAACAAGAAAATGTTAAAAAAGCACAAATAACGAAAATTTTAAAGGACCAATAGGGAAAATCAACAAAGTAAAATATTGTTACTTTGAATATATTAATAAAATTGACAAATCACCAGCAATACTGCACAGGAAAAAAAAAAAAAAGAGAGAGAGAGAGAGAGAGAGAAAACAGAAAATCCAACACCAGGAATGAAAAGAGCAACATCACAACGGATTCTCCAAACATTAAAATGACGATAAGGAATAACAATGGAAGAAACTGTAAACAACACTATGCCAATAAATTCCTCACACTGGATACAAGGGACAAATTCCTTCAAATTATAATCCCTGAAGCAAGGTAAAGTGAAAATCAGTGTAACTCCGTATCTATTAAATAAACTTGCGATCAAAACCTTTCCCATAAAGAAAGCTTCAGGCCAGATGCCCTCAGGGGTGAATTCCAACGTTTAGAAAATCAAAACAATCTTATACAAACTGTTTCAGAATATACAGAAAGAAGGAATACTCCCTAAAACATTTCATATGATTAGCATTATCATGATCTCAGAAAATCTGACAAATATTATAACAAAATTACAGACAACTATTTTCTCATGAAAAAGAAATTTTAAATCCCTTAAAACACTAAAAATGCAGAAGTCCATAAAAATATTAATAAGTCAGGGACACCTGGGTGGCTCAGTAGGTTAAACATCTGCCTTCATCTCAGGGTCCTGGGATTGAGTCCCATATTGGGCTCCTTGCTCAGTGGGGAGTCTGCTTCTCCCTCTGCCTGCCACCCACCCTGCTTGTGTGCGCGCTCTCTCTCTTTCTCTCTGACAAATAAATAAATAAAAATCTTAAAAAATACATTAACAAATCAAACACAACAATGTCTAGAAGGAGTAATAATAAATCATGAAAGAATGGGATTTATCCCAGGATATGATTGGCTTAACCTTCAAAATACCAATCAGTTGTATTTGCCACATTAACAATGAAAAAAAAATATGATCATTCTCTACAAATGAAGAAAATGCATGTGACAAATGTCATCACCTTTATGACAAAATTTTCAGCAAAGGTGGGATAGAAAGGAGCTGCTTTAGTGGGATGAAGAAGTAACACCTATAGCTAACATCATTCTTAACAGTAAAATTAAATCTCCCATTCCACAGGGAAGGCTAGATGTCCTCTCTCACCACTCGTATTCCCCACTACACTGGAGTGACTTACTACACAGTGTAATAAGTCAAGCAAAAGAAATAAAGGGAATTCACATGGAAAAAAATGTAAAGCTCATTATTTATAAATAAAATGATTGTGACAATACTAGATCTACCGAAAAATTAGCAATACTACAGAATAAAAGTTCAATACACTAGAATCAACTGTATTTCTAAAATAACAATGAAAAGTTAGAAAATGAAAGTTCAAAAATCATACTTCCAATAGCATATAAAAACATCAAATAGCCGTAAATAAATCTAACAAGCATGTCTGATACTCCTACACTGATTAAGATGACCTAAATAAAAGGAGAGGTAAGCAATGTTCATTGATTACAAGATTCAATATTTTTCAGAAATTCATTCTCCCTGAACTGCCTTACAGATTCAAAGCAATTCCTTTTACGAGTCCAATAGGTCCTTTTAAAGAAATAGGTAATTCTAAAATTTACATGGAACTGCAAAAGATGGAGAAGAAAAAAAACAAAGAACAGATTTCAAAGGCTGACACTGATTTCAACCTACAATAAAGACGGTGTTGAATTTGCATTCAACCTACAAAAATTTAGACTGTGTTGAATTTGCGTTTGAGACAAATAGATCAGTGGAAGAGAAGAGAGTTCAGAATCAGATCCTAAATACTAGATTGATGTTTTTTGTTTTTGTTTTTTGTTTTTTTTCATTTTTAAACCAAGGTACCAAAGCAGTTAATGTGGATGGGTGTATGGGGCTGTTTTTAATAAACGTTACTGCAGAAATAAGTATCTGTATTTTTTAAAAATCCTCAATTCCTACATCATTCTATTCACACTTATTTGACATAGATCTAAATATTAAAGAGTAAACCATAAAGTGTCCATAAAAAACACATAGAAGAATGTTTTTGTGACCATGGGCAGCCCACACAAAATATTAACAAATTCATAAAGTGATAAGCTAGATTTCTTCAAAAATAAAAATCTGTCATAAATAGTATCATTAGGAAGATCAACAGACAAGTCAGTGTAGGAAAAATATTAGAAGTACACTTTTATGCTGAACACATAAGAAGTACACTTTTATGCTGAATATATAAGAAAATGATGAAAAGATTTTTTTTAAATCCTATAAAAATGGGCAATAGACTTGAACAAACACTTCCCAGAAGATATAGAAATGATAAATTAGCATATGAAAAGACGCTTCACAGCATTCATCATGCAAATTAAAACCACAAAATGATACACTTTTTCAATTACTAGAATGTTTAAAATAAAGATGAACAAATGCTGGCAAGGAAGGTAGTAACAGAAATCTCCAACCATTGCTGGTGGTAAAGTAAAATGGTACAACCACTATTAAGTGTGTGTGTGTGTGTGTGTGTGTGCGGTCCTGGGACAGAGAAATTTTACTCATAGGCATTTACCCCCAGAGACATAAAAACATATCCACAAAATAAATGGTACACAAATGTTTATATAATCTATATTTACAACTGTCTCATTTGTACTGGTGGGAATTTAATTTATGGAGGTGATTAAGTGACAACGCAGAGAGGTTAATGCTGTTGCAACATTAAAAGAAAAAAAAAAGACTTATTACTTATATTTCATAAGGGAAAGGGGCATGCCACACTACTCAGGGCCATATATGGAGGCGCCACTTTTGGAAAGGGAGCAGAAGTAGGAGCAAGAGGAAGGCACATGCCACAGCTCTTATAGGAAAAAAGCAGGACAAGATCAAGTAAACAGCTTAGGATGGGTTAGTTTGAATGATCGTGGAGAACTCTGGGACATAGGAGCTCTGCATAGCTGCCTGGTACCTGGTTCTGGCTTGATGTAAAGCAGGGGAAATCCTGGCTTTGTACATAGCACAGAGATGAAGGAGACGGTTCAGAGCATGGGCTCTGATCACAGGAAAGATATAAATGACTTTGGCCAGTAGTTTGGCCCTGTAATTAATGAATGCCAAATAGACAAATAAAGAATCTAAGAAAACACAGAATAATAATAGCCCAAGACTGCAAAGCAAACCAAACATCCATCAGCCAGACAAATGAATAAACAACTTGTGGGATGTCCCTATAATAGTGTGCTTCATAACAGCTGGGAAAACATTGTTAAATGTGATACTACCTAAATAAATCTGAAAAAAGGATAACCTTGAACAAAATAGCCATACTTTAAAGAACATATAGATTATATGTCCAGTTATATGAAGTCCAAGAACAGTATGAATTAAAAAGAGCTATCCTGGGAACTGGGGGGGCTGGGATTGCCTAGAAAGGGCCATGAGGGAAATTTCTGGGGAATACATCTGATCAATATCTTGTTGTGCCTTTTTGTGGCCACCTGGGTTTATTAAATTGCCAAAACGCAACAAACTGAACACATATGCACACAGATCTGTGCATTTAGTCATCTATTACATATACTTCAATTTTTTTACTTAAAAAAAAAATCTGTTAGAGGTTATACATCTGAAGCACAGAATTGCTTTGTCTATTTTTACTGACTTTTCACATTCATCCTTTATTTAGAGTCCAGTAAGAAACAATTAGTTGCAGTTGTTCCAAGCACAAGGTTTGCAAAAAACAGTCCTAGTTTCTAGTCCTGGCTCTTGTCCCTGGTTCTTACCCCAAAATCTGTGTGAATTTCTTTCTTTTTTAACTAAGGTCCCTATCTTTTCTAAGCCTCATCTAAAAAAAAAAAAAAAAAAAAGAAAGAAAAGAAAAAAGAAAAAAAGCCTCATTTTTTCACCTGAAAAAAAATGCAGAAACAGTACTTACTTCTTACTTACATAAACAATCTGCAACAACACAGTATAGTGAGCCACATACTGATAATAGTCATCACTACATCAAACATGTCTCTGGTTGAACAATTGCATGTAATTGTAATATGCATTTTCTTCGTTTGTATTTTCTAGATCATGATAAATTTTGTATCTTATTTCTTATGATCAGTGTGACATACAGTTGTTGACATTTAAATTGGATAAAACATAAGAAACTGTCATGTCCGTTATAATATTGCTTCTCAGAAGGTATGAACTGTGGCATTGTACCTTCAGTGAGCTCTACAAGTATTATGACATGATCCTTGCCGCATGCCTATGAAATGGATTTTATTACTCCTGTATGACAGCTGAGGAAACCAAGGCTTAGAGATACACCGTGCTCAAATATGACAAATGGACAAACGGCAGAGCCAAGACTTCAACCTTATCATTAAGAACTCTGGTTCTTTCCCTCTTTTCATCCCAATAGTCTCACCAAATCAGCTAATCCCCTCACGACTAAAAGTTGTTTTGTCTTTGATCAGGTGTCTTTCAGTATCTGAAGTCCCGAAGGAGGGAACTTCTTTGTCCCTTTCTAATCCAACGAGTTGAGTAACAAATACAAGGATCACTTCTTCCTTTTCATAATTCCTTTGAAAGGAAAAGAAAGTAGGAAGGGGCATAGCTAGCTTAATAAAATAGTATAGGCATGATTTTCTTATGTGTGGAAAGTCATTAGATTTAAGGATTCTGATGGGTCTGTACTCTCAAGTTATATGCGAGGTCTGTATAAATGAAGCCAAGTTACAATGACCTGGAGAATCACAAATTAAGCTGTAAATTCCATAGTGGTTTTATGTATGATCGAAATAGAAGTTGGAAGTATCTAATTCCTACTACCTTAATGTTAAGGAATAACTGTTCATAAATCCAAAGTCTATGGATTTTCTGTAAAATGACTGTGAATTAAATCCTTGCAAACTACAGAATTAATCATTTACTGACATTTGTGGGTTTAAATTGCATTAGATCTTCTATTTTGAAACCAGGTTTCGACAAGTAAAACACCACAAAAAACTGACCATCTTTCATACTATAATAAACTGAATGAAATTCTATATTTGCATTTGACCCAAAATCTCTTAAGGCATAATAGTGGCCCTTTGTAAGTCATACTAAAAAAAAAAAAAAAAAAAAAAAAGCATGCTCACTTGATCATTAAATATTAAGTATATATACATTTTAAGGCATACTATAAAATTAAAACATACTTAACTTTGCAAAATCATTATTTCTACCATCTTGAACTACTAAGTGACTGTCTTAATGAAATCTAATGATTTTACTATTTCAAATAAACACAACCAAAAATGCAACTTTAATGTCAGATAAATACAGATTAAATAGGGATCTATTCATGCCATTTAAGAGTTTCTTAGCTGTCAAAATGAGCTACAGAAGAACAAATGGGAATTGCATTCTATTTTATTTCACCTTTCTGCAGAGGCACAGTATGAAATTCTTTTCTTGTAACTTCCTTGTTAAAATTACAATGTATCAGGTAGAATACCAACCCACTGGGATAATGGTAAAATTACTGTCTTGGCATTCAGACTTCATTTCCTCAAAGATTTTGGAAGTTGTGACAAGCTGCTAGATGTCTTCAAACTACAAAGAAAAGCAAAATATCCTTATTTTGGCTGGCACAGGACAAGACAGCAAACAAAGCAGGGTGTGTAGCCTCGGGCAATGATTTCTCTGCAGAGATTCCAGATCTGAGAAAACTACTTATCAAAATATTTGTTCCTCTGTAACGACAGAGGAGGTTTCCAATCAAACAGGTAATGGACATTTCATCAAGAAAACACATAAAAGTCATTAATAAAGTGAGAGACCGAAGGGAGAATGCTAAAATATATACATATATACATACTCCATTAACTTCCTTATCTGGATTGACTGCCAGAAACACTCCCCTGGATCTTGTGGAATTAATACCTCTACTCTGTCTTTCAACCTGCATTAACAATGAAGGATATAATGTACGGTTTGAGGCAAAAGGTATTAAGAAAATCCATCAAGTGACTGTTTGATAAATACAGTGATGGATCACAGAATCAGACCGCGGGGTTCAGATACCTAGTAGAGAACTGGGTAGCCCTGAGAAACTGGTTGGGTTACTTCCCCTTTTCAAACTCATCTTCCCCAGCTGATCAAGAGGATTAATAATAGTACCTACTTCATGGTGTGTTTGTGGGATGCCATTAATTCATATATGTAAGGCACACAGAAAGAACATGGCATAATAAAATATACAGGTTAACTAATAGTAAAATATTATAGATGAATGAATGAATGAAGTAACAACTCAAGCAAGACACTATACTATCCAGGATGTACCAAAAAAAAAAAAAAATAGCCTTTTTCTCTCAACTAATGTTTAATCTAATTAGGGAGCTTAGGAATATCTGTGGTGTTGTCTTGCCTTTCCATAGCATCTGTTCTGCCTTGGTTTTACTCTGATGAGCTGTGCTTCCCAGTCAGTCTCCCCCCATATAATTCAGGTGGGTCCTATCCCACTTTTCATTGTTACTTTCAAAGATCCAAGGATAGGCACATGGCCCATACCTGGCCAGAAGGAATCAATTTCAGAACTTGGTATCTATTAGTAAGAAAATGATTCCTTTTGTCAAGCAGGAGCTAAAAAGCATTAAAAGATAAAGCTGTGGCTGGAGACTGGAGACAGTGCAGACAGGTAAGAATGACACAGAGGAAATCCGGGTGAGTTCAACAACAGGACCTATCTGTTCATAAATATGGTGGTTTTCCTTTCCACCCAGGCACAGAGGAGACTCCAACCTCCACTGAATATGGGCATGGCCACTTGACTGCTTTTGGTCGATGAGACAGGAACAGAAGGGACTTGTATCTCCTCTGGGAAGCGTGAAGGCAACTGCCCAATTTGCCAGGTTCCCTTTTCCATACCATTCCAAGAGAGAGGCACTTGTCAGAATTGCACTTCTGTCAGTCTGGGCCCCTGAGTAACTCCAATAAGCAGATTCCACCTGCCACTTATGCTGGATATGCAGCATGAGCAAGAAATAAGCTTTAATTGTATTAAGCCATAGTGAGTTTGAAAATTTAGTCTGCCTGACAGATACATGAGCCAAAAGAGAAGGAAAGAGGAAAAGTGGTCAGAGCTAGCCAACAACCATTGTTACACTCTTGGATCTTACTCTACCTAATGACATCTGTCCTGGATGTTTCAATTAAAGGCACCAATGCTCTTTGAGGGAGCTGAGGATAAAGCTTTGAGCAAGTTTGAGTTGGGTATCTGACATTTGCAACCAACACTATGCCTTCGTGTGCAGAAAATAAACATATACAACTATAATACAGATGCTAGATTATAACAAGATGCTTGAAAACAGATGAAGGATCACAGTGTAATCTGTAGACATAGATTTGATTCTGAGAAGCAGACAGATGAGTGCAGACTTTCCCTAGGAGGACAAGAGCACACACTACTATGTGGACACTTTGGAAAACATCTGGGGACATTTGAATTGGCTCACTGGGGAAAACTAGGGTCTTTAGAGGGCAGAGGCCATGGAAGCTAGATGTCCTGTAATACAATCCTCACATGGCTTTCAAATGGGAAGGTGAGAGAAAAACCTCTTTATCATTACACAAGCATACAAAGAATTATTTGCCAAGTCTTAATATAGAAGAATGCAACTCCTATGCAAATTAAAAGACTGAATTTGTAATGTTCAGATGTCACCCAAAGTTGTTCACCATGTCAGGAAATCACACTACTAGTGGCATTGCCCCTATCGGGGATCTGGTCAACAGCTTGACTCACTGGTAATTAGTCTGCCTTGTATCTACCACATTCACATGGATCCTATGAATATACTCACATATACATACTTAGCTATCTTTTTTAAATGTGAAATGCAAAAACAAACAAACAAAAAAACGACTCTACGTTTAGTTGACTATTGTCTTATTTCTCTTCAGTACAAGGCTAATTATTAGAAGTATACATACAAATGCAGGTAATCTCATCTTACCTTCTAAGGTGGTCACAGCCAAGCATTTGTTTATAGATGAAAACATGAGATTATACCATGACCTACGATATTTCTCCTTTTATTACACATGGAGCCTAATGTTGGCTCTTCTGAAATCGTGTAATTCTGCTGTACTACCTGTGAATTTCATGCCAGTATACAAAGAGGATGTGTCACAGTATTAGTTATACACAAGTCTATGAGAACCATTGACTCTGATGGGAACAACTAAAAGAATCATACGTTGTCACAATGTAGGAAGCCTTGAACACCAGGTTAAGAGTTTCTTTTGTTTTGTTTTTACATTTTTCTGCAAGTAGCAACAAGGTATTATAGATACGCAATGATCCTGTGGTGTGGAGATGGCGGTGTTCCGAAGATAATTAACATGTTACCACGCAGGGTGATGGAAGGAGGGGAGAAAACAGGGAGGTGGCAGCTGTGGTCCTGGTGGAAAGGCTGGGGGAACGGCTGGAGGCATGCATCTGAAGGATGCAAAGAAGACTCCAGCATGACCAGTGATGGGGTTGGGGAGGTGAGGAGAGAATCAGTGATATTTGATGGGCTCTGGTTTCCCTGACAGGGAAGACAGATGGTCCTGAGATAGAAACAGGGAAGTCTCAGAGGAAAAGCCACATCTGGGGAGAAAGAGGAGTTCAAGGTCTGACATAGTCAGGTTTAAATCAACAGCAAGGCATTTGGATGGAAATGGTACACAGTGGCTGGCTATCGGGGAGCCAGCACTGACAGTACATAATCAGGGCACAGGAGTAAGAGTTACAGAGAGGATGGACTCTCTAATGGAAGAAAGAGGGTGGGGGGTCGGGGAGGGGGGGAGAAGACTCGGTGAAGAGCTGAAGCTAGAAAACCTCTAGAATCAAGCAAGGGAAGAAGGATAAAAATGAATCAGACAGGGGAGCCTGGGTGGCTCAGTCCTTAACTGTCTGCCTTCGGCTCAGGTCATGGCCCCAGGGTCCTGGGATCGAGCCCCACATCGGGCTCCCCACTCAGCAGGAAGCCTGCTTGTCCCTCTCCCACTCCTCCTGCTTCTATTCCCTCTCTCGCTATGTCTCTGTCAAATAAATTTAAAAATCTTTAAAAAAAAAAGAAATCAGGCACAGCAGCAGTTGGAGACCCAAAAGTTCAGGGGTAGGAAAGTCAAAAGGCGTAAAGCGAGGGCAAGAAGGAGCAGCAAACCGCACTGGAACCTAAAATAATAAGATCAGAGACACCACCCCTGGCCTTGCCAAAAGGAAGGTGCTTGTGATCTCAGGAATGCCACTTCCAGGCGGTGAACGCAGAAGGCAATCAAAACCAGATGGACAGGTGCAGGCCACCTGTTTCCAGAAGTTCACTGGGGTAAGGAAGAGCAACTGGAAAAAAAACCTCAGGTCACCGATTCCTGATTTCCACAGACTACCAAAAGACAGTCTGATTGACAAAGACAGGGATTTTACTCCAGACTTGAGAATCAGGGAAAAACACAGCCACTCCAAATATCACTGGGCAAAAAGGAAAACAAAATGCAATGTGTACCTTTTATCTCTACCTATCTATTTATCTATTGACTGTATCCAGTGATTCTTAGTTTAAAAACTTAAAGTGCTTCAGGATGGGGCCATCCTATGTGCCTTGGCTATGAGGCTTCTGGGTCTTGCTTTCCTGAAGGAAAAAGAGGGTAAAGAGTGGGTTGTTACTAGGACTTTCCTTTCACAACAAATGACTGTTGGTCACATCCAGCTGAAGACTGATCTCTAGTATTCTTAATAAACTTGTTTTTTAAGGAGCTTAAAGCAAAACTCTACATTTTTACGTCTCATTGATCATAAATTCTAAAAATCTCTCTTTTGGTAAGGTTGCAAAAAATGTGTGCAGTTTACTAAAGCAACAATTGGTACCTTTAATTACTTCATAAAACTAGCACAATTGAGTGGCTAGTAAGCTTTAGGTACAAATAGAGCTTTAAAATAATTTTAGCTTCCTAAAATATAAACAAATCAGGAAATTGGCTCAATATTTTAACATATATTATTAGGTGTTGAGTTTGGGGTATTGACTTCTGGTTTTTCTTTAGAAGATGTCACAAATTCTGACTAGCAAATTAACTGAGAGTTTTAGAGTTTGGCAAAATTGTTTTCACTTTAGAACAATTCATCACAAGAAGTCTAAAATGCATTGCGGCTAATTAATGGCTTTTGGGGGGCTGATAAACATAATACATGGGCTTTTTGATGGTTTTACCTCAGATCTTACTAAATCATCTCTCTCTAAAATTTCAACACATGTAAGTGGTTGAAAGAATAGAAATTCCATTTTCTCTTCTCTTTCATAACACCTATGGTGCAAAGGTGATTTGCTAGTGAACATCAAAGAACAAGGGATAGACATGGAAGATTGAAGGAACATTATCACATGTGACTTTAAGATGTCCAAAAACATACTAGTCTAGAATTCCTAATGATGTTATAAAGTCTAAGTGTTCACAGGAAGGGAAAATGTTTTCACTGATGCTAAGAAAACACCAGTATTTCTATTTGAGAAGAATAATTACAACTACCAAAAATTGAGTGTCTCTATGTCAGCAATTGTGTTATTTTTAATTCTGACAAATGACTTTACAGATGAGGAAAATGAAGCTCGGTCAGTTTAACTTTCCAAGACGCGCTTGTGGGTTCTCGCACTCTCTCTCTCTCTCTCTCTCTCTCTACACACACACACACACACACGTACATTATATATATACATTAGTGAGCAGGTGGAAGCTATCTAAGAACCTCACTTTTGCCCTATTCCCTGCTGGAACTGTTCTAAAAATAGGGTCAATATTAGTTTCTGTTATTATTATTCTATTATTTCTATTATTATTTTAGCATCTGTTAAGAGAAAGCACACCTTGACAGAGATATGCCACTCCCTTAAAACGTATACAGAAAAGAACCAAAAATGAATTTCTTCACTCTCCCAACACCAAGCCACAATGGAGTAACATGGAACAGAGTGACTGACAATTCACTCACTAGAGGTGTGGGAGAGATGACACTGAATAGCGGACACAGAGGGGATAAAAGACCTAGAGAACAAAGGAGAGAAGAAATTCAACTCCAAAAGGAATGTTTTATTCTCTGAGGTACGAATGTTTTATTCTCTGAGGTACAAGCTCAGTGAAAGATGAAGATGAGGAGTACAGGCAGATTCTCAATAGCCTGTAGCACCCAATGAGACAGTTTGCTGGTGGACAATTCCATCAGTCCTTGCACTTACATTAAAGACACTGTCCCACAGGTACGTATTCCAAACAGTATCTCCTATCTGATAAAAGCATCAAGTAATGTATACAAAAGCAAAATAAACAAAAACACAATGTACTACTAACATTGAAATCAAAGGATCCCATTCCCTGAGCAAGTCAGTCAGTATAAAATAAGAGTGTACCTGACTTGGGTACCTAGGGTCCTTCCAGTTGGAAGTGATATAACTCTGTCATTGGAGAATATTGCTGCGCAAGAAGCTAAGTTCCAATGTCTTCAACATGGCGTCAATATGTGCCAGCATATTGATAAGAACAACAAATGACCTGGGGTTAATCCTTTTCCTTTCAAGGGAATTATAACCAAAGTATCCCCTGGAATTCAGGTCCCCACCCCCAGTTCTCCTAAACACACTAACAGGAGAAGTCAGGAATATAAAACACTCCATCCATTCATTTACCCAGAATTCTAGGGCAACAAAGTAATGGGAGGAGGAGAGGTTCCATTCACTCAGGCAGTTCAGAGGTCTGATATAAGGAATATGATGATGTACACTGACTATACACTAAAGATTCACTAAATCAAACTATTCTAGTTTTGCTCCTGAACCAGAAAACCCCCCTTTATAACCATTTCAGAAGAGCTTATCATTATCCTTGCAATAATGATTTCATTAGATATATAAACCTCTCCACATGATTTAATGCTGCATGTGAAAATTCTCTATACTCTAAGCAAAAATCCTTCCTAAGCAAACACCTTTCTAGAATGACATTGCATCAAGCAGATTATTATATTTTTTAATGAATAAGGAGTAACCCAGACTTTGTTCCTCCCAGCTACTGAGCTGTGGCTTTGTGAAATGGAATTTACAATCACTAAAGAGAAAACAGCCCCAAATCCCACAACTCCTTTCACTTAATTATTCATGACATTGATCAGCACATTTATTTTTAAAAACAGATAAAGTTAGAGCAGCACTCATAGAGGAAGAAAACTTCTTGCTATCTGGCACTACCGTGGACTGCAGAGTTTCTTTTTCAGGGATTTGTACTTTGTATGTGCAAATTTTAAAACCAGCCCAATATCACCGCTACATAAAACAAGCTTATAACATTAAAAGCCATTTCCCACAGGTGATACTTTTCATCCTAATTCACTCATCCAGATCAGTTTCTGTTATTGTTCATAACCACAAAACTTAGATAACTCTAGCAATACTAAAAATAATAAAATATTAAAAACTAGACTTTCTACTTCCCATAACAATTAAGGGTACCTTAGAAACTTCCTGAAGAAAATTTAGAACCTACAATGGTATCTTCCTTGGAGTGGGATATGTCTGGGAAGATGGCAGCCAATGCTGTCCACCATGCTGCTTCTCCCCATCAATAAGTAAAACCTGTTTTCCCTTCCTCATTCCTGGAGTGGCCTTGTGACATGCTTTGCCTAACAGAAAGCAGCAGAGGTGATGCTCTGCCTGTCTTACCTGCCTTAGATCTTACGAGGCCTTAAGGTTTCCATTTCTACTGTTTGGAAATGTAAGAGAAAGAAAAGCTACCAGGCCCAGACTACTGAAACGATGACCTCATGCAAGAGAGGGCAACACATTCAGGTCCTAGTATTTCCAGTAACCCCAATGAGGCTTGTGAGTGAAAGAAAGCCCCTTGCATCCTCCAGGCCCAGACAAGCCACCCCACCCTGACACCACATGGATCAAAGCTGTGCTATCCCTGACGTGCCCTACTTGAACTTCCAACCCACTCACACACAACTATAAACAATGACTGTTTTATACCATTAAATGTTGGGGCGGTATCACCCAGCAATAAAGAGCCGATAGATACATTTATAATTGAATTCAATGCAATGTGATTCCCATAGTTACACGACTTCTTTAATACAGTAAGCAACTCATATTAATTCTATAGAAGAATCAATGAACAAATACTTCCTGAGGCATTTACTAAGTGTAAGGCATAGAGATAAAATTAATAATAGTAATACCAGCTGTTTAATGGGAGCTTAAGTATGATTATTTATTCATTAAATTTGTATGGAATGCTTACAAAGATGCCCGTGGTGTGCCAGGCACAGGTGACCAGCGCTCAGAGAAACGGTACAACTTAGAGGGGTATATAGCAAGCCAGAGACAATTATAATATAGTATAATAACTGCTATCATACAAAGAGTTAAAACCTAGGTGTGGAGATTTTTAAAAATCTAGAAATAATGATGTTGAGGCAATACGATACACATCATAAGAAAAGTGACTGCACTGCTCATTTGTTGTAAGCATTAAATGGAGTGGTTAGCAAAGCACTTAGCACATAATTAATCCACATTAAATGGTGCTGAAAAATCTAAACTATACAAAAAGTTACGAGAATTCAAACAGGGAAAGATCATGAGTGGTTTGTAGGCTACTTGTGGTCTTTATCTAATTGGTTCAATATTTTTGACAGCATACTCTCTGCCAGGCACTGGGGTACAGGGAAAGCCAAGAAAGACAAGTTTCCTGCCCTCAAACTACTCAATCTGGAAAACAGACAGTAAATAAGGATGATGACAAGTATAGAAAAGTACAGTAAAAATTGTCATCTGTTCAAGAAGTGTCACCTAATGGGCAACTTGTAAGATAAGCCAATGGTTGTTGGGTGAGTACAACTATATGAATGTTGTGTGTGTGTGTGTGTGGTGGGGTGGAAGCAATGGGGGTTTGGGGGACATGTACTCAGCAAGTGGTCACCCACATGCAAAGACTCATCCATCACTGCTGGAATCAGAGAACCCATGTAAGAGTGCCCTACAATCAGGCCAGAAGGGCACTCGGGGTAAAATCATGGAGGCTCTAAGTGCCCTGTCAAATAATATGGACTTTACCCTAACACCAACTGAAATTCTTTAAGGTCTGAAACAAGGTTTCATATTATACTTCATTTTACGGCACTGGCTGCAGTATGGAAACAGGATCAAAATTATCAGGAATGGATAGCAGAGACAGGAAACCAGACTGGACACTTTGTTCATAATTGAGAACAATGCTGCTGGGGGTCTAGATGAAGTGACTGGAACTGAAGGCAGAGAGAACTGAGCAGTTTCAATGCATATTTCAGATGCAGGAAAGACAAGACTTGCATGCTATTGCATACGGGCTTCAAAAAGAAGAGGTCAAAAAGAAATCCCAATTTATGGTTTGAGCAATTGCTTCGATGCTAATGTTGTTTTCAGTGGTGGGAAAAGGTGGAGAACACGAGTACCAATGAACTCTTGGCAAGGATGTTCATGAGGTCAGCTCTGCATGTGGCTGCAAGGCTCTGAGAGATCCAAGTAGAAGTGATATCATTGATCAGCACGGATCAGGTTATGCTTCCGTAACCAACAACATGAACATCCCCATGGCCGGTGACAATGAACATCTGAAGTTTACTGCAGATCAACAGACAGTTCTGCTCATGGTAGTCACGCAGGTCCCAGGCTCCAGGAAACTCCATCTTAACACGGAATTCCATGGCCTCAGAGGCAGAGAAGAACAGAAGGAGCTGCATCCTGGTTCCCAATGCTCCTGCAGCAAGTGACTACATCTGAAATGTTCACATTTCATTGGCCCAAAGCAAGTCACCCAATCATGCCTGTCATCATCGATAGCATGCAAAGGAATCGCCCCTCCCCAGGGAAGGGTGAATGATTCTCAATAGTTTGTGAACAGCAATAAAGCAGACAATTAGATAAATAGGTTTAGATCTTTGGATAAAGCTAACTAGAGCTAAATAGAGATAAAAGAGAAATGTTACATTGAACTTTAAAAAAGATCCGTATGATTTCAGCAAAAGTAAAGAAAATCATTAGGAGGATTCCAGGTATAGCGTGGGACAATGATAAGGAAAACACCTATGGTAGACAGTTTCTGTTAGTACCTGTGTTCCCTTCTTCGTAGTAAAGAGCAAAAGGGAGAGGAAAATGAATGATGCATATGAGGAAGAAGGAAACGAGCCAACCAAAGACTCCACGACCTACAGAGCCAAGGAGGGCCAGCTTTGGAAATAGGGGAAGAGGGAGGGTTAAGCTGACAGGGGGGCTGAAAGAGGTCCTGAGAAGTGAACTCAATTTCAGTCCTAGAGATGAGATCCCACACAGAGAGAGAAAAGTGAGTCCACCTGGGGTCTGAGACGAGTAAAAGAGTTCACTCACAGTCATTATGAAGGATAAGGCAATAGTTCCCATTTCCAGTTATATAAATTTTTCTTATAAAGACTGTTCCAGAGTGAAAAATGCACTACTTGCAGACATGGGAGATATGGATTCCATTTCTACTTAGGTCATTAACCTGTATTTGACCTGAGGCGTTCCATGAATCTTCGTAGCCTCATTCGCAAAATGTATTCTAACATGCTATGCTTTTTAAGAATTTTGGGGCAAAACATAAAAGCTCTTTACAGAGATTTTTACCTAAACCCATCCTCTTCCCGGTCTCCTATTTCTTTAGATTCACAACACAGCATGGCATCAGATCTGCCTCTATGCCCTAATCATATCCAACCCTCTGCCCAAATCAGAGTCTTCCATATCACAACTTACTGCTCACCAACTATCCCCTTAACCACACGTCAGTGACAAGCATGGAAATGACTCACGGGTCCAAAATCCTGCCAGTCCACCTCCTACCAGGCATACAGACTGAGCTCGGACTCCTAGATGCATATGAAGCCTTCCCTATTCGTTCTTCTTGACAGTTCCAACAGTTTCCTTTCATCCTTCCCCGCTCTGTGGTCCTTCGGCATATACTACACTTCCATTATTCTATAAATATATATAAAATACATATAGTGAATAATGCGGACACCAACAGTAAAACCACTAGGCACAACAGGTAGGAAAACTATTTTGTTTTTTTTTTTAAGGGCCTGAGCTTAGTTTGCATATTTATTACAACAAATCCATACAGGACCAATATTCCAACTTTACAGATGAAGAAAGTGAGGGTTAGGAGAATCAATTAATGTACCCGACATCACAAACTATTACGTGGCAGACAGTTTGCCTGGATTAAGAAGCACTAGGCAAAACTTCCTGATATTTCTCATTACATTTCCAAATACATAGGAGTTCTTCCAATAGGACTGAACGTTCTCAGAGAGCTTTCATTATATTTTCCAACTCTGTGTATTACTGAGCTTCACACAGGACTCCTTCACTTAGGCAGCAATTAGAGAGTTATAATTCATTCATAGGCAATAAAGTGACATTTTACATTTCCTGTGTTTAATTTGAAATACGACTAAAGTCTAGAGGGCATTTACAATGTTTAATGGATATGAGGTTTGGTGGTACGGCAGATTGCGTTATTGGCCCAAATTCTTCACCCTTCCTGTATCTATGCCCTTGGCCATGTGACTTTGCAATTCCTGCTATTAAGGGGTAGAGGACAGCTCCCGACCCTTGACTTTGAGTTTGGCCATGTCCTCATTACAGCCAACACAATACAGCATTAAGTGACAGTATTCTAATTGTAGCCAAGATCTTTTACGGTTCCATTTGTCCTTGTACCTATGTAACTGGCATGAGAATAATTTCTACCAGGGAATTTATCCTTTGACTTATACGTCAGAATTAGATGTGCGAATATCTCAGCCAGTCAAACCTGAAGGTTGAGCAAAGAAACCCAGCTGGGCCCAGCCAAGATCTGCCAACTCCCAAAGACCCATAAAAATACAAGAAAGCCCTCAGCACATCAACATATGATAGGACCTAGCAGAGGCTCTAATGTGTCAGTAATAGTTTGGGTCAATTTTTTGTACTTCTGCTGTAAGATGCAGAGACTATACTACAATCTTGGGCTTTCAGCCTTATTTCATAATTAGATAAGATTTAGGGGTATAATTCCTGTGGACAGGTGGAGTATAAAACATGTACATGTGACTAAACATGTATTTTATGTGTAGGAGACTAAGAGAGGTAGATTATGATAGATTGTATTACTATTTGTAAACACCCACGTTTCCCCACCCTTCTTTATTGGCCCTGCTGTGACTTCTGGCCAATGAAAGGTGAAAACAACCTGATACACGACCAGTCTTAGTCAATGGTATAAATACAACTTTATAGTTCAAGCAGACCTCTTGAGTTTCTGCCCTGGGCTGTGAAAATGTGTTCCAGATAAGGGCCTTTCTTAACCTGTGTTTCCTAGAAACAAAATCTAAGAAAGGTTTACTGAAGAATGTTCTCGAAAGAAAAATGCCGTAGGGAAGTATAAAAAGGCATGGATATGCGGCACCTGGGTGGCTCAGTCCGCGGAGTACCCGACTCTTGATTTCGGTTCAGGTCATGGTCTCAGGGTTTTGAGACTGAGCCCCACATCAAGCTCTGCGCTTAGCATGCAAACCTGCTTGAGATTCTCTCTCTGTCTCTCTCTCCCTCTGCCTCTCGCTCTCTCAGAAAAAGGAAAAACAAACAAACATAAACCAGCAAAGGAGGCACCTGAAAACTTAAAAGTATTGCAACGGGGACCTCAGTTGGTCCTGGGGCTTTCTGGGGCAGGTATGGCCTTCAGAATTGTCCTAAATGAAGGCAAAGGGACCAGGTTTTTGTGCTCAGGCATCAGCCCATCATTGGCACCGGCACCAGCCAAGAGGAGGCATGGTCTTGCCTGGGAGAGTTCCCTCTGCAAAGGGCAGCTCCCAGTGAGGGATGAACCTGTGAGCCATCAGCAGCTGATATACCAAGGGACATGGGTAGGTAAGTAAAACCCTAAATTGGTAAACCGGGACGGAGCTCCACAGTGCGTATACTACAGTAGCCGGACCTTCACACTGGAGCCCAGAACGAAAAGCCACATGGTCAGAGCAGGCACCCAGTCAATCAGGAGCATGGAAGAGAAACATGCTGGCCCACCTCTGACCCACAGCTTTCGGGGAACACAGGTGAGTAATATTTGTCTTTAGACAAATATAGACAGATTTTCAGATTTCAATGGCTTCTTACCAAAGTAAAACTGACTGATACATTTCTAAAACAACAAAAAGAGTTGATGTTACAGAACCTGGACTGGATCTTGGGGTCTGAGCCTGGAGCACAAACAAAGGGGCTAGTTTATACACTTTTACTTCCGTATCTGGGCCACTCGCACCTCCGGCAGGTGGGGCAGGAGGGAAAATCTGGAAGAGCTCTGGGGCCGGGGTTGGGATCCCCTGCTGGATTGGTCTGCCACCTTAGAACTCTGATTTCCCTTATCATTAAGACTTCACGTTTTTAAAATATTTACTTACATTTTTAAATGTGGGGTTTTTTTTTAAGATTTATTTAAGTATTTTAAAGAGAAAGAGAGATCATGAGTGGGAAGGGCAGAGGAATAGAGAGAGAGACTCTCAAGCTGACCCCACACTGAGCACAGAGCCTGATGTGGGGCTTGAGATCCCACTATCCTGAGGTCATCACCTGAGCTGAAATAAAAAGTCAGACCCTAAACCACATGTGCCACTCAGGTGTCCCAACTGTGCTCTTTTCTTTTAAATTATAAAACATGCATGTGTTGCTGCTGCATAAACCACCCTAAAACTTAATTATTTAAACACAAATTATTTGCTGATGATTCTAAATTTGACCAGAGTTCAGCTTGTCGGTGTGATTGCTAGTTTTGCCTGAGGTCACTCACGTCAGTCAGTCATCCAACGGATTTACTGGGACTCCTGGCCTTCCATGACTGACTACCAGTTCTGGCCATTAGCTCACATCGGTTGTAGGTTCTGTCTTTTCTTTATGTGGCCTCTCAATCTCTAAAAGGCGGGCCTGAACTTGTTTACATGGACGTTTCAAGGCAGGAAGAAAATAAAAACATAAGCTCCACTGCCTAAAGGCTTATGCTCAAAATTCACAATAACACCACACTAGCTACTTTTTATTGCTTAAATTCAAAAGGCCAGCCCAGATACAACAGGTCGGAAAAGGGATTCCTTGCTTAAAGAGGACAGGAAGTCATCATGCAAAGTGCCAGGAAAGGTACTGTGGCTTTGCAAACAGTCTCCCACAGGGCTGATGTGTGCTCTATCTTTTTCTAAAGGCATTTTTCTCTGAAAATCAAATCTGATCAATTTTATAGTCACCTTCTCTGCTCCTGTTAAAAACAAAACAAAACAAAACACCCTGCACACAAATATATGTGATCTTTTCAATTAGAGACAATTGAAAACATTTACCCACTAGGGGTCAGTACAGAAGAGTCAAATCCAAAATATGACCTGAAAACAACAAGGAAGAAAACTAAGAAAAGGAAAAGAAGGGGAAGGAGGACGAGGTGGAGGAATTTGGATTTTATTCTCTTCTGCTTGAATGCTTACAAAACATTTCTTACCTTATGAATTTTATGATTTGGTATTAATTCTATTCCTTACTCCAGTCTCTGTCTTGGGTGGTATATGTGTCTTTGTGTGTGTGGTCAAAATGTGGTGGGACAAAGAAGAACCAGGACGTAATCAGAATATTAAAAATCAAATGGAAGAAAAAAATCAAGATTCAGGAGGAATATCCTGTAATTTCTAGAAAAATGACAATAGATATTTCCAGGCAAGTCGTAATGCAAAACCGTTTACAGCAGCAGACAATTATGGCACTATTAGATTAAAAAGAGAAATGTCTAGATTCTACAATTTCCCATTATATGGAAATAAGCCCTCCACTTACAAGCATCTTCACAGAATTTGTGGTTTGTGTCAAATAAAACAAAACCCATATATTGAGGTTCTTTTTAAAAATGAATACTGCCATGTAGTGCCACAGAATCAATTCCACAGGGGTAATGTTTGTTTAATATTGGTGAAAAAATCCAATAAATTAGTACTCAAGGTAAACATGTGTATCTTTCCATTGCACATGAGAAAAATGCTTTTCTTTCTTTTTTTTTTTTTTGAGAAAAATGCTTTTCAATGGCAGCAGAAAGTGAGGAAGAAAAAACTTTTGACCTACAATCTTCAAATTTCAAAATTATACTGCCGATGCTGCACATAGCTCTTCATTGTTTTTTCTTAGCAAAATAAAAGAACTCCCAGCTGCCTAACATATAGAAATGTAAACATTTTTTTTGGCAAAGGGAATGGGAAGGGGTAAGAGCGATGCTATCTGCTGTCGCACACATCCGATTCTGGTACAGACGGGCCTTATCTGTATTCCAGAGCCTTCAGAATATTCACTGGAATTGGTAAGGACTGGTAATCAGCAACTTTTCCCCTGCTTTATATTCACAGAAGAGGCCAGCCCAAGTGAGTAGCAGCCATCAGATTAGATCACTAGCTATATTGTTCCGGTTGATTTTAATTGCCTGGAAAGGGTCATTACCATCTTCTGCAATGTTATTTTAAAGAGTGACTATTTCTATGAAAGAACAAAAATGGACCATGAGTCTGTTAGTGTTAGAAAGTAGAAGGAACTATTCAGTAAGATGCCCTGGTGGCATTAAAATCCTGTCCAAGTCTGATTACACTGACAAACAAACACACTTACCTGCAGAACTTTTTAAAAACTAATATGGAAAGTCAACACAGATTCCCAAACCGATGACCACAGAGAACCACCCAAATGTCACATCGTGCTTTATGAAATGCCAAGACTTCTGTTTCCATAGCAACTTTTACATATAGGCAACTCCAAGGTGAATGAGTTCATGATATTTAAGAGCAACAAGACAAACATTTGCATGGGAAAAGGTCTATGGAAGTAGAGTATTTGAAACCTGGAGGACTGTTGCAAAATAATTACATCAGTGTATGTTTAACATGGAAAGTGCGGCTATCAGGATATTGGTTCTCTAAATTAAAATCCTCGATGCATGATTCTATACATGAGCTGAAACTGCATACAGCTATACACACACTCATGTACTCAGGTTTAAAAATATAGTGGCAACTAGAAATAAGGTCTGTTGTCTTGTTAACAGTGATGCACCAATGTCAATTTCCTGGCTCTGATATCACACTACAGTGAATATGCAGTATCACCATGAGAGGAAGCTGGGTGAAGGATATACACACCTCTTGGTGCCATGTTTAAAACTTCCTATGAGTGTAATTACTTTAAAATAAAAAGTTTAGGGGCAAGTGGGAAGCTCAGTAGGTTAAGCATCTGCTTTCAGCTCGGGTCATGATCTTGGGGTCCTGGGATGGAGCCCTGCACTGTTGGACTCCCTGCTTAGCCAGGAGTCTGCTTCTCCCTCTTCCTCTTCCCCTCCCCTTACTCATGTGTGTGCACACTCCCTCTCTCAAATAAATAAATAAATAAATAATCTTAAAAAAAAAAAAAAAAAAACGGGCACCTGGATGGCTCAGTCAGTTAAGCATCTGCCTTCAGTTCAGGTCAGGATCCCAGGGTCTTGGGATCTGGCCCCACATCAAGCCCCCCACAGAGCCAGCAGGGAGCCTGCTACTCCGTCTCCTGCTGTGCTCTCTTTCCAGCTCCACTCCCCCCCCTCAAATAAATAAATAAAATCTTTTTAAAAAAACTTTAAAAAAATAAATAACTAAAATAAAATGTTTAAGAATATAAGTTACCAGGTCTTTTCCCCACAAAGAACTCAGAAAGTCCTGTAAGGACCAAGGAATTTCTGTTATTTCAAGCATAACAGTCAATGTTTCTAGAAAGTTCATAAATTGGGAAGCAGAGAAAAGGAAATGGAATATTGTCTGAGGTATAAGGAGGCTTTCTATTGAAGGACAATTGGTGAGACCGTTTAATGCACACAAGGCAGCCCTTCCCCTCATTTATAACTATGTAGCTATTTATAGTTTAGGAGGATGTGCTTTCCATTTGAGAAGCATTTAGTTGTTTCTTTCATAACGTTTTACTAATAAATAATGGACTTTGTGAATTCCAAAATAAGCCACTTACATCAAAGACCAGCCGTCAGTACTGACTACCTAAGCTTATACCCCTTTTAAGACATATGTTTGTCACAAAATCTTCTAAATTCAGACCATATCAAGATATCCACCGCTGGTCGGTTAATGACTTGTCACCCAGGAACTGTGCAAAACACAATAAAATCTACACATTATACACTCAAAAATTTTAAGTCCAGTAAAAAGAAACTCTAATGCAACTACCATAGAATTGCAGGTGAATGAAACTGATCAGATCGTCCTCTTTTCATTCCACAAATACTCACCCAAATCCTAATATGCTGTGCCATTCCACCCACAGACTATCAGAAAAGACAGATATTAAACAATTGTACAGTATCAATTAAACTCTAATCCATTCTCCCTCTAAAGAAAAAATTTTAAAACACAGTTGAGAGCAGAAAGCATGGGGCTCAAACCTAGTCTGGAAGACACTAAAGGCTTCCTAGGAGACTGATCTGTGGATATTACCCAGACAAATGGTAGGATTAGAATTAAAGAGCTTTCCTGGCACAAATAACAGGGAATTGGGGGTGGATAGGAGTTGAGATGTGAATGAGTGGTTTGGAGTGGAAGCCATGGGTGTAGGAACCCTTGAAGCCAAAAGCGTCATCTTGAGTTTTCAAGAAAGTTTTAAAAAGCCCCTATAAATTAGAACTTCAAGTATGGGCAAGAAATAAAGGGAAGAAGTCTCACACAGGTCGCATCAATGGCATTTTTTCTCTAGGCAATGGGTGTCCAATGATACAAGGTTTCTGATACAAGGTTTCTGGCTCATGGATGAATACAGCAGCACGTGTCAGAAAGTCTGGAGTAAGGAAGGCGGGGGGCCGAAGGTGGTTTCTTAATCTGCTGCATTTAGGTAAGAAGTATAAAGGGTGTAAAATGCTTGAAACCTGGGCTGGTGCATAATCACTCGAATGAATGTCCTTGTATTTTTATCAGTTGACTGGATTCAGGGACAAAAGAAGAGAATGGTACCAAAGACCACAGGTGCCATATGCCTTGAGGACCACAATGAGAATAAATAAAAGAAGAGATCACCTCAAGCTGAAACCAGCTTGGGAAGAAAAATGGTGAATCCCATTTTGACACAATGGATTTGAAGTAGAAGATACCCATGAGATTGAAGAGATCATGGGCGAGGTGACAGAACATCTGTGAGGGGCGCCTGGGTGGCTTGGTGGGTTAGCGCCTCTGCCTTCGGCTCAGGTCGTGGTGTCATGGTCTCGGGGTCCCGGGATCGAGCTCCGCATCCGGATCTCTGCTCAGCAAGTATCTGCTTCCCCCTCTCTCTGTCTCTGCCTGCCTCTCTGCCTACTTGTGGTCTCTGTCTGTCAAATAAATAAATAAATCTTTAAAAAAAAAAAAACAAAAAGAACACTCTGTGAAAAAATCAGCTGCAGACCTCTGCTGAAATATGAGCATAACTGACTGGATCTTTGGTCATGGGGGTGCTCCAGCCACATGTTGTGAAACTCAGCACCCTCCAATGAAACTCCACTGTGAGCCAGACACTCCGAGGGAGCTGCTTTGCAATACTGAGTAAAACAGATGTGGTAACTGATTGTAAGATGCTTATGGAATAGTAAACAAGAAAGCAGATAAGGAAATAGTTCCAAATTAATATAAGCGCTTTGGGGGATATGAACAAAAAGAAACTAGCAGAGGGACCCTAATTAAAAGGAGGGAAATTAGAGAGCCCTCTTGTAGTAAATGATATTTAAATTGTGACGGAAGGGATGAGCAGTAGTCAAAAAAAAAAACTGTGCCTGTGTGTGTGTGCATGTGTGTGTGTGTATAATGGGGGGGGGGGTAAAGGCTAGAATAGGCTACCAGGCAAAGGGATAAAACAGACCCTAAGGTCAGAAAGAGGTCAACAAAACTGCAGACAATGAATAAATCCCATGAAGTTCCTGTTCCCAAAAGCATGGCAGAGATGATGCTGGAGGGACAGGTAATGTTTAAATCCTACATGGCTTTGTAGATGATATTTAATAGTTAATGCAACAGAAAATCATTTAAGTGCTTTGAGAAGAGGTGTATTAATTTAACTTACATTTAAGAAAAAGAGCTGCTCTGCCTGCAGTGCAGAGAGCAAGTTGGGGGAGGAAGCAAGGAAGGAGGTAGAGAAAACAGTGTAGTTATCCCTGGGAAGACTTGCAACAGAGACAATGTATGTGGAAATGGAGAGAAGTGGACAAATTTGAGAAATATGAGAATCAAAAGGACACACAAGATCTGAGCTGTACTAGTTCCCTAGAATTAGAGTATATGAAGTACTAAAATGGTACCAAGAATTCTTTGTCCCAAAGACAGTATAGGAATAGGCCCAGTATCAGCAATATAGAATTACAGATTTCATCCCTTAACATCTGAAAGGCAATCAAAGTCAAGCAACTTAAAAAAAAACAAACGGGAAAAATTTGTTCTCCTGTTTCAGAACACAGAAAATTTACAATCTGAGTTATAAAGGCACCTAAAAGAGTGCTATGGAATTGTTGTAACATCTATAATCTATTACTGAGAATGCCAATATGTCTGCAATAAGCAATCTGCATACTTTCTGAATTATCTTGTCCTACTTAATAAAATAGTCATTTTCCCTCACTTTTTGCAAGGCAGCTTCTTGCACAGTAAAGATTCTACAAATATTTACATTCCAAGTAGCAGAGCTGTTTGAGCTGCTATAAAGTTCTGCCAGCACTTCTATTACAAACCCTTATTTCTTGTTTATAACATGTACATAAAAGGAGAGAAATAAAAATGTACTATGAATTGAAACTTGGCATACAAAGTTTCAACTACAGAGTGGATTTCCCCTGCAGCAAATTTTCAAAACCAATGTCCCACTATATTTAGTAGATATTGGGGGGAGGGGGAGCAGTGTAAATCGGAAAAAAAAACAGTTGATTTGTTCCTGAGATTTTTACACAAATTAGATCTGACACTGATATCTGTTATCCCTTAATTTCAAAGAAATGTTCTATCTTCAACTCTTCTGTGGCCAGCCCAACACTCAATTATTGCCAAGCATCTTTGCAAAAAGAAGAGTATCTAAGGCAGTAGTATCAAGCATAAGAAAGGAAATGGTCTACCAGCATTAAGTGACTAATAAATACATTTTAAAACCATCGGGACACCTCTGAAATGCTCGTTTTCTAAAAGGCAAACTCCCTAAAATAAAAAAAGGCTTAAAAATGAACCGGTGATGGTGACTGAATCAGAGATGGCAAGAAAACATGCACAGCCTCCATTAATCCTCCTGCCATCGGAATATCTTCCAGTGTATAAAGTTAACATTATTATTCTAAAATACCTTATTAACTGATTGGAAAACACAGAACACTGAACCAGCACCATGCACAGCCCATAGATCTGGCAGTTTTAAAGGGGCAATTATATCTATATAACATTCCAGCACAAAATATATCAAGAGTTAATGAGAACTTCAAGTTGCCCATTTAAATTACACAGTAAAAACAAAGCTAGAAGATGTGTACTGAATGTGTGAGGAGTTAGGAACTTATAAAAGAGAAAGACACATATTTTGCTAGCAGAGCGAAGAGGCTATTAGTTTGTAATAACTAGGCATATATGAAATGTGACAGTGATAAAATTGAACATACATCAACAATGGAAAGGCTACAGCTTGCTGTCTGTAGCTAATCTTTACTCCAGCTGAAATTGCTCAGCACTTTGGTCCTATTAAATGTTTTGCTGCCATTTTAGGAAACAGCTGGGCTATCTGGTTGGGTTGTGAAGGATACTTAAAAGTTAGAGTTCTGGAGAACGGACTTAATGGCTTCATGTCTTCAGGCTAACATTACTGATGTCCAGATAGTGCGTAGAACACGGGGCTGAATGTTATTGTCTGAGGCAGCCACTGCCTGAATCAATTACCCTGCAAAGCAGTTAGCCACTCTGGGTCGGTTATCCCACCTTCAGACAGGAGGGCCACACATATGCATTCAGCTTCACCGTTTACCTAAAATAAAAATGTGTAGCAATTTGCTCTATTTCCTTGGTGGACACTGTCCCTTTTGAGGGCCCTCAAACTACATGTTGACTCTCAACTGACTTGAAGCAAGTAAGAATTCAAAGACCATTCCACTATTTTTATAATTTGCAAGCAAATGTATTTCCATTAGCAAGGCTGAACCCTATCAGATGTCTTCTGTGAACCACACTTACAAGAACCCGTCCCATTGCAACCTGGCACATATTAGGCATTTTTGTAAATGTTGCTCAAATGGGTATGAATAGTAACCTACAGACAATTTCCTCCCTCGTACCACACCCCACAAAGGGTTAAAAGCACAACCTGAGATGCCAGGTTACTGCAGCCAAAGTCATGTTACTGTTAGTAAACACAACTAGCAAAGCAAAAGTAACACATTTGACTTTGGTATTGAGACATAATAGCTCTTTCAAAGGCAATTACTCCTTTCAATCACTGAAGGGCTCTGACTCATTGTTCTGATTAATTTCTGTTTTTAATCTATTTACAGATCAGGATTTTTTTTCAGCTAGTGTGATATTCATCTCTGTGGTGGTAAACAGAAGCCACAGCTTGTAGAGCCCTCCTACTTTAAAAAACAAATATTCTTGCTTAATCATTTTTAAATTATTTCTGGATTTACCTACTCACCATATGAGCTGGGGTTTCTGACCTGGCTCCTGAACACTACACATCTCCCCTCTCCGTGTTGCTTTCTCTATCTAGCTCTGTTTCCCCACATCATGGTTTGAGGTGAACAAACTGACCACCCCTTTTCCAGAGCTGGCTGTCCCCCTCCTCTTGGCTCAAACCAGAGATTGACTCTTTACCGTAGCGGGTACCGTTTGTTATTAAATCATTCCTCTGGGCACATCTCCTTGTTGTAAATCAATAAGCAAATGCAATACAGAGGACACACGGATTGGCGAGTCGCGCAGAGCTTTGCACTAGCACAGCCCATAAGCTGCTCGTTCATTTCAATTAGACAAAAAATTTTCTAGTGGTGCTGTGACTTTGGGGTATCCTGTTGGCACTTCCTGGT
Source organism: Martes martes (assembly GCF_963455335.1). NCBI lineage: Eukaryota > Metazoa > Chordata > Mammalia > Carnivora > Mustelidae > Martes > Martes martes. Next base: position 176,326,061 of record NC_137888.1, on the reverse strand, counting down.
TTTCCGTCCCTAATATTCTGTCACCTGCTTGGCTAGCTTCGCAGGGCTCCTTAGAAAAGGGAAAAGCAGCCAAGACCAGGTCCGAGCTCAAGAAACCTGGACTCCAGCCCATTCCAGAAAAAAACCTGACAAATAAACGCAGCAGATCCTGTCCAAGGCTGCAGATTTGAAAGTGGAAAGAGAAAAGAATGCAGCTGGGAAAACTTGATCCCTAATCGAAGAATCCTCTGCCCTGGTTTTCTCAGAGCAGGGGATCAGGGAGGGGTTTCTGGCAAAAGGCTACCACAATCCCCCCCGCCCCGTCCCCTGCACCATGAAGCTAGGATTAATCTTCAGCACTCCTGCGGTTCACAACTTTCTTTTTTTCCAACTTCACTAGCCAAATTCGCTGCGCGAAAGGCTGGCCGGAGGGACCCACCTCGCATTTCCCCACGCTTGAGGTGGAGATGCAAAGTCTTCCGAGTCTGAAAACCAATCCTCGCCCAAGAAGGAAAAAATATCTCCCCAGAGCAAATCTGCTGCGAGACGCATTTTTTATTCTCGACCCGTCGGGTGCACATCCCCGCAAACTTTAGGGCTCGGAGCCTTGAAGCCAGTGCGTAAAGTTTGCCTGGGCAGATGGCTCGTCGCAGTGCCCCGAGCCCGCGCGAGGAGCCGGGCATCCCTGACTCACCTGGTTCCGGCAGCTCACAAGACGCCCGCTCTGCCTGCCCGCTCGCCCGCCCGCCGGCCGCGGTTCTCCGGCACCTGGGGGGCCGCCGTGCGCGCCCGCGAGAGCAGCCGCCGCAGCGCTCCGGTCTGCGCCGTTCCTGGCCGAGTCCGCGGCGCCCGCCCGCCGCCGCCGCCGCTACCGCCCGCCCGCCGCTACCGCCGCGCGCCAGGCTGCTGTGGCTGCCGCCGGCGCCGAGCGAGCGCTGCCTGCGCCTCCGCCGCCCAGGCTCCGGCTCCAGCGCGGGCACTGGAGGGAGGGGAGTGGGGGCGGGAGGGAGGGGCGGGGAGCGCGGCGGAGCAGCCAACGGGGTCCCGCGCCTCGCGCCGGCGGCGCCCCCCCGCGACTCCGCGCCGGCCAGAAGCCCGCGCAGTCCTGCGCTCTGCCGCGTGCGCCCACGTGTGTCCGGCCTCCGCAGGGCCCTGGGCGGCGGCGCGGGATGGGGCGGCGGTCAGCGTGTCACCGCTTGGTGTCCTCGTGTGCGCACAGCTGGGGCCCGGGGAGCACGGGGTTAAAGGTAGGAATTCCACTTCTAGGAAAGCCTCCTGCAGCTGCGCTCCCACAAGTGTGCAGAGATTGCCAATTTAATATTAAAGCGGATAATTATTAAAGGTTTGCTATGTACCAGGTAGTGGACTGCGCAATTTAAGGGAATTAGTTCATGGCGTCCCCAGAGCAACCCTGAATCTATTATTATTCCCTGACTTAATGATGAGGAAATTAATTTGCCTAAGGCTTCAATGAGTCAGTTATAAGAATAATCACAATTGTATTCTGACAAGGACCCTGTGAGGTACGTCTTTTTATTTGACTGTGTCCGTGCAGGCAATGGTTGGTTGGAGAACCTGGACTTTGAGTGAAAGCCTGTTGAAGTCCTAAGCCCTTGTTTTGAATAGCTAGGCTGGACTTACTTCCAGTACTGGCCAAAGGTTGTTAAGTGAGCTTTACACGTATTTGAAAAAACAACCGAAAACAACCTGTCCATCATTAAGAGAGTTTAATTAAAATATAGTGGAATGCATTGGAATATAATGCAGCACCTTTAGAGAGGAAGGTACATTTATTACCAGTAGCATGGAATGACCTTCAGGAAGTATATTGTTAGGAGAAAAGTTGGTTCAGGAAAGATATTTGCAATTTGTGTGCTTGTATGCATGTCTATGTATGCATATTTATGCATTCACAGTTTCTAGAAGGATGTCCTGGATTCTGTTAACAATAGTCCTTGTGAGTAAGACTGTAATTGGGGCCAAATCTTATAATTCTCTGGCATTGTTTTGAAAAGTTAACCACAAGTTTACTTTCCTTTTATGGTAGAAACAAAATCTGTCATGTTTGTTTAATTGGGCTTAATAAGTTCACAGCTCTGTCTCCTCTCTCTGTGATTCCATCTATCAGGGACAAAATTCATCATCAAGGGCAGCATCCTGGGGAATAGGGAGCTGACAGGGGGTTTAAGGGAAACAGCTGTTTCGGCTGCTCTTTCTCATTCGGCTGCTCTTTGCTCATTTCCCCCCAAAATAAGTATCCTTCCCAAGGCCACTGCAATTCAGAAAACAATTTGAATTGTTGAGAAAACTCTCAGAAAGGGAGTTTAAAAGATGAGAGGCAGAGCCTAGGTCCTGAAGGTGCAGGGCGGTGCTCCCTACAGTAAACCCAGCAAACAGGGCACCTGTCCTTCTCACTGGTAGGCAGAAACCGTGTCAAAGGCTTGAGCAAAGCAGGGTTTACCCCAGAACTACTTGAATAGTGATGCTGTCTCTCCCCATGAGTACATAGCAGGGACCTGTGATGCACTGGGTAACTTTCTCTAATGTTGGTCACTTTTATCCCATCTCTCACTTTATCAGGAAACATTTCTTCCCTGTAAGAGTAATAGCTGAATTACCACCACCACCAAAAGCTGGCTTTTTGTGTTTGAAAAGGGGGGAGGCAAGGATAGATAGAACATGCTACTATAAATAAAATAATGTGCTTTTCCCATCAGAATTAAATTGCAGTAAATTTGGGCTCCTTAAAGTCTCTCTACTTAGGAAAAGAAGAAAAAAAAAGTAGAACAGGTATGAAAAGGTTGTTTATGGTCTTTTCAGTTGTTATTGGTTACTGTAAATAATCTTTTTGCTTGCAATCTGGGAACATGTTGGCAAACCCCCTGAGTGTGACAAAATGTTTTATTGAGTAGAACTGGTGTATTCTGGAAGGAACTGAGAAAATTTTACATGCAAATTATGCTCATGCCTGGCACCTAGCAGGTGCAATTACTGCCATGCCCACATCCATCAAAAGGAGTGCTTCTTCTCTTAATATTTTCAAGTTGATGTCTCATAATGCATTTTCCTTCTAATACATACATCTATACCCTGTCTAGTGGGAAAGGAAAGCACATTTTCATCAGGGAGGGAGAGGTGGCCCCAGGCAGCAAAATGACAGGGGGAAAGACAAGAAAGAAGCTTCCTATGTTCCAGAAAAATCTAAACCTGAACCCCTCACCACCCTCTCCAAATAATTAGTCATTTCCAAACTCAGATTATATTGCCTGTGCTGGTGAAAACTGATTAGTACTGGAAAGGGATTTAATGGACTTTCTAATCTATGGTTGCAGCAGAAGCGGGGGGAGGGGCGTCTTAAATTTGTAGGAGTCATGATGAACATTTAGTGTGAGCCACAGTTTCATAGACAGAACAGGTAAGAGGTGTATAAATATATGTATTTAGAGAGATATGCATCATTTTATTTCCTCCCTCTGCTCAAAATGTAAAGCATAATGTGAGTCAACTGAAAACCTGATATTTACCAAAAGTTGATACACAAGAGCAGGTTTAAATAAAATTCCCATCCAATTTCTGGGCCAGAAGCCCAGGAAATTAAAAAAAAAAAAAAATTAAAGGCACATGTGGGTCTTCTCAGTGTGAATGCCGGATGGAGTTTTTATTGAATTTGGCCTCAACTGATTGTAGCATTATAAGCAATTCTGCAGTTATGTTTCAGCAGCCATTTAGATGGCAAATCCTTTTTTTAGGGTATTATAACTAAGAATAATAACTTCCTTTTTATATGGCACCTTTTATATCAAAGCACTTTAAAGTGTGAGATCATCTTCCCATTATTAAGATACCCCATCTGTGTTGGAATATAGAAGCTATTTCATGCCACTGACACCGCAGAACAGTTATTTGTTTGCCTGTTTATTGTGTAGCAAAAGGAAATGAAGGAGAGTATCTGCTAAACCGACCGCCTGATATTCTTAGGTAAAAGTATAAACTGGAATGTAGCCAAGTTACTAAAACATACCTGGGTGGAGTCTTTTAGTTTCTATAGGTGGAAAGAGAGGTCCAATGGACACTGCCATGTTACGGTTCCAAAGTTCTAGCTCATATCTAAATGTAAAGATCATATTGCTGAGTATACAGAACTGACATCTCTAGTGCTGGGAAGGGGAGTTTCTGGGGATTCTTTGGGTCAAACTACAAAGTAATAATCCACTGTCAGAATCCAAACTGGAGGGCACCTGGGTGGTGGGTTAAAACCTCTGCTTTAGGCCCGGGTCATGATCTCAGGGTCCTGGGATCAAGCCCCACATCGGGCTCTCTGCTCAGCAGGGAGCCTGCTTCCCTTCCTCTCTCTCTGCCTGCCTCTCTGCCTACTTGTGATCTCTGTCTGTCAAATAAATAAATAAAATCTTTAAAAAAAAATTCAAACTGGAGTAAAAATAAGACGGCTGCAATAACTGGATAATATAGGCATAAATCTTTTCATGAAACGTTCACCTTAAATGTCTGATTACCTAGTGAATATCCTTATTCAAGCAAGTTCTCCACTTTGCTGGTGAGAGGGTCAAACTGGAGGATTCTGGAAACTTGAATGCATATAAAATGCTTAGCACTGTGCCTGGGATTTAGCTCTGAATACTAATCAAATATAACGAATTCAGGTGCCTACTCATTTGTTTTCTCCTCTGAAGAAGTTTGCCGAACTTCCCGTCTACAGTGGCTCTGCTGTCATTCTCTCTACTTCACAGAACATATCCCAATGTGACTTCTTTTTTTTTTTTTTTTTACATCTGTTTTGTATTGCCGGAATCCCTCACTAGAATGAAAGCTTCACGAAAGTAGGGACTTTGTTTTGTTTACTGCTGCATTCACAGCCCCCAGCACATACCTGACATACACATGATAGGTATGCCATAAATGTTTAATGATTGAAAGAGTTTCCAGTGTGCCCCACACTGTATTACCTGCTTATACACAGTACTTTGCAACCCTCACAACAACCCCATGAGGTACCTACTGTTTTACCACCTTTTTGCAGAGGAAGGCACTAGAACAGAAAAGCGAAGTCATGTTTCTGGAAGCTCTCCCTTCAAAGGTTACACCAGGTATAAATAGCAGGGCTCGGCCCTGAACCCAGGAGTTCAACGCCAGACTGTTCTCTGTACATCCCTGTAAGTTGAAGTGGATTTTGTTGTGCATCTAGTCCAGCACTTCTAAAACTTAAACAATGCCTGTTACCGGAGATCTGATTAAACTGCAGATTCTCACTGAGCAGGTCTGGGGTAAGCCCCAAAACTATGCATTTCTCCCAGGCTTTTGGGAAGACACCCATGCTGCTGGTCCATAGTCCAGACTTTGAAGAACTAGGATGTGGTCCATATCTTTCATGCTAACATATAAGCCAGCTGGCACATTCCAAACTTTAGGGATATAAATTAATGGAAGTTAAAACGGAATTAGTTAGTTATGAAATCATAGAATTCAACTTAGATATATCTCTTCTAGGTTTATAGTGACTAGTCCAGAGGACAAGCTCAATAAATATTAATTTCTTAGAAGAAGAAACTGCGGTACATAAAGATGGTGGAACTTTCCCCAGTTCATAGATGGTGTTGCTGAGAACATCTGACAGCTGCCCTCTGCTCTTTTTGATCAGAAAGCTCTAGCTCCTCTCAATCAGTTTTTTAAAGGTAGATTTTATGGAAATTTGAAGTGGCAACAGACTTGACAAGGTTAAGAGTTTGTAAAGAAGGTGTGTACAAATGTAGCTAGCAGTTACACTTTGGTAGGGGATGAGGTTGTAGCAAAATGAAGAAATGAGGCCATTTGAAGTTCACGGCTCTTAAATTGAAAACCTATTACATAGCACCCTAAAAATTACTACATATACAGACCCTTCCCCCAATGTATGTGACCATACACAAGAAGTTTAGGTTTCTAATTTAATGACTTTATATGTGTTCTTCTTTTTTGCCCAAATGTAAATGGGAACTACACCGTCTTCTCCATTTAAATATGATATTTTAAAGAAGAAATTATTAAAAATATGAACTTTGTACAAAGTGATTTGTCTTTCATTATTTCATTATTTTTTTTAACTACAGGTTTCAATCATTATTTTAATCAGTCTATCTAAAATGCTTTCCCCAAGAGTGCCAACATTTCTTGGAATAAAGATAAAGATTTTTTTTCCACATGCTAAAATATAGAAAATAATCTGTATATACTTATATTTTAATTATGTTCCTATTATTATGATACTAATTTTTTGACAGTAGTAAAATTATTGACCTTAAAAGTGGCCTTTTAACATATCTTCGCTGGTATGTTGTGATAAAGGCATTTTCTAAACTTGAGGCAAAAAAAAGTTCTTCACAAGGGAGTTTGAGAATGAAAAACAGAAAATGTGTCTTTATGAATAAAGGATGGCTAGTATTTTTAAGTGTATTTATATGAAGTATAAGAATGAAATTAGGATTCTTTTAGTTACATGTAGCTGCTGTAACAAATTACCATGGACTACGTGGCTTAAACAACAAACATTTATTCTTCACACTTCTGGAAACTTGGAGTCTGAGGTAAATGCACCAGCATCTTGGGCTGTGGTGAAGGTCCTCTTCATGGCTTACTGATGTCCTCTTGTATCTTGACAGGGGAGAGAGACAGAGAGAACACAAGAGAGCAAGCAGGCTCTCTGGTCTCTTCATATAAGGGCAGTAATCCCTAGGTTCTGTAGGGCTCCACCCAACTTAAGCACCACTCAAAGGCTCCACCCTTCTATACCATCTCATTGAGGGTTAGAAGTTCAACATATGACATCTGTGGGAGGGCACAAAGATTCAGTCCATAACAAGAATACAAAGTAGGCTGAGATAAATATTATGTTAGATAGAAAACATTGTATAGCCAACCAAGAGACAAGCAAGAAGTTTATGATGATTTAGTTGCTATCATCAGATCCTTATAAGCCTACAGAGTTGTGTGAAATAGTATTGACAACATTTCTAGGCATCTATATCAAGTGGGTTTTTCAGGCTCTGAAAAAGGAAACAAAAAAAGTAGGTTTTATATTTCAGCCAGTTTACCCCATTGCAATGCCTTTTCTTTAATAACTTGGTGTGGCATTAATAAGAGTAACCATAGGTATAAAACAACACAGAGTGATCAATTCTGTCATCATTGTAGATATCTCACCATGGCTACTTGATCTATAAAAGTAAGCTCTGGTTATTTGCTAATTACTGAGAGTGTATAATGAGGGAAGAGTAACTTCCATACCTAGTCACAGCTAGTCAAACATAGTAAACCCTTTTCTTCTTCCAGAAGTCAGTAGAAGAACAGCTGCTTTCTACGGTTTTAATGACTACCTTGGGACCACTCACATGACCCAACACACTGCATATGTGAAAATGTTCATGGAGAGAACACCCATCAAGTGGTAAGTTTCTAAAATTCTTTTTGATTATGTGCCACTCATTTTGATCACCTACTTTTGATATTTTTTTCATTTTTTGTCAAAATGATTAAAGGAAAAGAGATTTTTCTCATCGAAACATATACTTCATTATGCTAAAATATCCTTCCAAGAAACTAATAACCAGAATCCTTTAGCCTGTTGGTTCTGAAACTTTTGCTGCACATTTGAATTAGTTGGGGTGGTCAGGGCAGCGGGGGGCGGGGCCTTTAAAAATCTAGATGCCCTGGTTGTACCTCATTCTCATTAGTTTGGAATCTCTGGTATGTAATACCCAGATGTCAGTATTTTTTTTTCACCGCCCTATGATTCAGCTGGGCTGCAAAGTTTGAGAAGCATCATGGGTTAAGTTTTGCCCCCCAAAAAAGCTATGTTGAAGTTGTTCCCCACCCCCCCCAACCTGTGAACATGACCTTATTTGGACATAGGGTTTCTGCACATATAATTAAATTAAGATGAGGTCTTACTGGATTTGAGTCAACCCTAATCCAGTGACTGGTACATTTTTATAGGGAGGAGAATTTGGATACAGACACATAGAGAGAGGGGTATGCCACGTGAACACATAGAGACAGACAGACACGGAGGGAAGGTGACCATGTGCAGATGGAGACATCATGGCGGGGCCGGGGGAGGATGGCAAGCCAGAAAGCACCAAGGATTTCCAGATACCACGACAAGTTAGAAGAGCGTCATAGATCAGACTTTGCTTCTGAGCCACCAGGAAGGAACTGCCCCTGCTGGTACCTGGCTTCCTGAACTGTGAGCAAATGTTTCTGTTATTTAAGCTACAGAGTTTGTAGTGACGTGTTACAGCAGCCCTAGCAGACAAATACAGCACTTAGTCAATCCGAGGACAAGGCTGGCGTGCAGTATTTGATTCCTCCTTTTATCTCCTTTAGTCATCGAGTCGAATTGGTGGGTGGGTTCTAAATTAATGGTCATCTTCACGGACTGTGCCAGAGTAAATATGCTTCCTCCTTTTTCCTGCTTCATGCCCCGCCACTGCCATTAAGCCAGGTAGAAAAATTCAAAGCACTTATTTTGCTGAAACATTTCTTTGGGTCATTATAGTTTTAGGTATTAGATTTTGCCATTTGCTATTCCAAGCATTTGCTTGCTTACACACTTTCTATCATGGTCCATAAAATACTGTGTGACTCACATTATTCTAATTTTTTTTCTGCTAACCAAGTCCAGTTGCTGCAGGATGTAGTCAATATAAACATAATCATAACATAATTTTTAAGGTTGAAAACAGTGAAAAAGAGGTAGCTCTCTTATTCTTGAATCTTTTGGCCATAAAATAAGTTCCCCAAAATATTGTCCCATAAAACCATCTCTTCTATTGTTTCTTCACTTATGATGAAATGATCCTACAAAGCATCCTATTTAAGGATGAGACTGAAGGAGGGGTGCCTGGGTGGCTCAGTGGGTTAAAGATGAGACTGAAGGAGAGTTTAAATGACTCTTAATCATCTTCAAACTCTTATCACAATTTTCCACAGTCACTGGAAAGACGGGTGTAGGCATATGATTTGGCCATGGATGCCAACAACCTAGTCATCAAAAGCATCTCTCTTCCTGATCAACCATTGTAAGTAACTGAGTCATCGTGACATGAGATAATATTCTTACTGAGATGCCAGTCTAGAAAGTTCATAAACTAGAAGCCCCAGTAGGACTCCTACATATCTGACACACTAGCCAACAGAGACTACAGCTACAAATGCAGGTATGCAAGTATAAAACCATCAGGACAGTTATCAAGTGAGATGTTATTTGACAGTTAAAAACACAAGGTAATCATAATACATTTTATGTTAATAAAAAATAAATTATTTAAAAAAACACAAGGTAAAAATAACTTACATTGTGAGTCCCATGTATGAAACACCATTGGTGGAGAGAGAGCGTCTAACTTCTCTTATCAAAGATTGCTAGTTCCTTGAAATAAGCATTACTAGTATTTTGGTTAATTCTGTTTTGACCAACAGGCAAATAAATACCACTGGGGCTATTTCTGGCTTTTACGTTCTTAGGATCCTCAGCAGGGAAAACACACGTAAGAAAAGCAAGTGGAGGGTCAGAATAATATTACTCAGGTGATTGCAGAGGGAAGAAAGCTGTCTTACTCTTTGAGAGCCAAAGTATTTTATTCATAACTAATGGCTGACTATGTGGTTTGTGGCTCCAGGTATAAAGTGAAAATGTGAGACCATTTGTTCAAAACAAAGGGAAAAGGTGTGTGTGTGTATAAATAAAGCTTTTTCCTTTCTCCCGTGATTTGTCTCCTTTGAGTTGTCAGGATGTTTTTTATTTGCTATTTAATGGCATTCAAAGGAGAATTTAAAATGTTAATTTTTAGCATGAAGTTTACCATGCGTCTTTATGTTATATGGTGCCAACTTTAAATGCAAATACAAGAGCATTTAGCTTATAGGTGGAATCACCAAAATCACAGTTTGTATTTTGTAGCTTCTACATGTGTAGGTATTTTGTGCTTTTCAGAACGATGGAAATGCTGGACAAAACGAATTCAGCTGTTGTTATTTAATCTGATATGCGTGCATTTTACCAATACTTTCTGTTTTTGGCTTATTGATGAATAAGGAAGGATTGAAGGGGAAAGGAAGTGTGGGTTGCCCTGTCTTTCCCTCTACTCTGATGTCATAATTTTGACATCTGTGGTTGGCTAGTAATTGGAATTGTAATAATTGCTAGTAATTGTGGTTGGAAGTAGTAACATAGAAGAAAAGACTGAGTAAGGTTCTTTGGTCATTAGTATTTCTGAGAATGCCATTGTCCTCTTTCTGCATTTGGGGCAAAGTTCTAATTATAATGGAAGATACCGCCTCTCAGGGCTGTCAGCACCTTGCTTACTCAGTTGTAGATGTAATCAGCTTCCTTTTTACTCAGTTTGGGTCTTACTGAATTCCCCTGCAGAGCAGATGTGCGGAAGTCTGTGTGGATGGTGCTTTGAGAACTCTTGGTGAATGGTGCATGTCCAACACGCAGACTGCACTTCTAGCCTCTGCTCGAACACATGCCCTTTTGTCCAGTGGATTTCACTTACGGAACTCAAGTTCAAAGATAAAATTACTGAGGATTTCTAGACAGCCATAGCATAGCATTAGACAAAAAAGAGGACAACTGCGTAGGTAATGCCAGCATGAGACTGCCCTGGGCAAAGCCAACATAAGCCTATAATTACAATTTTCAACTTTAACTCTGACTTTTTACTACCATATGATGTCCTGGATTTATATGCAGGTTTTGAGGTCATAGCTAAGAACTTTCAATCTAGGAAGTTACTTGAGGTATATTAAAAAGGTAGGGGTTTTTTTTGTTGTTATTTTTTGTTTGTTTGTTTGTTTTTTGCTATTCTCTCCTAATTTTGATACAGTAAAAATTGACTTTTTTTCTTACCTGAAATAGTAAGCATGGTGTCCATGAGTTGGTTTTCATATTTTTCCTTTGTCAGTATTCTTTTCTTTTTCCTGAATCATGTTGTACATTTGGTATTAGGAAGGACTCACAATCTATATTCTGGATCCCCAAAGTTATCTAACAAGCCACAGGCAATTAATATTTACTGGAGAGCAATATAATTTTACATGCAGTCATACCCTTCCTCTTCTGCACACATTTATATGCACTTAGTTATTTTTTTTCAGTTAGTGTAGTCATTTATTTTGGTATCTTTCTTAGGGAACACTTTTTTTTTTACTGTTATACAAGTTTATTTAACAAAAAAGTCCAACATGAAAATGCACATGACCTGATTTTTATATTGCAGTAGAAGAGGTACTATCAGGAGGGGACATGTGGAAGCAGTTGATTTCTTCTGATGAACACACCCATTGTTTATACTCATTCCAAGGCTTCTAACATGATGACATTATTTCCTCGTATTACCACCATTCCAGTATTGTTCTGTTGCCCACTAGTTGCCATCTCCACACATTCATCTATCCCAATATTCATAAACGGATCAAACCCCCACAATAGTCCTTGGACATGTTAGCCACCATTTAATTTCAAGGATAATTTCTTGTCCATAAATTTTTCCAACTCTGGAGGGTGAGCTTTGCTCATGGTTTCGAGTCGGTGAGCGCAGTTACCTCCAGGCAACAACTTTTATACCACAGCTTTAAAAAGTGACCTTAAGGTATGTAGCCACTTGGCTTTGTGATTCATTCATAGGTCCTTTCAGGTTAAATCTGCCTGTTGTCCATTGTTCCCCTAGTTTTCCCATCACTCCCTTTTAGAGCTTTCCTGCATTTGAAATTTAGATCATTAACTTTAAGTAAGAAATGGCAGAATCTCAAAACTGGCATACATTACAAGAAAGCAGCCTGGGGGCTACACATACTCTTCCAAATTTTAATACTCCCAGGTGCTTTTTTTATTGAAAACACTGCAACTCTACCCAGTATTTGGTATGCTGCCCTGCTTACCAAGAGTGCAAATCTAGTGTAAGCCTTATTCTTAATAAGGCTACCAGAATCAGAGCCAATCAAAAAAGGAACAGCCTTCATAAATATTCACACCTCACCAGAGACTTAGCTGTAACAAGTAATGAATAGTCATAGGGAATCTCATCATTGACTGAGATCCATCAACGCAAAAACAAAACCCCATTTCCAAAAGCAAAATAAAGGAAGCGTGTCTGTAAAAGGCTAAGAGTAGTGTTATGAGAACATTATTTCAGTTTAGAGATGTTTCTGTTATATTCCATGTATCATTTATTTTCTCCCCCACTGAGATTAAATATAGATTTTTAAATATAAATATCTGTTTTAAAGACCCATTTTTCCCAATATACCATTTCCCCCCTTCTACTTAGATCACTGTGTTCACATGCCACAGACGGCAGTAAGATACATGCATTTTCTCTGTATAGCACATCTGTTTGCTTACAGGACTCATGGGAAGGTGGTAGGTGATTTTTAAAATGGTTTCTGGCGGTAGAACGTTTCATCCTGAAAAACTGGAAAACCACTTGGTTCGACTACCCTCAATTTGAGAATAAAATATTTGCGCTTAAAACATAAAGTGGGTAGAGGCATATGGGCTACAATGAGTCAGGAAGTATTCTGGACGTTAAATCTGGGAGAGCAGAGGAAAATGTGTCTCTTCTTCCTTATTTCTCCCTTTACTGCTTGCTAAATAGAATTGTCAAAGCCTCCAACCTCCTGCATCTGTTGCAATGTTTTGTAGATTAGATATTTGGAAAGCACTGTTGTCTTTCTGAATCCGTCTTAAATGTGATCAGCTCTCTGTTCCGAAACCCATGCAGTTAAAAATGCTTTTGGAGGAGGTCCTGTGAACAGGACTTCTCTGGTTGTATGATATGCTACCCATCTTCACACACTCCACTCATCTGTGTGATGAAACTGTAAGAGACACTTAGACTTCTAAGTATTTTAATGTATACAAAGAATCAATCCATAGGGAATTCCCTCATTTATCCATTTAACACTCTTATTATCCACCCATCTCTCTCTCTCTCTCTGTCTTCTCTTTACTTTTCTCTCTTTTATCTAAATTGTAGTTGACTTACAGCAAATCCATTTCACAGCCTGTTGCCCCTTCCCCACCCCACCCCCCACCTTCAATTCAAGAAATGCAGCCGCCTACTAAATTAAATACAAATTCTGCTTCTTCTCATTAGGACTTCTCTGGGAGTCAGGACGCTTTGGGGACAAAACAATAGATGCCCACACAAAAAGAAAAAATGTGCTGTTCAAAGAACTGAAAAAAATACAGAGCTAGCATTAGCTTTAGACACAGCTAGATCCAGAGCCTCACAACATCTCAACAGCACTCAGTCTCTCTCTGTCCTCTTGCCTCCACTTTCCTTTGTGTTGTAGTCAGTATCAAACACATTCTTTGCTTTTGGTGACCCCTGGAAGCACCAGGCTTACTTACATCTTCCCAGCGTCACGTCTTTCTGAGTGAGACTGCTCTTAATCCTGGCAGTTCCAACAGAAGTTCCGGAATGATGGCTTATTGTACTCACCAGCCTGGTTTGCATAACCTGCTTTTCCTTGAGCCCATCTCCGGAACCAGAGGAAATGTGCTGTGATTTACAGACTTGAGTCATATTCCCACCTTTGGAACGAGGCGCGAAGTCAGCTCCCCAGAACCACAAGGACTGTGACACTTGTAGGGAAAGTCAAATCAAGTCAAAATAAAAACTGAGAGTTGGGGCTGGGCAGGATATTACAACATGAGCCCATTAGAAGCCACAGCCTATGTTTCTTGTCTTACTCTATTCCTCTAGAAAAACCTGTAGTCAGGACTTCCTGGTTTTCTTAGTCAGCACACAGAGGGATGGCAGTGGGATTCTGTGCCTCATTGGAGGTTATGAGTTTCAGCCATGGTTTCGGGAGCTATAGACCTTTTCCCTAGGGACGGCACTCAGCCACATTGATAGGAACTTTTTCTCCCAGTTGTTAGTTCGAAACCTAGCCTCATACCAACAACAGTTGTCTCTGGGGATCCTAGAACTCTGTCATGGTAAAGCTTTAAATTTGGCCCCAAAGTTTTAGTAGGTGAAGCCGCTCTGGGGTGTTTAATTAGGTATTCAACACAGGCTTAATCATATATTGAACATTGGAAAGTGCAGATGGTAAGGTAATTGTTCCTAGACCTGGGACCTCTCATTTGAATTGAGCCCCCTCAGACCTTTGCTGCAGTATACTGGTCAGACAGACATCTCCATACAGCCCTGTGCTTGTCTCCCATTGACCTTTGCAGAGGCTATTTCTTAAAAGGTATGATTCTGCTCAACAGTGAACCCCACAATAGAAAATAGGATGCAAAAACAAGTTCTTGACTTAGAAGGATCCTTGAAGTCCACCCTGTGCCTGCTTCCACTCATCATGACCTCCAGGAAGACCTGAACAATCAGTTTAACCCTGATGTAGTATCTTAAAGAACCTCACTCCTCAAACTCTGGTGTGAGGTCCAGTAGCATTAGTATCACCTAGAAGCTTATTAGAAATACCAAACCTTAAGTTCCATCTCAGAGAGCCTTTCTAGCACCTGAGATTTACAGTTTTGCAGGAGTGCAGTGCAGTGAAGAATAAAACTCTAGAGCAAGACCACCAGTCCTTAATTTTTCTGTGCCTTGGTTTCCTTAGCTTTATACAGAATAGTCATGGTACCCACTCCTGTCATTGTTATAAGGGTTCCATGAATTAATGCATGTAAGTATTTAGAATGTTGTCTGGGACATAGTGATTTCTCAATCAATACAATTTTTTGTATAATGTATAATATATTATTATCATCCTGTTCTTGAAATCAGAGATGAGAACAGCCCACGGTCAACTCTTCACCCAAAACATGTGCAAAGATGGAGAAATACTTCCATACTGTGAGATTAATTTACGTATCTTCTTTTGCCCTGGCATCTTTGAATCATCTTTTATGAGTCTGTTTTGTTCATCTAGCAGGGTTCATTTTCTTCATTCAGCAATGATTTGGTGTTTTGTTCCACTTTTCATGGAATATCCTTGACACAAAGGCTTGTACCTTTACTGCATTTGTTCATCTTGGTACATTGGGTTACTTTGGTTGTCTATTCTCTGCATTCCCACTCAGCACACAGCAATCTAAGTCTCCTTAAGCAACAATGGTGCCTTCCTTCTGATGCATATGTCATTTTCATTCTTATTATTTCAGGAGCAGCATTCATCAGCAATGCACATACTGACATCAAGGCGGACCTTAGGTTGGGGCTTCTGAAAAATCATTTTATATAATTTCACAATCAAAACTCCAGCCCAAATGTGTTCTGTTCCCAGAGCTTCCTTACCCTGCCTGCCATACTGCCGGTCAGCTTTCAGACGGGGACCTGACCCAGCCAGGATTAACTGGGCCATTTCGTTCTGATCTCACAATGATGAAACACCTCAAATTGGCCTTTTAGTATGATTGTCAAGTAAGTTTGTAAAGTTTTACATGTCATCTTTGCTTTTGTGAGTTAAGTTAATTGTCATTAGTTTGGTAAAAATAAAACCTTAACAATACACCACAACTTTTATAGCCTACTTTTGGAATTAAAAAATTTTTTTAATATCCTGGAAGCCTCAGAAAAAAGGGAAGCAGCCTCTGGCCGTCTCTTCTAAACACCTTTAAAATGATCTCTCTTTATTGAAACTTTCCAGATGCCACCTCCCTCTAAATCCTCATAGCAAGTTGTGAACTTCTTTTTTTTTTTTTTTTAAATTTATTTATTGGACAGAGATCACAAGTAGGCAGAGAGACAGGCAGAGAGAGAGAGGAGGAAACAGGCTCCCTGCTGAGCAGAGAGCCCTATGCGGGGCTCGATCCCAGGACCCTGGGATCATGACCTGAGCCAAAGGCAGAGGCTTTAACCCACTGAGCCACCCAGGCGCCCCAAGTTGTGAACTTCTCACTGAGTCTGCATTATTTTCTGCCTTGAATTAGAGTCATCATGTGTAAGGCTTAGATAATAACATTTTGAGTTCAAGGACTCCTTATACCTTGCCTATGGGATATTTATATTTTTTATGATGTACTTACTTAAGCCTTAATAGTGTCACAGTCACCTGGACAGAACCTATGTATTATTCACTCATTATAATTATTATTCATTCAGAACCTATGTATCTAGTAAGACCCTAGCAAAGAATCCTTTGCACAAAGTAGGTGCATAATTCATCGTTGTTGAAATGGCACGAATCTTTTAGTCTGAATTTGTATTAGAAATGTCTGTGTCTTATGTGTGTCTTCATGGTCTAGGTGGTAGTTGGTAATAAAACCTACACTTTGCCTTTGCTCCTGTGAATTAATAAAGGGGTTTCCTTTTGAGAAGTGGTCCTCACCAGTATCCTCCTTACTCTTCATCAGAGAAACAACCACATTATCTTTGGCTCATTTCATGTATCATTCATTCCATCATAAATATGCTTTGATCGTGTGACATATATTAGTTTAGGTGCCTACCACATTTTCTTATTCTGTGAGCCCTTCGAAAAACAAGAATGACATCTTTTTCATTATTGTATCCTTAGTGCCTAGATCATATTTTGGTCCATAATTATTTTTCATATTTACTAAGTAGAAGGAACAACGCATTGATGTAAGACAATTCTTCTAAAGTAAGGATGGGTTCTGGTGTAAGTCTTAACTATCACCATGGTCATACTTCATAACAAACTGCCCTGAGATGTGGTGGCTTAAAATAACAACCATTTATTCATGTTCATTTAGCTGTGGCTGGACTAATCTAACAGTGCTTGCTGGATAGCTGTGCTTCCAAGCGTGGGTCTGGTAGGGCTTGGCTCCTCACCGCACATGGGGCTCAGTCTTTAGCACCTGTGTCAACACTGGGGCATGGAAGTAACCCAGGGAAGCTCTTTACATATGATGGCGATGGCAGCAGTAGAAGGGAGAAAGCTCTACTACATAAACACATTTCAAGCCTTTGGGTATATCATGATAGCAGCATCAGGTTGGTCTTTAAAAAAAAAAAAAAAAAAAAAAGCCTAATTGCTAAATCTAAAGTCAGTGGATAGGTAGGTATGCTTTGAGTCTACATGAGGACTAAAACAATCTTGGGGCAGAGGGCAAAGATACAGACAGGGGTGGAGAATTGTGGCCAACATTTCAATCCACCATATCAGGTTATAAAGAAGATTCATGAAAGAAATAGTGATCCTAGGATTGGACAGTTTAATTTAGCTATTGGTGTTCTACGATTTACTTGTGTTCAACATCCAAGATATCCAAGGATGATTCTACTTTAAATCATATTTGAGGATCTCTTGAGTTGGTGCTTATAGAGTTGTCTTCTTACTGCCTTTTATAAATTGTATACATTTATGGATATCCAAATGTTTCTGGGCTGTGCTTACTAAATTTAAGGTTAGTTTCTTTCATGAGTAGATTGCCTTTATGACCCTGGTTTTGTGAATCCCCCTAGTGAAGTTACCTCCTTAATAATTACTAACAATCATTATTGTTCAGAGAAGCAATGTTATTTAAAAACCTTCTTCCTTATAATCAAGTCAGACTCTATAAACAGTTAAGATTTTTTTTTATATTTGTAAGTGAGCATGATTTTAATACACGTTTATGCAGTAGTTCCAAGGTTTAATATTTTGCACCCTCTGCTGGGGGAAAAACAAAGAGAATTATGGCAGATGTGGAGAAGTAAGCTATTTATGAAGTGAAAACCTTAGATTAGAAGAGCACTTGGCTCATAAAAGTCATTTCACAATTATTTTGAGAATGTTTTTGTAACTCTGCTTACATAAACAATATATCACAAAACTTAAATTCCCGAAAAATTACCTAAAAATATCCGAACCTATAATTTATGGGTTGCTGAGATCTGAAAGATCTCTCTCAAGCCTTCCCTGTGGATGAATTTTGGAATATATTTAGGGTAAATCCTGTTAATAAGAACCCAAAATATCAAGAAAAGGAAATATTATATATCTGAAGAACTGAGATTTAAGTGGTATGTTCTACTAAGAAAGCCACAGGCCGGTAATTTTCTGTTCTATATTCCATAAAAGAGGTTGTCAGCTTATGCAGTGCTTGAATTATAAGGAAACAAATATCTTTTTGTTTAAAAAGTAAATTTAAATGCTGTAACCTCTTACTGTGAATTACTAAGTATGCTAATGGCAATATCCACTGGCACACACTTTCATTTAAAGGCCTCCCCATAATAGCAGCAACAGCTAAAAATTACTTCAAGTTAGATTCAAGCATAACATGAATCTGAATTTCATAATGCTTTTCATAAGGTGGAAGAAAGTCGCTATCTCAGAAACATTCTCCAGCTCTTATTCGTAACAGTTGAAAAGTTTCACCAGAGCGGAATGATCGCTTAGAATGACGACTGTGTTAAGTGCATGAATCTTAGAATCAAATAGGTCTCCTTTCTGAAGCCTTCTACCTGTACCTGTGGAAACATCTGTGTGACGCTTCTAGTTAATATGGAGTGCCATAATATATTGCCGAAAGTGGTCAGACATCATTTCCCATGCTTTTATAATCCACTGTTGGAAAAAAAAAAAACATATTTTGGTAGACATGGCTGTCTCAGTAGCCCCTGGAGCAACACAAACCTGATATTTTCTAATCCAAGGTTATTTTTCAAGTCATCAATTCTATTTCCAAGCATCGGACAGACCCTGGTGTTCTTAATTAGAATGGTGGCACATCTATCGATCATTATCTTTATGACTTCAATTTTCTCCTCAACTTGTAACAGATTCAGAAGCAGGCTTTCACAGACCTTGTCTGTTGCTCTCTGAATCACATCTCCTAGAACTTGCTAAGCCAGGCTGACATCATTTAATAAGTAAAACACGTATCCTTAGATGTTAAATCAAAAATAGGATGGTTTACCTCCAAGGAAGAGACCTTGAGGGCAAAATGGTAAATTGTGATTTTGCTGTTTCTCTCTCTGGATCTCTCTCTCCCTCTCTGTCTTCACCGAAAGCCACACACTTAACAAAATATAAAATATGAACATGGATAAAATTACATTTCAGGATCTCTGTGGCTAGTCTCTAAATGATATAGGGAACACAAGTATGTGACTTTTGTAAGTACAGCCCTTCTAAACAGTGCTCTGGTTGGGAATCCAAGAAAAAGAACTACAAAGTTCATGTAGGTATATTTTCAGCTGGTTTGGTGCTCTGAGAAGACTTCATATAACCTGGCCTTTCCTTCTCTTCTATGATTCACAACATATGCTGCTTTAGTAGAACCTATGCATTTAAGGCTCTTCAAAATGTCATTCTTGTCCATTTCCTCATGGGTTATAACCTTTCTGGAGTATCTTTTCTTATTTTTACTCCTTTACATCAGATTATATTCAGCTTGCATAATTAACTATAGAACTTATTTTTTTTTAATGTCACCATAAGGTAATATTTTTTTCTAAGGCTAGTACTAATCCAATTAATTATTTAATTAATTTAGTTAATTAGTTAATTAATTGTGTTATGTATTTGCCCTCTCGACACAAATTTGGATGGAGTTGATTAACCTTTATACTCTCTGACCCAGATCCCTGTAGCAGTTTTCTCCTGAGCAAGAAAAACCCCAACTGTTCCATCCCAAAATACCCACTGTATTGACTCTCTCAACCCATTTTCTTGCCCACACAGAGAAAGATATCAGAGTTTGTTTCATCTTTATACAAGCACTTGTCATGCTTTTCCATGAATGTTTCCACCCTTGTGTCAGGATTCTTTCAGTTACAGGTAAGGGAAAACAAGAACTACCTCAAGGTTTAAAAAAAAAAAAATTATTTATTTACAATGTAGAAGAAAATGAGACAAGGTAACTCACAGAATGAAAAGAAGAAACTGAAGTTCTTAGGAACGGAAAAGGAAGACTGTGCTTCCCAGGAACTGTCTATATGTATCTGTCTTCCAGCTCAGCATCTGTCTCTATGGGCATCTGTCTCTATGGGCCTCTTCCTCCAGCTCAGCCAAGCTTTTCCCATCCAAGGAGCATCATTGATGCTAGAAGGACCAATTTAGAAACCAGCAAAGGGCCAGCCTCATTGTCTGGTCATCTGGGGAAGGCATCTGATTGGCTCTGCCCTGACTCACATATTCACTTCTCAGACCAGTCAGTTTCCTGGAGTCGAAAAACTATCAGATTGAACCCTATGCAATTCTTGTTTTTATAGATTTTAAATGGTCATTTGTAGGCAGGTTTATTTCTCCTCTACTGAAAGGGGATCAGGCCTAGGTCACACTCACCCTTGGGCCAGGTGCTTTTGCTA
This sequence comes from Martes martes, assembly GCF_963455335.1. NCBI lineage: Eukaryota > Metazoa > Chordata > Mammalia > Carnivora > Mustelidae > Martes > Martes martes. The sequence goes on along the minus strand of NC_137888.1, from coordinate 176,305,815 downwards.
TGACCTGAAGAATGAGGCGAGAGACCTGTCAGACAGCCAACAAATTAATTATTACATAGTTCTTATAAAATAAAAATATTTTATGTACTTCAGTAACCTCAGGCCAATAATATAATCTTTGTTACATGAGGACAGAAACCATGAAAATATGCTTGGTACAATACAAAGCTGACTTTTACTAATCTGAAGTTATTTTGTAGGTTGTAAGTTCTATTTCCAAGCATCTGAAAGGCTCTGGTGCTCCTAGTTGGAATGGTAGAGGCAGTTCTATATATACTTTTCTTTTTACTAAAATGGATTTTAATTATCACGTTTCATATGCTAAATTTCATATCATATATATCTTTTCTCATCCTGTTCTCAAGTAATTGAGAACAATATTCTGAAATCTTTCCTATCTTCTCATACAAAGCCATTACACTGTATTAAAAGAGCAGTACTTATTTATTGAGGGTCATATAACAGGAGATATGTAGGTATGAGACGGATATTGTCCCTCTGGGTTTTGTAAGTTTAAAGAGTACAGGTCAATAGCAGCTTTATTCCATTTGAGCACAATTATTTATGGTTAAACCTTGCGAGATGCCAATATCCAACCATTTTTGACTGACCGAACTGGCAGTTTCATATGGTTTTAACTGTTAATCCATGAGAGAAATTTATTCCGAATCTCCAAACTGACTTCATGCAGTGTGCAACTCAGTGTCAGTCTTGATGTGGGTCTGAAGCGGTGTAGGAAAATCTCCTGAGATGTGGTTTAACTCACTTGTTGTTCCCTCTGTTAAGAACAGCCACTTGTTGCAGTGGTACCGTGTACCGAGGGACAGTTCTAAGGGGACAAAGGACAGTTTTCCATCTCAGTCTCTGTATGGGTGTGGGGTCATAGTAGGACTCCCAGATCTCCCTAAAGGAGCTCAGGCCATGCCAATTTTGTTCGTAGTTTTGTACTCAACACTGAATACTGGACCTATAGCAAAATAGGCAGTTAGTACAGTAATATTAAGTGAACAAAAATAAATATATGTGTTTGATGCACTTTGAAGTAATTATTTTGATGAAAAGAAATGCCCTAAGTATATGGAAAATTTATTTAGTTAACAACATGCCACTTCACTGATGGCTTTGATGAACAAATTGTCAGGCAGCACACCATGCTGACATGTTAAATGTGAAAGAAAAAAGTTAAAAAAAAATAACTAAAACAAGGACTGGCGATATCTACTTCATTTTTAAAAGATGAAAGTGAAAATTAAAATGGTTGACTAATTTGCTTAAGATCACACAACAGCTAGTTAGGAAGAGATGTATAAGGCACAGGACTCAGGAATCCCATTCTGATAGTCTTACCATAGTTTAATTAAAAGAGAAAAAGCAATCTACATTGGAGTTCATTCATTGTCAAATTTAGTAGTAACCCTGTAAGTGGATTTAACTGAATTACATGCAGTATACCAAGTCAGTATGTATCTCAGCATATTTTTCTTTGAAAAGGTTGTATAATGTTTCTGAACATTTGTTTTAGGAAGAACCTCAGACATTTCATTACTTCTCTACACCCAGTAACATTGAAGAATGCAGAGTGGGTTTTTTACCCTGATTACTTTCTGTAACTTTAACTTATTCAATTTAATAATGCTTTCCAGTTTGAAACCTACATGCTAGTGAAGGCAACACACACACACACACACACACACACACACACAAGGACCAGTAAGCCTACTGATTGCCTTTTCTAAAAATTAAGAAAATTAAGAGGTTGCGGGGCATCTGGGTGGCTCTGTGGATTAAAGCCTCTGCCTTTGGCTCAGGTCATGATCCCAGGGTCCTGGGATTGGGCCTCGAATTGGGCTCTCTGCTCAGTGGGGAGCCTGCTTCCCTCCCCCTTTCTCTCTGCCTGCCTCTCTGCCTACTTATGATCTCTGTCTGCCAAATAAATAAATAAAATCTTTAAAAAAAAAAAAGAAAATTAAGAGGTTGCTAAGGTAGGGAATTATGAGGAGTATGGAGGAAACATGGGGAAGCAATATAGATAGATCAGGAATGTATCCTCTGATAGGTTACATGTCACTATGAGAAGACATTCAGAGTTTGAAGAGATGAGCATCTGCACAGGGGGGAAAATGACAGTATGTGCAAAGGCCCTGAGATGGGAAAGAAGTTGAAAAATAAACAAAACAAAACATGAGATAATGTAGGGACACCAGAGGGCTGGATTCCAGGGAGCAGGGCAGGTGGGGGAGAACAACTTACTTGTGTGGGTTAGGATGTAGGCTGATTTCTACCAGGAAGATCTCTCATTCTCTTCCTTGGTGCTTCCTTATTATCTGACCTGTGTTTTAAAAAGACAGAGCACTACATCAGGAACTAATAAAGTAGTGTATGGTGACTAACATAACATAATAAACAAAAATAAAATTAAAAAAAAAAAAAAGACAGAAACAGTCCTCCCTGGGTCTCCTGCTCCCTTACATGTCTTGCTGGCTATGCTAAGGTTACTAGCTTTTACAGCGTGCCTCAAGTATTTCTCAGGGTTATTTATTCCGCCAGTAACCTTGAGAGATGAGGTTACATCTTGACTGGACACTGAGCAGGCTTGCTTATCATTTGCTATAAAAATGATGAATTTCCCCAAGCCAAGTGTTCTCAGCTGTGACACAAAGCCACCGTGTGTGAGCACCCAGCACGTGGCCTCCCCTAGGACTTGGTGGCAAAGGTAACTGGTACAAATATGCTGATGCTCATGCCTCTTGCTGTGCTTTGTGTAATAAAGTCATTTGTCTCTGACTCAGGAGTCCTGTGCGTTAGCCAGCATTCATGAACAGTAAAGGGTCACATTAACTTATAGGCAATGTGAAAAGCAAGTCCCTGACCTGACAGTATGTTTTTTAACCCCCAACAATTTGGGGGAAATAATAGAAAGATGGGACTTGACTTTTGAAGAGTGTAAACTAGAGATTTGACTGAATATACTCACATTAACTTTTAGTGTGATTTTTAATGAGGAAGAACATATGAGAATATTATTAGTGTTTGGTTACCATCTGTGAAGAGGTGCGAAATATCATTCAATTAATTTCATAGGGATGGTGATACAATATTTTTAAGAAAAGGAATTTCCATGTTATGGGAGTAGATTTTTCTCTTGAATTTATGATGTCAAAATACAAATAAATAGTTTAGTTTTGTTTTATACCCACTAGAGACTCTTCCTCTATTTTGCCTAAGTATCTGTACATAAATGCATTCTTTTCTAAGATATTGTCATCTCTATAGTTTTCATCTTTTTTGTAATAATGTCTCAAAATACATAAATATCTAAGAAGTTTAGTTCATTTATGTGATAGATTGGAGATTATGATATTATATTTCTTTTAAAGTTGTCATGTTTAATGACTTGTGTTGAATTCTCAAAAGTTCTCTGAAGGGCATCTGGGTGGCTCAGTGGGTTAGGCATCTGCCTTCAGCTCAGGTCATGATCATGGGGTCCTCGATCAAGCCACCCCACGTTGGGCTCCCTGCTCATCTTGGAGTCTGCTTCTCCCTCTCCCTTTGCTGCTCCCCCTGCTTGTGTGCACACACACTTTCTCTTCTCTCTCTCTCTCTCTCTCTCTGTCAAGTAAATAAATAAAATCTTTAAAAAGAAGAAAGAGAAGAAGAAGAAAAAGAAGAAGATGATGATGCTGAAGAAGAAGAAGAAGAAGAGGAGGAATTCTCTGAAACTCTCAACTGCAAATGAATGGGTATTTTACTCAAGTCATTGTCACAGGAAACACTCTCAAAAGGAGTGTCTTCTCCTCAAACCCAGGAGATAAGAGGTCTTTTTCAGGGAAAGGACAAGAAAGTGGTTCATCACATCTTTCCTGGGCTTTGGTGAGACAGGTGCCTCATACGCACAGAAAGAAGAGGATTTTTTGCATTCTGGTCTGCATCAGCCCTTTACATCCATTTCTTGCAGAGGTTGACTTGAAGGAATTTAGAAAGAGGCAGTTTGTGAATGTAAAATCGTGTAGTTGAGCTAATTTTTTCCAATACATTCACTTCTGTTTAAGATTCTTTTGAAGGTTGATGAAAGGACTAACATCATGTTTCTTAAATGTATCCCTTAATATTACAGGTCTTGTAACCAGATTGCCAATAAAGTTATTTTAAAAATAAACTAATTATTAAAAAGTTATTAAATATTTTACAAGATGTATTTTGAGGCTCACTTTGTGAAATCTTACATGAATGAGCATTTCACTGATTAACTGTGGAAAGGTGATTTATTCTACCACAAACTTAGAGTCTAAATATAATCATTTCATTACTGGTAACAAATCACCTTAAGAGCATTTACAGCTAGAATATTTCCTCACAATCTGGCATTAAATGTTGAATGCAACTTTCAATTCTATCTCCCTTTATCATGTTGTAATGAACCTGAAGGTTAATTTCCTTCCCATCTGCCTTTATGTCTTCTTCTGTTGATCTTATGCTTTTTTTTTTCCTTTTTTTTCCATGGGAATTTATTTTTTTCTATTCCAAAACCCTTTCTTTTTTCCACTTGCAGAACTGGGCGGCAGATTTTCATTAAGACTCCACACTAAAGGATCACGTTTTCATTAACATAATGTAAACTCTCTTTCTTCCCATTAATCAGCTGATTTTATAATTTGAATTTTTGTTTTGAAGCAACTGGTTTGGTTTTTTTTTTCTCCTGTAGGGAAACAGCACTTTCAAAGTTGTAGAAAACAAATACTGGAGAACCTATATGAATTAGTCATTCTAGATGATATTCAGAGAACCTAGGCATTTTTTTTATCGTGAAGCCATATGATGACTTTTTCCTCCAATGAGACTTTGTTAATGCTAACTACAAGTGACATAATAGTATGTGCACCTAAATCTATTCAAGGAGATAAGCAGTTTAGTAACAGCAATTTCCTGGTAGTGGGTATTGTGGAGGGCATGTATTGGATGGAGCACTGGGTGTGGTGCATAAACAATGAATTTTGAAACACTGAAAAGAAATTTAAAAAATAAATAAATAAATAAAATAAGATTTCAGTTGGAGTTATGATCAATTTGAAGAAAAACTTGGGTGGTCTGATGAGATGTGTGCTGGGTTTATATGACAGTTCAGTTGTCCTCTGTCAAATTGTAAGCAGTATGCATAATGGTTAAGTGTATAGGTTTGTGGACAGTCTCACCTGTTGACTCTAATTTTAACTCTTTAATCCCTGATCTTTGAGCTTTAAAAAATACCTAAGCCTCATTTTCTCACCTTTAGAATAAGAACAGTAATGCCCAGATCAGAGGGTTGTTGTAATGATACACAATAATTGCTTAAAAACTCTATTGCTGTATTGTTACGATTACTGTAACTGATGCAGAGCCAATGTAAAGTAACCATTCATTGGCCAAACTCATGCCTCTGTTCAAACAGTGGCATAGTAAGTGCCTACATGTTACACATATAATGCCTTATTTACCCTATTAAAAACATAATAAATGCCTCTAAAGATATGTTATCTTGATCTCAATTTACAGCATATGGATTATTGGCCTTTGACATTTTTAATTCAGTCATTTTAGTGCATCAGATACTTTCAGACTTTCTGAAAGAAATTTGTGCTGCGTAGATCTGATGTTTTTGTACTTTGCTTCACACCTAACATTAGTACCTGACAAAATATGTAAGTTTTTGGTATTTTGTTTTCACATATGTGAGAGAAAAAGTATATATTCCTGCTTTTTTTAAAAAAGATTTTATTTATTTTATTTGACAGAGATCACAAGTAGGCAGAGAGGCAGGCAGAGAGAGAGAGAGGAGGAAGCAGGCTCCCTGCCGAGCAGAGAGCCCAATTCGGGGCTCAATCCCAGGATCCTGGGATCATGACCTGAGCCGAAGGCAGAGGCTTTAACCCACTGAGCCATCCAGGCACCCCTATTCCTGCTTTTTTTACCTACTGATGTTTCTTCTGCCTACTTCCAAATATGGGATTGCTATTTTTTTTTAAGATTTTATTTTTTTATTTGAGAGAGAGCACACAAGCAAGAGAGCACAAACAGGGGAACGGGAGAGGGAGAGGCAGACTCCCCGCTGAGCAGGGAAACCAATGTGGGGCTCTATCACAGGACCCTGAGATCATGACCTGAGCCAAAGGTGGCTGCTGAACTGACTGAGCCACCCAGGTGCCCCCAAATACTGCATTGTTATAAAATGTTTTCTCTATGTTTTAAAGCCAGAGTACATAAGGATGATGGCAATGTGGAGTCATGGAAAAAGACTCTAAGTTGCAGTTGGGATCTAGAGTAACACTCTAGCTTCTCTGCTCATTGGTTATGAGGTCTGAGATTAGTTATTTACACTTGAGGAATGTCAGTTTCCTTACTTACAACCAGAGGATAGTAATATTTTCATAGGTTTATAGTGAAGATCGATGGAAGAAAAAACAGTATTGCAACTAGGAGAACATATATATGAATGTCAATTATTGCTGTTAAAGTGACTTCAATCCCAGTAATTTAAAGCAACTTGCTGGCAAACATGCGTCATAATCTTGGGGTTTTTTTGTTGTTGTTGTTTCAAAAGTAAGTAATTTGTGTCTTGACATTTTATATAAAATGGTACAGCTGCTATGGAAAACAGCTCAAAAAATTGGTGGTCCCTCAAAAAATTAAAAATAGAATTACCATATGATCCAGCAAGTTCATTTATGAGTACACACTCAGAGTAATTGAAAGCCAGGTCTCTAAAAGCTATCTGTACCTTAGTGTGAATGGCAGCATGATTCACAATAGCCAAAAGGGGAAAGCACCCAAGTGACCACTGACAAATTCACAGATAAACATAATGAGATATATATATATATATATACATACATATATATATATATATATATTTGTATGTATACGTGGGCTATTGTTCAGCCTCAGAAAGGATAGAAATTCTGACACAAGCTACAATCGTAGATGAACTGTGGGACCGTTATGCTAAGTGAAATCACCCAGTCAGAAAGGATAAATACTCTGATTCTATTCATGCAAGATACCTAAAGCAGTCAAATTTGTAGAGACAGGAAGTAGAAGAGAGGTTGCTAGTGGCTTGGAAGAAGGGGAAATGGGGAATTGTTCTTTACTGTGTATAGAGGTGGTTTTTCAAGATGAAAAGAGTCCTAGAGCTTGGTTTGAGTGTAAATGTACTTCACACCACTGAATGGTTAAGGTGGTACATTTTATGTTATGCATATTGTGTGTGCATTTTCCCACAGTTTTCTTTTAAAAAACCAAATTGGTGGTTGTTTGACGGTCTGAAAGCTATATAAAGTCAAACAGCAAAGCCTGGTATTTAAAGGGGCTGATGGCAGGATGGGCGGTGGTGTCAGAGAAACCTGACTCCATTATGTACCTGGGGAGTTCCTAACTCTGGAGTAGGTTAACTCTAAATTTGAGTATCTGCATCTTTAAACGGGGTCAAATTAATGTGTCTGCTTCAGTCATGCTGTTTCAAGATTTAAAAGAGAGACTGTTCTAGAAAACAGCAGCATATCTCTATTTGTTTGCTAGGACGGCTACAGCAAAATACCATAGACCGGATGGCTTAAAAAACAGAGATTTCTTTTCCCAGAGTTCTAGAGTCTAAAAGCCCAAGATCAAGGTGTTCACAGATTTGGTTTCTTTAGAAGCTTTCTCATTGGCTTATAGATAGCTGTCGTCTCCCTGTGTCCTCGTGTGGTCTTTCTTCTGTATACACGTGAGTATGTGTCTAAACTTAATCTTCTTTTTTTTTTTTTTAAGATTTTATTTATTTATTTGTTTATTTGACAGGCAGAGATTGCAAGTAGGCAGAGAGGCAGGCAGAGAGAGAGAGAGGTGGAAGCAAGCTCCCTGCTGAGCAGAGAGCCCGATGCGGGGCTCGATCCCAGGACACTGGGATCGTGACCTGAGCCGAAGGCAGAGGCTTTAACCCACCGAGCCACCCAGGTGCCCCTAAACTTAATCTTCTTAAAAAGACACCACTCCTATTGAATTAGTGCCCCCCCACCAAGTAACTCATTTTAACTAAATTAACTCTTCAAAGTCTTTTTCTCCAAATGTGTTTGCATTCTGAGGTACTGGGAGTTAGGGCTTCAACATAAGAACTTTGGGGACCATAGTTTAGACCATAATAGTATCTGATCCAACTTAAGTGTAGAATAAACTTAAACTGAATTAGTTATCTTCATAGATAGGTGCTTTCAGTGTGCATGTAAAACATTTTATTCCTCTCGTAATTCATAGGATTTGAAAATGAAATGTGATACAGTAAGGTCATTCATTCAGCAAAATGTGACTCATCAGTGAATTGAATAGATGAGAGCCCACTTGGGTAAAGTAGGGAATTAAAATATGGTCCCTATGTTCTGGAAACTAAAAATGAATGTCATTACTTTAATCACGATATTTACTCTTTATTTTATACCGTTCTTTTATAAACTGTTCTGTTTAATGCTCCTAAGAACCTTGTTAGGAAGATGTGGGACTATGTTTTATATGTTTTAAGGTTATATATTTATTTCAGTTGCATCTGGTACTGTGGCAATTTTAAAAATGTACCCAGTGTATCATTTTAAAATAGAAGTAAGTGAGGCAGTCTTGGCAATAGTCCAGTGGCGAAAACATACACAAAACACTGAGAATTCTGGATTCAGAGGACAAAATGAGCGTGTGTCTCTAACATCCCCTTCTGTTCCAATCCCCTTGAAATTAGAGAAAATATATTATATTTGTATAATAGTATTATATTACATTATATTTAAAGTATATTAATATATAATATATATACACACACACGTGTATATTTACAAAAGGTTTGTAAGTAAGTGAAACATAGGAGAACAGATACAAATTGACAGAGACACAGGAACAAAGGAAAAAAGGTGCAAAATGTGTCATAAGAATGGGTCCTGGCTAAGGCCTTAATAAGGTCTGTTACTTGGGAGTGCTTCAGGCTTAAAGTCAGTGGAATAGGAAGGAAAATTGAGGGTTTGAGAGGTTAATTGGGCAACTAGCGTTAAAATGTTTGGGTTAGGGCCCCTGAGCCTGCCTCAGTCTCTGTGGGTGCTTCAGAGCTGGAAGCAGGCGAATGGATCAGACAGCCCGTAATCCCAGGAGGAACAGGTGTTCTCTGTGCTGCAGACAAGCTACTGGGACAACCCATCAAGAAGCCTAGTCTGGGGGCCCCTGGGTGGCTCCGTGGGTTAAAGCCTCTGCCTTCAGCTCAGGTCATGATCTCAGGGTCCTGGGATCGAGCCCCGTATCAGGCTATCTGCTCAGCGGGGAGCCTGCTTCCCCCTCTCTCTCTGCCTGCCTCTCTGCCTACTTGTGATCTGTCAAATAAATAAAATCTTAAAAAAAAAAAAAAAAAAAAAAGAAGCCTAGTCTGCTTGTTGCCTCAAATTGCTGAGGGCAGGCTCTTATAATCATAATCAGCCTCTCAGATTGCAATGTGAAGGAACAGTCAGCAGATAATTTTTATGTATTTTGGGAGAACTCACACCACCCAAGAAAAGCACTAGAATGGGGAGGTGTTGGGAATGGAGGTGGGGGGGGGGTTAACAGAGTAATCAGAAGATGATTAAATTAAGTGGTCTCTGAGTGAGGGGGGAGGATTAGCATCCTATCTCAACAGCAGACAGAAAAAAGAACATATTCAAACTTTAAAATTAAAAAAATCCTGTAAATAAAAATAATAGTTTGCTGGATATAGAATGGATACATCTACAGAGGAAATTGAAGAACGAGAAAAAGAAGCCCAGGGATTTTCTGAAAATGTACTGCCACAGATGAGAGATGGAAAGCAAGCATGGAGAGGTAATTGATAAGCGGACACATCTAGAAGATTCGGTGAGATGAGGAAAGGACAATGGAAATGATGATGAAAAAATTCCTCGATGGGCAGCCAGCAGGATGGATGAAATAAACAGTAGCCATTTTTTAACCACTCTGGTGCAAGTCCGGAATTTAAAGATTAAAAACAAAAAAGTTGAAAGGCAAGCAGTGAGGAACAAAAAGAAAACAAAGCAAAACAAATTACCTACAAAGAAATGGACATCCAAATGGCATCACTGTTGTTTTCAGTAACAATGAATAGTAGAGGGTAATGAGAAGAAAAGAATGGAAAATCCGGATTTTCCTCTGCCAAACTAAGATTCAAGTGTATGATTTTAAAAAGTTTTTATCATAGAAGGTCCCTGAATTTTATCACACACAAAAAAGTTACTCAAGGGGATGCTTGGGTCATGATCCCAGGGTCCTGGGATTGAGTCCCACATCGGGCTCCTTGCTCCCCGGGGAGCCTGTTTCTCTCTCTGCCTCTGTCTGCCACCCTGCTTGCTTGTGTTCTCCCTCTCTTTCTGACAAATAAATAAATAAAATCTTAAAAACAAAAAAAGTTACTCAAGGGTGTGCATCAGCAAAAACAAAAACAAAACAGAGAGCGTTTAGACGAAGCTTGGTTACAAGAAATTTTGATAGGTAAGAACCCAGTAAAACTTCCTTATGGTTAACTCTAAAACATACTGCTGCCGAGGAAAAAAAATGTATGCGCGTGTGAAGACAAATATCAAGTCTGAGCTAGAAAAAGTAGAAAAGACAGTCATAAATAATCATAAGGAGGGAAGAGGGAGCTTAAACTGATATGGAAGAGATTTAAAAATAAGTAAATGCTGTTTTACCAAAACTCCTGAGTTTCCAGACAATATAGGTATATAGAGTTTATCTTGTTTCTTTAAAGATTTACGTGTGGGAAGAAATGTAGGCATGACCATGAATTAGAAGGCAGTGGACCAGTTTTTAATATCACAAGTTCTCTTTTATATGAACAGTTTCAGGACACAGTACCCCCAAATATGACACTTGGGTGTATGAAATTTTTAAGTTGAAGGAGTTATAATGGCAGAAGTAGGAAGGTCATTCTGACCTTTCCTCTGCCCGTTCACCTTGAAACAAGTCAGAAGACTGTCAAGTGAGAGTGGTTCTCTCTGTGCCCAGAGGAAAGGAACATCTTTATCTCCAAACACAAAGTGATGCCGAGAAAAACCCTAAGAGACCTTGCTAAATTGCCCCCAGTTGATTTCCTGCCTCATAATCTTTAAGCTATTCTATTCCTCCGTGACTGTCTACTCCTCATCAAACCTAGACAAAAATACTCAAGTCTATCTGTTTTCCTGTGTCACATAAAACTTAAATAAATTTTTATGCTTTTCCCCTCTTTTCCTCTTAATCTGTGTTTGTCAGTTGAATTTTCAGACCCAGCCGGGGCCCCCAAGTGGGTCAAGGAAAACTTTTTCCTTCCCTACATACAGATGACCTTAACCCACAGAACCCCATGTTCAAAAATCTTCTCCAAATTGCTTTTGAGATTATAGTGGAGGAGGGACATTTACTCATGAAATGAACACATTTTTAAAAGGCTCTTCAGAGGGAAAGCACTGATAATACACACCTGAAAAGAAGTCAAATCCATTTGAAAGCTTAAGGAATCAGAGAATTTATTCAGAAGTCAGAGGGGAGTTTTTCATTAAAAATCTGTAAAGGAGTCCTGATGTTTTTCAAGGGAGTAAATCATTGAGACCTGTTTTTGTTCCTTAAGTTTTTAACTCCTAGGACATGGAGTTCTCTTATGTGTGAAGTTCTTGTAATTATAAAGAGGAAAAGTCTCATTGAAATATGCTTCTTAATTGACTTAGGTAGTAGCAAGCCTGTAAGAATGACTATCTGAAGAATAAATGGAAAAATCATTCACAAATTTGCTCCTAAACCATGCATAGGCTAAAGTAAGTGAAATACTTTAAATGATTTTTTTAAAAAGATATTTTTACATTATATAAATGATTCCAGAGCATAGAAATTACAATTGTGGATGATTGGCTAAATTTCAATGTACCTACATCATGAAATAATACGGACACATTTTACTATAAGATAGACCTGTATACTCACATAGAAGACTACCCAAGACATGAAATTTAAATAAAAAGCCAAGGAAAACATATGGAGCATTTTCAACTTATATTTTAAATTAACTGTGTACATAAATATAAATCGATACATTTATAATATTACCTCAGAGGAGAAGACATGGGGTGTGTGTACGTGTATGCATGTGTGTGTGTCTGTGTGTGCATGTGTGTATGTGTATGCATGTGTCTGCATTTTTGTGTCTTGTGTGTATGTGTATGCATGTATATGTGTATTGTGTATGCCTGTGTATGTGTGTGTGTTCTGTGTATGGGTGTGTGCATGTGTCTTTGTGTAGAAAATTGGAGAGGATTGATAGATTCTCATTGAAATCGATATATTTCTATATCTTGTTAATATGTTAAAATGAGAATGGTTTTATTTCTTACTTTGTAGTGAAAACATACTTAAAAAGATAACATACAAATCATGTCAAAGTATTTCATTTTCACAGAAAGATAAAGTCACTGAGTCTCAGACTTATCAATCTCTTCAGAGTCAGGAAACTGGAGTATCACCTGAACTCAAACCTAGGTTTTTGGAACCCACTATCTCCTCAGTTTAAAGTGATAAACAATTTATTTCTAAATATTATAAATTACATTTGGAGATATTCTCATTTTAAAGCTACCATGCACACATACTTCATACATAAATCACAAAACAAAACACATAACACATAGAAAACACAAATGAAGGTCATTCACTATTAAATCACTTAAAGATAACTAATGTGGCAATTATTAGGTATACGCTAATATATATATATTATTAAGTATATGCTTCTAGTCTTTTGTTTGTGCTCATATATACTATAAAAAATTTTTAAATTAAGGTTAAATATTTGTGCTTATACATACTATATATATTTTAATTAACATTTATATATTTCTAGTTTTTAACATAAATGCACCCATGTGTGTGTATGTATACACACATATGCACACATTACACTTTTACAAAATAAAAGTCCATTATGGCTTTTTAAGCATAGTGTATAAAATGTTTTCCCATGCCATTAAGTAGTCCTATAAATGCTGCTTGAATATCTATGTATTACTTTATCCTTTGTAGGGATGCAGCAGGACTTAGTTAACTAATTCATTATTGCCAGAATTTTTGCAGTGTGTTATCTCTGAATATTTCCTTATAGCAATTCCGTAACAATGTAATTTCTTAGTCAGAACTCATACTTGTAAGTCTTTTGATAGATCTTGCGCAACTACTCTCCAGAAAGTTTTTGCCATGGCCGGTTTATAAGCAGGCTCCCTTCTCTTTCCCCAGACAACACTAGGTAATCAAAATAAATTTGCTTAGTGTTAAAAGTTCCCAATACAGTAAGTGCAAGACATTAGTTTTCTGCCTTTCAGACTCCACCATTTAGCGCCAGCTGAAATGCCTGACAGAATGCATAATACTCTGGGCAAGTCTTTACTGTCAGAACAAGTAGGTTTTCAAACTTTCTAAGTATCCACTTAGAAGTAGGTCATTCGGGAAGAACTCCTAAGTGCCAGTTATATTCCAGGATAACCCAGATAACAACTGAAGTCACTCACTCTGTCCTTTGAGATGCAAATAAAATTAGTTCAAACTTGTCTTGCTATCCCTAGGAAGTACAATATTCCCTCTAAGAAGTCTGAATCCCAAAGAGCATATGCTTTCATGTAACCTTGCACTCTGATTCCTTGCTCCATCCACATCTCCCCGGCTCATGCTGTACCTGCCGAGTTGTACTGTCCTCCCTGCATTATTGATGAAACAGGAACCACATTCCTAACAAGACTCATGCCGTTCGGCGGCAGGCATAAAGGGACCTTCTGGGTGGGAATTAGAGAGTTGACACCCCAGTTCTACCCAGCAAATGATATTTATAAATTATGAATTTATGAAATGAATAGAAATTAAGTATTAGTTATCTCCATTCTTAAAAGCCATTCTGGTAGCGCGGGAGGCGTGTCTCATTGTCCTTCCTCCTGAGGGCAGCACCTGCCAACGTGCATCCCAGACCTTCCAACCTCTTCTCTGTCCTGCAGTCTCTTAAGTGTCTCAGTTCTCCTTGCCCAGCCCTCCCCCACCAAACCCAGTTCATTTCTCTTGTGGAATTGTTTAATGATGGCTTTTCTCTCTCCACACCACCCACCTGGAATCTAGGAGACTCCGTCTTCATAAGTAATGTGCCCATTTAAGGATGTTCCTGGACAAAGACGACTTTCTCCCAGATAGGAATATTATCATGAACATTTAAAAGAACACCTTGCTGCTTCAAAGGTACAATATCCAGAGGGCTTGGATATATGAAGGGGAGCAAAATCAGATTCGATTTTGTTCAGGCTGTCCAAATGTAGCATCTTTTTTCTAGGCTTGTTCAGGACCCAGATATTCTTGCATGACCGCTGACCACCTGCTGAGTTTAATCACCATGTGTGATTCTGACCTCCCTCTATCTCAGAGGAAATTTAAAAGACGGACACCGGGGAGTATACACTTCACTCAAGAACCAGAGCTTAAATCTGGCACACAGGATCATTCTTGCTAGCTCTGTGAACTCCTACATTTTGCTGTCTCATAGGCAGTATCCCAGCTCGTACTATGTCCTGTTGCCATTCTTGACCTAGTAATAATGCTAGAAAACTTCTTTGCCAAGCCAGTATTGAGTTCACCCAACTTGAGTTCTGTCTTTATCCTACTTGGCATTCAGAGTGAGTATATGTTATGTGGGGCATTTTCTTAGGGACAGATATCCAACTGGATTAACTTCAGGGGAAAAAAAAAAAGGAGGGGGAGGGAGAGAGAAGGAATTTATTGACTAATGTCTAGGAAAGCCTAGAACTGATTTCAGGGAATCGAGAGATTAAAACAGTACTGCCCCTTCCTTTTTATCTACCTACCTACCTTCCTTCTTTCCTTCCTTCCTTCCTTTCCCCACCCGCACTGTCTCTCTCTCCCTCACCGGCCCCCATCAAAGATGGAGTACTGTAGAAGGGCTCGCTGGCTATAAGAGATACCACTATACAGACTCAGGCAGTATGACAGTATGAAATCATAGAAAGAATCTGGATTTGGCAATTAAAACACTAGGTTCTAATTCTAGTTTTGGCTCAAGCTAGCTATAAGTCCTCAAGAAACTTCCTTAATTTCTGTGTATTTCCAGGACTTAGATTCCTCATCAATCCAATAGTACACAATATGACTTATTAGGATGATCCAAGGAGTTTATGAAAAACAGATGCTTGAGCTATACAGCAAATCCATTGACTCATAACCTCTGAGGAAATCATTCCAGACTCTGTGAACACCATGGATGGTAATATGCTACCAGATTTGGGAAACACAGAAATTGTCCATACGTTTTGAAAGTTTCCTCTGAGATATTAAAGGTATGACACTAGGAAGTTGTAGGAGGACTAGATCCAGCTAGGAGGACTAGATCACAGAATACTACAGGGTATTCTGTGAGTTTATCATAAAAAACACAATATCATTATAAATAGTTACAAAAGAATCATATGTTTCAATTAGACTTGGCATTTTTCAGAGATGAAATAAAATGGAAGTTCTAAAAAGATCACAGAAAAACCTTTCAAACATGCAGAGAATGTGGCATGTATGCACTCTTCATAGATCACCAACAAAATGATGAATCAGAAACTTGTGGGAAAATAACAGGTAGCGATGATAGATTAATTAAACATAGATCTAGGGGCGCCTGGGTGGCTCAGTGGGTTAAGCCTCTGCCTTCGGCTCAGGTCATGATCTCAGGGTCCTGGGATCGAGCCCCACATGGGCTCTCTGCTTGGCAGGGAGCCTGCTTCCTCCTCTCTCTCTCTGTCTGCCTCTCTGCCTACTTGGGATCTCTCTCTGTCAAATAAACATAAATTCTTTAAAAAAAAAAAAAAAAAAAAGAAATCTCCTTTAAAAAAAAAAAAATAAATAAACATAGATCTAAGGATATGCCACCATGGGAATTTTGGTGACAAAACACAGACAAATACAGAATAATAATATGATTTACTAGGTAAATAGAAATTAAGTAGGTCTCATTACTCAGGATAGTGGTCATGATACTTCTCAGTTGGGCAAGATTCTTGCTGCCTTTTATATCCAGCTTAATAACCATAATTTGAAGATAACCACATGGTGACCACTGTTGGATGTTTCTTGGTTCTAGATGACTCCATTAATGGAAGCTTCTCTTCCTACATTGATTTAAGGGAAATTTGGAATAATTTTATACCCAGGTTGTCTCTTTAGGATTCTCTCCTATAATACCTTTTGTCATTAATTAATTAATCCATTTTATGAGGGAAACAGACCAATACCTTATTCTATGTGAACATTACACTTTGTATTAGTCAAGACTCTTTCAGGGACAGGTAAAAATGTGCAACTCAAATGAGCTTATGAAGAAATAAAAATAAAGAAAAAGGGAAAGTAAGGGGTTATCTTATTAGTGCATGTAATTGCAAGTCTAGGGATGTACTTTCAGTCAGCTGGGTCCAGAGTTCAGATGCTATCATTAAGACTTTGTTTGCCTATCTTGGCTTTTTTTTTTTTTTTTTTTTTTTTGTCTCATCTTGGCTTCATTGTCAGTATAAGCTTTCTCTGTTTGGGAGAGCCAGATGATAGTTGACAACTCAAATAATTATAATTATCAAAATAATAATACTGAGAATAGTTTATCAAGTATCTACTGTGTTCTCAGTACTCTACATGAATTAACACCTTTATCATTGCAGTAGCTCTGGGAGATGAGTCCTGTTATTGGCCCATTTTAGAGATGTGAAGACTGTCACATAGAAGTAATTTACCCAAATTAGTGAATGTTGGAACTGGGATTCTAATTCAGGCTGTCTGACACCAGAGCCCAGAAGCACTTGCACTTGGTTGAGGAGGAGAAGATTGGGTCCACTCTAATGTTATGACCAAACATGATTATTGTATAGTGGTTTCCCCAAAGCAAGTAACTAAGACTAAGACTTTTTTTTTTTTTGTAGATGTAATTAAAAAATGCATTCAGCTCTCAACATCTTGATTTCCTCCTTTGTAAATCATGAATAATCCCAGGGTTGTCATAATCTATATGAGTTAGTGTGTATTTTACCAACAGTAATCCAGTATAAGGTATTATTTAAATAAAGCTAGCTTCCATTACTAATAAAGGAGTCTGTCTCAACATAAAACAAATTGCATTTGGTTAAAGGACCAAAGAACTAGAATTAATCTAGAAGTTGGGGAGGTCTGCGAGACAAACTTACTTTGGGGAGGAAGAAATGTAGTAGTCAGTGAGATTGTTAGAATAAAGGAAGCAACAGTAATGGGAAAGTAAATGAATCCACCTTGTGAAGGTCATTTGGTTTTTCTACCTCCTAGCAGTTCAGGTACATTTTTGGAAGACACTTTTGATTTAAAAGCATGGATTTAAGCATGTGTTTAAAAATACACAGGTGTTTAGGTCTTCAGGAAGATGAGAGAACTGCAAGATAAAAGCATGTGAGAAATAATTTGAATATCTTACTTTGGAACATCTTAAATTTACTTGCTTTGTTGCTTAACCACGGGCAGAATCAGTTTGTGCACATGCACACACACATACACACACGCACGCGCACACACACACAATTTTTTTTTTTGGTGGAAGCATCAGAAGTGACTATTTCTTTACATCAGATTCAAGGTTGAAGGCATCTTTTGGCTGATGAAATCCTTTTCTTCCAGGAAAGCCAATCTCTGTGTCTTGTCTGTGCATTTCTTTTTTAATCTATTTAAAAAACAGATTCCAAGTCACAACAAAACTGAGCTGAAAACAATGAGAGGATAAAAAGCAAAGCAAAACAAAATAAACAAGATGGGAGTCAAGCTATACAATTCAACATCAGAAAAGGAGTAGAAGTGGACACCTCTCCCCAGTATTTGTGTTTTCTCACAGTTAGCTGGTTCCATAGCAAAGGCCAACCTATCTTTGATACGGTTGTAAAGTCTTTTATGAGGGACATATATGACAAGAGCAATCATTTTTGCTTTCACTGCTAAGCAATATTTTAGAATAAGATTTGAAGGATGGCCATAAAGAAAAATGTAAACCCTTCTTTCTTCAGCAACATATTGCAACTTATTGGTGCAGTATACTAGATGGAGGATTTTTATGCTTTGGTTATCATTTCATATGTTTTTCTGTTACTTTTTTGGGATGGTCTCCTTCTCAGTACTTTGGGTGCAATTTAATGAGAGACTGCAGTGGTAATGAATAGGGTGGTTTAGAGCAAGAATTTTTTTCTTAGCATGTTTGAGAAGTGTTCTTAGGAATCCCTCATCCTTTAGAGCTGTATCACTGTCCATATAGATGTGTGTTTCAAAAAGCAAATACCTTAATGTAAAAAGCATATTGTATTTGATATATATTCCATGGGGAGACACGTCAATGTGAGTAGTCCCACCAAGACTGATGTTTTTCTAAATGTTACCTAAATGAAATTGATCACCCTTTAAACAGACTTCTAGTCCACTGAGGAGTTTTTACCCCTCTCTAGGGGTCTTTCCTCGTCTTTGCATTACTTCTGTGATAAGAGATGGGATTAGGCTGATTCTTGTTAAAGCAAAATAAAATCTGATTAGAGAAATGTACAAGCAACGGATTGAAGTGTTTTTGAAACTAGATATAAATATATGCTTTCAAGTGAATTGATGGAATGAAAGTACATGGAACTCTATGGGCTTATAATAGATATTGAGGTATTTTGAGTAGTAAAAAAAATATGTTATCATGCAATATCCTTTATGGTTTTAGAAGAAAGTATTTTTCTTGACTTTTTTCATTTAATAATACTGAATTCTTACAATGTTCTTTGAAAAACTTTTCAAATATAAACATGTTTTCATATGTACCTACAGACATGTAGTCATCAGGGTGACATGGAAATTTATTTTTCCATTTACTTACTAAAAGTGTAATTTTCTTCAGACCAGGTATATTGATTGGTTCTAAGTTTGTCTTTGAGACTATGGCCTCATGTACTATTAGTGACACTGTACTTCATTGTAATTTATAAATATTTCTTTCAAGTGACATTTTCATATTTGACTTACCAGATAGAATATTTTTTATTTTGTCTAATTGGTAATATTTTCCAAGTTTTGATTAGCTGTCAGTAATATGGGCAGATTACTTTCTTCCGTATTATAACTTTTCCACATTGTAATCTTTCAAACTGATTGTGTATTTATTATTTTCTAAGGGGTGATTTTTTATAGTAAGTCTTCAGAAAGATTGTTAATTATTTTCACAAATGTTTAATACAACACTGTACTGATCATCTATTAAAGGCAACAGAGATTGACACAATTTATTATCCTTTTTTTTTCTTTAAGATTTTATTTATTTATTTGACAGGCAGAGATCACAAGTAGGCAGAGAGGCAGGCAGAGAGAGAGAGGAGGAAGCAGGCTCCCCGATGCGCAGAGAGCCCAATGCGGGGCTCGATCCCAGGACCCTGAGATCATGACCTGAGCCGAAGGCAGAGGCTTTAACCACTGAGCCACCCAGGCACCCCACAATTTATTATCCTTGAGGTGAAATTCATGCACCTTTCTCTGTGTGTCACATTCTATAGTACTTAACCCTGGAACTTTTTTTTTTTTTAACTATTTAAAGTTATTTTACTGAGCTGGAACTGATAACAGAAAAAGCTGAACTCCACAGGTTTTGAGTGCTTTAAATTGATAAAACAAACAAACAAAAAACAAGCATATGCTTTAGAGACAGTAGCGGTTGATTATTACCCATTCTGCCCAAAACTTTTCACTGTGAGCATAGTCACTAAAGTAATTTGGTTTTCACATATTGATTCCAGATCAATTCCAGCCCTCATTAAAAAAAGAAAGAGGACTGATTACAGTAAAATTTGTGTTTACCAAATTTAAAAACACATCAATATGTTGAAGTACATAAACTACACAATCAGCATGGAACAATGGGAAATTTTTATTTCAAAAAGTTTAAAACATCCCACACTCTGGAAGTTGGAGGTCTATGTGGTGTCATTCCTCTTTGATCGTTAAGGATTTTTTGTTGTAGTTGTTTTGTTTTGTTTAAGTAGAGATTAGAAACAAGCATCAGTCAGATATAATTAAGCTTGGGTTCTGCTTGTACCTCCTACTAGCCTTGTATCAAGTTTCTGATTTACAGAATGGAGACAAAAATTCCTACTCGATAGGGTTGTTGTAAGGATTAATGACAAATATACACAAGCCTTTAGACTACAGCCTGGCTGAAAGTGAAGGAACCATTAATGATACTGTTACCATTCTGTAGGTGTTATTGTTGTTATTGTCTCTGGGGGTAGATGGTATGTTAATCAGGCAATCACACCAGTCTGATCTCTCCAGATATTAATAAATAGTTACTTTAATAATTGCCTGGGGTAAGCTAGTAAGGGTAAGGTATATTAGGGTATTTTCTCTTTTATAACCGGATGCTTAAATCCCAAACTTTAGCTGAACTTGCTGGAATTTTCTTAAACACAGAAAATCCACCTAGACTGTCATAAAGTCACCTCAAATAAAGTCATCACTGGGGGCTCCATACACAGACCTTGGAAATGAAAGACATTTGGTTCTACTGGAATATTCATATTTGTATCTTATCTATGTCCTGTAGTCTAGGACCGAATATGTCTTGTTTTCCACCAGATACCCAGTATCTAGCATAAAGTCCAGAATATAAGAAATCCTAAATATATATTTGGTGAGTAAACTTATCAAGGAGGACATTAAATCATATACCATTTAGAAGTTTCTACTCCCCTCTTCTTTCTTAGTATTTTGAAAAACATTAGCAAATCTATTTTTTTGTCAAGTTTTCAAGTGTTTGTCTTCCTCCTCTCAGGCATATAAATCTATATTCCTTGGTGTTAGGTATTATTCTAGGGGTAGCAGAAGCACAGTCTATCAGAAAGTTACTGGCTTGCTCACTGAATGCAAAGAAGGAATTGACGACGAAGGGCAAGAAAAAGAGGAAATTCAAGAGCTCTCACACAACAATTTAGCTGCCGGTAGCTTCCAGTCTGTCTTTAAATTTTCCAAAAAAGAGAATCTAATTAGCCCAGCTTGGGTGAGTTGTCTACCTTTGGACCAATCGTCTATATTCAGGGGTAGTATCACTTATTAGTGACACATTTGTTAGAGTCTATCCTTGGGGCGCCTGGGTGGCTCAGTGGGTTGAGCCTCTGCCTTTGGCTCTGGTCATGATCTCGGGGTCCTGGGATCGAGCCCCACGTCAGGCTCTCTGCTTGGCAGGGATCCTGCTTCCCTCTCTCTGCCTGTTTCTCTGCCTACTGTGCTCTCTCTCTGTCAAATAAATAAATAAAATCTTTAAAAATTAAAAAAAAAAAAAAAAGAGTCTACCCTAGGGGTAGGACAGCTAGTTCACAGCAATTAAAAGAGCTGGAAGACAACCCATATCCAGAAAGAGCTAAGCTATCCTGTAGTAACAAATTACCCCAAAAGTCACAGTGACTGAATTCAACAAGTTTTCTGTCTTACTTTCAGCACATTTCCATTGCTAAGTACCTGAAGGCTCTGCTTTGTATCGTCCTCCCTCTAGAACCCAGGATGAGAACAGTCTGTACCTAGACATATGCTGTCCAATATAGTAGCCTCTAGCCATATGCAGCCGTTTAAATTTAACTTTAAAATAGTTACACTAAAATAAAAATATAGCACCTCAGTCATACTAGCCACGTGTCAAGTTCTCAGTGGCCTCATGTGCTGTGGCTAATGGCTAATATATTGGACAATGCAGAGAACGTTTCCATCTCCACAGGAAATGGATGGTACCGATCTGTTATGCATCACTGTGGTAGAATAAAAGAGGGCTCTGGGGGGTCTTGGGCTGGCAATTAAACTCTTTAGCTGAGAAGCAACATGCATCACTTCTGCTCACAATAATGGCCCCACCAAATTTCATGACTCTGCCCAGTATCAAGAGGTTAGGGAAATGTAATCTTACTATGATAGTTAATTTTATGTGGCAACTATGTGGATACCCAGATAACTGGTTAAACATTATGTTTAGGTGCGTCTTTGAAGGTTTCCAGAAGAGATTAGTATTTGAGTTGGTGGACTGAATAACCCATATTGTTCTCCCAGAGTGGGAGGTCATCATCCTACCCATCGAGGTTCTAAATAAAACAGGAGGGCAAAAGGAAGGTTACATTTGCTCTCTGCCTGGATGCTTAGCTGGGAGTTTGATCTTTTGCATTTGGAGCTCCTAGTTTTCAGGACTTCAGTCTTGGACTCTGGAATCTACACTTCTGATCAGCTCTCTGACCCCCCAGAGCTACACAGGCTCTCCTGGGTCTCTAGCTTACAGATGGCACACTGTGGGGTTTCTCAGTGCCTTTAATCATGTGAGCTAGTACCTTATAATAAATCTTTTTCTATGTATTTATATCTATATATCATATGGGTTCTGTTTGCCTGCAAAACCCTGACTAAAACACCTACAATGTGACAAGACATATTTGGTGAACTAGTACTAATAACAGTCACACAAACCAGCAAGCCTTTACTGCAACAGCAAAATTAGGAAACATGTGATACTTAAAAAAAATTATTTCTTCAGCAAAATATCTGTGGCTTCTCCTTTCCTTAGAAGAACAGTGTTGGACATAAATAATTTTTGACCTGGAATGGTCGCACCATCCAAAAAGCTACCAAAATTTCTGTGTGTGTGTGTGTGTGTGTGTGTGTGTGTGTGTGTATGTGTGTGAGAGAGAGAGAGAGAATAAGAGACAGACAGACAGACAGAGGGCAGGAATAGCAAGAAAGAGATGGGGTGGCTGGTAAGAATATGATTGGTGTCATTGCTTTTGTTTAATTCTCCTTAAGGACAGTATCCAAATGATTTGCTTCTGCTCTCAGAACACTGGTTTTATATGACAGCATTAGTTCAATAAGCTAAAAGAAAAAATTATCCAGTCTTAAGAAAGCGAGGAGAACAGTTTTGCACCACTTTACCCTCTAAACCTCTAAGGCAGCCCTTGTAACAATAGGTGAGAACATTCACTGCATGCCACATATTATGCTAAATCTGTTCCATGATTAAATTATTTAATCCTCAACACCTCAGAATTTTACAAATAAGGGATTGTTAAAGAGCCAGCTTAAGATGGTAAGGCTGAAAGGTTGAAAGATCAGGGTACTGAATTCATGTCTGTCAGAACATTCTGGATTCCAGTGCACATACTTGGTGACCACAGAATACCGTTCATCACTGTGTTATGTTTCCCTTATGAGGAACAAGATAATAATTAAAGAACAAATTGTAGAAACTCGGATTTCCTGAAGACCTTTAATCTCTTTGTGAATAACTTAGCTTACAGATGAAACGAGAGGGCTACTTGGGGCTCAGGCTGTTGATTAAGGTCACAGAGGTAGCTATTTGCAGAGGCAGGATGGAGACCTGCCCTTTGGAGGGCTGTAGCTATCTACATTTACGGGGCAGAAGAAAGGATGATGATTCCACAGCCGTCTGATCTAGTTTCAGTCATTTATCTTCCCATCATTTCACTCAGCAGATACTGGAGAATATTCTACATTCCTAGCTCTCAGATAGGTCATAAGGACAGAGCTCTAATCAGACATGGTCTCTACACTTGTGGAGTGTCATTAATTGTGGCATAAATATAGTTACTCATTTGAAACTTCAAGATGTTTTCTATCTTTCAAGGCTTTGAGACTTTGAAATAAATGCTAGTTGGTGTTACCACCTTTATACTCTAAAATCAATTTTATTCTTCATGCTCAAAAGAGCACAAATGCTTCTTTAGAATGGATAATGTCACTCCAGCTTTGTTAGGCTGTTTAACATTTTACTCTCGGCAAGACTTCTGAGACCCTCGGCCCGTCTCTGTGTTGTAGAGTTTTCTGGATTTGAACCAGTAACCCAGAAGTGATAGAATTTATATTCTGTGTGCGACCCAGTTACAATCTCTGACACCTCCTGTTTTCTCCAAAGGGTTGATTTATTATTGCACAACAGATCTTTATACATTTCTTCGGTTACAAGGTATTCACTGGTGGCTGCTCATGCACTTGTTGTTTGAAGACCTTGCTTTCTGAATTCTTTTAATGCTAAGCCATCTATCTTGAATGCTCAGTTTAAGCAAACTTGACTCCCTTTTGCTCTCAGATACCCCATTTATAAGGGTAATTTCATGCCATTTACACAGGAAAAGCATGGCATTTGCTTTTCACATCAAGAATTATGTTTTGTTCTTAGAGCCCTAGAGATTGTAAAAATGTACCCGGTTGCTTTGGAGAATTTTTCCCTTGGAAGAAAATTAAATCTTAATCTACTTTATAAAATTCTGTCTTATTATTTTTACCATATCCACTCAAAAATAGATTTCTGTCTGTGTTGCAAGGGGAAAAACAAACCGTCCTCCAAACTAGAAACTGTATTTCATGAGAAAACAGACAAAGGAAAGGAAGGCTGTTATTAATGTGTAATATATCATGCGTATCTCTCCTTGAGTTTTGAAACTGCATCAGCTGCATGAAAGCATGCACATGGTGGCTATTATAAGCACTTGTACATGGGCCGTTATTTACTCTCCATAAAAAGCTGGTCATTTGGATTGAGAGGTAAGGCACACAACATATTCGATGCTGCTGTTTCCCACCTACATCTTGCTTTTCCAGCCCACTATACACATTCATCAGGAACTGAATGATGACAGCTAATGGCTCACTATTCCAAAGAGTTGGCCTCCGCTGATAAGGGCCACGTCATCATGGAGGTCACACGGTGACTCGCCGCTCTGGAGGTCTTAAAAGTCACCACCTCACTCAGTGTGATTTATCTTTGTGGTGCAGTTTACGTTCCAGGGTCTGCATGGATTAGGAAAGCTTAGACTTAATGGAGAACCCATACTTGCTTTTCTCGCTTCCTTTCCCTATTTTTCCTTCCCTTTTTATTTTGACATCTTACCCATACCAGGGATGTAAGGCTTTTATGAAGTTTCCTTTTTTTTTTTTTTTAAGATTTATTTATTTGAAAGAGAGAGTACAAGCGGGAGGGGGAGAGGGAGAGGGAGAGAGTATCTCAAGCAGACTCTGTATTGAGCGTGGAGTCCAGCACTGGGTTCGATCCACAACCCTGAGATCATGACCTGAGCCAAGACCAAGAGTCTGACTCTTAACCATCTGGGCTACTCAGGCACCCCTAAGAGGTTTCCTTTAAGAGTGATCTTAGAAGGCAGTGAATAATGTGGCTGAGGGTAAGATGAGGGACAGAGAGCTATAGGGAGACAGTCCCCTTGATGGCTTAATAATGCAAAGAAGTCACCGTAGTAGCAAGGCCACATTCTAAACTGACCCTAGCAATGGATTAAATTTATATAATTCATGACCAGTAATGATTGCCTGTTTTATTTATTTTTAAAATTTCATTCACTCTCTTTTCAGATATAAACATGGCATTCTTTTCAAAAAGACAAATCTTCCTTGAAGAAGAATACCAAATAATGAATTGTAGATCCTCTATCCCTGCCATGAAGGGGGAATTGATTCTCCTGCCCATGAATATGGACTAGATTTCATATGCCTCTTCCAAAAAATAGGGTATAGAAAGGGGAAAAAAAGAATAGCGTTAGGGTTGAGAAACTTGACAAGTGCTTCATTAACCAAGTGATCACAAATAGCATCCTCCATGATAACTCATGTTAGCATCATGTACCCTCTGATACAGTGCCATGAGGAGGGCATTTCACATCTCTGGTATTTTTCACCCAAACCCGTAACCCTTGTCTCATCCTGAGAAAACATCAGATAGACCAAACCGGGGACATTTTACAAAATACTTGATAGGTATTTTTCAAAAATTTCAAGGCAGTGGAAAACAAAACAAAAAAGATTAACAGACTGTCACAGATCAGAGAGGACTAAATCCAAGGCAATATCTAGATTAGATCCTCGTGTGTAAAGGGGGCAATAATGAAAAAAAAAATCATGAAATCCAAATGACATATGTAATTAAGTTAATAGAGTTGAACCAATATTGATTTCTTATTTTTGCCAGGTGTACTACAGTTACATAAGAAAACATTAAGAAGAATAGGGTAAAGGTATACAGGAAGTATCTGTACTGTTTTTGCAATTTTCCTATAAGTCTAAAATTATTCCAACATAAAAAATGTCTAACTACAGAGAGAGAGCACCGTTGCCTCAATGCAGATACTTTTATATCTGAAAATCAATGGTTGGCTGAATGTGGCAGAACTACCAGGAGTAATTCTAGATATAATTATATTATATTATATATATATTATATTATATATTATATATTATATTATATACATTATATATAATTATATTATATTATATTATATTATATCTAGAATTATATCTAGAATAATAGCTACATTTAATCTAGGAGCCCCCAAATTAGGAATTCCAGATTAATTTGAGGGAAAAATTAATCTTTTAAATCATTTAAAATCTCTTAGTCATCCCGAATAAATTTTGAGATCTACTGTGTTCCAGGCACTGGCAATAAGAAGTCTTGTGCCTCTGTTGTATCATATGTGCTTTAGAGACTAGCTGTCTGAGCCCAGATCTTCAGTTGCCTTTGAATAATGTAACTATTTCTGACTTCAGTTTATTTAACTGTAAAATGGGGTGATAAGAATAGTACTTTATAGAGTACTTTATAGAGTAGGAAGATTAATGGGATAATGCATATACAAGGGTTGGTACAGAGTCATGAAGTATATGTTAGGCATTGTATTATTATTGTGAGGATCATCTAATATATGCATAACTTGGTATTATTGGCACTATCATATATCAACTATCCTTGCGGTAATTCTACCAACTGTAAATGTTAATATATATGCATAGATATTTAACTTGAGTCTCACTGCATTCATATTTCAAAGTAAATATATTTCAACTTGTTTTTTGGAGAGGTGAATAAATATTTGGACATCTGAAGGAAAAATGTTGCATGGTTCTGCCAATATACAAATCGATTAATAGCATGAACATCATTTACTAGAATTTAAATCATCAAGAGAGTAATACATTTTTGGTCTCTAATTGGTACGATTTAAAGTTCCATCGTAGTCATTTATAATACTAGTTTATTATGACCATTTAAATAAGAAATTGAGGTCCTGCGTGAAAGCTACATTTAAATACATTAAAATAGATGGATAAATTGAGTTACGAGATTACGTACACAGATAACATTCCTGCTAAGGAGCGGAAACCACAGTGGCACCCTGTAGAAGTCAGTTCTTTCTTGCTGGCAGCAATACCGGAAAAACTGTTTTCCCAATCTTGCATTTCACCCTTTACAGCCAGAACCAGATAAAACTACTTTGGGCCATTTGTTTACTGACATTAAAGTAGATTTACTGAGACTGAAAGCCTTTCTATTGTCCCTTCTGGGATGAATCAACTTTATTTAAATGGTAATTCACTCACATATTTCTAATCTCCTTCAAATGCTTTCTTTGTTTATAACAACCAAAGATACTGAGGATTTGGAAAAACAGTTTGCAAATATTATTGAACATATTGGATAATAGAGCCTCCTGCTGTTACTTAGTAAATTAGACATTCCTAAAGAAAATGGAATATTTCCATATTCAAAGTAAAGATTTAATATATTAGACAAAGGATTTAAAGATAATCCTATATGTATAATTAATCACTAATTCTGGTAGATAGTTAATAACTACTCAGAAAATAGAGTCTGTTATCAAAACTCCCCAAAAGTCATTTTTATTGTGCTACCCCAACCATTACCTTTTCCTCTTAGTTAAAAATATTTTCCACTGGCAATAACTTAATTTTTTTTCTCTTCATTTGAGTCTGTTGCCTCTTGCTTCATTAAAAATTTATCTTCCATTTTTAAAGATTAGTAGTGAAACAAAATCCTTGGAGTTTGGTTTGAAAGTGTATTTGTTTGGCTTACAAACTTTGCAGTTTTACAAATGTCTTCTAATTCTTCTAAAAAAAAAAAAGTTTTGAAGTTTTTGAAGATTTTATATTCCTGCACTTCATAATGAAGTCTTGACACCGTAATGCAAAAATTAACACCTGTTACTGCTGTCTTTTTAACCACCTGATTGGCAGGAATACTAATTTGATATGTCAATGCAGTCAGAAAAGGTGGAGAATACACAGGAAACTAGATGTGGTTTTTTTATACATTTGCCAGAATTTGATTACAGGGACCACAAAAGACCCTGAACAGTCAGTGATCTTAAAAGCAAAGCTGGATCCTGAATAGTCAAAGCAATCTTGATAAAGAAAAGAAAAGCTCCAGACTTCAAGCTATATTACAAAGCTGTAGTAATCATGACAGTATGGTACTGGCACAAAAACAAACACACAGATCAGTGGCACAGAGTAGAAAACCCAGAAATGGACCCTCAACTCCACGGTCAATTAATCTTCAACAAAACAGGAAAGAATATCCAGTGGAAAAAAGACAGTCTCTTCAACAAATGGTGCTGGGAAAAATTGAACAGCCACATGCAAAAGAATGAAACTGGACCATTTTCTTACACCAGACACAAAAATAAACTCAAAATGGATGAAAGACCTAAATATGAGACAGGAATCCATCAAAAATCCTCAAGGAGAACACAGGCAGCAACCTCTTTGACTCAGCCACAGCAACTTCTTGCTAGACACATCTCCAAAAGCAAGAAAAACAAAAGGAAAAATGAACTATTGAGACTTCATCAAGATAAAAAGCTTTTGCACAGCAAGAACAACCACAACCACAACAACAACAACAAACCAGTCAGTAAAACTAAAAGACAACCTACAGAATAAAAGATATTTGCAAATGTCTTATCAGATAAAGGACTAGTATCCCAAAATGTATAAAGAACTTACAAACTCCACACCCAAAAAACAATCCAATTAAGAAATGGGCAGAAGACGTGAATAGATACTTTTCCAAAGAAGACATCCAGATGGCTAGCAGGCATATGAAAAGATGCTCAACGTCACTTATCGTCAGGGAAATACAAATCAAACCCATGATGAGCTACTACCTCACACCTGTCAGAATGGCTAAACTTAACAGCACAATAAATAACAAATATTGGTGAGGATGTGGAGAAAGAGAAACCCTCTTACGCTGTTGGTGGGAGTGCAAATTGATGCAGCCACTCTGGAAAACAGTAAGGAGGGTCCTCAAAAAGTTAAAAATAGAGCTACCCTATGATCCAACAATTGCACTACTAGGTATTTACCCCATGGATACAAAAATATACAAAAAAAAAAAAAATACAAATACTGATTTGAAGGAACACTTGCACCCCAATGTTTATAACAGCATTGTCAACAGTAGCCAAACTATAAAAAGAGCCCAAAGGTCCCTCGACTGATGAATGGATAAAGAAGAGGTAGGGATATATATATGTATTTTATATATACATATATACATACATATACACACACACATAATATGTATATAATATATACATATATATATATATATGGGTGCTTATATGTATATGAGTGTGCATGTATATACATGTGTGTGAACAATGGAAGATTACTCAGCCATCAAAAAGACTGGAATCTTGCCATTTATAACTACATAGACGGAGCTACAGGTATTATACTAGGCAAAACAAGTCAATCAGAGAAAAATACCATATGACTTCATTCATATGTGGAATTTAAGAAATGAAACAGATGAACAGGGTGGGGGTCAGAGAGAGAGGCAAACCACAAGAGACTCTTAACTATAGAAAATAAACAGGATGACCTGAGGGGTAGGTGGGTGGGGGAAGGTTAATGGGAATTAAGGAGGGCACTCGTTGTGAGGAGCACTGGATGTTGTATGTAAATGATGAATCACTAAATTCTACTCCCAAAACCAATGTTACACTATATGTTAACTAAGTGGAATTTAAATAAAAACTTAAAACAAGCAAATAAACAAAATCAGAGATTGTCTACCATGTTTATCTAATGTATTGGATTCAGTATGAGGAAGGGGGAGGAGTGTAAGAGGTAGGAGTGAAGTTTTTGGTCTGAATAACTTTTAAAAAATGATAATGCCATTACTGCATTAGGAAATGCTGTGAGAGGAACAGTTGGGAGGACAAATTGAGAGGATATATACCAAAGTATATGATAATAGTCCTGGCTAACAATCACATCCATGCTTGGTAGCTCTAGGCCAGGCCTTATAACTGATTTACCTTTACGTTCACTCATTCCATTATCACAGTAACTTTGACATTTAGTATTACTGCATTTGGGAATATGGTTTACTTTCATATTTATCTAAATATGCTAATTTTATTTGCTATGAACATGTATACCTTATGTAATAAAGGAAAGCTGAATGTGAAAGAAAATCTGTCAGAGATTCTCTAACTGAATGAAAAAGCAAAATTCAGCTATGTACTGCTTATAAGAAACAGACTTTAAATGTAATGAAGCAGAAGATTTGAACAGTACTATCCACCAATATCATCGATCAATACTGAAAGCATTGCACTGAGGATAAGAAGCCAGACTCCCCAAGTTATATGTAAGTTATTCCAATTATAAGAAGCTAAGAACAGGCCATTTAGAAATTTATAAATTAATTACAAAATAAAAACCTAGTGTACTACCTGCATCAGAATTATCTGAAGTACTGTTAGTTTCCCAGGCTACTTCGGGTCTTTTGAATACTAGAATATTTTGGAAGTAGGGCCTGTAAGACATTAAGAAAGAAGGAGCACCAAATAGTAGATAGGCAATAGCGGCACTGTAGGCTAAATGGCTTATCCATGGTCACCCAGTAAATGAGTTATAGTAGTATGTCTCCTGACTCCCAGCCAGTCCCATTCCCGTTATATAGCAACTGAGTCTTAGTTCAGATGTGGGGTCAGTTAAGAGGATCCGAGAATACATTGTGATCCTTATATCAGAACTGACCTTGTATGCATGTCTACTTCCACTTTGAAACCCAGAAATAATCTCACCGGCATGCACTTCCAGGCTTGTATAACACATCACATTCAGTAGTATCACATGGAGAAGTTGATAATGGGACTTCTCAGAGGGAGTGCTTACCAGAGGGAAGCAGGTTGCTGTTTGAAAGGAAGAGAGAAAGATGGTGGATACAAGAAACAGAAAAAGAAAGAAAATTAGACCTGAATCTCTAGTTTATGGCAAAAATAAGAAACAATCACTTTTAATATTTTAAGATCATTAAAGATAGTCATTTTTAACTTTAGAAATAACCTTTAATTTCTGGTTAAACAGACCTATATCAGGTAATAATTAATGGGCATAAATCTACTGATACATTTACTAAATTAAAATATAAATATAGTACCATCAAGAGAAGTAGACTTACAGTTAATCTTTTTTGCAAAAATTCCAAAGGGTCTTATTAAGACTGGTGATATACTCAGAAGAACATCAACACCACATTCCTTTCAGTCTTAGAGGAAAGAAATATTGTTTTTTAACTGAAGCACATTAAAAATAAGGCTACAAAGTTGTGGGGTGATCATAAAACTTTGATCCTTGATTCTGATAGAAAAGTTACTTTATAATCACACTTTTTTGTGTGAATCTAGTTATTCAACATTAATTCATCTTTAGCTCTTTTTTTTGCTAATTGCCATAAGGAATATTCGTATACACATTAAAAGGCTAATTCTCATTGTCTCTTTTATTAACATATATACCTGTAATTTAGACACAAATTAAAATCAAACCTCAGGTTATTTCTCAGAAGCAAGCCAAAGTCTGTGAAGAAGAACAAGGCATAATTTCATTGAAATTAATCAATTCAATTCATTGAATCCACTGAATTCATTTAAAAACATGAACTGCTTTTCATCAATGCCTTTGAAATCACTATTGCTCAAATCCACAATTCAAATATAACCCTTGGAATTCCTAAAAAGACGCGTTTGTTGAAATAACTGACTGAGGGATACCTAGTCTGCGCCGTCCATTTTTTTGTTCCTTTTAGAAACAAAGGTAAAATTTTGCAGCACGTGCATGAGCAGAAGTGCAAATGTGAATATTACTCACATTTTAATATCAGTAACTGAATTAACTCCCTATGTTCTGAAAATAGATAACCGGACGCTGTGTAATTTACAAAATACCTTCCCAGCCACGACGTCAAAATATCTTAATAGAAACTATGAGATAGGAGGGAGAGGTTTGATAAATGCAGGTCATATTGAAGTTTTTGAGGCTCAGGCGGTGTTGATGGGGGTTAACAATGTAGGGCATTCAGGTACTTAAGAGGGTTATTAATTACCATCCTCATTGAATAGCTGAGGAAATAGAGAGGTGAGAAAGAGATTGGATTGGAACCCAGGTATTGCTGTCTTATCAAGGTCACCCTCCATGGAACTGCATTGAGTTTGGTTAACTTCTCACATGAAGAGGGCTAATGTCTGATCATTTCACTTTGTGCCTTATGAGTACAGCCACAGAATTAAACCTCTAGGTTTCCTTTTTTTTTTTTTTTTTTGTTCTCATTTCACCCAGTGTTGTTCCATCTTCATGCCTTTTCTCCTTTGAGTGGCTTCTTTCTTTGTTGTTTTTTTTTTTTTTTTACTTTATTTATTTTAGGGAAAGAGAGTGTAGGGAGAGGAGCAGAGGAAGAGGGAGAATCCTCAAGCAGATGGAGCCCAATGTGGGGCTCCATGTCAGGACCCTGAGATCATGACCTGAGTCGAAATCAAGAGCTTGACACTTAACCGACTGAGCCACCCAGGTGCCCCTCTTTGTCTTGGATTAATGTGTCACAGAGAGGTGACTGAGATCATAAGGTTGCTGATAGTAGCATAGATCAGAATGGCAGCCTATCCTCAAAGAAGTATATGAAAATTGGATTTAGGACACATGGGCATTTCTGTCATTTCTGCCACTGATCACCTACAGGGACAGGAAAAATTCTCTAAAGGGAGGAACTCTTGTAATACCTGTACTATTTGCTTCACACAGTAAGAATAAAAGGAAACCACATGTTATTAGAGTTTAGAAAAATAAAATGCCCTACACATGCAGTCTGTTTCTGTAAAACTCCATTTCTATTAGACTAGGAATAAACTGAGAGCAAGATAACCTTTCTTAGGTGCATGCTGGTATATAAGTATATTCTCCATTAGCATCACACACACACACATACACACACACACACACACACACACACACAAAACAGGCTTGGAAGGATCCTGAAATTATTTTAGTCCCACCCCACTGTTGCTTAGATACATTCAGCATGTATGGAAATTATATAACTAATGAAGATATTAGATCTCATATCCAGACATAGCTCTCTTAAGGCGTTGTCTATTTAATTTTTATGCATTGTAGTGATGTATTAAGATGGAAGTTTTGGAATCATGGAAAATATGAATATATGTACAGTGGAGCTGTAGTTTACTTGAGGATGAAGTGAGCAAGTCAGCATTAAATTGCTCATAATGACTTGGACCTGGGCTGTTAAGGTTTCAGAGTCATAAACTAGCTTGTTTTGTTTCTCCGCAATGATGTTGTGCATTGTTGGAGGCTAAGATTTACCTTGGGGGAGTAGGTTGAAAGGGTGGGTACAGCTGGAAAATAAAGGAATGGTTCCCTCTTTTTGCTGACTTCTTCAGGTTTTATTTGCTTATGGTATATGTGTGTATTCTGGTACTCAACTGGACCTCAATTTATTTCTGATGTTGTTAAAAAGCACTACCTCTAACCCTGCAGTCTGTTGTTAACAGTCACAGTAAGTGTTTGTGTCCGTGTTCACACACCCTCCATGCATCTCTGTGTTCTCTTTTATCACGATCATTTTTGTACAGCTTCACCAACTTCATTTTAGTATAGCATGACTGAACGTTTTAACACTGGGAACTTGGTCATGAAATTCTTCCAAATAAGGACCAGCTCCCTCTCCTTCTTCCCCATTGACATTCACTTTCAATTCTCACGTTGTGGGAGCGGTCATCTCACGGATGATGCATATATGAAGTGGCAGTGTCCGGAGGGCTGAACAGTGATTTGGTGTTTGTAGGAGGATCAAGCATTCTGAGCTGGGGTTTCATGTTTTAGTCATGTTTTCTAACTCATTTCCTATTTACCTGCTCCAAAATCCAGACTTAGACTTTGGCAGACAAACGTAATTGGTATCTTGGATACATCTTCAGGAATTTTGGAGAGATAATTCCCAGACAAGAAGTCAAAATCTCAACATAGGTATATTCATAGACATGTATCATGTCTATATCCATGTGCGTGCACCTGTAGGAAAAGCTCACTGTTGCCCCTTTACCCTCAAACTCTTGACACTTCTGACCTCAACATACATAGGTTTTCCTCAGCTGGAAATTCAGACACTGCCTATAGTTAAGGCATACTCCATAGGTGAAGGGCTCAGTACCACAAGACTGCCCCCCTACTTCGGATGCCAGTTGTAAGGGGTGGTTTCCCAATATCACCCACTTCTGTCTGACTTGGTTACAACTAGGAGGTTCCCATGACCCCCTCCTCAGATTTGATAATTTGCTGCAGCAGTTCACAGAACCCTGGGAAATGGTCACTTCTATTGCTGATTATTAAAATACAAAGGGATTTTAAAGGACACAAAGGAACAGCCAGATGAAAAGGTACATAGGGAGAGGTTGAGAAGGATCCCAGACACAGGAGCCCCTATCCTCATTGCAGTTGGAGTACATCACCCCCACCCCCAGAATATGGGAATATTCTGGACCCCCTAGTTTGGGGATTTCTTGAAGGCTTCATCACATAAGCATGATTGATGATTACCTATAACCTCCAGACCCACTACCTCCTGTGAGGATGAGGGGTGAAGCTGAAAGTCTCATTCTTTGAATCATGGCTTGGGCTTTCTGGTGACCAGTCCCCATGCAGAAGCTCTCGGGAAGTTACCAAGAGTTGCCTCATTAAACAACAGATGCTCTGATCACCAAGGAGATTCCAAGGGATTTAGGAGCTCTGTGTCAGATGGGGTGGAAGATCAAATATTTTAACAAAAGATGCTCTTAGCACCTTTATCGCTTAGGAAATTACAGAGGTTTTAGGAACTCTGGCCAGGACCTAAGAATGAACACCAAAATATATATTTCTTTCTGTATCCTAGTATAATGCATATATAAAAATATTTGTTTATCTATCATGAATCTTTTTATGTTTTTACCTCCCTAAATGAACATTCATTAGCTCACACACTCTGTTCTTCACTGAATTTTGTGCTACTCTTGTTAGTTATCAAGATGTCCCTGGAGTCTTAGTGTCTGGGTTTTATATTCCAAATCTGTTATTCCCTAGCCATGTGACTTAGGACAGATTACTAACCTTTCTGAAACCTCAGTCTCCACATTTTTTTTTAATTTTTTATTTCTTTTCAGTGTAACAGTATTCATTGTTTTTGCACCACACCCAGTGCTCCATGCAATCCGTGCCCTCCCTAATTCCCACCACCTGGTTCCCCCAACCTCCCACCCCCCGCCCCTTCAAAACCCTCAGGTTGTTTTTCAGAGTCCATAGTCTCTCATGGTTCACCTCCCCTTCCAATTTCCCTCAACTCCCTTCTCCTCTCCATCTCCCCTTGTCCTCCATGTTATTTGTTATGCTCCACAAATAAGTGAAACCATATGATAATTGACTCTCTCTGCTTGACTTATTTCACTCAGCATAATCTCTTCCAGTCCTGTCCATGTTGCTACAAAAGTTGGGTATTCGTCCTTTCTGATGGAGGCTTAATACTCCATAGTGTATATGGACCACATTTCCCTTATCCATTCGTCTGTTGAAGGGCATCTTGGTTCTTTCCACAGTTTGGCGACCGTGGCCATTGCTGCTATAAACATTGGGGTACAGATGGCCCTTCTTTTCACTACATCTGTATCTTTGGGGTAAATACCCAGTAGTGCAATTGCAAGGTCATAGGGAAGCTCTATTTTTAATTTCTTGAGGAATCTCCACACTGTTCTCCAAAGTGGCTGTACCAACTTGCATTCCCACCAACAGTGTAAGAGGGTTCCCCTTTCTCTCACATCCTCTCCAACACATGTTGTTTCCTGTCTTGCTAATTTTGGCCATTCTAACTGGTGGTTTTAATTTGAATCTTCCTGATGGCTAGTGATGATGAACATTTTTTCATGTGTCTGTTAGCCATTTGTATGTCTTCATTGGAGAAGTGTCTTCACTTCATATCTCCTGCCCATTTTTTGATATGATCATCTGTTTTGTGTGTGCTGAGTTTGAGGAGTTCTTTATAGATCCTGGATATCAACCTTTTGTCTCTACTGTCATTTGTAAATATCTTCTCCCATTCTGTGTGTTGCCTCTTTTTTTTGTTGACTGTTTCCCTTGCTGTGCAGAAGCTTTTGATCTTGATGAAGTCCCAAAAGTTCATTTTCGCTTTTGTTTCCTTCGCCTTTAGAGACATATCTTGAAAGAAGTTGCTGTGGCTGATATCGAAGAGGTTACTGCCTATGTTCTCCTCCAGGATTCTGATGGATTCCTGTCTCACGTTGAGGTCTTTTATCCATTTCAAGTTTATCTTTGTGTATGGTGTAAGAGAATGGTCGAGTTTCATTCTTCTACATATAGCTGTCCAGTTTTCCCAGCACCATTTATTGAAGAGACTGTCTTTTTTCCACTGGATATTTTCTCCTGTTTTGTCGAAGATTATTTGACCATAGAGTTGACGGTCCATATCTGGGCTCTCTATTGTGTTCCACTGGTCTATGTGTCTGTTTTTACGCCAGTACCATGCTGTCTTGGTGATCACAGCTTTGTAGTAAAGCTTGAAATCAGGTAACGTGATGCCGCCAGTTTTATTTTTGTTTTTCAACATTTCCTTAGCGATTCGGGGTCTCTTCTGATTCCATACAAATTTTAGGATTATTTGCTCCAGCTCTTTGAAAAATACTGGTGGAATTTTGATTGGAATGGCATTAAAAGTATAGATTGCTCTGGGCAGTATAGACATTTTAACGATGTTTATTCTTCCGATCCAAGAGCATGGAATGGTCTTCCATCTTTTTGTGTCTTCTTCAATTTCTTTTAGGAGTGTTCTGTAGTTCCTCGAGTACAGATCCTTTACCTCTTTGGTTAGGTTTATTCCGAGGTATCTTATGGTTCTTGGTGCTATAGTAAATGGAATCAATTCTCTAATTTCCCTTTCTGTATTTTCATTTTTAGTGTATAAGAAAGCCACTGATTTCTGTACATTGACTTTGTATCCTGCCACGTTACTGAATTGCTGTATGAGTTCTAGTAGTTTGGGGGTGGAGTCTTTTGGGTTTTCCATATAAAGAATCATGTCATCTGCGAAGAGAGTTTGACTTCTTCCTTGCCAATTTGGATACCTTTTATTTCTCTTTGTTGTCTGATTGCTGTTGCTAGAACTTCTAATACTATGTTGAACAAGAGTGGTGAGAGCGGGCATCCTTGTCGTGTTCCTGATCTCAACGGGAAGGCTGCAAGCTTTTTCCCATTGAGGATGATATTTGCTGTGGGTCTTTCATAGATATATTTTATGAAGCTCAGGAATGTTCCCTTTATCCCTATACTTTGAAGCGTTTTAATCAGGAACGGATGCTGGATTTTGTCAAATGCTTTTTCTGCGTCAACTGAGAGGACCATGTGGTTCTTCTCTCTTCTCTTACTGATTTGTTCTATCATATTGATTGTTTTGCGAATGTTGAACCATCCTCGTAACCCAGGGATGAATCCCACCTGGTCATGGTGGATAATCTTTTTCATGTGCTGTTGGATCCTGTTTGCTAGGATCTTGTTGAGAATCTTAGCATCCATATTCATCAGTGATATTGGTCTGAAATTCTCCTTTTTGGTAGGGTCTTTGCCTGGTTTGGGGATCAGGGTAATGCTGGCTTCATAAAAAGAGTCTGGAAGTTTTCCTTCTGCTTCAATTCTTTGAAACAGTTTCAGGAGAATAGGTGTTATTTCTTCTTTGAAAGTTTGGTAGAATTCCCCGGGGAATCCATCAGGTCCTGGGCTCTTGTTTTTTGGGAGGTTTTTGATCACTGCTCATTTCTAGATACAAGTCTATTCAGGTTGTCAGTTTCTTCCTGGTTCAGTTTTGGGAGTTTATAGTTTTCTAGGAATGCATCCATTTCATCTAGGTTGCTTAGCTTATTGGCATATAACTGTTGATAATAACTTCTGATGATTGTTTCTACTTCCTTGGTGTTAGTTGTGATCTCTCCCTTTTCATTCATAATTTTATTAATTTGGGCTTTCTCTCTTTTCTTTTGGATTAGTGTGGCCAATGGTTTATTGATCTTATTGGTTCTTTCAAAAAACCGGCTTCTAGTTTCATTGATACATTCTGCTGTATCTCTGGTTTCTACCTCATTGATCTCTGCTCTAATCTTGATTATTTCCCTTCTTACATGTGGAGTTGGTTTGATTTGTTGTTGATTCTCCAGTTCTTTAAGGTGTAGAGACAGCTGGCGTATTCTGGATTTTTCAGTTTTTTTGAGGGAGGCTTGGATGGCTATGTATTTCCCCCTTAGGACCACCTTTGCTGTATCCCATAAGTTTTGGACCAAAGTGTCTTCATTCTCATTGGTTTCCATGAATTGTTTCTTCTTTGATCTCCTGGTTGATCCAAGCATTCTTAAGCAAGGTGGTCTTTAGCTTCCAGGTGTTTGAGCTCCTTCCGAACTTTTCCTTGTGATTGAGCTCCAGTTTCAAAGCATTGTGATCTGAGAATATGCAGGGAATAATCTGTCTTTTGGTGTCGGTTGAGTCCTGATTTGTGACCCAGTATGTGGTCTATTCTTGAGAAGGTTCCATGTGCACTTGAGAAGAATGAATATTCTGTTGTTTTAGGGTGCAATGTTTTGTCTATATCTATGAGGACCATCTGGTCCAATGTGTCATTCAATGCTCTTGTTTCTTTATTGATTTTCTGCTTCGATTATCTATTTCTGAGAGAGGCATGTTAAGATCTCCTACTATTAATGTATTCATATCAATATGCTCAGTCTCCACATTTTATAGATTATACAGATTTTCTAGGATTGTTGGGGGATGTTGAAGGCCTCATACAGCAGCCATATAAATGATCATTAAATATTAGCTCTTGGGGCGCCTGGGTGGCTCAGTGGATTAAGCCTCTGCCTTCGGCTCAGGTCATGACTCGGGGTCCTGGTAGCCCCACATCAGGCTCTCTGCTCAGCAGGGAGCCTGCTTCCCCCTCTCTCTCTGCCTGCCTCTCTGCCTACTTGTGATCTCTCTCTCTGTGTCAAATAAATAAATAAAATCTTTAAAAAATAATATTAAATAAAATAAATATAAGCTCTTAAGGAAAGCATAACATATATGTAATGTATAATGAATATATATACATAATTAGTAAAAAATATAAAAATGATATATAATATCATTAAATATAGTATAGAAAAATAAAATATATATTACATGAATGTATGTATATGATATAAAATAAGTATTCATATTATATTTAGTTACTTTATAAATAAGAAACAAAATATGTACTACATAATGTACAGTTTATTTAGCATAATATATATTGCAACAGATAATCATATAATTATATAATATATAATATATAATTTTATATATAATGGAATATTATTCAGCCATAAAAAAGAAACCCTGCCATTTGCAACATCATGGTTATACCTTGAGTATATTATGCTAACTAAAGTAATTAAAACAGAGAAAGGCAAATACTGCAAGATATAACTTTTATGTGGAATCTAAAAACATTGAACTCATAGAAACAGTAAAATGGTTGCCAGGGGCTGAGGAGTGAGGGAAAAGAGGAGATGCTGGCCTAGGAATACAAATTTGCTGTTTTAAGATGCGTGTGTTCCAGGGATCTCGTACAGCATGGTCACTCTAGGTAATAATATAAAGTGCATACTTGAAGTCGTCATGAGAGTGGAGCTTTAACATTCTCACCATAACAACAAAGTGGTAATTAAGTGAAGGATAGGATGTGTTAACTAACATTATTGTGGTAAACATTTTGCAATAAAATAAATGTATAAAATCATCACAATTTTACACCTTAAACATACACAATGTATGTCAATTGTATCTCAGTAAAGCTGGAAGAAAATAGCTCATATTACTCTCCTTTTAAACTTTGTTTATTGGTTTTATCGTTTACATATAATTTTCTCATCTCAGGGCACCTGGGTGGCTCAGTCCATTAAGCGTCTGCCTTTGGCTCAGGGGGTCCTGGGATTGAGCCCCATGTCATTCTCCCTGTTCAGTGGGGAGCCTGCTTCTCCCTCTGCTGCTTCCTCTATTTGTGCTCTCTCTCTCAGTCTCTGTCAAATAAATAAATAAAATTTTTTTAAAAAATTTCCTCACCCTGGACCATCTGGGTGGCTCAATGCGTTAAAGCCTCTGCCTTCAGCTCAGGTCATGATCCCAAGGTCCTGGGATCGAGCCCCGCATCTGGCTCTCTGCTCAGCAGGGAGCCTCTCTCTCTGCCGGCTTCTCTGCCTACTTGTGATCTCTCTCTCTCTCTCTCAAATAAATAAATAAAATCTTTAAAAAAAGTTTCCTCATCTAAATTGTAAACTTCTAAAGAGCAAGGATTTTATCTTCCCTAACTTTATTTTCTAATGCTTATTGTCTTATATAATGAGAAAATGTGTAGCTCTCTCTGTAATAAGTGTGGACTCTGTGGTCAGAAAGACATGGGTTCATTCAAATCTGGGTTGTAATACAAAAGGGCAAGCCTCATTTTTTCATATACAAATTTGGAATAATAAAAGTACCAAAGCCAAGGTTATTACTGAGTTTTTATAACATAAACTATACAAAGAACTTAGTACTTGCCACACAGTACAACATCTGTTAGTGTGGTAACAGTATCTCTTACTGTCATCAACTGGGGGGAATGAAAAAGAGCTCTTCTTAGTTTTGAAAATGATCAAAACTATTAGAGAGGAAATGTACAAAAATGTGAACTGATTACATATAATCTGCTAAAATTCTTTCTCATGCATATGGTGAAATTAGTCACACTTTTTTAAATGGGCAGAATTATATTCTAGAACTATAACGTCTTAGAGACAGCACATTTTCCCCTCACTCAAGCAGATCAGAAAAATGGAGATCCAGGAAACAAAATTGGTTTGTTAAAGAGGCCACCTATCTTTAATGATGTTTCTTTGATGACCCCTTTTAATCTCTGACCTTCATTTCCTCCAATGGTAATCTCTAGCCAACAAAAAAGTAGCCATTTGGAAAAGATTTCTAACTTACTTTATCTGCTCTCCTGTACTTGTTCTTCTATTTCTTTCCCTCATATCTGGGACAGGAGATCTAGCTCATCATTTAATTTGAGCTTCAAAATATCCTTGTGCACTATATAGGGCAGGTATAATTATAGGCAATTTTAAAATGAGAAACCCAGATAGGTTAGGTTAGTTATCCATAGTCATACAGCTGTAGTCACTGGTAGGCAGGATACGAACTTCATTTTTGAACTCCAGATTCAGTGCTCTTCCTATCACTTCAGTCTGGTTTTAAGTTTCAAGACTGCTTAGGCCAGGCCATTATGCAATGGGTAGTCTTCAACTTTGGATGAAAAGTGTGCCTCATGCCATCAAATCTCCAATCGGTTAATAAGCGTCAACTTCATCATAAGCATCATAGTTTTATAACCCAAGGAGAGAACAGCTCAATGAAATGTAACAAGAGAAGAAAAAGGTTTATATATAGGAAACATATTAGCAAAAAAACGTGCTTTGTGGATGCAGCTAAAATAAGTGTCTAAGGTAAGTATCATGTCTATTTGGTTGCTCCTTGGAATTCCATTCCTAATCCAGTGCTATTTGCTTAGGAAAAACATGTTTCCAACGATAAACCCAATTTAAAAAGTGCAGATCTTTTCCATTATAGATCAGTCTATAAAGACACTATTCACTCATGTGAAATACAGGAGTTTTTGATGTTCAATTATCTTGAAGCTTATTCCTAGGAAAATGAACTCTGAGTTTTTGTTTTTATTTTTATTTTTGACCTCTCCCCAAAATGCTGAGTATAAGTTCTCATACCCAAAAAACACTGAGAAAATATGATTCATCGACTTCCTGAAGGTAAACCTTATGGAGCAAAAACACTGTCCAGTTTCTTGGAGGGGCTGGAGTCAATAATTCATCTCCTTGTAGAAACAAGTGAAAAGCAACTCTCAGCAGAGCTGCCTGCTCCCGCTCTGTGTGGTGATTGATGGGGGAGGAAGGAGGTAGTGAGTGCTCCTAAGGATTTCTTGCAGTGTTCGAAACCTAGACTTTATATAGTCTGCAAACCACTGCTGATAGTATGCCAATATTCTGATATATCTTTATATATACACCTTAAAAGAAACATATATAAATTCAGTACTTCGTTAATACTCTGGTGTAAACCACCAATGTGGCTAACTCAAGGAATTAGAGAGCACAAGTCAGAAGAGAGTCGTGTAGCCTACTACTTTTTTTTTTTTTTTTTTTTTTAGCCTACTACTTTTATAGAATCAGAAGGAATAGGTGAAATGTTGAGGCATTACTGTTGTAACTTCACTCCCCCAGTCTTTGTGGACCATAGGTAGGATAGAGTATTGAGATAATGTTCTTTAGCCATAAATTTCAAGTGGAGGGTGTAAAAATTGAGACGATTATATTGCCTCCTTCTGGTAGGTATCCAAAAATATCCTGTTAGATTCGCCATTAGCGATACGCTTGAGAACTGTGGAATGAACAGCTATATAAGGAATGGTAAAGTGCTTGAAGGGCTGGAAATTTTAGGATAAAACAAACCAGATATGTCAGGAGCAGCATCTGTCTCCAGAGAAGGGAATGGATGGCTGATTGTATTACAGGCATTAAGGTAGTCATTTATTAAATGTTAGGCTTCTTAATGTTCCAGAAATTTCCTTTACTTGCCAAAAGTTGAGTCTTCTGTATTGTACTTTTTAATAGACTTGAGATTTAATGTCTACCTCCATCACACTTCTTCTTTGCTTTTCTTACCACTGGGTTCCCTTTTCATTTTCTTCAACTCTCTTATATTGCAAGCACCACAAAACATTTGTCTACTCCTATATATCCTATATGTATATGCATATACATATGCATGCAATCTTTCTATATGCAACATCTGTGTTGAAAAGGTGGTAAGAGAAAGTTTTAACTTCTGTGGTGAATGTCACTAGATACCTCTTTTCTGCAGATGTTTCAAGCCTACCAATCCTTTTGTATTTTTTCATTATCTCTATTAAATGTTAGTGATTTATAGTGAAATTTGCAGAGGTAAATCAGTATCACAGAATAGAGTCTACTCTAAATGCCATGGTTCTGTGATTTAAAAAAAAATCTAAGTGACATTGTCTGTTTTGACAAAAATTTCTTCATTTCTATTGTGGGAAGATAATAGTTGTCAGTTACTTGGAATACATTTTTTTTCTTGTTAGTGGATTTTATCTATGATTTATATTGAATTTCTGAAAAGGAAAAACATGGATTTCACTTGGTTAAGACCAAGAGTATAGGGAAATTACAGAAATGCCAACTCTAGATAATTGCCAGTGCTCAGAGGTCAACTCTATTGATTATGTTTTTCTAGATTTGATACCATATTTTCCTAAGGATGGCATTTTATGGGCCCCAGGGCTTATCATTTTAGAAAAGTTCAGCACTTTATTGTAGATGCTCAAAAGAAGAGAATTATCCCTGTTATTAAACTGAGAACAGTCTGTAAAGCTACCATATTAATTTATGCATGCACTTCCCAATGCTGTAATTAGAGGTGAGAATCACATTCTTAGCAATCAATCTGTTCAACCTGTAATTACCAGTGTCCTGGAAGGATAATATTTATTGCAATTTTTTAAATGGTCATAATATGTGATCAGAGTTACAAATTTTCTGAACTTGTCATGGTTTGGAGTTTCCTGCTTGAGAGTTAAACATTACGTTAGAGACCAAAGCAAAGTTCAAGCTTAGTTAATATATGAACAATTTTCTCTTTGGTTTAAAAATATGTAAGCAGATGATATAGATAGAACAAAATGCCTTGTTCATACAACAGAGAACCTCAGCTATTACAGATAATCAGACAAGTT
This sequence comes from Martes martes, assembly GCF_963455335.1. Lineage (NCBI taxonomy): Eukaryota > Metazoa > Chordata > Mammalia > Carnivora > Mustelidae > Martes > Martes martes. Next base: position 176,261,705 of record NC_137888.1, on the reverse strand, counting down.
TTGTGGTTTGATGTTAACTTGATGTCTCTTTCTAAATTCCTAACAAAGGAATTTAATAAAGGTTCCAACTGTTTGACTTCAAACTCCTGATTATTCAAAGCATCAGTTATAGTCAAGCCTACTGATGCTTTTCAAATAATAGAACCCTTACTTCCAATCTGGAGGGTTATAAAATTTTTTTAATCATGTAAGTAGATTTCTTCCTAAGCCTGGTGAAGATAACTAACAATTATTAAACTCCCAAATTATACTAACCTGGGTAAGCTTAGCTCTTTATAAAGTATTTTGACATTTTTGGTAAGAATCAAATAGCTGACTGGCAGAATCGTTTCTGCCCTGGAAATTAAAAAGTTTTAGTTTGAATCATGTAGGTTCAATGTGTTGTATTTTTTAAATGTATCACCAATGAAACTGTGCTCTTTTGCCCAAATGCGGCCAGATGCCATTTCATCCTGATGTCCCCATAATTTCTAGTACTGTGTGACCACTTAGTCATACTGTGAGAGATGCAAATGTGTTTTTCCAGTTGCTTCTTTCATATTATTTTCCCAATAGATCTGATTTCCACATTGAAACGGTCCACAAAACTTACCAAATTTTAGACCATGGTGTGTTTTGTATCTGGTTTGTCCAACTACTGTGTAGGCTTCTCACCATACCCCATCCCTCTCCCTTCCTTCTTCCCTGATTTTCTTCCTTTCTTCTCAGTGGAAATGAGAGGAAGACATCTGATGTATTTTTTTGTTTCTATGATTATTTGTAATGTTAGGGCCTTCAGATCCAACTTCTAGTGACATTTTTTCAAATATAAAACTCAAAAGACATTGATTTACTCTCAGAGCCTTCTCAGACAGGACGGCAGTCTGTCAGAACAAGGTGTGGGGATCAAAATGGGATGATTGTTGTAGGCAGAGGTCTTCCCCCCACCCCCCAGATAGGGGCAGAACACAATGTGATTCATTATTTTTTAATGATGCTGTCTTACCCTATTTTATTTTGTTAGATAAGCTTAAAATAATTTAGGGTGATCTAAATACTCAGTTTTAATACTTACTTACAGAAGATTGATGGAGAGATTTTTAAAAGCTGAGGTTTTGAAAGTCATGTAGTCTCTTGAAATGAGGGGAGTTTACAACTTCAGCACAGCATTCAAGCCCCCTCCTCAGCACTTGAACCCCCTACAGGACCTGCTGTTTCTCCCCCTTGCTTATCCTTAAATAATATGCCTTCTCTTTCCTTCCTCAACCATTCCTTAGCTCTTTCTCTGCCATTTCTCTGCCTGGAATGCTCTTCCCCAGAGTCTACAAGGCTAACTTCCCACACCACCCTCAAGTCTGTCCTCAAAGATCCATCCTGATCATCTCTTTAATCTTGGAACATTTGCTCCCATCTCACCACAAACTCCTGGTCTTCTCATTCTAATTTTTATTTTTTATTTATAGTACTCATTATCCTATACCCTAGATAATTTGCTTATGTATTATATTTATCATGGATTTCTTTAACTCCCATGTGAAATGGTCACCCTCGTAGGGATGGTGATACTTGTTTGAACTCTTCACCAGTGTATTTTAATCACCGAGGACAGTGTTTGAGACACTGCAGGAGCTCAGTAGATATATGTTGAATGAATCGATCATTTTCTGTGACCTACTTCATATGGTTCATTTGTCTCCATTGCAAAGCAGTGCTGTAAAAGATACTCACATTGTCTTAATTATTTTTTTAAAGATTTTATTTATTTATTTGATAGACAGAGATCACAAGCAGAGAGGAAGGCAGAAAGAGAAGGGGAGAAGCAGACTCCCCACAGAGCAGGGAGTCTGATGCGGGGCTCGGTCCCAGGACCCTGAGATCATGACCTGAGCCGAAGGCAGAGGCTTAACCCACTGAGACACCCAGGGGCCCCAGTTTACTTAATTATTTTTAAAAGTTAGTGTGAAAGCATAGATTTTGACAAAGAGGAAAAAATAATTACTGAGGACCAAAGAGTAGTTATCACAAATGTGATGTGATAGTTCAGTTTATATTGTCAGCTCCAAATCACAAGAACATTCAGACACCTGCTTTGTTTTTTGGAAAGAATACTATTAGAGAAATGTGTTTATTGTAGTAAAAAATTTTTTTTAAACATTTTAACACCAATAAAATTGTAGGTCACCAAAATAGTGTCTGAGCAGAAACAGGTGTGTTGTGAAAGTTTTGTAATGATGCACATCTGAAATAAATGGAAGATTTTGATTCCTTAAAGAATAGTTGAAATGTTTCGACCAGAGTAGCAAGTAACTTGTGTTTTCCCTATTGGAGTATTTTTTTCCAAATTGCAGATGCTGCTGAAAATGAATTTATCATTTTTTTAAAAACTTACAGCTGTGAAACTAATTTTATCTCTTCTAAACTACACTCTAGTTTATATTCAAATGAAGTCTAAATAAATATAATCTTTTAACCTGAAAATAAATTAAGTTTATAGAATGATATCTTTTGAGACCCAGTGATTTTCACTGTAAACACACAATTAATAGGCATTCTCCCAATAAATGCAACTTTATCTGGCATTATATTTGCTGAATGAGACAAGAATATTAAAGAGCTATTGATGGGGGAGAAATGTTCAATAGCAATCTGAAGTTTACCTTATGGAGGAAAAAAATGGTTTTCTTTGAAGAATGGGAGAGATTTAATTAAACATAAAATAAGGAAACGGTTACTTTCTATTAAAATTTAAAAGGTTAAGACAGTAAGTACATAGCAGTCCATGACTCCATTTTTTTCAAATTCTCACTTCATTTGCATCATACAAAGCAGGTAAGTCATGCACCCTCCACACCCCAAAGTGGATGACAGAGATATGTGTATAACATAAAAGAACATCTGTTAGTAGGTCTCTCATGAAGAAATGGGAAGGGCAGAAGCTTCCTTCTTTCAGAATTAATTTGATAATGAGAGTTCTTTCTGAAATCTCAGATGACTCAACACAGAATAGCACAGAATGTCAAAGCGTAAAGGGAATTTCCAATGTAAATTAATAGGCTGATGGTAATAAGTAGATGCAGCATTAATTCCTCCTTTTCTAATTGCTAATATAATCATAATACAGTAAGACAATATGGGAACACATGAAAGTAAAAAAAAAGAAAGAAAAAGGACAGGTCTGCTTATTATTTCAGTATGAGGTACAGCAGTAAATTTGAGGCAGAGGGAAAACTCAGTTGTTGTTGAGTTTTGTTTTGGTTGTTTTTAATCATCTTTCTACTGAGGGAATTGCTCTATTTCCAAAAATGAGTTCTTAAAAAAAGAAAACTACAGTCTGTACTTTGAAATCAGGTGCAATTATCCTATTAGCAATTGAAACCTTTCCAAAATTAGGAGAGGCTTAGTTTTAACTTCTTAGGTCTAAAGTAATGGGATTGACTACTCACCAGTAACTAGAATGCATTTACTGGGACGGTTTAGTTCCACAGTCCTGTGGGTGTAATCTCTAATTCAGAATCATCAGGGAAGATCTATGGAAAATTTCTGGCTTACAGTGATTTTTTTGTGCTTAATTTCAATAAGACCCAAAGGGAATCTAAAATTTGCTTTGAGTTCCCTAAGTGGTGATTGGAAGTAAGGTTCTCCCATTGATAGACATATCCTTTTCACAAAGATTTTTTTGTTGTCATATATAATTATCTCAAAATAGAGAGTTGATTGATGTTATTTGAGGAGATGGGGAGTTTATTAGAGGAAAGGAAACATGTTTTTGTATATTGAGTTATTATTCGTAAATTGCTCAGTGCCCCACTTCTTAACTAATTATAAAAAAGCAAGAACCTATAAACTAAGTAATATTAAGATATCAATTACTAATATTGTATTAAAAATTTTATATTACTCTTTCCAAGATTGTTTGCATCTTCAAACAGAATGTCTAGAGGTAAAAATATTTTAATTTATCTAACGAGTCTCTAGATAGTGATACAAGTGGCAGCCACATTCAAATGGATACTGCCTTTCAAATCAAATACCATAGTGCAATTTCTATTATGCTCATAATGAGTGTCTTTCTAAGGTATTAAAATGAAACTTCTCATTAGTTTCTGGTTGTAGATAATGTAAAGTGAGGACCCTCTACCCTATGTCTCTCACAAATTGACTATAAACCCTGAACAGTATACATGAATCAATTATTTGAGGACTCTTCCAAGTAAATATATTCATAATAGCCAAAAGATAGAAAGCTGGATGAACAAATAAAGAAGATATGTTATATTTATACAATGGAGTATTACTCAGCAATAAGAAGAGTGAAATTTGTCATTAGTGGCAACATGGCTGAACCTTGAGAATATTATGCTAAGTGAAGTAAGTCAGACAAAAACATATCACACCATTTCATTCATGTGTGTAATCTAAACAAAGAAACAAAACAAAACCCAAACTCATGGGCCCAGAGAACATTTTGATGGTTGCCAGAAAAATGGGGGGCAAAATGGATGAATGGGATTAAGAAGTACAAACTTCCAGTTATAAAATAAATCAGCCATGGGGCCATAATGTCCAGCATGGGAAGTATAGTCAATGACATTGTATTAACATTGATGAACATTGTAAGGTGACATCCGGTAACTAGACTTACTGTGTTTATCATTTGTAATGTATACAGATGTCAAATCACCTAAAACTAATATAGTATCGTATGTCAGTTATACTTCAGTAAGTTTTGTAAAATGGTTTAAGAAAGTAAATCTTGAGGGGTGCCTGGATGGCTCAGTCAGTTGAGCGTCCCACTCTTGATCTCAGCTCAGGTCTGACCTTGGGATTGTGAGTTCAAACTCCACTCTGGGCTCCAGGCTGATTGTGGAGGCTGCTTAAAAAAAAGGAGGGAAGAAAATTAAGGCTTGAATATACAAGTGCTGACAAATCATGCAAGTGGAAACATTACTGTAAACAAATGTGACAAGAGAATGAAGCCTGTGATAATCACAGAGATACAGATTCAAAAGAAAAAGACACAAATAATTTAAGGATTTAAAATTAAAGTTAGAAATTCACTACAGACAAAATATTTGCTGTGAAGAATAAGGCAGAAATATGCTTATGTTGAGCAAAATTGTCCATCTGTCTCTCTGTTGCATTCAAAAACCAACCAAAGACTTCTTGCTTCCTAATGAATATGGAAGACTGAGCTGGCATTAGTGAGAGCAGACAGCAGTGGTGAATGCAATTCAGTAACTCGTGTCATATGTCATGTAATATGACCTTACTGTCCACATATTTCTTTTAATTTGCATTGCTTTACTTGATGTTGTTAGGTGAAATTCAGCACTTCTAAAATACTCTAGGTTATTCATGATTCTGTTAATAAGAGATCATAATTCTGGATATGAGACTGGTATGTGAAGATAGAATCGACTTGTTGGTTGTCCCCCTCAGTCCATTACTCCTTATTCTCTTAAGAATTTTCCATTTGGGATCCTGTTTGTTCTGGGGAAGCTGAATCTATCTCTGGGACCTGGGACCAAGTCCGAGCCAGTTACCACATTCCATTCCCCTGGCCACAGAATTGGAGCAGCAGAAGGTATATAATTCTGAGCTGATCCAGTCCAAGTGAACCTTTGAATATGTGCTCAGGTTGCTGAGACAAAAATACCCTCTCTACTGCTGATATGATATGAAGGAATGATTTTGCATCCATGAAACCTGTTAACTACCATTATGATGGTGAGTGACTTAACGTGACATCAATGCTGAAAACAGCTGAGTAGAGAGATTGACAGAAATCAGTCACTTGAAGATAACAAGCCTGTCCTAAATCCAGCTCCCTCTTCTGCACTTTTCAGTTACATAAACCATTTAAGTTCCTTAAGTGCTAAGCCAATATGAGCTGGTGTTCTATAATAAATAACAGTATCATACCTGTTCCAGAAGGAAAACTAATGCTTTTTTTGTGATAGGCAGAATAATGGCCAAAGAAAGATATCCACCCTCTAATCCTTGGAACCTGTAAATAAGTTGTTTTATGACAAATGAGGAATTGAGATTGTAAGTGGAACTAAGATTGTAATCATCTGACCTTTAAATGCAGAAATTAACCTGGGTTATCAAGATCGGCTCGAAGTAATCACAAGCATCCTTAAAATTACAAGGAAGCAAAAGATGAGTTAGAGTCAGGGTATGCTAAACCCCCACACTCAAGTTTAAGCAACTGCTATTCTACTTTCTGTTTTTATAAATTTGCTTACTCAACACATTTCATGTAAGTAGAATCATACAATATGTGGTCTTTGTGACTGGCTTATCTCACTTAGTGTACGTTTTTCAATCTTCCCCCATGCTGTAACATGTGCCAATACTCATTTATTTTCATAGCTGAATATTATTCCATTGAATAACACATTTGTTTCCTCTGGCTGATATAACAAGTTACCAGAAATCTAGTGGCTCGAAGCAATATAAATTTATTATCCAACAGTTCTATTGATTAGAAACTCAATATAAGTCTCACCTTGTTAAAATCAAAATGTTGGCAGGTCTGCATTCCTTTCCAAATGCTGGGGAGAATCCACATCCTTGTCTTTTCCATCTTTTAGAGACCTTCTCCAGTGCTTGGTTTATGGCTTCTCTCCAATTTTCAAAGCCAACAAAAGCAGGTGGCATTCTCACATGGAGTTTCTGTGACTGCCTCTTCTCTCTCCTCCTTCCAAATATAAGTAGCCTTGTGATTACGTTGGGCGTCTTGATCTTTCAGGGTTAACCTCCCCATCTCAAAGCCCATAACTTATTCACATTTGGAAAGTCCCTTCTGCCGTGTAAGATTACATGTTCACAGGTTCCATGGATTAGGGTGTGGTCGTATTTAGGGGTCTTTATTCTGCCTACCCCATTTGGATATGCCATATTGATTTATCCATTCATCAACTGCTGGGCATTTGGACTCTTTCTACTTTTTGATTATTATAAATAATGCACTTGTGCATTTCATGTGCATATGTTTCCATTTCTCTTTGGCATATACTTAGGACTGAAATTGCTGGGTCATGTGATGACTCTGTATTTAACTTTATGAGAAGCTGCTAAACCGTTTTGCAAAGAAGCTGCATCATTTTACATTCCAGCAATGTATGAAGATTCCAGTTTCTCCACATCCCCACAAACAATTGTTATTTCCTGTGTTATTTGTTGTAGCCATCCTCACATTTTCTTTTCTAATTAGTATTTGGATGGTAAATTTATTTCCATTGTTTCACCTTCAACCTATGTATTTGTATGAAAGTGGTTTTCTTGTGAACAGCATTAAAATGCAGCTTATATCACATTATGTTTGTACCTATACCATAGCCCTTGGTAATATTAATTTAATTTTAGTATTTATTCTATATTAATATTAATTTAATATTCTAATATTAAATTTTAATATGGATTTTTATAACAAATTTTTGAGAGTGAAGTTTTTGAAAATATGCAAGCCTTCACAAATTTGCCTGTCATCCCTGCTCAGGGACCCTACTACTCTTTTTCTACCATTCCCATTTTAGTGTATGTACTGCTAAAGTGAGCATTCTTATAATAATGTTCTTACTTGCTTAGAGCCCTACTAAATTATAGGCCTTGTGAGGGCAGAGATAATATCTATTTATAATTGTCTTCCCTAGCTTTGTACAGTAAGTATTTGCTGAATGAATACATGAAACTTTATAGATTTTCACTGTACACATATTGTTCAAAAGGCTTATCCGATGATTGTCGATTGGCTCTCAATTATTTTGTATTGGAGGGACAGCTCAGAGTATTGGTTATACACTTGAAAGGGGACTGGATTGAACTCACTTTTTTCCCAGAAGGTGCTTAGTTAACCTTTCAATTCCATCAGTTTCCAACTGTTTACTAATCCAACAACAATTCTTTCTCCTAAGTCAAAGTTCTTTTTAGTCTAATATTTATGCGATCTTTTTCTGAACTGGCTTGACATCATGCTCATTTAATATTGTACTGTTCTACTCTACATGATGCCTTTTGATCAACTAAACATTCTATCTAATAGATGTGTCAGTAAAAAGATAGCTCGTCAGTTGCAGTAGACATAAATTTGGCACATGATTGACACTGTTCACACACAGAGGAAGAGGTATCAAGTGAATTTGTGTCATGGCATCATAATGCAAAACAGCAAAGTATTTTAAAAGAATATATTAAAAATTTTAGATATGGCAATAGCTGGAGTTCTAAAGAACATTTCATAGACGTTAAATCAAGATCTTTGTTGCTTTGGTGTTTCAGTCTGCTTGAGGATTCGTCAAAAGTAATTTACAGTTAGAGGATCTGTTTTCATATTATACCGTGGAAGGAAATATAATTTAGTTTTAAAAATTAAAAATATGGACAAACCCTAGATTCTTAATCCTGACTCATTAGAAAAGACTTAAATGCAAACAGCCAATGGTTTTTAATTATTTGGAGAATAGATATTGCAAGCTTCGCTATTACCTAAATATAAAATCTGTCTTTAATATCCTAGATTAAGTGGAATAGTTGATTTAAAAAAAAATAGGTATGGACTGTGTTTCACTGAAGAGAAATTACTTTGAATTGTTTCTAGGTCTTTTCTGTTTCTCTCCCTTTTCACCCAGCTCCTGTTAAAATTCCTTGAAGATAGGAATCCTGTCTTTTGGTTGTTTGGTACTTTCACAGCAGTGAAAATCATAACATGCATACATAGTAAGTGCTGATAAATGTTATTTGAAAGCATGCTGCTTCTCTGACAACTTCTGTTCTGCCCTTGCCCGGATGCCTCTTCCAACACTCCTCTTCCTATGGCTCTATTTCTTGTTCAGTCTTTGCTCAGATGTCATCTTGTCATGTGCGGCTTTCTTTACCATGTTGCGTGAAATCTCAGTTGCTTTCTCCCTTGTCCATTGCCCTACCTGACTTTTCTCCACTTAAGAAATAAAACTCTGATTTTTCTGTGGGCAGAATAAGAAAATGTGTAAGAAATTCTGACATATTTTTAAGCGTAATTTTAATTTGTATTATGATGGTAACATAAGCTTTTGTGAAAAATTAGAAGTTGTAGAGATAAAAGAAAAAGTACATTTTTATCCTGCAGTGACATAAACATGCTTAACATTTAAGTTTAACACTCCCCAGGGATTTCTTTGTAAATATTAATTTATTTTGTTTTCTACTTTCATTTCTGAAGATCAGAACGCAAAACATCTATTTAAATTTTGAATTTAAATGACAATAGAATATATCATTACTTTTAACTATTTGAAGATTTAAAAAATTAAAAAGATATATAATGTGTGAAGACAATTCAAAATGATATATTGACTGTTATCAATATGCTTTTCTGTAAAAAGTAAAAATAGCATCAAATTTTCCTAAAGTGCATTAGGAGAAAGATTTTAACATTTATTTAATTGATACTGATGCTTAGATGGATATTTTTAAATTTTATTTTCAATTGACTAAGTAATGATAAAAAATTTATACAAAATGAAGTTTTGCCATATTTTTGCTTTTGTCTTCTATAAAGTATGGATTACATAATTCCAATTTTAAAAATCCATAGAATAAAATTAACCTGTACAATTTGACATCCTTAAGGTCAACAGATACAGAGACCAAAGATTTTGTGGCATGTTTAATTACTAAAACTGACATAGTAACTTTCTGATTAAAATATTATTTCTCTCTTAGCATTGGTTTTAGGAGATAGAGTTCAGGCCAATATGGAAGTGGGAATGAGAATGGTTATGATGATGTTTTGGCTATATGGTGCCAGTGAGAACTTTAAGATTTCCTTAATCAAACTCCTTTTCTTGTCTAATTCAAGTCTGAGTATCTTCTATGGATGCCAACACCTACTTTGCAGAATTGTTATGAAGACTAGAAATACATACCAGTCAGGAATTAAGCACAATGCACATAGTAGACAACTCAGCACACGGGGACTTATTATCTGATGCATTCATTTGCAAGTTTTACTGTTTGCTCATACACTACTCTAAATTTGACTCCCTTCCTTCCTTCCTTCCTTCTTTCCTTCCTTCTTTTCTTCCTTCCTTCCTAAAAATGCTTCACCAACACAAGTTCTCAGCAATTACTTATCCTTTAAAGGAAAGCGGAATACTGCCTATAATATCTAGCTTTTCTAACTGAATATGTGGCAGAGATTGTTCTTCATGTATCTTCCTCCTGTGAAACAGAGATAATCTAATCTGTTTTACCTACAGCAATATAGGTAGGTGGTAAAGACAGAAGATAATACTTGCAAACAGCTTTCAAAAATCTAAAATATTTAGAACTGCCTTTTTGTTTTACACGTTTTATCAGAGGTTACAAATTGGTAACCCTAACGGGGACCCTAAGACTCTTTGTTTGACATGCATATGCAATCTCTTTCAGAAGGAGTCTGTGTTCTCCAGTTTATCATACTCTTTATAACTCCTGTGCTGTTAGGCCATTTTATTAGTTTTTATTAATTTACATTTCCATTTGAATTATTACCAAGGTGAAAAATGAAAACTGATTTTGTGGAAACATCAAGTCATTACTTTATGAAAACAGGTTTGGGTTAGCACATCCCCAAGGTCCTTTTAGCACTATCAGCCAGTGTCACATTGTTACTTTCAAGAGGAACTTGGAAGGTTTGTGAATTTGATTAGTAAAATATACAAAATTGCCTCTTTCTTTCCAGCATGTTCTTTAATTATGAATGTAGGTAATAAATCATAGTAGTATTGGTAGTACCTACACGCCATCACTACTAGAAGTATTTTTGCATCGTAATACACATTTCATAGATATCTTGAATACTGCTCATCTTTACTTTGAAATTAGAGTTGTTGTGAAACCCACTGCTAGATTGTGTTATCTAATGTGGTTATTCAAGAACATCCATTGCGATATCACAAATATGTCCTAATACTATTCTGATAATTTTATTTCAGAATAATTTGTTTACTTTGTATCTTTTGTAATCCAATGTGTTTTACTTCTTGCACTTAACAACATTCTCCTGAGAAGTTTCTTGGCAAGAGAGAAACAAAATAAGAGAGACAACAAAACAAAAACTGACTCTAAAACTGTGTTTCTTTATCTAAACAAAGTTTTTATTAGTGTAAAACAATATATGTATCAATTTGGTACTGTCATATATCTTTTATTTTCAGTGAAAGAAAACATATTGGAAATTATTATCTCCCAATTGCAAAATTATTTCCTTAGTAAATGTTTCTTTACTTAACAGCACGTTTCTCACAAACACATTTATATGCACATTTTGTCTTTTAACACACTTAGCTAAAAGAAGCACAAAATGCTTTAAAATTATGTATTAAGAATTCATTACACCCATCACTATATTTGCATAGACTTGAAAACAACAAAATAGCACCGCAGAAATCACTTACAATGTGGCTTTTGAAAATCTGGACAAAATATTCAACTGTAAAATTTTAAAATAGTAGGCCTGGATTTTGATGAGTCTGCTACTTCAAAAATACAGAGTTGTTCTCTGCTGCAACAGCCCAATTTACGTTTTCTACATGTTCGTGTACCAAGCAGTGTTTTAACCTTCATGTCAGCTGCAAGCTTGTACAAAAAAGCAGTCACTCCAGACATACCAGGAGCTTCTTTGTGTTATTGGTACGATCAGTGTGATGATATTCTGTTCTGTGGTTTTTGTCTGATCAGAGGGTGGGCATGGATTATTCCTCTGCTGAACAAATGAAGTTTTTTCTCACATGCTTCTCTGAGAACTGATTATCAGAACTCTTTTGAAAGAGCAGTATGACATTAAAAAATAATCAAGCCATTCAAAGATGGTTGAATTACTAAAGGATTTTATTTAAACTATTGTAATATTACCCTCCCCCCCACAAGGGTAAAAAAAGGAAAATCAGTAACTATGGAGAAAGTATTCAGATATTGTAATTTTATATCCCCAGCCTGAGTTTCTCCTTTTAACAACATATCCTGTATAGTGTCTAAGAGAACAGTAATATTTTATACATTAATAATATTTTACCTATTAACAGTAATGCCCACCATTCATGTTAGGTTATAAAACTTCAAAATGTGGTGATCTTTCTTTTAGCCCATCATTCCAATACAACATTGGAATGGTTCATTGGTGAATGGATCTAGAGAGTATCATAGGGCCAGGAGGAATTGAGACAGGGAAGGAAAGGGAGCCAATAAATAGGCTACACAGTGGCTCAATACCCCTGGAAAATTCTGGAAGAGAGTGTGGGAAGCATGTCAGAAGCTGGGATAGTTGTTTCCCTGCTCTCATCCATCATGGGCTTAGAGCTACTCTGGAGGCATTAATGCTACTGTGTTTGTCACTTTTTATGGGTCTCATGCACAGATCAACAGAAGAGGAAGCCCTCAGGGGTAGACTTTCAAGTTACAGGATAAGGCCTTCTATACCTGCAGGACTGATGAGCACAAAGAAGTATTGTGCCTCCTACAATTGCCATACTAGGACATGATGAAGATAATTTTTTATGTGAGTCATAAAAAAGAAGTTACGTGAGATTAGGAGAGAAAATCTCATAGCAATTCTGAGAAAAATGGACTAAAAATTAAGAAAATTTACCTTCCAGTGCTTCTTTAATTTTTGTGGTTATCATAATCATTAAAGTTGTCCACATATTATTTAAAACAAAAAACTCTTGGGAGAAGTTAAGTGGAAGTTACAGGACAAATACATGCAAGGAGGAAAGAAAAAAGATGAAATTGCAATAGTGAAAGAAAGCAGAATGTGCTCAGTCTCCCACAGTATTTCAGCACAGAAGGCACGAAACAAAAACCAAGGGCAGATATCTCATCCTTCACTCCCACCATGAAGAACATACACTGTGAAAATTAACAGCCTTTTGCTTCATCAGAATGACAATCATACAGACATACACATACACTTGCACTTTGGAAATAGCCATATATATATATATATATATATATATATATATATATATATACATGAAATTTCAGAAAGAAATTATTCATTCTACAGCCTCCATTGGAAAATGCCTGAGAATTACAGAAAATTTTTCACTGTGAGTTAATAGTTTGTTTTGATTCTTTTCCTCTGATAAGAACATAAACTCTGAAATCAGGAACTTACATGTGTGTTTTTTTTAATCATTTACTAATACAATGCTTGCTATATAATATTTATTCTGTATGGGATAGTTGAATGAGTGGATGTAATTGAATGTGTTAAATGAAGTCGTTTCTATAATCTAGTGGCTCTTAAAGGGGGATAATGGGAGATGATCCTCCCCTTCCCCTGCCATTTGTCAGTGTCTAGAGAGATTTTTGGTTGCCACTGCAGGATGGAGGTTGTTACTGGTACCGAGTGAGTAGAGGCTAGGGATGCTGCTGAACGTCCTACGAAGTACCGGACAGTCTCCACGACAAAGAACTGTCCATCTCAGAATGTCAATAGGAGTAGACTCCTGAAACACTCCTGTAATACCTATCAGTGCTTGGTCTGCCACATATTCTAGTCACACATTATAAAATGTCCTATTAGTCAAGAACGAGGACATTGCTCTTTTGTCCAATAATACTCTCAACTAATCACATATAAAGTCATCTGATTCATTTCAGGGTTAATATGTCTGCCTGGAGTTTGGGTTTCTCCAGAAACTAACCCAGAGACAAGGAGTCCCACACAAGTGGTTTTTGAGAGGTGATCATTGGAGATACCAGTAGGAAGTAGGAAATCGAGGAAGGGAAAAAAGATAAGCCCGTTAACAGTGTGACATTATCAAGATTTTTACCGCTGTGGGCGACGTGAGCTGGGTCCTACTGAAGACCCTGGGAGACAAGAGTCCAGCTCAAAGGTATCCCAACTGAGAGGTGAGGATGTAGGGTGTATATTCACCAACTCTCTTTCATCATTGGCTGGCGGCTGCTTTTAGGAGCTTAAACTCTGAAGCACTTCTGGCTTGCCCTCCCCCCAGGTTGAGTACACTCTGTGGGCGGATAAAGACGTTAGGTAGAGAATCGCAGATGTTCCTATTAAGCAGCCTTTGGTGTGAAAAGGTAAGGCCAAGAGGATATGGCAGGCAGGAACAGCCACTACTTCATCACGAAAGGGCAAGTTTATGAGCAAATATGAGTTCACGTAGATAATTAAATAATTAAGATGGTTTACAGTGAGTTTTTACTAAATTTTGCTCTTTGGAGACCAAGTACTCCTGGATCCATATTACTGTCCTTTTGATAGAATCACAGAATCGTAGAATCACAGAATCACAAAGCCTTTCAGTGTGTCTAACCCAACTGCCTCCATAACTTGGACAAACAGATATTTAGGTTCATTGTAAGCATTTTTGCCCCTCTGCTTTCTAACCACTTAATTAATTTAATTGATCCCAAATCAGAAATAGTCGGTTTTCTTCTGTATTTTTACCTTTTCTTATGGATTAATGAACGTCAAACTGTCCTTGATATGTAGATCTAGTGCTTTCAGAAATACCTTGACATTAATTCTTGATTTATTTTTGGAAAAATACAGTAAATCCAAAAGAATTAGCAAAATTTTATTCAGAAAATGGTGTTTGAAAGTTTCCATATTTTGTGTACGTTTGTAGTTTAAATATTAATGAAAGCTTTCCATTAAATACTCATTCCAAATAGGTGTGTGATACTAATTTATAAGGAAATACAAAATTAGTTTTATAGAAACTTCTAAAACTAGTATAAATCAGCCCTCAATGCAATATTCATCTCTGTCCACACATTATATTAAAGTGTGCTAAAATGTATAAATTTAACCCTGATACATAAGAGCTGAAGGCTCTTTTACATGATTTATGGGATCACTGAAGGATTTATTTCTCCTCCCCAGTCGTTTTTCTACCATCGTCTCAAGATTTATATTATCCAATCAGGTAAAGACCACTTTCAACCCCATTTGAATAACTGCTGATAGGTCATAACTTTTCTAGAAAGGTATATCAGATACTCTAGTGATGTTCTTTGATTTGACAAATCCTGAACAGGAAAAGTTCGGCTGCTGAGATTGTCAACATCAATCCATTCTTCCTGTTCTTACAAGTCTCTTTTAAGTCTCAAAACACAGAAAGGGAACTGTATATATCAACTTCTCAAGAACTATTACCAAAAACAAAAACAAGTTACCAAGAAAACTTCAATTTATTTTAAATATAATTTCAGGAAAGAATATTAATATAGATGATTTTACAATAGTTGCAACTGTTTATGCTATCATGCCACAAATGAATTGTCATTCATTTTAAGTTTATTTTTTTCTTCAAAGCTTAATTCGATGCAATATAATTTTTTTTAAGATTTTCCTTTTTAATTTGACAGAGAGAGATCACAAGTAGGCAGAGAGGCAGGCAGAGAGAGAGGGGGAAGCAGGCTCCCTGCAGAGCAGAAAGCCCAATGCGGGGCTCAATCCCAGGATCCTGAGATCATGACCTGAGCCAAAGGCAGAGGCTTAACCCACTGAGCCACCCAGGCGCCCCAGATGCAACATAATTTTTGTGCACAGTTGCATTTATCTCACATTTTATTCACTATTAATATTTATGTCACTCTGTAGAGAGTTAACAGAAGGCCAGAACAGGAGACAAGGACCTTTTACACACTTCACATGTTATCTTATAAATATTTTATATAAGGTTGATTTAAGATGGAAAATTTGGTACTATTAAAACCATCAAAAATATTACTTAAGACAGTTAGATCGTGCATTGGAACTGCTTTTCAAATACTTCATGCCAATTATGTTACCGAAGAGATTCTAACACTATGAAAGACACTAGTGTTAATGATGTTTTACAGAAATATATTTCTTGAAGAATTAATTTATATATTTAGACAGTGAATCTGGCGTGAGTATGCCCTAGTTCCATTTGTGAAACATGGATTCCGTTTGGTATCTTTGACAAAGTGTTATAGCAATCAACCTGGTTTTTATTTAGCACTTGAAAGGACAATCAGCCAAATTCTAATCTCAGATGTGTGAACTTATCACATATTTCACGAAATATGCCGCTTTGCAGTATCAAAAATGGATTCGAGGCATTTATGGCAAAGCAGAGTACGAGAGAGGCACTTGAGGGTGGATGAATTCATTTTCAGGGAATGAACTTGGGACTTGACTCGTGCCTTCAAGAACCGAGAACACATGACGTTTATTTCTCTCTTCGTGTTCCAGTCAGTTCCGGAAATCTTATCAGTGGGCAGAAGCGGGAGGCTAACCACTGTGCGTGGGAAGGATAGAGAGCTGCAAAACTGGGAAGCCACAGATTACCTGAGAATACTCGGTGCACAGATGGGTTTGTTTTCCTTCAGCGATCCCTGGTTGAACCAGACATTGGTCATTTGCCTTCTCCCACATGGCTCTTCATGGAATTCAGTTATGCTTCTTTTTACAGTGAGTTTGTATCCTGCCAAATACGACCACTATTTCTTATACAGGCTTCCTTAATTTGATTCTTTCCTCTCACTTTCTGCACCTCACTCTGAATAACACTATAACATTAGGAGTTGGCAGAGAACCTTTAATATTTATACAGTTCAGTCAACCTTCTAAGTCTCTGGTCTTCCATGAAAGGCAACCCAAAATATTTCACCCTTGGTGGCCTCTCCATGGAGTCTGAGTGAAACTTAGCTGTATCATTAAGAGAAATATTTACTACAGGGACTCATATCTTGTACATTTTAAATTTTACATTTTGTAACGTGATCATCTGTTCTATACATCCTATTTCCACTCTATTGTATATAATCATGTTTAGTTAAATGCAGATTTTTGACAAGTTCTAATGAAATACCCACCTGTCAATTTTTTACCTTTTTTTTTTTTTTTTTTTTACTGGAGCTATGGCTCTTAAACATTATTATTTAACATGATTAATAATATCTCTTTTGGATGTAGGCTACATTCTCATAGACACTTAACTATTCTGAGGGAGGTTGCTTTATTTTTGAACAGGCAGTTCAATTGACACTGACACTATGCAGTTCAAAAATATGTATATTTAGTCCCCTTTCACTTTGAAGAATTACAATCTTTAAATGCATTTCTTTCTGTTAAGAAGAACAACTACACCTGAAGATCACGTCCCATAGGCATACCAAATCCCAGCCTTTACCGTACACTACCTATATTGAGTGGATAACTTAAAACATACACACTCAAATGTATTCTTTTTCTTCCCTACCAGAATATAATATCTGGTTCAAATATCTCGCCTGCAAGAGAGTCTCAAACATACATATTTGATGTGTTTTATTGCAACTAGCCCTTGTCACTCTGCAATAAGATCCTGGGCATCATGTAGTAAAGACTGCAGATCAAGGACAGATATGAGTGAGAGGGATCAACATTAACTTCTAAGTGCGTCCAAAGAAGATCAAGGTCCTTTACTAATCTTAGCCTTGACTTTTCCATTGACTTATTGTGTGATAGGGAGAAGAGTGCAGTTGTTTCTTCTGACATTTTACAAAGGGGTCCTACATCTTTGAGGAATATTTAGAGTTATCATGTGATAATGTCTACATTTCCATAAATAATGTTGCTATAAACATTAAACATTGAAAAAAATTAACGTTCGGACTAGACCAAATTCATTCATGAAGCTGTTGTTAATGTTTTTATTATTATTTTATTATTGTTATTCAGGTTTAATACATAGAAACCATGGGCCCTTTTAAAGTGCATTTGCATTCCTCTCATTTAACATCACCAGAATGAATTTCTGAATATGAGACATAGTTACTTAATGGTTTATAATATAAAATCCAATGTGTACAAAATTAGTCAGCAGCGGCAGTTGGATGATCCTGTGGCTGATAAAGACTCATAGAATATTTAAAAATCTACTAAAGATACTGAATTTTTTGCTAGAATTACATATTTAATATCTTGCTTTCGTTGATGAATCCTTCCTTCTCTAATCCATTATTTTGGCCAAGTTTCTTTTGATTTTTATTTAGCATAACATGTCATTAAACTGTGAACATTTGTTAAATGATTAGAATTCTACAAATACTTATTGAGCCCCTACTGTATGCCCAATAACCACAGAAGGCACCGAGTAAGTACCTAACTCACAAAGATACCCATAAGAAGCCATTCCTGACCTCAGAATCTCATGGTTTATTCAAACACTCACAATCTATGATATGACAAGTCATGATTAAAGAATAAAAAAGGGGAGGGGGACTACTTATGGCACAACTGTGAAGCCCAAAGAATAAATCATCAAAATTCTTGGTGATCCATTTTCTCAACCAATATGTATTGAGTACTATATGTACCAGGTCTTATTCAAAATACTGGAAAAGTGTCAGTGAACAAAACAGACAAAATCCCTGTTCTGGTAAGGCTAACATAGTAGTACGGGGAGATGGAAAATAAATTGTAAGTATACTTATAAATAAGTATCATAAATAAGTAAATTATGTAGTATGTAACATTTGACCACTTCCCCCCTTGAAGGCAAATAAACTTTTTTATCCTGGTAAAGGGACATATTTGGGGACATTAAAAAAAAACTCTTTAAGTCACATTACTCATGTTGAATATCCAAGTATTTTTGAAAAACATAAAGTAAGTTCTAGGTTGACTTCCCTAAATCTCATGCTTTATTGCTACTAAGATGCACATATCTTCACATATTTAGTGGGTCTGAAAACAATGTATCAATTAATCAATAGGTTGTAGCATCCGTTGTCAACTGGACAGCAGGTGCAATGAAAGTTGGCACCAGCTAAGCATGCACAAACTTGGATTTCATTCATGGTGGCGTGATTTCATTCATGGTTCAACCATTATCTTACCATGGGCCTTTCAGCTAACACAGCATTAATGAACCCATTAAAGAAAAAAAATGTGAATCCTGGTCATGATTTAAAATCTTTCATTAATCGCTGGATTTTCCATTTTATCATGAAAATAATTATTTTCAAAGGAGGGAAAATTTTTCTGATATTTAAAAGCCATCACAGAAGAGATCATCTGTTTGGATTTTACACATGAACATTCCATGATCAGCAGGTGAAAAAGAGGCCATCTGCTACAATTAAAGTAGGAAGGTTTCATTCAAATAACTAAATAATTCCTATAAGCTATCAGCAGGAGAATCAAAAGTCAGTGCATTAGCCCTTTTTGTTATTCGGAGTAGTTCAGTGAGGTTTCTGAAGACCAGGATGTCTTTTTATAAAGATGCATTCTTGCGCAATTTGGAGTTGTTTCTTTTCCACTACTCTGGGTTTTTTTAAAAGTGTATTCAATTTATAACAATGACGTAGTTTTCTCTGTAATTCCATTATGTTTGCATAGCTGCTACTCTGTTATGCATACCAGGTAGACTTAAAATTTTCCACCCCTGTTAGGAGGATGGTGAAATGCCATTGTCTAACAGCATGGCTGGAGAGAAACAGAAGGGGTGGTGAAGAATTGAACACATGCCTCAACCCCTGCTTGGTATCTGTCACATTTCAGTCTCTATTCACCTTTCAGGTCTCTCTTTCAACCCTCTTGCGCCCTCTCCCTCCTCTGCCCCGTGCCAAAGTACACACAGAGTGAGCAATATTTTTATGTTAAGAACGCAAAGGTAGGGAAGAGAATGGTTTTTGCTATACATTTTTGGTGTGTTGGGAAAAGGAAAGAATTCTTACTGGTGTTTCTCAAATAATGCCCAGTGGTAATTGTCCTTGGAGTTTTGAACCAATTCTTACAGAGAAAGGAGTATAGCTATTGATGGATGATAACTTGTTTTAAAAATCAGATAAAAGCTGGACTTTAAGTTACTTTTTTGGTTCAAAGATGTGATGCTTTTTTATTTTTATGAGCAAATGTCATTTACAAAAATATATGAAACTATTATTGATGTACTTTACAATGTTAAAAATACTCTTAATAAGATAAATGGTCTAAATACTATATGGTAAAAATAACATTAAAATTTCTAATGGAATTTCTTCTTTAACTTATTGGTAGATCTCTCTCATTTGTTGTTAAGAATGTTGGTGAAAATCTAAGTGATAGAAAGACCCATATCTCAGCAACAGAGTTACACACTGTGATGTATTACTTTTATGGCATGCCACATATACCAGGAATTGGAGAACAGTGAGATTTTTAGGTAGATGAGCATTTTCTCTGTAATTAGCATAGTTTTATTCTTTCGTTGACATTTTTAATTGGCATAATTTAAAATTTTATCCGCTTAAATGAACATTTTTTCTTTCATTGTATTGTATTCTATTGTGGCTTAAGAAAGAGGATACACTCAACTTTATTTGAAAGGACCCTAATATCAGGGTCATCTTTATAAACATTGATTCCTTGATGGCAATTGTATTTAAAAAAAAAAAAAAGCAGTTTTGTAGGGGGAACTTTTATGCAGCAGTTACTTATGACAAAATACTATCCTGACTGGTATTTTCTGCTTTAGGCTGTCCCTTTCTCCTACTTCTTGTTCAAGTAATTTTTCTTAGCCTTTCTGCACCATCACTGGCCATGACTATCAGCTGTTTTCTTTGCACTTTTGTCCAATGTTTTTCTTCCCTCCATTTTTTTCTTTTATGTTGTCACTTATTTTTTAGACTCTCTGGTTTTCATACTTTTCAGATTTGGCTGTTAGTTATTATTAGAGAATAAGAGCAAGTCTTTGCTTGGATTAACATTCCATCTTTAAAATTCTTCTTGGCTGGATTTACTGGTAGAATTTTCTATTCCTTCTCTTGTTGGGACTATATCAGAGCATTGGCCATGTCTTCTCTCCAAGGGCTAACTATACAAAGTGTTCCTGTAATAAAAATGAGAGCCTTTGAATACCAATTTTATTAGCTTACCAAAATGCAAATTCTCTATGCCAATTTTATGTAACATAGCATTTGGATACATCACAGTATTTTATGAAGGACGCTATGTGTTGTTGCCAGAGTTTGTATCTAATCTAATGTCTGTGACTGCTGTGCCAGCAACATGGCTAATGAGTAGATTTTTAAAAATCCAAATCTGACCATTACCTGAAAAGAAAGTGTTTAGTCATATGGATCATAATTTACATGAGTGCATGAGATAAAAGTTGCCATTAGAGGCTCTTTCCTAAAAACTTAACATTTCTATGTAATTGACACATCTCTGTACCATCTTAGTTGATTTGGGTGAGGTCACCAAAGTCATCACAAAGCCTATAGCTTAGAGTTTTTATCATTAGTCTCTGATAAAATAAGGACCTAAGTTTCATGATGACATATGATGTGACCAAATAATGTAACCAGGTCCATGAATCTTTTATTTAAACTTTCTCTATCGTGTCATGACTAATGTATGGCTTTGTTCCTAATTATATACATTTCTCAGTTAAATTTTGGAATTTCAGCTTGATTTCTATATCTGAAAGTATGTAAAAGAATTTTGTGAATTAAATCCATAATATCTCTCTTCTATGACTTTACGATTTCTACTCAGTTCTGAAGCAGTTATATTTATAAAACAAGAGATAATACAATGAGATACATGGGCTCTTTCAAATGAGTAGTTTAGTGTAAAGTCTAAGAGGTTGGCTCTGGAGTTACACTTAGTTCAAGCCTTAGTCTCATTACTTTAATTGTAAGATACTGGGCAAATCAAACTCTTAATTCCTGAGCTTCATTTCCCTCATCTGTAAAGTGAGAAGGATTGAGGGACACTAAGGATACTTCTGTTATAGGACTGCAGAAAGGATTGTGGGAAAAAGTACTTAAATATGCCTGGTCTATGACAAACACTTGAAAATGCTAGACCTTATAAATGTATTTTCAGAGTAACTATGTTACATTTACAGATGGCATGTAGGAATGGACACGCATTTACAGATGCATTTGCTGGAGAAGTCGTGATTACGTACAGAACTCACAAGTAACAGGACAGCATGAGCTGTGCTTATACAGGTTTACCCCAGTATCCAAAAGCAGGGTATTCCTATAAAATCTCCTATAAGCTGAAATGGCATAAAGCAAAGAAGCAAATTACCATTGACTTATATGGGGAAAAAATTGGGGAGTATTCCCAAACCCCAGAAAATAACCTTTCTCAGGCTTTTCTGGTAACTTAGGACACATCTTGCTAACAGATGCACAAAATAAATCAAAGTAAACAATGTTCACAGACACAGTTCAGAGCTGTGACGGTCTGATGCTGAGACACTGAGTGTAGTTCCCAGGGAAGGAGTTTAAATGGGGCCGCTCTTGCTGCGTGGGGTGGTCGCTGCCCCTGTAACCGGCTCCCTGCAAAACAAATGCCAAATGCAGTTTGCGTTTCCTTCTTCTTTGGTAAAAGCAAAACTCCTCTTTGGATTTCTGTCAGTTAACAAAAACAGGTACTGATGTATGTCTTTCATAAAAGTGTAACACAAACTTTGGAAAACCAGGGGTACTTGTTGTCTATTTCATTGAGTAATCTGTCTTCCACAGTATGCAAACTCACATAGTCCCACGTGAAAAAACCTTCAGAATGTGGCCAGGAGGCTCAGGTTTTGCTTCTTTGAATATTGCCACTGTACAGGAGAGCAAGCAGGAACTGATATGGAGTGGGTTTGATTTTTTTACTCTCTGGAAGCTCACTACCTAAAATGAGGTTGTAGAAACACAAGTTGATCTTCTAGAGCACATGATACCCAGAACATGATTCCGTTAGCCATGTGGTAATGTCCATTACATAGAATGACTACAAGTTACTTACTTTAATTTTAACATGATATTTTACAAATCTGTTACTGGCCTTATGTGATGCCTAATATGGAAGGTATCTTGGAAATATTGGAGATATGTTGAACACTTAAAAGTAATAAAAATTGTAATGTCTGCCGTTATTTCTGTGAACAAAAATAAAAAGCAATACAGGCTTTGAGACTTAATTTTCCAGAAATGTCTGTATTATGAATAATTCACTTGTCAAATATAGAATATAGCAGGTGCTTTTGACATGCTTCAACCTTTTCTCTGTCCTTTTAAAAGTGAGTTGAAGTGTTTTGTTAGTATGCATTGCATGGCATTTAATAATAATTCATTTTGTAGTAATGCATTATTCTGTTACAATAGGATAATGAGCCATTTAATCAATGGGAGACTAAAACATATGTACATATTCATGTCTCAATTAATCAGTCATTCAAAAATTTATTGAAGGATTCTAGAAATTGCAGGGAATATTGTAAAGGGTATTCAATATTTTCAAGAGTCTACAGTCCAAATGGGAGGACTGTGGTAATGCATATATCATAAGTAAAAGAATAATTAAATATACCTCATAGAGTACAAAAACTATTTCTCAAAAACTCTAAAATAATAGATAGATCTACAGTGCTGTCAACATTTCATGCAAGTTATGCTACCTTATAATACAGTACATCACCAGGAGAGTTATAGAGACTGTGTTAATATTTGAAGTTTTTTCAATATGTCACCCAGGTCTTGCCAATGTAATTGCAGCTCATGATTATCATCCCTTCCTGGGTAGAGGTTGGTTTAACAATGAGTACACCAAAATCATATTTTGGAAGGCTTCATGGAATAATACTGTAATTCTCTTGTCCTATACAATTTCTGCACAATGTTGTAATTTTGCTAAAGAGGAATGCATACTAACATAACATATAGTGCATAGTAACCCCTATGAAAAGAAATGGAGAATCACAGTCATTAGTAGATCATTTTCTATTGCAGAATGCTGAGGATATGCACATGACCACCGTATGCGATTGTGTAAGTTGTGCACTGCACAACTGTAAGTGTCATCATCTACATTATCATCTACACAGAATGTTGTACACAGGAAAATTTCCACTACTAGAGGTCATAGCCCTGCACCAGTAGTGGTTATTTGCTTACTCACCAGGGAACTTTTTTTTTTTTTTCATTACAAATGTTTAATAAACAGAGAGAGATTCCCCAGACCAAAGTGAGGATTCAGTACAAAATAAATGGGTGGTCTTTTCAAAACAGGAATGGCTAAGTCAGTACAAGTGATGGTGATGGTGTATGCACATTGTCAGTTGCTTACATATCCTTTAAGGATCATACTGGCAAAATTCTGACATTTTTGAAGAGGTAAGAAAATATTTTATTTTCAATATCACTTGTTTATCTAAGTTCTGTATTAGCTGCTTTTGAGAACTGACTTGGTGAATAGAACCTTAGGTTTTTATGTGTCTGGGTTGTTGAAGGATCTTTAGTGAACCTATAAGCAAATCCCTCTGCCCAGAGTGTAACAATTAAATATTAGCTTAACTCTTCTATCACCTCCTGGGTTTTTGCCAACTACCTCCAAACAAATTTAACAAGAATTAAGAGTATTTCTAATGATTGGAGACAAAACATATTTTGTTTGTACATTCTGGAAAAATGCATGTAAGTTTATGGTGTGTGGTATATTTACGTACAACTTCATAGGCTGAAGAACTGTGAGCAGAGGAAGCAGTGTTCAGGTTTGCTAACACATGCTGAGTTCAGATTCAGCTGCTCTTGTTTTCCTTTGTCACATTTCTGCATAGAGGAGGGTAAACATAGTTGGGACTGTGGAAAGATGAAGCAGAAGGAAATCTTTTCTGGATTATATACTTCTTATTTCTTATCAGTTGAATCATTTATTTTTTTAAAAAAGATTTTATTTATTTATTTGACAGAGAGAGATCCCAAGTAGGCAGAGAGGCAGGCGGAGAGAGAGGAGGAAGCAGACTCCCCGCTGAGCAGAGAGCCTGATGCGGAACTCGATCTCAGGACCCTGAGACCATGACCTGAGCTGAAGGCAGAGGCTTTAACCCACTGAGCCACCCAGGTACCCCCAGTTGAATCATTTAAATGGATTAAAAGGGAGAATGTTTTATGGCTGTTGCACACTCAGCTCCCTGATCTATAGTGACAAAAATGATTGAATAGGACTGGCTATTGGGTATTGGATGGTAAGGGGTAGAGAGGGCTTTCTGAGGCAATGGCCATACCATATTTTGAATGTTATGGAAGTTACATCGGTGTATCTTTTTGCCAAAACTCATTAACTGTATACATGTGATGGATGCATTATATGAAATTTGTAGTTGAAATAAAAGTGGTTTTTAAATACTAGATGCCTGTATCCAAAAGAAAAAATTCAGGTAGAAAACATTTTTCTCTTATGTTCAGAAAGGAGGGTGTCACGTTCTATATATTTAAAAACAAAAAGAGAAAAGTCTGTTGAGTTTTAATTCCCAAAAAAGTGAAAATATAACTAAAAATAAAAGTGACAACATCATTTCAAAGTTTTCCAGGTCATTACATCTGTGGGTGTGGGATTATGTGTGTGCCTGAAGAAATAAGTGTCCTATTGCTAAGTAATCTAAAAATGTGTAATTTATTTGCTATAAACAATGGAAAGTTCTCTTTCTTAAAAATCATGATTTTAAAAAAAAATCATGATTTTTTGCAAATTAAAGTATTTGTTTGAAGTGTTTGAACAATATGAAATACTCCTCTCTTTTCCTTCCTTAGGTCCTAGTACCCACTTTTCAACTGGGGCTTCACAATTGGGAGCTCACACTGGTACTTGGGTGTATATTTTTTCAGATTTTAGTCACTCACTCAACAAAGATTTTGGTATGAATAGAGAGATTTACAAAATAGATGGACGTGCGTGCGCGCACACACAGACACACTGCAACTTGGCCTACACTTCAGTATTTTTTTTTTTAAAGATTTTATTTATTTATTTGTCAGAGAGAGAGAGAGAGAGCACTGGCAGACGGAGGCAGAGGGAGGCAGAGGGAGAAGCACGCTCCCTGCTGTGCAAGGGGCCCGATGCAGGACTCGATCCCAGGATGATGGGATCACGACCTGAGCCGAAGGCAGCCGCCCAACCAACTGAGCCACCCAGGTGTCCCTACACTTCAGTATTTTTAAAGTATTTCAAATTCTGCTTGGATTCTTACCCTCTTCCTCTCCCTCCCCCTCTACCCACACCTTCCCCCCCACACCACCCCCTTGTGCATGTGCTTATGTTCTCTCTCCATCTCTCAAATAAATAAATAAAACCTTTTAAAAAATATGTATAAATTACAAATGTATAAATGACAAAAGATAGATCTTAAGTTCACCAGGTCTTGACAAATGCATGCACCTGTATTCCACAATACTATGTAGAAGTAGAACTTTTCCATCTTCCTAGAAACTTCTCATGATCTTTCTCAGTCAATACATGTCACACTTCACCCCACATAGGCATCAGCTGTTCTTATTTCTTTCATCATTAATTAGTTTTGTCTGTTACAGGACTTCATATAAATAGACTCAAACTGTTTACACTCTTATACTCTGTATCTGGTTACAGTTTACCTAGCTTACCAACATGTTTTTGAGCTTCAAACACATATCGGTAATCTATTTTTTTTTTTTTTACTGTTGAATAGTGTTCATTTGCAGGGCTATATTAAAATTTGTTTATCCATTGTCCTATTGATGGATATTTGGGCTATTTTTAATTGGGGCTATTATGAATAAGTGCTTATGATCATTTTGTACAAGTCATTTTTATGCATGTATGCTTTATTTCTTTGGGGTAAATATTTAGAAATTGTTGGGGATTAGAGTTAGTGTATGGTTAACTTTTTGAGAATCTGCTGGACTCACTCCTAAAGTGGTGTATCATTTTATACTCCCACCAGCAAAGCATGTGAATCTGGTTAATAGCCAATATTTTAAAGCTATTAACTTCAAAAAGATTTTGGTACCTAGTATTTTACAAGAACCATGGGTTTAAATGGACAATTTGGCCTCTGCCATCAGGGAGCTACTTTTAGCTCTGAGGGGTCATTTTGTAGGGCAAGAGTTAAATGTCAGAAACCAAAGAACAGTTTAAACTTTGCTAATTGTCAGGTGTATTAAGTTAAAGTCCTTGACTTTTCAGCTGTCCTTGGCAGATTATGTAATCACCCCACATGTTTCAGTATTAGATATATTTTGAAATATTATATGAACTTATAGTTGTTTAAAACAGAACATAATTTTCTGTGTTTTTTCTTCTCAAAAGTCTGCACAAGCTACTATTTCTCACTGACTTAACTGTGAAACCCATGACCCACACAGAAATAAACACATGTCCTCAATTTTGTCCCAAATTTTTGAATTTTCACCAACTCTGACATTTCTTTACATCTCTTAAGTCTCCCAGTGAGGGCATTGAGGTCATATAGACATCAAATTCTCTACCCTTTACTCACTTTAGAATGTGGGTGAATTAGTTAACACAGAAGGGGACAATTGCTGGCCACAAAATTGACATGAAGTGAGGCAAATAAAGCATTTAATAGATGATGGCAGAGCTGGGTTGCATTCCTCTGAAGGTTCAGTGAAATTGTGCATCCAAGATGGCACACTCTCCTGGCTGGCAATAGATGCTGGCTGTTAGCTGGGGACACACATGGCCTCTCCAGCATGGTGGACTCAGAGTAATGAGACTTCTTAAGGGCAACAGGCTTCCCCTAGAGTGAGTGTTCCTGAAAACTGGGTAAAAAGCTGCTGGGCATTTTTCTGAACTAGCAATGGAAGTTACATAGTATCACTTCTGCCATGCCCTGTTGCTGGAAGCAGTCACTAGCCACCCTGCATCCAGGGAGAATGAACATATTCCTGTCTCATAGGAAAGTCATACATTTTGCATAAATGTTTTAGCCACCATGGCAACAGATTTGAAGCCTGCAGGAATTAGATAATGTCCTAGCAAAATGTGAATGACCATACATGTCACACAGAGATGCAGAAAGCTTGAGTACATCAAATGACATAGAAGTGACAGGAAAAGTGATTGAAGATCAGCCATTAAATAAATGCATCAGGTTGTTCCCTGGCTAAGTTTTATATGATTTTTAAGGAAGAGAAGTGCCATGTTATTTAAATCAGGAGCTCTTACATTTTAGTGAACATTAGAATCACCTTGCCAGCTAATGACCATGCAGATTCCTGAACCCCATCCACAGAGATTAAGATTCATGAAGTCTAGAGTATGGAATGAGAATGTGCATTTCTAAAAATCATACAGGTGGGGCCACCTGGGTGGCTCAGTGGGTTAAAGCCTCTGCCTTCGGCTCAGGTCATGATCTCAGGGTCCTGTGCTCTCTTCTCAGCGGGATGCCTGCTCCCCCACCCCCACCTGCCTCTCTGCCTACTTGTGATCCCTCTGTCTGTCAAATAAATTAATAAAATCTTTAAAATTTAAAAAAATAATAATAATAAAAATCATACAGGTGATGTTGATACCACTTGTCCACAGAATACACTTTGAATAACTTAAACCAGAAGTTAGCAAACCATGGCTTGGTCAAATCTGGCCTGTGATCTGTGTTTATGAATAAAGTTTTATTGAAATGCAGCCATGCTCATTTATTTGCATATTGTCAAGGTCTGCTCTCACAGTATACTGTGACCCCAAAAGACTAAAATACCTACAAAAATGTTTGCCAACCCTTGCCTTGACCACTACATTAATCTACCTCTTTGTATTTCCCCTTTTCCAAAGTTTGGCGGACTTTTGGTTCTTATGTTGATTCTAATGGTTAAGATGAAAACTAATAGGCCAAATTGATTTCATCTCACAAGCTATGTGCACTCAGTTAGCAAGGACCTGGATCACTGTGTTGAAGAGGATATGAGACTGGCCATGCTCAGGGAGATGGAATGTTACGAACAATTAGTGAGGAATGCCATGGGCACTGAGACGGATAACTCACAACATGCCTGATGTCTATTTCTTAAGCCTGACTATAAAATATACGATATTAAAGAACTTTAAAAAAAAAAAAAGCTTTTGGATAACTGCAACAAAGTGTGAATGTAATGCACACATTTTTTTTTAAAGATTTTATTTATTTACTTGACACAGAGAGATAGCAAGAGAGGGAACACAAGCAGAGGGAGTGGGAGAGGGAGAAGCAGACTTCACACTGAGCAGGGAGCCTGATGCAAGGCTCAATCCCAGAACCCTGGGATCATGACCTGAGCCGAAGACAGATGCTTAATGAACTGAGTCACCCAGGCACCTCAATGCACACATTTTTAACTACACTGTTAAGTATGTATCTGATTCTATTCCAACTGTTGTGGAAGTTACTGTAATAATATGCAAATATTTCACATTCATTAAAAGTAAAGAAAATAAGATCATTTTGTGATTAAGAAAAAAAAAGATGGGGCCCTGGGTGGCTCAGTGGTTAAGCGTCTGCCTTCAGCTCGGGTCATGATCCCAGGATTCTGGGATCGAGCCCTGCATCGGGCTCCCTGCTTAACGGGAAGCCTGCTTCTCCCTCTCCCACTCCCCCTGCTTCTTCTCCCTCTCTCCTCACTCTTTGTCTCTCTCTGTCAAATAAATAAATAAAATCTTAAAAAAAATAAAAAAAATAAAGATGACAGGAATGGGTAGCTATCAATTATTATAGCAGTAGGAACTCCTTGTCTGAAAGCCATGTCATAGACACAGTGCTGTGTTGTTTCATGTTTTCTAAATGCATCTTGTTTTCACTCTGTAATGACTTTCTCTATACTGTCTTTACCTTCTGAGCAAATTTGTCTTCCCATTTTTAGGAATCTAAATCCGGGTGGCAGTGCTCAGCTCAAAGTCTACCAGTGTGGTCTTTTCTGAATCTCTCCAAACTTCATTCCCAGGAAACAAAGGAACACGCAAACTTTCACATGAAGTCCTTTAAAAACAAATGAAATGATTCTGTTTTCATTGTAACTTGTTACCATGGTTTTTTATACTAATAAAAAATGAATTATAATGAAAATAAAAGTTGTTTTATTGTATTTAAATATCTTAGCATTTGGAAACTAAAAACAGCACCACACCCATCACACTGCCATCTTTGACATCACCATGAGGCTTAACATTTATGAAGTGTTTTCCATGTGCCAGACACATGCTATGCATTGGCATTATTCAGTCACTCAATCAGATGCACATTAGGAATTTTTAAAAATCCTGCCCACTTTCCGTTCCTTCCTCCCAGCTTCCTTTTGAATATGCTAATTTTCTCTAACAGATTATAGACACTCAGGATGGACATGGCATGAAAAATCAGTACAGAGAATGCTCCACTGACATAGAGTTGTGACAGATATTAAAACTCAGTGTAGTGTCTAATTTCCACTTCTCTTTGAAGTGTTCTTTCTCCTTCCCTCACTCCTCTCTTCTCTTTTAATCCTAGCCAATATATGAGCTTTAGCATAAACATTGTAAAGCAGACTGATGAGAATTAATCACTAAAATATTACATGAAATCTTTAAGTACATGTCTGCAGTACAGGATTGGATGTATCTATCTACTGGAATGGGCATCTGTCTTTTTTTTTTTTAATTTTATTTATTTATTTGACACACAGAGAGAGAGAGAGAGATCACAAGCAGGCAGAGAGGCAGGCAGAGAGAGAGGGGGAAGCAGGCTCCCTACTGAGCAGAGAGCCTGATGTGGGGCTCGATCCCAGGACCCTGGGATCATGACCTGAGCCTAAGGCAGAGGCTTAACCCACTGAGCCACCCAGGCACCCTAGCATCTGTCTTTAGCGCTGAACTTCAGTGATTCATTTGAGAATACAAGGCAGTTTTTCAGGCATCAAAGTGATAAACCCATACTAAAGGTTTCTTTCAAGTCCTTGAAGCTTTCTTTGATTTAATCAAAAGATCTGTTGTTTGTATAATAAGGACTTGTGATTGAAATGTAGTTTGTTTTTTAACATTATGGTAATTTTGGACATTGAATGATATTTTAAAACCAATTTATTGTACTGGCTTTGTATCTGCAAATTTGCTGAACTTTTTTATTATGTTAGCTCTGAAGTTATTTTCTGAGTTCTTTAGGATTGTTTATATTTGAGTATGTGTCATTGAGAAAGGGATAGATTTACTTCTTTTCCAATATGGATTTGTTTCTTATTGTATCTAATTTTCCTGGTTGCAATTTCTATTACAATGTATAGAAGTAAAGAAAATAGATAGATTTGTGTGATTCCTGATCTTGGGGGGAAAGCTTTTTAGTCTTTAACCCAAGTATAATGTTTGCTGTGGGTTTTTCGTAGTGGCCATTTATCAGATTGAGGAAGTTCTATTTATAGTTTGTTGAGTGTTTTTATCATAAAAAGATTTTGGATTCTGTCAAATCTTTTTTCTCCATATATTGAGATGATCATTTTTTTTTTCTTCCACTCTATTAATGTAGTGTATTGCATTTATGTTTATCATCTGTGGTTCTTAAAATCTCCACTCTGATCTTTATTATTTCATCATTCTGCTGTCTTTGTATTTCAGTTTGTTCTTTTTCTTGTGCCCTAAGGTGTTAAGTGTGGTTTTGATTTGAGACCTTGCTTCTTTTTTAATTAATTATTTTTATTAACATATAGTGTATTATTTGCCCCAGAGGTACAGGTCTGTGAATCGTCAAGCTTACACACCTCACAGCACTCACTGTAGCACATACCCTCCCCAATGTCCATAACCCAACCACCCTCTCCATACCCTGCCTCCCCGCAGCAACCCTCAGTTTGTTTTGTGAGATTAAGAGTCTCTTATGGTTTGTCTCCCTCCCAATCCCATCTTGTTTCATTTTTTCCTTTCCTACCCCCCAAACCCCCCACATTGCCTCTCAAATTCCTCATATCAGGGAGATCATATGATAGTTGTCTTTCTCTGGTTGACTTTTTTCGCTCAGCATAATACTCTCTAGTTCCATCCACGTGGTTGCAAATGGCAAAATTTCATTTCTTTTGATGGCTGCATAGTATTCCATTGTATATATATACCACCTCTTCCTTACCCATTCATCTGTGGATGGGACATCTAGGTTCTTTCCATAGTTTGGCTATTGTGGACATTGCTGCTATAAACATTCGGGTGCACATGCCTCTTCAAATCACTACATTTGTATCTTTAGGGTAAATACCCAGTAGTGTGATTGCTGGGTCATAGGGTAGCTCTATTTTCAACTTTTTGAGGAACCTCCATGCTGTTTTCCAGAGTGGTTGCACCAGCTTGTATTCCCACCAACAGTGTAGGAGGGTTCCCCTTTCTCTGCATCCTCGCCAGCATCTGTCATTTCCTGACTTGTTAATTTTAGCCGTTCTGACTGGTGTGAGGTGGTATCTCACTGTGGTTTTGATTTGTATTTCCCTGATTCCAAGCGATGTGGAGCACTTTTTCATATGTCTGTTGGCCATCTGGATGTCTTCTTTGCAGAAATGTCTGTCCAGGTCCTCTGCCCATTTCTTGATTGCATTATTTCTTCTTTGGGTGTTGAGTTTGATAAGCTCTTTATAGATTTTGGAGACTAGCCCTTTATCTGATATGTCGTTTGCAAATATCTTCTCACATTCTGTCAGTTGTCTTTTGGTTTTGTTAACTGTTTCCTTTGCTGTGCAAAAGCTTTTGATCTTGATGAAGTCCCAGTAGTTCATTTTTGCCTACCTTTGGCAATGTTTCTAAGGAGAAGTTGCTGCAGCTGAGGTTAGAGAGGTTGCTGCCTGTGTTCTCCTCAAGGATTTTGATGGATTCCTGTCTCACATTGACGTCCTTCATCCATTTTGAGTCTATTTTTGTGCGTGGTGTAAGGAAATGGTTCAGTTTCATTTTTCTGCATGTGGCTGTTCAATTTTCCCACCACCATTTGTTGAAGAGACTGTCTTTTTTCCATTGGACATTCTTTCCTGCTTTGTCGAAGATTAGTTGACCATAGAGTTGAGGGTCCATTTCTGGGCTCTCAATTCTGGTTCCATTGATCTATGTGCCTGTTTTTGTGCCAGTACCATACTGTCTTGATGATGACAGCTTTGTAATAGAGCTTGAAGTCTGGAATTGTGATGGCACCAACTTTGGCTTTCTTTTTCAACATTCCTCTGGCTATTCGAGGTCTTTTCTGGTTCCATATAAATTTTAGGATTATTTATTCCATTTCTTTGAAAAAAAATATGGTATTTTGATAGGGATTGCATTAAATGTGTAGATTGGTTTAGGTGGCATAGACATTTTCACAATATTTGTTCTTCCAATCCATGAGCATGGAATGTTTTTCCATTTCTTTGTGTCTTCCTCAATTTCTTTCATGAGTACTTTATAGTTTTCTGAATACAGACTCTTTGCCTCTTTGATTAGGTTTATTCCTAGGTATCTTATGGTTTGGGGTACAATTGTAAATGGGATTGACTCCTTAATTTCTCTTTCTTCTGTCTTGTTGGTATATAGAAATGCAACTGATTTCTGTGCATTGATTTTATATCCTGACACTTTACTGAATTCCTATACAAGTTCTAGCAGTTTTGGAGTGGAGTCTTTTGGATTTCCCACATAAAATATCATATCATCTGCAAAGAGTGAGAGTTTGACTTCTTCTTTGCTGATTAGGATGCCTTTAATTTCTTTTTGTTGTCTGATTGCTGAGGCTAGGACTTCTAGTACTATGTTGAATAGCAGTGGTGATAGTGAACATCCTTGCCTTGTTCCTGATCTTGGTGGAAAAGCTCTCAGTTTTTCCCCACTGAGAATGATATTCACTATGGGTTTTTCATAGATGGCTTTGATGATATTGAGGAATGTACCCTCTACCCTTACACTCTGAAGAGTTTTGATCAAGAAAGACTGCTGTACTTTGTCAAATGCTTTTTGACATAACGTCTCTTGAGATGAGGTTCTTGTTCTTTCTTTATTAATGTATTGTGTCACATTGATTGATTTGCAGATGTTGAACCAACCTTGTAGCCCAGGCATAAATCCCATTTGGTCGTGGTGAATAATCCTTTGAGACCTTGCTTCTTTTTTAATGCAGGAATGTATAGCTATGTATTTCTTTCTGAGCATGACTTTTGCTGAATTCCTAAGTTCTGGAACATTGTGTTTTCTTTATTATTCATCTCAAGTTATTTTGTAATTTGTTTCCTAATTTCTTCTTTGACTCATTGGTTATTTAAGAATGTATTTATTTTTATTTATTTTTTTTAAAGATTTTTTATTTATTTGACAGAGATCACAAGTAGGCAGAGAGGCAGACCGAGAGAGAGAGAGAGAGAGAGAAGCAGGCTCCCCGCTGAGCAGAAGAGCCCGATGCGGGACTCGATCCCAGGACCCTGAGATCATGACCTGAGCCGAAGGCAGCGGCTTAACCCACTGAGCCACCCAGGCGCCCCAAGAATGTATTTATTTTTAGATATTTGTGAATTTCCCCCAATTTCTTCTGTCATTGTTTTTTTAATTTCATTAAATTGTTCTTAAAGAAAAAACTCTATGATTGCAATCTTTTTAAATTTATTGAAAGTCATTTCGTAGCCCAGCATGTAGTCTATTATGGACACTGTTCCATACCCAGCTGAGAAAAAATGCATATTCTGTTCTTGTTGGGAGAATGTAATGTAGATGTCTGCTGTCTAACTGGTTTGTGATGTCCTTCAAGTCCTCTTTTTCCTTATTAATCTTCTTTCTAAGCATCCTATCCTTTATTTGAAATGGGTAATTGAAATCCCTAACTCTTGTTGAACTGTCTACTTCTCACTTCAGTTATGTTAGTTTTGTTGTGTGTATTTTCAGACTTCATTTCTAGGTGTATATATGTTAATAAGTATTTTATTTTCTTCATGGATTAACCTTTTTATAATTATATAATGACATTCTTTGTTTCATGATAATTTGTCTTAAAGTCTATCTTGTTTGTGTTAGTATAGTGACTTTGATATTCTTTTGGTTATTATTTGCAAGGAATATCTCTTTCCATCTATTTATTTCCAACATATTTGTGTTTTGAATTTAAAATGAGTCACTTGTGGGTAGCATACGGTTAGATCATCATTTTATATCCATTCTTTTAATTTCTGCCTTTTAATCAGTAAGTTTAATCCATGAACATTTAATGTAATTACTGAAAAGGAAGAACTTCTGATATATTTTTGTTTTCTGTATGCCATATATTTTTGTTTCTCAATTCTTTTACTACTGCCTCTTTTGGTGTTGAGTAGTTACTTAGTAGTGTTCCATTTTAATGCTATCATTTCTTGTACCATATATTTTTGAAATAATTTCTTAATGGTTGCTAAGGATAATAATTAACATCTTAATTTGAAACAACCTAGTTCACATAAAAACCAACTTAATTTTAATAGTGTACAAAAAATTTACATCTATAGGCTTTGTTACCCATTTTTATATATGTTGCAAGTTTTATCTTTATACGTTGTGTGCTCATCAACATAGATTTGTACTTGTTTATATATGTGATTGTTTTTAAATCAAGTAGGAAAAAAGATATGCTACAAATGCATTAATA
This sequence comes from Martes martes, assembly GCF_963455335.1. Classification (NCBI taxonomy): domain Eukaryota; kingdom Metazoa; phylum Chordata; class Mammalia; order Carnivora; family Mustelidae; genus Martes; species Martes martes. The sequence continues at coordinate 176,226,417 of NC_137888.1, read as the reverse complement.
TAAAATGCTTTTTATATATACCTATATAGTTATATACATGGTCTCCATGATTTCTGATGAGATATGAGCTGTTAATCTTATTGAGTTGTTCTGTTTTATTTTGTTTGTTCATGGATGAATTAGTTCTCTCTTGCTGTCTTCGAGATTCTTTCTTTGTCTTTGATTTTTGATAGTTTGATTATAATGTGTTTCAGTGTAAATCACTTTGAGTTAATCCTACTTGGGGTTTGTTAGCCCTATTGATGAATAGATTGATACTTTCATCATTTTTGAGAATTTGGGGCCATTATTTCCTCAACGTTAAGTATTCTTTCTTTCCCCTTCTCTTTCCTGGCACTATAATTATATATATGTATGTTGGTAAACATGATTGTGTTCTAATGGTGTCTTTGGATCTGTTCATTTGTCTTCAATTTTTTTTTTCTTTTCTTCCTCAAACTGGATAATTTCAAACAACCTATGATCACTCTTGCTCATTCTTTCTTTTCTTTGCTCAAATCTATTGTTGAGCCCCTCTGATAAATTTTCATTTTAATTTTTGTACTAGCCAAGAACTGCGATTTGTTTCTTTTTATGGCTTAAATGTTTTGCTGATATTTTCTATTTAGTGAAATAGAATGTTCATGCTTTCTGTTCTTTGACATGATTTCTTTAGTTCTTTGAACATATTTAAAATAGCTGATTTAACTTCTTTTTCTCATAATTACAGTGTCGGGATTTTCTCAGGGACATTTTCTCTTGAGTACTTCTTTTTTTCCTTTTGGACCATACACTTTAGTTCCTTTCAAGCCTCATAAAGTTTTGATGAAAACTGAACATTTTGAGTCTTATAATGTTATAACTCTGGAAATTAGGTTCCTCCCCCTCTGCAGAATTTGTTATCACTGTTTCTTTGTGTTATATGTTTTAGTGACTTTTCTGAACTATTTTTTAAAGTCTGTATTCTGTGTTGACTATGGCTTATGAGTCAGGTAATGATTAGATAGAAATTTCTTTAAATTCCTAGAACAAAGAATCTTCTAGTCTTTGCAGATCTACTCCATGTGTGTAGAGAGGTACATCTCACTCAGCCAGGCATTTACCAACTCTGCTTTAGCCTTCACTTCTGGCTTGTGCAGATCCTTAAAGTTAACCTTAGACCTTCTCAGTTCTTCTCTGAGCATGCCCCTAATCCTGAATATGCATTTGGTCTCTATATTCCCAGGAATGTCTCAGAATTTTTCAATGCTCTTCTTCTCCAAAGCATCTTATTTCCCAGCCTTTCCTCTCATGGTGTTTAGGTAGTCTACTGTTTGTCTTTCCTGCTCTTATCTTTTGCTTCTGGCAGGGAAGACTAGAACATTTGCCTGAAAATATTTTCCATAAATGTCTCCCAGCTGGCTTTAGCATTAGAGTTAGGCAAAATAAAACAGACCCTTTGAGCCAGTCTTCTATGAAGTCCCCAGGAAGATAAACCAAGGACAGATCTTTGTAAATGGAATCAGTCATATTCCCTTGGACACTGGTAGAATGCAAGCTGTTATCTTCCATGCTACTGTTGAACTGTAGCACAGGAATTGGGTAGTTGATGGTGGTGGTAGGTGAGCATTGGGTAAGTAAACTATCATGGAGTTTGCTGTCTTTACTGAGATTCAGTGAATTCAATAGGTACTCCTTAAATTGCTGTAGGCTTTGTGTTCATTTACAGAATCCTGAAAGGTTTGATTTTTCCAGTTTCTTAGTTTTTTTTTTTAAGTTTTTTATGTTCTGTTCTTTTGGGGTCTTTTTTTTTTTTTTTTAAAGATTTTATTTATTAGAGAGATGGAGAGAGAGCACAAGTAGGCAGAGCAGCAAGCAGAGGGAGAGGAAGAAGCAGGCTCTCCATCGAGCAGAGAGTCCGATGTGGGGCTCGATCCCAGGACCCCGGGATCACGACCCGAGCCGAAGGCAGCCGCCCAACCAACCGAGCCACCCAGGTGCCCCTCCAGTTTCTTAGTTATTTTTATGTAGGGGCAAATTTCTGAAGTTTCTTACATCTCCATTTTTGCTGATATTCCCCCACAATCTTGTGTGTTCTCGCATGCTGTTCACTTTTTCCGTTAAAGCCCTTGTCATATTGATTACAGTTATTTTCAATTTATCTTCTTAGAGTTTCAACATGTGTGTCATCTCTGAATCTGGTCCTATTGTTTGCTTTGTCTCTCAGATAGTGTTTGTCTTGCCTTTTAGTATACCTGAAAATTTTCACTGAAACCTGGATATGTTCTATTAGTAATTAGTACTGAGGTAAACAGAGTGTATGTGTTTATATATATATATATATATATATATATATATATATAAATAGAACAGTATTTTTTGTTTTATTGAGGTATAATTAAAATACAATAACATATAAGTTTAAGATATCCAGAAAAATGACTTGATTTTACATATATTGTGAAATGATTACCACAAGAAGTTGGTAATCAATGACTTTTCAATTTCTTTAACTTTTTCTTGCTATAAGGGCAAGAGTGATGAATTCCAAGCTCTTCACATGTCAAAACTAAAAACAGAAGTCTGTGCCTTTGTTTTTAATCTTTTATATTTCCTGTGCTTCTCTTTGGATAATTTCCATCATTTTAACTTCAGGTGCACTGATCTTTTCTTCCTCAATATCTTATATGATGTTAAACTATCCTGTGAATTTCAATTTTCAATTTTTTTTTTTTTAACTAGGCTCCTTGCCCAATGTGGGGCTTGAACTCATGACCCCAGGAACTAGAGTCATGTGCTCTAACAATTGAATCAGCCAGATGCCCCACACTGTGAATTTTAAATATTCAATATGTGATCTCCATGTTCAGAATATCCATTTGGCTCTTCTTTATATCTTCCATTTTTCTAATCATTTTATTAATGTTTTTATTTAAATTCTAGAGCATAGTTAGGTACTTATGACTGCTATTTCAAATTCCTTCTGTGCTCTTTCCATTATCTATGCCATTTCTTGGTTTATTTTTATTGACTGATTTTTCCTTGTGAGTTATAATGTATGCTACTGTCTTGTACCTCTGTTCTAGAGTTTCTTTACTCATGCAGTTCAGATATTCGCTGATGAGATTTTTTTCTTTGATTTCTTAAAAGCCTTTTTTTAAGCTTTGTTAGAGCATATTTATGATAGTAATCTTTAAATTAAGGCTCGTTTTGCCTTAATACTACAGTGTGACTCTGTTTCTCTGCTGATTGCCTCAGTGTTCAGTAGGGTCTCTGTATTCTGAGTGAGTTCTGGAAGGTTCTGCATATAAACTTCAAGCTATTTTTGTTTTGTTTTACTTCAGCCAATAAAATATTTCCCTTTGACAGTGATGATGAGTATTTATCTAAGATTCAAAAAACATTGTATGAAAACTAGTGCTAGACTCCTTTTTCTCTAAGGCTTCCTCCTATCCAGTACTTTGTCCCACAGATTACATCTAATTTAGCTTCTCCAAACTCCGGTCAGTGTCTCTTCAGTTTATCAAGATCTTCCTTCTCTGCTCTGGGTGGGCCCTCTTATGCCATTGTCTTGCAGTTGTCTCCAGGTTGGAAGCTGTGTCAATTTCAAGGTGTATCATTTCTTTCTCTTCTCTGAAGGATCACAGTCCTGCAGTGCTTCTTGTTCAAACGTATCAAAATAATTGTTTCTTATATTCAGTCAAGTTTTCTAATTGTTTAGGGGAGGGGGGCAAATTTCATAACAGTTACTCCCTCAGAGTCAGAAGCAAAAGACCTAAATTATACTGCCATGTCATTGGATTTCCATAATGTAAACTGCCATAAATATTTAGGGCACTATGGAATCGCAAACTAGCTTAACTTTATAGAGATTTGTAAAAGTAATTTCTTAATTTTGTGGATTTTGGAATTCTGTGCAACTTCAAATAATAATACTATTTTTAATTTTTTCATTACTTGGCAATGGATAGATTTCAGTCCCCAAATTCTCTTAGTATACATTCAAAATTAACAAAAATAAATTGAAGCTAAGAGGAATAAAAGTAACTACATTAATGAATATTTATGGAACCTTAATTCTGTGCCAGACAATGAGCTTTATTCTTTACATAGTTTATTTCACTGAAACTCTATGCTATCTTTAATTGCAATTGTTGTTATTGTATCTGATATTACAGATGAGAAAACAGTTAAGGTATGTATTATTATTACACCCACTTTGCACATAAGGAAACAATGCTTAAAAAGATTATATGTTCTCTAGGATATAAACTTAGGTTTATCCCAGGGAAGTATGAATAAATGCTATTTTTTTAAAAAAAGAAAACAATGTGAATTTAATATGTATGATTTAGGATATTCCTGAAGGAATAGCCTTAAAAGCTAAAACTAGAGGTATTTTCAGGAGCATGAAAAGTATTTTTCAGTTAAAATTACTTTCGGTATCCATTTGAGATTTCAAAGGCTCATCTTAGAAACATGTAGCTTATCTCACTGCCTTTTATTTATTTTCATTTTTATGGTTATTGACATCATTATTTTGTGGGGACAAATATTTCCCCATTTCTAAGTCCTTTTTATATAAATATTTATTTATAATCAAGCTCCCCACCATTTGTATTTCTCCAAAGATCTCCCTACCATTACAATCTGTTCTGTTTTACTCTAGACATGGATTTATTTATATTCCAGCACCTCCCAATTCACTTTGCACATACTGTAGTGGTATTCATTATGCATTTGTTGAATAAATGAGTAAATGCAATAAATAAGTAATGAAAGCTTGAAGTCCCATGTCTGCTCTCCAAGTTGGCTATGCCAATTACTTACTCTTTTTGCTCACCACAGAATTCCACATCTCTAAATCACTTATAGTGTGAACGAGTTATTGTACTTCCACAGAGAATCCGAATTCTTACATTTATTCATTTTTCCTCCCCTCTTCTCTTTACTTTTACCTCTCTAATTTATAGATGTGTGCACACACATACAACACACAGACACACATAAACCGTAGATCCACTCACACAGGTTCCTTGTAACTGTGAGTTATAAGTGTTTGTTCACTCTTTCATAATGGAAAACTCCTTGTGGACAGGAAACATAATTTTTCTCCTTCCAGCACTTCACTCCTCATTTGCAGTGATTGGAATCAATGGGTTCATCAAGGATTGCCCACTCTCAAAGAAAATGCTGTCTAATATGATTTCTTGATTGTTTAGCAGAGTACTCTCTACCACCAAATTTTTTAATTTTTAAGGATTTTTTCTGCTACTCTTACTGCTGAGATATGTGTGTGTGTGTGTGCATATCACGTATGTATATGTATACTTAAATGTCACCAAACACTATCTACACATAACATTTTACTTTATACTCATTCTGCTTTACAATACAAATAAGTAAACATAATCCCAATTTCTAGAAATGTAAATTATAATACGAAGAGAATTTCAGTTTAACTCGGGCATAATGATATACTATTAAGAAAAAAATCCAAAATAATATTCACATGGTTCAGAGTAGAGTGATCCAAATGAACTAATGTTGGTAAAATATTATAAATTATTATGTTAACTACATATATATGTACATATATATTTTTATATTTTGGAAGTATAATGGTGGAAATGTGGAAGAGGTTATAAAATAAAATTAAGAACATGGATATGGATATCCATTATAGGATTAAATGTTAGCTCTAGACATGTAAGCTGTAGGGTCTTGAGGAAGTTACAGAAACCCTCTGGTCCTCAGAGACAATACCTTTTTCATGGCACTGTTTAGATGATTGAGTGGTAAGAAGCGATTTCCCCCAAATAATACTTTCCCCTGTATACTTCCCCAGTTGTTCACATATTTACATATGACCTGTTTGCTTACTTAATATTTCTATGAAAGTACTCACATTTGGTTTTTGTATTTTCAAAGAAAACAATAAAGAGAAGCAGTATTTTCTTAATTCATGTGGAAACAAATACATACATATTAACATAAGAAATTTTGTTTATCTTTGAGGATACACATACAACTGTACTTGGGTTAACCCTAAGATAATACTAAATTGAAATGACTTAGAAGCAAACATGGTATATTAAACTATGGCTCAGTAAATTGTGATTGTAATTATTGTTCATAATTAAATTAATATGATAATGATAAAATAAATTATCTTTCATTAGAAATATTTTTAGAGAGAAGATGAAATTTCACTTTGGTCGTTAAGTAGAGAAATTTGGTAAATAGGTGCCGGTGATTCAGGAAGCATTCTGATTTCATTTAATCAAAAGCTGATACGATACTGTGTCCCAGTTCTTGCTTTAAAATATATCAGAAGGGAAATAGGTTTGGTGCACAAGATCCAAGGAGGTGAGCAGATTGCATTTCTGTTAAGTTTCTAGGGACTGATGCTGCCCGTTCTTCACACTTTGAAAACTACTGCTCTAAATCATTGAGTCCACCTTCGTTCATTTGCACATTTACTTCTGTCCTACATGTGGGAATAAAATTATACCTAGAAGGAATAAATCCACTTAAAGTAATAGGAGACTGTTTTATAGTGAGGGACTTCCCTAAATAGTCTACATTTGGTTAGTCCTATTTCTTAACTTTGACAGTCTACAGACTGTCAAATTTTCCCACCCTAGTTCCCAGTCCTAGTGATCCTGATTCTTAAGGCAAATGTCCTGCAAGATCTATGCCTACTTATAGGTGTTGTAAGATTACACGTCCCTTATCATTTGGAAAGACCAAAGAGCATCAAATTTACAAATGGATGAAAATGTCTCTGTCCTCCAGATGGTTCAGGCTTTGACAAGTTTCTGTCACTAAATAACTTGTCCACTGACATATTGAGGTCTTCATCATGCCCTCCCTCCCACCACCCTCTCTGTCCCCTGCCCCATTGCAACTCATCATGAAGCCATATCTCTGCTTTTAAATGTACTTTTAGGGGCGCCTGGGTGGCACAGTCAGTTAAGCATCTGTTTTCAGCTCAGGTCCTGGTTCCAGGGTCCTAGGGTGTAGCCTTACCTCAGACTCCCTGCTAAGTGGGGAGCCTGCTTCTCCCTCTCCATTTGCCCCTCGACCCCGCTGGTGTGCTCTCACTCTCAATCTCTCTCACAAATAAAATCTTTGAAAAATAAATAAAGAAATGCATTTTTAATTGTTCAAGGGCCTTAAGAAGATTGAAGAGCACCCTGGGAAGGATGAGTTTGACCTTGGCCTGAACCCCACACTCAAGCCTACCCTCTGCCTCACTACTGGTCCTACAAAGAAAGATGCTATTTGAAACCCATACTTATTGCAGATTCCTCAGTTTCTGACAAGGCCTTGCAACGTATTTTTATTTTTTTAATATTTTTAAGATTTATTTTTTAAAAGATTTTCTTTCTTTCTTTATTTTTTTATTTTTATACAGAGAGAGCAAGAGAGAGAGAGCACAAATAGGGAGAGCAGAAGAGGGAGTGGGAGAAGCAGGCTCTCTGCTGAGCAGGGAGCCTGATGTGGGGCTCCATCCCAGGACCCTGGGATCATGACTTGAGCTTAAAACAGACTGTTAACCAACTGAGCCACCCAGGTGCCCAGATTTATTTTTTACAAAAAGAGTAAGTGTGCTCACGAGTTGGGGGAGGGGCTGAGGGAGAGAAACTTCAAGCAGACTCCCCGGTGAGCTCGGAGCTGACTGTAGTGTCAATCTCAAGACCCATGAGATCATGACCTGAGCCAAAACCAAGAGTCAGAACCAAGAGTCAGAGAGTCGACTGAATGAGCCATCCAGGTGCCCCACAATGTATTTTTAAGTCCATTTTTTCCTAACTGTTCTCTTGATTTCTGGCCCTTGGGATGTTAACTGCCATACAAATCCTGTTAACTGGATTTCCAGCCTTTCTTTACCTGTTCTTTTTCTAATGTTTTCATGTCTCATAATATAATATCACTTGTCACTTCTTTAACTATCTATCATTTTTCTAAAAATCTATCTAGTTTTACATTCTCTAATAGCAATCTAGAGTCAACTTATCCTATCAATTCTTTCATCTTTCATTGTCATATTTGATTATTGACTTATATAATGTTTGATAGATTTGTAACTTTTTTGCATGATTTCTAAAATTCCAACTAGTGATTGCTCTTGTTCTCATTCATTTTTCATATTTTTCTAGTAATAATATGATCTGAATTTAATTGGTCATTTGAATTGACTTATTTAGCTTTTAACTTTTATACTTGTGATCATCTGAATATCCTCTTTTTAAATTTTTTATTTGCAATTTTTTTTCACTTATGTTGATTATGCAATTTTAATTTTTTAAAAAATATTTTAGTGAATGCTGTTATCCTATATGCTTAAATAACTAGGTCTTCAGTCAGTTTTGCCAAAAGGGACAAACAATTATATGATGGTCAACAGCTAAAGGTGTTACTAATTTATGGGTCTTGAGCAGTCTTTTGTGTAACCATTGTTGGTTTAACAGTAAAAAGAGTAATTGTATTATGCATTGAGAACTTTTACTATGGAAAACTGCTCTAGGGGTAGCTGCAGCTCCTAGTTTGAGTCTCCTGTCCTCTCTTTAACTCACAGTGCCTTCAGAAAACCCTCTGCAGTCAAGGTTCTTAATTCCCTCATAAAAACCTGCTCTCTCATGGAGTTGTACCACTTTTAGGACTTTCTCCTCAAATTCATTGATGCTTCCATCAAAATCTACCAGACATTTGTCTTTCCTCTTGACTCTGCCAGTTTATCAGACAAATTATCTGATAATTTTTTTAAAGATCTTATTCATTTATTTGACAGAGAGAGAACACAGCAGGGGGAGCAGCAGGAAAGAGGGAGAGGGAGAAACGGGCTCACAGAGCAGGGAGCTGGATGTGGGGCTCAATCCCAGGACCCTGGGATGATGACCTGAGTGGAAGGCAGATGCTTAACAACTGAGCCACCCAGGTGCCCCTACATGATAATTTTTATAAGCAAAAGTGAGTACTTAATCACTTGGATATAAGGATGCCATCTATTGAACACAAGGGCAAGAAGTGTGATGGGACTTCTTAGGGACTGATTAGAGTTAGGAACTGGAAAGCTATTGGTTATTCACTGATTCTGTTCAGTTTAGAAAACATGGTCTAATTTTGTTCATTCATCTCTGGAAAACTTTTTGTTCATCCATGCATACATTCATGCAAGATCTCTCAATTTCGTGTTTGTATTAGTGAACCAGATGATCAGGCTCTTTGTTACACAGCAATGGGTTGCAGCAGTGGCCCACATTGGGATCCAGTGGCCCACATTGGGATCCAGGGGAAAAGTACGTGTACTGCAGTTTAACTGTTGAGACTCACTCCTGAGGGTAAGAACAACTCACATGACTGTGGATTTCTCAGTCATGGAAAACTTGGTATGTAGGTTCTATTTATAAATGCATATATGAAGTTTAATATTATAAAAATAAAACTTGCATATGATAAAACACATTCTGGGAGATCATTATGATACCAAATGAAAATAAAATATATCATTCCTGAAGTAACCACTTTTAATTTTTTAAAATTTATTTTCTTTTTAAATATTGTATAAACTTAGCATTGAGAAAAAATGCTTAATATACAGCTTAACTGTTTTCACAGTATAAACAGACCCATGTTGTCAGTATTCAGATGAGGGATTAGAATATTACCAGCATCATAAAAGTCCTCCTTATAGTTTTTCTCTCTCATTACAAAATGCAACTTTTCTTCCAATATAACCTTGTCTTCCAATATACAAAATGAGTTTTGCCTGTTTGTAAATTTTTTCATAGATGAAACTATACATGTTTGGTTGTTTGGTTTGATTCTTTTGCTCAACATTATGTCTTAGGGTTTTATCTGTATTATTATGTCATTGTAGTTTATTTTCAATGCTTTTAAGGTGTCTAATTTTTATAATACTCTGTCTGGTCTAATGTCCATGCGCATTTGCATTATTTCCAGGTTTTGGTAATTTCCAATGATACTGCTATGAACATTCTCGTATGTTTGATTAGTTGTGCATATAGACACATTCTTGTTGGATGTACACCTAGAAGACATATTACTAAGTTATAGAGTATACATATATTAAATAGTAACAAAGAGCTTTCCAAAATAGTATACCAATTTATAGGTGAACTGTCAGCAAATGAGAATTCTAGGTTTTCTGCATACTAGACAACATATGATTTTGTTGGCCTTTTTTGTTTTAGTCTTTGGTCTGTCTAGTCATATTACATTGTGGTTTTAATTTACACTTACATGATTACTGTTATGGTTGAACATCTTTTTATTTGGATACACACACACACACACACACACACACATAGAGAATATACACACATGTATATATTTGCGAAGTGGCAGGTCAGGTATTTTGCTAATTTTTTATTTGTTTTTCTGTATTTATGCATATACATATAAATACATATATATATATAAATACCTATATATATATACACACACATACACATACAGATACATACACATACATATATATATATAATGGCATACATTCCATATACAGATCTTATGTCAGATAGATGTATAGTAAATACCACTCCAGATTTGTGTCTTGCGTTTTCACTCTTCAGTTAATCCATCTTTAAATTTATAAAATAAAACCTTTCATGAAGTCCAGTTTATTGATATTTGACCATGCTTATGGTTGGTTCTTTTGGTGTCTTGTTAAAAAGAAATTTTGACTGCGTAGGATCATGAAGATACACTCCTAGGTTATCTTCCAGATGAGTTTCCATTTTTGCATTCGTTTTTAGATCTGCACTTATTTTTTGTGTGTATTTTGTGGAAGCAGACACAACTTGTTTTTTCCATGTGAATACCCCTAGACACAGAACCACTTTTAAAAAGGCAGTTACTTTAAAGTGAACTGTCACCTTTGGTACCAATAAAGTAACTATATATGTGTGGATCTGATTATCAGATCTATTCAGTTCCATGGATGTATTTGCATATCCTAGCACCATTAGCACATTGTCTTAATTATAATAAGTATTGCCATATGGTACCAAAGGGCCTTTATCTTTGTCTTTAACAATAGTCTTGGTTATTTTTGGCTTTGCGTTACTATATTTTGGATTCTGTGGTCAATTTCTTCCAAAAATATCTGCTGAGAAATTGAGAGATTGCATCAGAACTGTACGTAATTGTCAAGGAAGACTTAGATTTTATAGTACTGGGTCTTGCCATCCATAAGTATGTTATATCCTTTATTAACTCATGTCTTTATCAATGGCTGATAGTATTTAATGAATTTACTGTCTAAGAAAATATTAATATTTGAGTGTTAAAACTGGCTTTACACACCTCAACCCAAAGATCATGAGGTATGGATTCCACATATCCAGTTTAGCTCTAATAGAATGGAGTTAAAAGTGATGGTAAGGAGATGAAGAGGACAAGATTTTCCATCTTTTTTATATCATAACAAATAAGTAATTTTCTCAATTGCTTTAATTTTGGTAGTGTCCTTAAATTGACATTTTGAGGTGGTTGTTTTGGTATTTGCCTAACTCTACACAAATTTATTTCCCTTCTTTATCCTGCATCTGGGTTTTTTTTTAAATAATGTTTAATATCTAAATCACAAAAATTCATGTTGTAATGAAATATGGGTTTGATTCCTAGATGAACAAGGAAGAGGAGCGAAATGAATGATATGTTTGGTGGAATAGTTTTTTCAGGAGTCCAAACCAAAAGTGACTTCTTTGATAGATCTAAACTCAAAGTCAGAGATTTCAGGAAAGAGTAAATTATGTTAGGCATGAAAAGAAGGCATTTTTTATTAGTATGCCGGATTTGATTTTCAAGTGAGGATTTTCACATCAAGAAAAATAAGATCAATGTTGAAAAAGAAAGCCAAAGTTGGTGGCATCACAATTCCAGACTTCAGGCTCTATTACAAAGCTGTCATCATCAAGACGGTATCGTACTGGCACAAAAACATACACATAGATCAAAAGAACAGAATGGAAAGCCCAGAAATAGACCCTCAACTCTATGGTCAACTAATCTTCGACAAAGCAGGAAAGAATGGCCAATGGAAAAAGACAGTCCCTTGAACAAATGGTGTTGGGAAAATTGGACAAAAGAAAAATGAAACTGGACCATTTCATTTCACATGAAAATAGACTCAAAATGGATGAAGGATGTCAGTGTGAGACAGGAATCCATCAAAATCCTTGAGGAGAACACAGGCAGCAACCTCTCTAACCTCAACTGCAGCAACTTCTCCTTAGAAACATTGCCAAAGGTAGGCAAAAATGAACTACTGGGACTTCATCAAGATCAAAAGCTTTTGCACAGCAAAGGAAACAGTTAACAAAACCAAAAGACAACTGACAGAATGTGAGAAGATATTTGCAAACGACATATCAGATAAAGGGCTAGTCTCCAAAATCTATAAAGAGCTTATCAAACTCAACACCCAAAGAAGAAATAATGCAATCAAGAAATGGGCAGAGGACCTGGAAAGACATTTCTGCAAAGAAGACATCCAGGTGGCCAACAGACACATGAAAAAGTGCTCCACATCGCTTGGAATCAGGGAAATACAAATCAAAACCACAGTGAGATACCACCTCACACCAGTCAGAACGGCTAAAATTAACAAGTCAGGAAATGACAGATGCTGGCGAGGATGCAGAGAAAGGGGAACCCTCCTACACTGTTGGTGGGAATACAAGCTCTGGAAAACAGCATGGAGGTTCCTCAAAAAGTTGAAAATAGAACTACCCTATGACCCAGCAATCGCACTACTGGGTATTTACCCTAAAGATACAAATGCAGTGATCCGAAGTGGCACGTGCACCCAAATGTTTATAGCAGCAATGTCCACAATAGTCAAACTATGGAAAGAACCTAGATGTCCATCCACAGAAGAATGGATAAGAAGATGTGACATATATATACAATGGAATACTATGCAGCCATCAAAAGAAATGAAATCTTGCCATTTGCAACCATGTGGATGGAACTAGAGGGTATTATGCTGAACGAAATAAGTCAATCAGAGAAAGACAACTGTCGTATGATCTCCCTGATATGAGGAATTTGAGAGGCAATGTGGGGGGCTTGGGGGATAGAAAAGGAATAAATGAAAGAAGATGGGATCGGGAGGGAGAAAAACCATAAGAGACTCTTAATCTCACAGGGCAAGCTGAGAGTTGCCGGTGGAAGGGGGATAGGGAGAGGGTGGTTGGGTTAGGGACATTGGGGAGGGTGTTTGCTGTGGTGAGTGCTGTGAAGTGTGTAGACCTGTTGATTCACAGACCTCTACCCCTGGGGCTAATAATACATTATATGTTAACAAAAAAATAAAAAATTTAAAAAAAAAGAAAAGTAAGATCTATGTGTCTTTGTCACCATTATCATTGTCATCTACCTATCATTCTTTTTAATACTGGGTGAGGACATTTACATTATATTTCTGTCCCATTATCTTCAGTTCACTGTAAGATCAGTATGTTTCACGTACGTTTCACATCTCAGAAAAAAGACTGCTGACTTGGGAGCTAGAATACAACTGAAAATGTACATTTTTTTTTTTTTTAATTTTTTTTTTTTTTTATTTGACAGAGAGAGAAATCACAAGTAGGCAGAGAGGCAGGGAGAAGCAGGCTCCCTGCTGAGCAGAGAGCCCGATGTGGGGCTCGATCCCAGGACCCTGGGATCATGACCTGAGCCGAAGGCAGAGGCTTAACCCACTGAGCCACCCAGGTGCCCCGAAAATGTACATTTAAAACAATATTTATCCTGCTTCATAATAGACTCACAAAGAATTATAAGAGAAGAGAAAGTATTCATTGACAAAGAATTCTTGATTCTCTTACATTTAGCAATTTTGTGCAAACAATAAAGTTTCTATAGTTTTAGATCTGAAAGATTTATGTGATAAATAAGCTTTCTGACCTCTTTTACCTAGTCTTCTGATCAAGTGAAATGTATGTTTTCATAAATGTTAAACAACACCAAATTGTTTCATGGTGATGAAAATGTGTTTAATAAACACATTGTCAGGGATTATTTAGATATAATAATGATAACATAATAATATAACTAATTATCCAATTACTATTCATAATGATTATAATAACAACTATTCTACTATACTCATGTTTATGATGGGCCACGTACTTTGTCCTATAATAAGCTTGTGAAGTAGGTACTAAAAGTATTCAAATAAAGAATTTTTTTTTTACAAATAAAGAAACTCAAGTACTAAGACAGTAGGTGGATAGGCCAGGGTTTCACAATCTGTAAAGGGCATAGCAGACAGGTTCAAATTCAGGTTTATCCCACTAGACAGCTGGGCTTTTTAACATTCTACTGCATTCCAAGGGCACGAACACAAAATACTTATTTTGTTTTAGTGAATTTCTGAGTGATAGCGTATTTGTACATGTAACACACATGTCTATTCACCATTTGAGAAGCAGATTCCTTTTAGTTTTGGCGATTAAGAGCAAAGCTACAATAAACAAGTGGTGCAAGTGTTTGTATTAACATACATTTTATTTTCTCTTCGGTAAATATCAGGAGTAAAATTCTTAATTATTAGGAAAATGTATATTTTATATTTTAGTATATTACCAGACTGTTTTTCAGAATGGCTGTGTCATTTTGCATTCTCAGAAGTGACACATGAGGGTTCCAGTGGCTACATATTCCCAGCAACACTTGATATTGTCATTCTTTTAAAAATTTTAGCAAATTTAGTGGGTATGTAGTAGTATCACATTGTGGTTTTATTTTGAATTTCATTAATGACGAATAATGTTGAAAATATTCTGAGATGCTTAAATGCCATTTGTACATCTTACTTGGTTTGTGTGGTCAAGTTTGTTGTCCATATTTTAAAAATGAGTTGTTTATCTTCTTATTGGGTTTTAAGAATCCTTTTTGTAACCGTCCCTCAGAATAATTTACTGTTTAAAATATAACTTTAACTAATGAGGAGTTGTACTGGTCACGCAAGCATGCTTAAAGATGACCTTGAGAGAAACCTATCTAGCAGCAGGCCTCTGGTGGGGAGGATGATACAAATCAATGCAAGCAAAGCAGCTGGGAACACCCGGCTGGTGCAGGGCAGAAGGCCGCCTGCTTCCCCATTTTATTGTCTCCCCTACCTCAGAGAAAGTCTCCTGACAAGGTAATCCCTTTAAGTGTGCTTGCTCAATTACGAATCCACATGGCTGGACCAGACATACCTTCCTCCTCTTCTTGTTTACCTCTAAGACTTGTGACCAACATGACCCACATTCCTTCTTGTTTACCTACTAGACCTATGGCTATTATATAATCTTCTTTTCTTCTCTTTCCTTGCTATCTTGTATCTAATAAATATGAGACTGAGGAGTCATTGGGGTGACAGTGCTTCCAGCTGTCATCGCCTGATCCCTCTCTCTTATAGCTGACTTGTTTGTGCCTCATTCTTCTCCTGTGCGCCCTTGGGAAAGCGGCACCTTTTATATTCTAGATACTGTCCTTTATCATATATGACTTGCATATATTCTATCCCTATTCCATTCTATGACTTGTCTTTTCTTTTTATTTATTTTTTATTTTATTTTAAAGATTTTATTTATTTATTTAACAGAGGGAGAGAGAGATCACAAGTAGGCAGAGAGGCAAGCAGAGAGAGGGGGAAGCCGGCTCCCTGCCGAGCAGAGAACCCCATGCGGGGCTCGATCCTAGGACCCTGAGATCATGACCTGAGCTGAAGGCAGAGGCTTTTTACCCCACTGAGCCACCCAGGTGCTCCTGTCTTTTCTTTTTAAAGAGTGCCTTTTGGGGGCACCTGGGTGACTCAGTAGGTTAAAGCCTCTGCCTTCAGCTCAGGTCATGATCTCAGGGTCCTGGGATCGAGTCCCGCATTGGGCTCTCTGCTCGGCAGGGAGCCTGCTTCCTCCTCTCTCTGCCTGCCCCTCTGCCTACTTGTGATCTCTGTCAAATAAATACATAAAATCTTTGAAAAAAATTAAGAGTGCCTTTTCAAGAGGAAAATATTTTAATTTTGATGACATCCAATTTACGATTTTGTCCTTAAAGTACTTAGCATGTCTAAATTAAGAAATATTTGCCTACCCCAAGGTCATAAAAATTTTCTACCGTGTTTTCTTTTAGAATTTTCTATTTCCAACTAAAATATTTTAGTTTATAATCAATTTCAAGTTAATATTTATCTTGTGAGGTAAGGATCAAGGTTAATTTTTTTTGTTTGTTTACAGATACCCACTAGCTTCCACACCATTTGTCAGACTATTCTTTCCAAACCGAATAACCTTGGCAGTTTTGGGGAAAATCAAATGACTGTATGAGGGTGGACCTATTTGTGGACTCTCTGTGCTGTTGATCATCATAAATTGACATGATCAGTCCTAATTTATTGGTTACTATAGCTCTATAGTGTTTCAAAACCAGCTAGTGTAAGTTTTTCAAAACGTATTCATTTTCAAAACTATTTAAGCGGTGGTTTTTACAATTCTATATAATATTTAGAATCAGTTTGTGAAATTCTATAGAAATCCTGCAGGGATTTTGATTGATTTAAGTTGAATATATAGACCATATTGGAGAGAGTCATCTTAAGAATATTTGGTGTTCTGGGACGCCTGGGTGGCTCAGTTGGTTAAGTGGCTGCCTTCGGCTCAGGTCATGATCCCAGCGTCCTGGGATTGAGTCCCACATCGGGCTCCTTGCTCTGCAGGGAGCCTGCTTCTCCCTCTGCCACTCTGTCTGCCTGTGCTCACTCGCTCGCTCTCTCTCTCTCTGACAAATAAATAAATAATAAAAAAAAATCTTTAAAAAAAAAAAAGAATATTTGGTCTTCTAATCCATGAACACGGTTTTTTTTTGTTTTTTTTTTTTGTTTTTTTTTAAGATTGATTTATTTATTTTAGGGAGAGAGAGTTCAGGGAAGGGCAGAGGGAGAGGCAGAGGGAGAGGGAATCTCAAGCAGACTTTACACTCTTGTGCACAGAGCCTAACATGGGGGTCAGGTCTGAGATCATGACCTGAGTGGAAACCAACAGTCAGACACTTAAACTACTGTGCTACCCAGGTGCTGCCATGAACATGGTTTGATTTATAGGTTTTCTGTAATTACTCTCAGCAGTATTTTGTAGTTTCAGTGTACACACCTTGAATATATTTTGTCAAATTGACTTCTAAGCATTTTTAGTTTTAGAGTCCTCAATAGATAGTGTTTTTTAAATATATATTTAAAGTCTAAGCTGGTGTTTGTTCATACATAGAAATATAATTAACCTGCATATTGACCTTGTATTTTGAGCCCTTGCTGAACTCACATTACTTTTCTTAGCTTTTTTTTTTTTTTTAGGTCCTTAGAATTTTCTGCATTGATAAATGTATTTGGATCTAGTTAAATGAAGGTGAATCCCCTTCTCGTGAACCATTACACATATGAGCAGTCATTTTTTGCTTAGGTAGTTAGGTTACATGGATAATCAGGTACATTTTTATAGCAGATGTGGTTGGAGAGGCAGACTGTAGATAATGAAGTGATGCACTCTACCTCTATTTCTCAAAAAGAATACTAAATAATTTAACTGTAGCTCAGCAGAGCATTCTTACCCTTCTTTATTTAAAATACTATATATCAGCCCATAAACAACTGCTTTCGTTATAGAAGGTGATTAAGGAAAATGGGATCAGAAAAACTCTGCTTGTATAAGAGTGTTATATATATAAAGCGTACAAAGCCCTGCTGTCATTATAAATCCTGTAGAGAAGCCTTCATGTGATAGACTATTTTTAGACAGATTCTTCTATTAAATCGGATTTATTAGCACTGTGACATACTTGATATATACCTATTTCAAACTGAACTTTTATTGATACATGCAATTTTATAAACACGTGTATTTGTATTTACATTTATATACGTAAGTCTACAGAGGTATGTTCTATTGTAATTTACTGGTCCACAATTACAAGATACTATAAATTATCTTAAGTTAACCAGTAAAGTTAAGAAATAAGATTCTACTTGTGTGGTTTGAGAGTTTGTTCATTCTATATTAATAATAGACATTGGTTGTCATGTCCTAAGATCTATTCTGAGTTGATTTTTTAAAATTTCTTCTCTCTTAACTCTCAACAGTAGTGTTAATTATAGGTACTGTTATTATCTTCATTTTCTATATGATGATTTTCAGTCTCAGAGAACTCTGGTAACTTGTCCAGGGTCATACTGCTAGACAATGATAAAACAAGATATGACAGGCTAGAAGATGCTGTCTTTAATTCCACACACTGTTTTAATTGGCTAGATTTGATTAGAGGCGGAATTCATGAGCACATGGCTCATGGTGGCTATATAGTGTGTCAGCTTGGCTAAAATAAAGCCACATCTCTCAGAATTCCCTTTCTTACATGTTTCCAATTCATGTGCACCATCAGTGACATTCTTATGGGAGAGCTGAGGGGCAGAAGAAAAGCAGCAGCCATTTTGACATATTATCACTTATTTGTTCCATCACCTCTTGTCCTGAGACAGCACAAGGGCCTACAGTTGCTTTTCTACCCTTGATCCTCCTTCACACACTCCTACTCTGGGCTATATGTATATGTTTAACTCCATGATGGAGGGTCCTGGCTTTTGCTGGACACTTAGACCATCAAGATCAAAGTCAACAAGAATGGGTGCCAGTTTACCCCAGTCCTATGGGCTTCAGCTCATCCTTAGGGGTCTCAGCTGGCCAGATTTCTCCCATTTTACAATCTTCCTTTCTAAACTTCCTGCATTAGACATCAAGACAACAACTTTATGCAGATTGCTTACCCAATTCCCACAATTGAGTAAGGGTAAATCCCTTAAGATATTATCTTTGTTATTATATCATTTCCATTGTATGAAACTCCCATTATATATTATTGTTGTTAGTAGATGCGTATATACTTTTATAATATGTTAACATAATTTTATATTGGATAATTGTTATTATGTGTATGTAAAAGTGTATGCATGCATGTGTGTGTGTGTGTGTGTATAATGCCCTAGTGGTTTTTCATCTCTGATTAAACTCTGACTGGTTCGTTAATCTGTAACAATCTAAAAAGTCAACAAGAATTTTTTGTTAATATCAAAGAAATTACGTCAAGTGTCCAGTTAAGTGCCAGTGTTGTATACTGGACAGAATAGTGCAATTAGATCTCTTTTTAGAAACCAGCTCACACTATATTCCATGTGACCCTGGAGAAGTTATATAACTGTTTTGAGCTTATTTCCCTCATTGGCAAAATAAGACTGTGAGAACTACCAGAGATAACAGATCAAGTGCCTAATACTTACCCAAGCACTTAAAGAAATGATAGATACAATTACTTGTATTGTTGTGGCTGTCAGAATTAGTACTAAAGACATGGGTAATTTCATCTCTATAAAATCATCTATCCATATAATAATATTTAAGGAGACACAATGATAACAGTATTTTCTGTCTGGCAGAATCATAATAGCACTTTATTCCAGGCAGGGCATCTTGTTGCTGAAGTACTAAAAATGTTTTTTAAGAGGAAAATCAATCTGTATGCTTAAACAAAATTAATAATAGAATTTTAAAAAAATAACACTTCTTGAACATTTGTGAAAGAATCCCATTCACATTTTAAAATTGAGTTATAGTTCACATGCAATAAAAGAAAGGCACAGATGTCAGATGTTCATTTTGATGCATTCTAACAGTTGTGTACACCCAAAAACAAGGCAAAGAACTTTATGATTCTCCTCCTGCCCCTTTCTAGTCCATTTCCTCACTGAGTCCACACAGCCTGAATTCTGTTACCAAAGATTACTTATACTAGTCCTGTGACTTCATAGAAATGACTTAGAATATGTATTCTTCTGTGTCTGGCTTCTCTCATGCCCCATAATGTTGTAGTTCTTCCATGTTGTTGCATGTATCAATCCTTGCTCCTTTTATTGCTGAGAAGCATCACATTGTATGACTATGCTGCACGTTGTTTACATCAGTCTACTGACGATCCACATTTGGGTTGTTTTTAGTTTTTGGCTATTGTATATAAGTCTGCTAAGAACATTCCTTTTTTTTTTTTTTTAAGATTTTATTTATTTATTTGACAGAGAGAGAGAGAGAGTACAAGCAGGGGGAGGGGCCAAGGGAGAAGGATAAGCAGGCTCCCCGCTGAGCAAGGAGCCCAATTTTGGGGAGGGGGGTGCTCCATCCCAGGACCCTGAGATCATGACCCAACCCAGGGGCAGCTGCTCAACCAACAGAACCACCCAGGGGCCCCTGCTAAGAGCATTCTTTAGACAAATTATTTTTGGATATGTCTTCATATCTCCTGAGTGAAGATCTCAGTGTGGAGTTTTTGGGTCATTGGGTGCTGATATATTTAGCTTTCTAAGAAACTGCCAAACATGTATCCTAACTTGTTATTCTGTGTTCCCATCAGCAGTGTGTGAAAGCTGTAGTTACTCCACCTGCTTACCAACCTCAGTTATTGTCAACCTTTTAAAATTTAACCACTTAAGTGTATATAAAATGGAATCTAATTCTGGTTTCACTTTGCATGTGCTTGGTGACTGATGGTGTTGACCATTTTATTCACTTGCTCATTAGCCGTTTGTACAGCTTTTATTGTGTAGTGACCATTCAGATATATGCACATTTTTTGTTATTTTTCTTGTTATTGATTCATAGCAGTTCAAAAAATAGATATTATAGATATAAGTCCTTTGTCAGATGTGTATATTGTGGGTAAATATCCACATCTCTACCTTCCACTTTTATTTTCTTAATTGTATATTTGGATGAAGTCCAATTTATTCATATTAAAAGACCTCTATGGTTAGTGTTTTATGTGTCCTAGAGATTATAAAATTACTTCCAAGAGATTTTATGGCTGTAAATTTCACAATTAATTTGTGATTCTCCTTAATTTTGAGGTGTAAGGGAGCGGTCAATGTTTATTGTTTTTCTTACAGATAGCCAGCTTTTGCAAGAGTCTTCTTTAGAAGATTGTCCTTTTCTTGCAGAAAGGATTTGGAGCTTTGTCAATTAGTTGGCAAAATATGTGTGGGTTTCTCTGTACTATTTATTATGTTACATTGATCTATTTACTTACACCAATAGGACAGTATCTTCATTATTCAATCTTCATATGCAGCCTTGAAATTCAGTAGTGAATGTTAACATTGTTCTTCTCTTTCAAGATTGCTTTGGGTATATCATATCGTTAACATTTCATAATAAATTTTAGAACCAGCTTGTCAGTTTCTTTAAAAATCCTGCTATGATTTTTTTTTAATGATTTACTTATTTATTTGACACAGAGAGAGAGATGAGGGAGAGAGAGAGAGAGCACAAGTAGGCAGAGAGGCAGGCAGAGAGAGAGGGGGAAGCAGGCTCCCTACTGAGCAGAGAGCCTGATGCGGGGCTCTATCCCAGGACCCTGAGACCCTGACCTGAGCTGAAGGCAGAGGCTTAACCCACTGAGCCACCCAGGTGCCCTCCTGCTATGATTTTGACTGGGATTTAGTTCAGTCAGTTGTTGGTTTTGGTGAAAACAGAAAATGATGTCTTTCAATCCTTATTTTGGTACATTTCTCCATTTATTTAGATCATCTTTGGTTTTTCCCAACAGCGGTTTATAGTTTGCAGTGTAGAGATGGTACTCACTCAATTTATACCTAGGTATTTGATATTTAGACATGCCAATGTATGTTACAATTTTGTTTTTCAGTTGTTCACTAATAAGATACAGACCTATGATTGAACTTTGATTATTGACTTTATATCCCATGGCCTTGCTAAATTCACTAATTCCAGTATTTTTTTTAAATAGTGTTTTCTATGTACATATTATGTCATATATGAATACTTTAAAAATCTTAGTTTTTCCTTCCTCTTTTATTTCTTTTTCTTGTTTCATTGAGTGGCTAGACTTCTAGTACAATGTTGAATGGAAGTGGTGGGAGAAGATATCCTTGCCTTGTTTGTCTTTAATGTCTTACATTAAAGAGATTTAGGGGTTGTTTTTTTTTAAATCAGTTCTTTTTGTCAGATTGAAGACTTTTCCTTTTATTTATATTTTCTTGAAAAGTTTTGTCATTATAATTATTAAAATAACGTTATTTTTCTATATCTCTTTTCATCAGTGTAATTTACACTGATTAATTCTCTGATGTTAAATTAACCTTGTATTCCTGGAATAAAGTCTACGTGTTTATGATATATTATTTTTTCGTATATTGTTAGATGTTATTTGTTAGTATTACCTTAATCTTTTTGTATTTATGATCATGAGTGATAACTGGTTTACCTTTATTTTGTCAGGTTTTGGTATCAGAATTATGCTGATTTCATTAATAGAGTTGAGTTGTGTTCCTTCTTACTTTTAATTTTTTTTTAAGATTTTATTTATTTATTTGACAGACAGAGATCACAAGTAGGTGGGGAGGGAGGCAGAGAGAGAGAGGGGAAAGCGGCTCCCCACTGAGCAGAAAGCCTGATGCGGGCTTTCTGAGGACCCTGGGATCATGACCTGAGCTGAAGGCAGAGGCTTTAATCCACTGAGCCACCCAGGTGCCCCTTACTTTTAATTTAAAAGAGTTGTCTAAGATTAGTATTTTTTTAAATTTTTATTTATTTTTTTAAATTTCTTTTCAGTGTTCCAGAATTCATTGTTTATGCACCACACCCAGTGCTCCACGCAATACGTGCCCTCCATAATACCCACCACCAGGCTCAGCCAATCTCCCACCCCCTCCCCTCTAAAACCCTCAGTTTGTTTCTCAGAGTCCACAGTCTCTCATGGTTCATCTCCCCCTCCAGTTTCCCCCAACTCACTTCTCCTCTCCATCTCCCAATGTCCTCCATGTTACTCCTTATGCTCCACAAATAAGCAAAACCATATCATAATTGACTCTCTCTGCTTGACTTACTTCACTTAGCATAATCTCTTCCAGTCGCATCCATGTTGATAGAAAAGTTGGGTATTCATCCTTTCTGATGGAGGCATAATACCCCATTGTATATATGGACCATATCTTCTTTATCCATTCATCCGTTGAAGGGCATCTTGGTTCTTTCCACAGTTTGGCGACTGTGGCCATTGCTGCTATGAACATTGGGGTACAGATGGCCCTTCTTTTCACTATGTCTGTATCCTTGGTGTAAATACCCTGTAGTGCAATTGCAGGGTCATAGGGTAGCTCTATTTTTAATTTCTTAAGAAATTTCCACACTGTTTTCCAAAGTGGCTGCACCAACTTGCATTCCCACCAACAGTGTAAGTGGGTTCCCCTTTCTCCACATCCTCTCCAACACATGTTGTTTACTGTCTTGTTAATTTTGGCCATTCTAACTGGTGTAAGGTGGTATCTCAATGTGGTTTGATTTGAATCTCCCTGATGGCTAATGATGATGAACATTTTTTCATGTGTCTGTTAGTCATTTGTATGTCTTCTTTGGAGAAGTGTCTGTTCATGTCTTCTGCCAATTTTTTGACATGATTATGTTTTGTTTTGGTTGAGTTTGAGGAGTTCTTTATAGATTTTGGACATCAGCCCGTTGTCTGTACTGTCATTTGCAAATATCTTCTCCCATTCCATGGGTTGCCTCTTTGTTTTGTTGACTGTTTCCTTTGCTGTGCAGAAGCTTTTGATCTTGATGAAGCTCACTCTCACCACTCTTGTTCAGCGTAGTATTAGAAGTCCTAGCAATAGCAATCAGACAACAAAGAGAAATAAAATGTATTTGAATTGGAAATGAAGAAGTCAAACTCTCTCTCTTCGCATATGACATGATGCTTTATATGGAAAACCCAAAAGGCTCCACCCCCAAACTACTAGAACTCATAGAGCAATTCAGTAATGTGGCAAGATACAAAATCAATGTACAGAAATCAGTTGCTTTCCTATACACTAACAATGAAAATACAGAAAAGGAAATTAGAGAATCGATTCCATTTACTATAGCACCGAGAATCATAAGATACCTGGGAATAAACCTAACCAAAGAGGTAATGGCTCTGTACTCAAGGAACTACAGAATATTCATGAAAGAAACTGAAGAAGACACAAAAAGATGGAAGACCATTCCATCCTCATGGATTAGAAGAATAAACATTGTTAAAATGTCTTTACTGCCTAGAGCAATCTATACTTTCAATGCCATTCCGATCAAAATTCCACCGACATTTTTCAAAGAGCTGGATCAAACAATCCTAAAATTTGTATGGAACCAGAAGACACCCCGAATTGCTAAGAAAATGTTGAAAAAGAAAAACAAAACTGGGGGCATCATGTTGCCTGATTTCAAGCTTTACTACAAAGCTGTGATCACCAAGACAGCATGGTACTGACACAAAAACAGACACATAGACCAGTGGAATGGAGTAGAGAGCCCAGATATGAACCCACAACTCTATGGTCGACTAATCTTCGACAAAGCAGGAAAAAATAAACAATGGAAAAAAGTCTCTTCAATAAATGGTGCTGGGAAAATTGGACATCTATGTGTAGAAGAATGAAACTTGACCATTCTTTTACACCATACACAAAGATAAACTTGAAATGGATAAAAGACCTCAACATGAGGCAGGAATCCATCAGAATCCTAGAGGAGAACATAGGCAGTAACCTTTTTGACATCGGCCATAGCAACTTCTTTCATGGTATGTCTCCAAGGCAAAGGAAACAAAAGTGAAAATGAACTTTAGGGACTTCATTAAGATTAGTATTATTTCTATTTAAATATTTGATAGAACTCACAAGTGAAAGGATCTAGACCCAGAGATTTCTGTGGGATGATTTTATTTTTAAGTTTTTACATTAGTTCCAGTTAGTTACCATACAGTGTCATATTATTTTCAGGTTTACAATATAGCAGCTCAGTAATTCCATACATTACCTGGTGCTCATCATGACAAATATACTCCTTAACCACATCACCTATTTAATCTATCCCCACACCCCCTTCCCTCTGGTAACCATCAATTTGTTTTCTATAATTAACTACCTGTTTCTTAATTTGTCTCTTTCTTTTTTTCCCATTTGTTCATTTGTTTTGTTTCTTAAATTCTACATATTAAGTGAAATCATATGGTATTCATTTTTCTCTGACTTATTTCACTAAGCATTATACTCTCTAGCTCCATGTCATTGTTGCAAATGGCAAGATTGCATTCTTTTTTATGGCTAAGTATATATATATATATATATATATATATATATA
Source organism: Martes martes (assembly GCF_963455335.1). Classification (NCBI taxonomy): domain Eukaryota; kingdom Metazoa; phylum Chordata; class Mammalia; order Carnivora; family Mustelidae; genus Martes; species Martes martes. Next base: position 176,201,209 of record NC_137888.1, on the reverse strand, counting down.
TATATATATATATACACACACACACACACACACATACACACACATATATACACACACCCTACATCTTCTTTATCCATTCATCAGTTAATGGACACTTAGGCTGGTTCCATAGTTTGGCTATCATAGATAATGCTGCTATAAACATTGGGGTGTGTGTATCCCTTTGATTAGTATTTTATATTTTGGGGTAAATACATAGTAGTACAATTATTAGACCATAGGTAGTTCTATTTTTAACTTTTTGAGGAACTTCCATACTGTTTTCCAGAGTGCCTGCATCAGTTTGCATTCCTACTAACAGTGCAAGAGGGCTCCCCTTTCTCCACAGCCTCATCAGCACCTATTGATTCTTGTGTTGTTGATTTTAGTCATTCTCACAGATGGAACGTGATATCTCACTGTAGTTTTGATTTGTATATCCCTGTTGATCAGTGGTGTTGAGCATCTTTTCATGTGTCTGTTGGCTGTCTATATGTCTTCTTTGGGAAAGTGTCTTTTCACGTCTTCTGTCCATTTTTAATTGGATTATTTGGTTTTGGGGAGTTGAATTTTATAAGTTCTTTATATATTTTGGATACTCACCCTTTATCAGATATGTCATTTAGCAAATCAATCAACATGATATACCACATTAATAAAAGAAAAGAACCATATGCTAATTTCAGTAGATGCAGAAGAAGCATTTGGTAAACTACAACATCCATTCATGATAAAAACTTTCAACAAAGCAGCTTTCCAGGGAATATAACATCAACATGATAAAGACCATATATGGAAAACCAATGCTAATATCATCCTCAATGGGGAAAAACTAAGAGCTTTTCCTCTACTATCGGGAACAAGACAGGGATGTCCACTCTCACCACTGTTTTTTAACATACTAATAGAAGTCCTAGCCACAGGAGTCAGACAACAAAAAGAAATAAAATTCACCCAAATTGGCAAGAAGCAAGTAAAACTTTCATTACTTGCAGATGACATGGATACTCCGTATGGAAAACCTAAGACTCCATTAAAAAAACTGCTAGAACTGATACACTAATTCAGTAAAGTCATAGGATACAAAATCAGTGTACAGAAATCTGTTGCATTTCTATTCATCAATACTGAAGCAGCAGAAAGAAATTAAGGAATCTACCCGATTTACAATTGCACCAAAAATCACAAGATACCTAGGAATAAACTTAAGTGAAGAAGAAATAGACTTGTACTCCGAAAACTATAAAACACTGATGAAAAAAATTGAAGAAGACACAAACAAATGGAAAGACATTCTGTGCTCGTGAATTGGAAGAACAAATGTTGTTAAAATGTCTATACTACCCAAAGGAATCGACACATTTAGTGCAATCTCTATCAAAATACCAACAGCATCTTTTTTCACAGAGCTAGAATAAACAATTCTGAAATTTATATGGAACCACAAAAGATCCCGAATAATCAAAGCAGTCTTGAAAAAGAAAAGCAAAACTGGAGGCATCACAATTTCAGACTTTAAATTATATTTCAAAGCTGTAGTGATCAAAACATTATGGTACTGGCACAAAAATAGGCACATTGATCGTAGAAAAGAACAGAAAACCCAGAAATGAACCCTCAACTATATGGTCAATTAAACTTTAACAGAGCAGGAAAAATATCCAATGGAAAAAAGTCTCTGCAACAAATGGTGTTGGGAAAATTGGAGAGCTACCTGCAGAAGAATGAAACTGGACCACTTTCTTATACCATATACAAAAATAAGTTCAAAACTGATTAAATACCTAAATATGAGACTTAACCATAAAAATCCTAGAGAGGAACACAGGCAGTAACCTTTTTTCATCAGCCATACTAACTTCTCTCTAGATATGTCTCCTGAGGCTAGGTAAACAAAAGCAAAAATGAACTATTGGGACTTCATCAAAATAAAAAGCTTCTGCCCAGCAAAGGCGATAGTCAACAAACTAAAAGGCAACCTATGGGATGGGAGAAGATATTTGCAGTTTCTGTAATTTTTATTTTTCAAAGAATTTATTTTATCTGAGTTTCTGAACTTACTAGCATAGTAGGAGTTCATCAATTTTATTAATTTTTTCAAAGATTCAATTTCTACATTTATTTATCTATTCTTTGCCATTTATCTCATTAACTTTTTTCTGTTTTTATTACTTTTTTTAAAAAGTCCCTTTGGTTTTAAACATGATCTTCTTAAATTTATTTTAAATTACTGAGATATTTTTTATGGCCCAAATTATGCTGAATCTTACTGAATGTTCCATGAAGACATGAAAAAATATATTCTGCCCTTGATGACTGTAGTATTTTATAATTTAATTCATTCAAAGTGGTTGATAGTAAGTGTATAAATATTCTGTATTTTTACCACTAGTAGTAGACTTTTGTCTACTTTTTCCAAATATGTTTTCCACTAGTTTGCTTCCTATATTCTGATTTTTATTGTCCACTTCTTTTTGCTCACTTACCAAATATCCTAGTTTTCTGTAACTCTTTTTAGTTATCAGAAATTTATTAACTTAAAAGAGCACAGGTTTATTATCTCACTCTCTGTGGGTCAGGGGTCTAGGTATGTGTTACCTGGGTCCTGGGCTCAGGTTCTCAGCTGGTTGAAATTCAGGTGGATGGCTGGGGCTATAACTTCATCTGAGATGTGGGGTCCTCCTTTAAGATCACTTGTTTTTTTTCCCAGAATTTCCTTGAGGTTATAGGAAGGTGGCCTTGGTGGTGGTTAGGGTTCACTCTCAGTTCTTAGAGGCTGCCCTCAAAACCTAGCCATGTGGTGCTCTCACAGTGTAGCAGTTTACTTCTTCAAAACCAGCAGGAGGAGCTCTCTTTAGTCTGCAGTGGTGAGTCTTATGTAACATAGCATAATCATGGGGGAGATTGTCCCATCCATTAACTTTGTCACATGGTGTCATCTAATCAATGGAATGACTATCCCATGGTTGTCACCAGTCTCATTTACACCCAAGGGAAGAAAATTGACTATTCAGAGTGTGTACAGCAAGGGGCAGGGGTCTTGGGAACCATCTCAGAATTTGTCTACCACAAGAAGGAACCAAAATGAACCAATACAGTTGTTCTGCTATATATTAAAAGTCTCCAAGGCTTAAGACTACTGTAACAAATTTATAATTAACTGGTGATGCCTTCCCATGACAGGCTCGGGCATAGAAACATGGTGGTAGGACTTGGGCCATATTTGAAGATTCACGCTTTATAAAGAGGAGAGAGATTTTAATTACCTAAGGAATACGCTAGAGTAGAAGCTTATGTAAGAGTACCTAGGCACTGCCTTGTGGCAAAGGGATTTCAAAAAAGAATTCACTGCCAGGGAGCTTGGGTGGCTCAATCCATTAAGCACTGGACTCTTGATTTTGGCTCAGGTCATGATCTCAGGGTCATGAGAAGGAGCCCTGGGTTGGTCTCTGCGCTGGATGTGGAACTTACTTGAGATTCACTCTCCCTCCCCCTTGCTCCCACCCCCACCCACTATGTGCTCTCCTTCTCTCTCTTAAAAAGAAAAATCACTGCCAAAAGCATAGAATGAAGGAACTTTGGGAAACAGAGAAGTTAAAAAGATGCTTTCCAAATGAAATATGTTACAGTATAATGTAAACACAGCTAGTAACTCTAAAATCTTAGTAAAGGCCACCAAATTCATGAAAAGAAATTAATATGCTCAGATTTCTCGTGGAAACCAGTGAGAAGACTTGATTCCTTGTCACAACTGATGAGGGCAAACTGGATTCAGTTTGGGCAGACAAGAAGACTGACATTTCTCTGACATTGGAGATGGCTGTTTCATAAATATAAAACCAGTCCTTAATACATTTTGTGATGAATAAGTGGGGAGAAGACATCTTCCACTCCTTTTCTTTCTCCTAACCCTTTTCGAGTTGTAGGTTTTCTTAATGACTCTTATGCAATATTTTGGAAATATTTGGGTATTTCTTAAACTTCTTAGAAGCTTAACTGTAGGAATAATTAGCTGCTGAAAGCAGAATTTCAGAAATGTTGATTTCACTTAAAAAACTACTTCTGAATATTTATATAGCTCAGAAAAATATGTATAATAAAATAATACTGATCCATATTTTCCCTTGCTGTGGAGACCTTAGCCTATTTGCTTGCTTTCTTTACCTTGTTTGTTCTCCTCCTCCTTTCTGCTTCTCTCTTCCTCTCAACTTATTACTCTCTTGATTTTATTGAAATTATACCTGCACAGTGTAAACGATTAAATAATTTAACAATTACACGGTGATTGCAAGATGAAAATAAAAACAGTGACAATAAAATGCACTGTAAACCCTATCACTGCTGTGAACATCAGGTGACTATCATTTCATATTTTACATATAGTAGGGAGGCAAAGAGAATGATAGACATAAAGAGGTCACATAATTGCTGCTTCTCTTAATTTAGGAGTAGCAATTTTATATTTTAAATTTAATAGCAGATAAAAACCTCAAAATTGAGTAAATAAATGAACTTCAAATAAATATTTTTTTATTTAGAAATATCTCATAAATGACCCTTTAAGTTGAAAGAAAAAGATTGTAAAATGCATTAGTAGTTGGATTCTATTATTTATTTTGTATTTCCCTATCATGAACGTAAAGACAGGTACACTCACAGGTCTCCTTTGCACCCACAACTGTTTCTTTTTTTTTTTTTTTTAAAGATATTATTTATTCATTTGACAGGCAGAGATCACAAGTAGGCAGAGAGGCAGGCAGAGGGAGAGGGAAAAGCAGGCTCCCTGCGGAGCAGAGAGCCCGATGCGGGGCTCGATCCCAGGACCCTGAGATCATGACCTGAGCCGAAGGCAGAGGCTTAACCCACTGAGCCACCCAGGCGGCCCCCACAACTGTTTCTGTTTCAAATTACTGAATGGCATTTATAGGGTAGATAATATTCTTGGTTTATGTTTGCTTTCACTCAGACATTTGTAGATGTTGCTCTCTCATCTTTGGGCATCAAGTCCTGCCACAGAAGTGTCCATAGCCAGCCAGCCTGGTGTTTCTCCGCTATAGGTTAGTTTGTTTTCCTTTCTGGGTGCTTAAAGAATTCTTTTTCTTTTTTTTTTTTTTTTTGTTTCTTTTTTTTGTTTGTTTAATACTTGGGATACTAACTAAGCTATTTCTAAGCGTGAAGTATCTGCATTGACTTCCTCTGAAACATGACAGGTTATTAAATTTGTAGTTTTTCTTCATTTTAAGAAAAAAGAATCTCACATAATTCCATCTCCTTTGCTGGCTTCTTTAGTTTCCTATCAAATAATGTCACGATAATGTAAATTCTTTCGACTTTTTCATTTGTATTCACTTTGCTTACCTTAAGTGTTCCTATTATATCAATAATTCAGTTCTTAGTATGACTTCTGTTTGGCTCCTTCTTATTTTTTAATTTAATGTTTAGCTCTGTAATGATGACACCATTTTGCCCTTCAATGTTTGTTTTGGAGGGTCTGCAATATGATTTTCATCTCATACTGTCATTTATTTTACTGTTGTTTATGCTATTTTAAATTTCATGTTATGACTTATTTATCCTCTTTTGTGAAGCAATTATGAGGAATTTCATTCAATTCTTTGAGATTTTAATTTTTTCTGAATCTGGGATGGCGGGGCAGTAGGAGGAGGTGCCTGAATCTGATTAGTTGCATTCCTGTTATGTCCTACTTTTTTATTTCTCCATTCCCCCTACCTTCTCTCCCTTCTTTTTTCTTCCCTTCGTGATTTCTCTCCTTTGAAGTATATTTGCATTATTGCCATGTTTCTTTCATCATGGTTATACTTAGGATATTCTGCCTGTAAAGTCTTTTGCTCTTAGTTATGAGTGAATGGATCTTGACTCCTCTCCTCTAATATCTAGTTTGTTTCCCCCTCCAAGCTAGAGATGAGGGTTAGGGATTGTGTACCTTAACCATGTTCCTGCAGATTGAGAAGAAATGATAAGGGGTGTGAAGGTGAGGTGAGTCAGGAGAGCTCAGTAGAGATTTTGGTTGAAGTCCTGAAGCACATTTCCATCTCTCTATTTGGGTATTTTCCTCATGGAGGGACTGCCCTTAGGCTTTGGAATCTTTTCTCATCTGAAATGTAGCCCTGGAGCCTTTAGTTTACTGAGCTACACCCTTTGTTATCTTCCTTATGTTTACATTTCGATTCCATTACTCCCCAGTACAAAAACAACAGATAAAATGGATGTCTACTCAGTAGCTTCATTCCAGATTTTGGAAAGCATCTACAGTGAATAGTCGTGATATTTTGTTACCTCATTAGTAAAGGGGCTAAAGCATGAGAACAGTGTTAGGAATCAGGTGGTTTATCATCCATCACCAATATTATCTGCTAAAGACTCTTCTGTGTGTAGTTTTCTTTTTAATTTCCTTGTTCAGAAATTGTTCAAGCATATTCTGTTAGGTTATCACCTTTTACCTGCTTGTATTTTTGTTTTGGTGGGGGTTTTTTGTTTTGTTTTGTTTTTGAGTGGGTGGTATCTCTTTTTTTTTTTTTTTTTTTTTTTTTTTTTGCACGTGCTTTAGAGAATGGTAATTCTGTAATACTTGGAGTCCTCTACCTTCACCCAGAACCCAGAACTTCTTAAGTTTGTGGAAAATATATGTTGATTTTTTTTTAATTTAAAAAAGTAGTACAGTTGTTTTCATCATCTTCCTTTGATTTCTGATCATTGTTTTCAGAAAAGTGGAAGAATCTGTACTGTTTCAGGTGAAAACTGAAATGAAATCATTACTTCAACATACAAATATATTACTTCATTCTCACTTGCCCCAAAGTCTCATTTTTATTTATTATTTTTATGTACTTTAGTATATAATTTAAAGTCTGCTTTTGTGTTACACGGTATCTTGATTTGGTTTCCTCCAGAATCAGAACTTGAGACAAGGATTTGAGTGTAGGTACCTTATTTGGAAGGTAACAGAAAAATATTATAGGACAATGATTATCTGAATTATGGCCCTAGAGGGAGAGTTAAGAAAATAAAGAAGATAAAATCATCAAAGAAATCTCACAAAATAATCTTCCAGAGAGTAAGTGAATTATGTTTTTAAAATGAAAGTGTTCATGATGAATGTGGAAAGAGCTATACCAAGTTACATGTGATACCACTAATGATAAGAAGATCCTAAAATTATTAAGTTAAAAATACCAAAAGACAAGTTAAGATATGTACAAAGTAAAGAAAAGTAGACAGGTATTAGAACATGGAATGATAAAAGTTAATGAAGCAATGCCTTTAAAATTCTGAGAAAAAAATATTTACATAGAATATAGAATTCTATACCCACCCAAAATATCAGTCAGTTGGGAACATTTAAAATATTCAAGACTTGTAACACTTAAACCATTTCTGTACCATAGGATTTTCTTGAAACACACTAGCAAAATGAGGAAGAAAACCAAGGGAACCAAGGTCATGAGATCCAGAACATATGAATGTAATGTAGGAGAGCTGAGAAGTTCTAGGTTAATAGTGTTTGACCAGGTGACTCTCATCTTAAATTAGAGCAGATTATATAGCACTTTGGAATTTATATATTTGGAGGAAAAGACCTTATATAATATGTGATATTTTTGTCCATAGATAGATAGATAGATATAGATAGATAGATAAATTGGACCAAAGCTTGTAATTGTTGGTCAAAAAGAAAAAGGAAAGGCAATTACAGTGGCCAGGCAAAATCGAATTTTGTGTGGGAAGATTGTGATCCAAGCAAATATGAAGCAAAGTGATACATGGTATGGTTTGAAGTAAAGGAGTGTAAGAAAGGCTGTTCTGTTTACCTAGGAATATTGTCCTCAGAGCTGCTTGAGGATCATAATATTGGACCACTAAAATAGAAAGTTCTCTCTCTGGTAAATCCTTAAATGAACTTTAAGACATTCATGTTAATGTTGATACAGCTTCTCGTTTTTCAACTTTATTAATAAATCATGCAAAAGCTCAGGTAAAGATTATGAATATAGAATGTAATGTTAGTTTTAACCTTAAAAATATGCAAACAGATACTTGGGAAAATGTAGAAGGTGAAAAGTAGTGGGAGAAGATGAAATAGAAGGACTTACCTTGACAGAACCATCATATTGACTGTGGTGATGGCACAAGAATATGAGCTGTAAAAATATTGTTCAAATTTATGACAGAATAAAAATAAAAATAATGATATAAATAGTGGAACTGGGAGGATGATTGCTTTTCATTATATATTTTTATATAATCTTTAATTTTTATTAAATGCTTATATTAAATATATTGATATAATTAACTAATGTATTAATTGTACAATAATGAAGAAGCAACTGCTTGCTTTTTACATTACTTTATCTCTTATGTGACACTTTATTCAAAACCATTATTTTTTGGACATAATTATTTCATGATAGATGAAGGATGGTTCCATTTATAATTGCTCAGAATGTTTCATCCATTTCATTATCAAAAAAAGAAAGTAAAGGAAAGATGATAGATAAAAATCGAGGCAGATTTAAACCTTAAAATTGATTTTGAAAAGGATTTAAAAGCAAGAGAACTTGGATTTTGAAAAGGATTTAAAAGCCAAATTCTTGGTTTCCTCTCAGGTTGTTATCTTAGGGTTAGGGGGTCAAGTCCCATCTCTGGCTCCACACTCACTCCAGAGTATGCTTGGGAGCCTCTCCCTCTGTCCCTGCCCCAGACTCTCTAAAACTAATAAATAAATCTTTTAAAAAAGAGAGAGAAAGAGAAAATGGTTGAATAAATTTACAACCAATGTGAATTCTGAGGCTCTCAATAAATCTATTAATTATTAGGCAATTTATTTTGAAATATTTAACTTATGTCAAAGAAATATTTCAATAATTACTGTAATAACAGATGGTTTTTATTCTGTAGCTGCAAATATCAATTCTTTGTTATCTTATCTATGATCTCTTCTCAAAAGAACTGGACACTTTTTCCTATTAAAAAATAGATTATTTGAAAAACCCATACTTCTTAATATACAGAAGCAATTATATTTGGATTATGACAGAACATTTTACATATCTATATAAAATTTATAAGGTTATTCAGTTAGCGATATCAAACACACTCAACATTCAGGCACAAATATTTTAGGAATATAACGTGAAAAACTGCAGGAATCTAACCTACTGTGTTTTATTTCAGTACACTGTCATTAGGTACTGTGTGACACATTTTGAGCTTTACAGCTTAACAGATATAGGAAAAGTGGAGAGTCAATGAAAGGATTAAAAGATTGACAAGATAATGGTTGGATTTAGAAATTGGGATTTAGTTTGGCAAAAAATTGTTTTTTGAGAAATAACTAATCACTTGTGCTATTCTCCCTGGGTGCCCTTTTACAAATCACATTGAGGGGGAGGGGTTAGTTTCTCCATCCTTAAAAGTGAAAGATTATTTTAGAGTATTTTTAAGATCTCTATCACTTCTAAATTGTATAAATCTAGAAAAGATTAGCACAGAAAAGGTATCTTAAAATAGCTTAAATTGAAGCAAGAGAAAGTTAGGTTACATATTGCAAAGAAAAAAATGTTAATTCATTTATATTCTTCTGCAACAATGCCTTTCTCCACATGTGTGTTTTTTTTTAAAACAATAGAAAGCTAATTTGCCTGGAAAAAAAATCGTCTGCTTATGTGCTGGGAGAAAATGGAGTAAGTCCATTTTAAACAAATAACACCTAATCTTATAAATCTCTCAGTTTTGAAAAAACAAAAACAAAACAATACAAACCCAAAGCCAGCCATACCTGTAGCCATAGTACCATTCGTTCTAACTAGGTGAGACCTACAGAGCATCTCATGGTCTTATGTATTCTTCATACACCCTCCCACCTTCCCAGGATCTTTGCATATGATGTTGCCTCAATTTGGACCATTTTTCCCTCCCTTTTAAGCCGGCTAATCCTCAGGACTTAGTTTAAGCATTTCTTAGTTCTCCTCATTACATCGAATCGTCTCATTATGAACTCAGCACCAAAATATCTCCCCTGCAATGTACATGCCAGCGTTGGAATTTTCATATCACATGTGTGTGCACCTGTCTCTTTCCATGAGGGCAGGGGGAAGTTAGGGCCTGATCACAGTGAGTCCCCAGTGTTCTGACACAGGCCCTGGCACCAAGAAGATATGAGACACGCATATGTTGCATGAAAGAATGGATGCTTTCAAACCTTTCTCCACACTATCGCAGGTCCTGGTTCTCTTTTCAGTATCATTATTTTCTACATTTCTAATTTTGAGGATTTATAAAGTCTTTATAAACTCAAAATTTCCTCCTCACTTTTACTCTTACTTGGCAATTAATTTTTATTAATATCCAGGAAATAAATTACTAAGATGATGAGAGAGTTCAAGGATAATGTCATGAGATAGATAAAAATATAGATATGGATATAGATATATAATGCATACATAAAATACCAAATGTTGGGGGTGCCTGGGTGGCTCAGCCAATTAAGTATCTGCCTTCAGCTCAGGTCATGATCCTGGGGTCCTGGAATGGAGCCCCATATGGGGCTCCCTGCTCAGCAGGAAATATGCTACTCCCTCTGTCCCTCCCCCTGCTCCTGCTCTCTCCCTCTCTCTCTCAAATAAACAAATAAAATCTCTAAAAAAAAAAATACCAAATGTTAACAAGATATGGGTTCCAGTTCAAAATTTGACTTTGTCCTTTGTTCCTTGGTTTGTCTATAAAATATGATTAATAGTATTTACTTTGCCTGCTATACTCAATTGTTTTATATATAGAAAATGAAATATTTCCCAATTTTGTTGTCTTCCTGTTATCTATTAAGCTGTGTACTTCTATTTAAATATAGCCAGGAGAAAATAATCAGCGGCATGGACAGTTATATATTATTGAAGCTCTTTAAGTTGTAAGCAACGCTAACAAAATTCAAGTATGCTTAAGAAAAAGGGAACTATATTAACTTAAACAGAAAAGTTCAAAAGAGATTCAGGTACAACTGAATTCAAAGGCTTAGATGTTGTGAGCTCTAAGCTTTAACTTTGTTTTGCTTTTGTTTGTGTTAGCTTTAGTTTCAGGAAGGACCACCACATATGGTGGTCAACATGGCCTTATGTGAAAACATTTCCTACCAGTTTAGCATTCCCTGGTAGGAAAAAAAAAAAATCTTTCTTAATTGCTACCTCTAGTACCTCAGCATTCATTGTCCGGTCTTGATGCATGAACTATCCCTGAACCAACTGTTTTGGGATTTGATTATTTAGGCCTGAGATAAGCACCTTACTTTTTTTTAAGAATAGGGTAAGTCATAACCACACTTACATTGCTTTTGGGGAGGGAGGGCTTGGAGGTTCCTGGAGGAAAATAGTATATTCCTTGGGAGGAAGGACTACTAGGAAGGCAACAAAAACCATAACTCCTGCAATATCTGTCTTGGTATTTAGGATAACCTATAATCTGTTATCCAATTTCTGTTTCTCTGTTTTTGTTTCTTTTTGTTCTCTCTCTCTCTCTCTCTCTCTCTCTTTTTTTTAAGAGAGATGGGGGTGGGTGGAGATGGATGGAGGGTTAGAGAGAATATTAAGCAGACTTTCCACACCCAATGTGGAGCCCTACCCAGGGCTTGCTCTCACCACCCTGAGATCATGACCTGAGCTGAAATCAAGAGTTGGACATTTAACCAACTGACCCACCTGGTGCCACTGCATTTTTCAATAATTGTACAATAAATACTGTGTGGGTAGTAACAAAAATGTAAATGAGATACTATATACAATAGCATACTCTCAAGAGTATGCTAGTACCCAGTCATTATTAAGAATGACTGGAAAAAAGAAAAAAAAAGATTGACTGGAATTGGAGTACCTGCCTTCAGCGCTCAGTCATGATCTCAGGGTCCTGGGATTGAGCCCCGAATCAGGCTCCCTGCTCAGTGGGGAATCTGTTTCCCTTCTCCCCCTACTCCCACCCCCCCATCCCTGCTTTTACACTTTCTCTCAAATAAATAAAATCTTTTTAAAAAATGACTGGAATTTTTTTCAAACAGTAGAAATAAGATAAGCAAAAATGTTCAACCCAAACACCTTTAATCCTCAATGTTTTAGAGTGATTGAGAGTGTTTATGTGATTTTTTTTTTAATGTGCTTGACCTAAGAAAGAATTTGAGGGTTTTTTTTTTAGTTTTGTTTTTTTTTTTAACATGAATCTGTCATTGCCTTTTTTTTTTTTTTTAAGATTTTATTTAATTTGACAGACAGAGATCACAGGTAGGCAGAGACGCAGGCAGAGAGAGAGGAAGGGAAGCAGGCTCGTTGCTGAGCAGAAAGCCCGATGTGGGACTCGATCCCAGGACCCTGGGATCATGACCTGAGCTGAAGGCAGAGGCTTTAACCCACTGAGCCACCCAGGCGCCCCCTGTCATTGCCTTTAAAAGATTTGATCTATTTGCCTGAATGCCAGTGAATAGCTGTGACTCCCTATGATAACTCAGCATCTATTTCTCTACACACTTGAAGGCTTAAGAGAGCATTTTCTCATTTTTTTCATTTTCTAATTGTGTTCTGTTTATTTTATCTTTGGCATTGCAGACCAGTGGTAGATTGAACCCATACAAGATCTTAGAGTTGATGGAGTTTAGATAGAAAGAAAGTCTCAACACTATCATTTCCCTTTCAACGGGGTTCCATGAATGTGTTTTATTTAGCCAATCATACTGAGAAAAACAATCTAAATAATTATCTTCAAGTGAAAATTACTGTGATGTTTGTTCTTTCCTCGCCCCCTCATCTTTCACAGCTTTTTTTTTTTTTTTTCCAAAGGATTCAGCTTTCCAAGGGTTCTGTATATGTTAAACTCTTTTAGGTCAGGTTACCCAGGAAACAGCCTGGAAACAAGGATTTGCATGCACTAAGTTTGCTGGGAAGAGCTCTTTGGAACCACATGTACAAGGGAATGATGAAATAAGATCATGCAGAGGGAAGAGTTTGTACTGTGGTGTGGTTAGAACAAAGGCTGTCAGCTGATTTAATGGAGAGTTGACAGAGTGCAATGACCTTTCAGGGTTGTCCCAAACTGAGAAAAGGTAAATGAGCTTTAACACCCCAACATAGACCAGTCATTGAATGTGGGTGGCCCCTGGAAAAGAGGCACAAGGTGGATGATGCAGATCCCCTTGAATGAGGGAATTTTGTGAGCAGGTCTCACCCTTGAGCTTTTAGTAGCCAACAAGACCTGGCAACTGGACAAATGAGTATTTTTGTTCTAAATGGAAGCATTGGGTTGACACATTTGACTCATCTCATCTCAATAATTGACTCATCTCAATAATCAGGGACAAACATCTAATTTAAAGCTTTCATATTTGCATCTAGCTATCAAAATCAGTTAGATTTTTTAATGCATTTTATTAAAATAATCCCAATCTCTTTATTCATTGCTAAAGATTCAGTTTTCCGTCCAGTGTCATTTTCCTTCATCCTAAAGAACTTTCTTAATTTCTTTCTTGTAGGTTAGATTGATTGGCTGGTAATAAGTTGTCTTCATTGTTCCTTGATTAGGATTGATTCCTTGATTCTCTTATTTATCTTTTATTCTTGAAGGATATTTTTATTGGATATATAATCAGTGTTGAAAGTCATTCTTTTCTTGTTTTTCTTGCCAGTACTTTACCAATGTCATTATATTAACTCTTCTTGGTAAATTTTGTTATCCCTCTGCATGTAATGTGTTTAGTTTGCTATGCTGGTTTGGGATACTTTGTGCATATACATTTCAGGGGTAGACCCAAGCATAAATTAATCATAGCATCTTCTTTTATTTTCAGTAAGTTACACTTATGAGTCACATGTTCCTTATCATCAAGCAATGTCCATAATTACCAATAAAAATTGGCATCTCCCAACTAAAGATTCCAGATGTAAATTAACTGAATCTAAATAAAGAAAACCTTGTCTCTTCTAAATTTATCAGAGAGAATGATATTTTAATATATATTTTTAAAGCTGGTTCAGTAACTTGTAAAAAGTCTACTTTTAAAGAGAGATGATAAAGAAATTCTTTTTCTAGCAATGACTAACTAGGACACTTAAGAACAGCCTTTTTGCTGAGAACAACTAAATAAGCTAGGAAAATATGTTTTTAAATATCTATTTTAGGACACACAAAAAAACTACCAATGGATAAAAACTACCAAAGCAGAACTGAAAGAACCAAGAACCAGGAAATGAGGAACACCAAGGAAGATGATTTCAGTGTCTGGAGCTATTTTTCCCATTAAAAGTAATGATAAATGCCAAATAAAGACCTCATTGTTGAGATGGTAAGACACTGAGCAAAACATTGACATTTTCATGTAGCTGGAAAAAATGTGGAGTTAAGGGTTCTTATAAATACTTGAGTTTTCAGTTGATATCTAAAGTTGTTATATTCTATATGCATGGGAACTAGCCCAGTTCTCATAACTGATGCCCACTTTAAAATCACCTCAATTACTGACTGGATTATAGTGATGCACACCAGCTGCTCAAGAATAACAGAAATAATTCCTCTCTGGAAAAAGATAACATTAGCTAAAGCTTCAACTGATTGATATTAAATTTGCTACTTAATGATGTATAATGTTGTTAAGCAATACAAAGTAATCAGGCACAAAAAGTTAAGAATTGGCCAACACAAGAGAAAAAGCAGACAACTGAGATTTATCAAGAGAATAACCACATATTAAAAAGTACATAACTTTTAGATAAAAATACATAACTTTTTTTTCAGCGTAACAGTATTCATTGTTTTTGCACCACACCCAGAAAATACATAACTTTTAAATTAATTAATATAAACAGAAATTAAGTGACAAGATGGAAAAGTTTAGCAGCAAACAGGAAAATTTGAAATTTGGAAATTCTAGAACTTAAAATAATTGAAGTTAAGATTTCAGTAGTTGAGATCTTATTAAACTGAGTTGTTGAGTTTAAGCATCAGATTAGATGTAACTGAAGAAAGAATAAGTAAGTTAGATGATAGGCCAAAGGAAAATGTCCAAACTGAAGCAGGGAGCTCCAGAAATATGGAGACCCTGAGAACGTAACAGACAATTAGAGTATAGTATAAACATTTAACAAATATGTAATGGGATTCTTAGAATTGGAGGAGAGTTACTTAGGCAAAAGCAATATTTGAGAAGACTGTGACTGAGAATTTTTAAAAACTAATTAGTGAATTTAAGGCCAAGATTGAAAAAATTTTGTAAAGCCCAGGCAGCATAGATACAAAGAAAAATAAATACTGGGTATGTCATAAATTATTGAAAACAGAAGTTAAATAGTAAGTTTTTTTGTAATTTTTAAATTTTCTTTTATTTTTTTATAAACATATATTGTATTATTAGCCCCAGGGGTACAGGTCTGTGAATCACCAGGTTTACACACTTCACAGCACTCACCATAGCACGTACCCTCCCCAATGTCCATATAAATAGTAAATCTTAAAAGCATCCAGAGGTCTACAGATTCGTTTCAATCCCAGTCAAAATCCCAGAAGGATTTTTTGAGGAAATTTATGAACTGTTCTAAAATTAAAATGGAATTACAAGGGGATTTTTACAATAAACAAAATAGAAAAAATATGCATTCCTTCTTTTAATAACCATATAAAGCTACATTAATTAAGACTGTAGTATTGGTATAAAGAATAACAAATATATCAGTAGAACCAAATACAGGGTTTAGATTTAGATATAGATACAGATGTAAATTATCTAGAGAGTCAACTTATTTTCAGCCAAGGGGCTAAATTAAATCCATTCAGAAGAAATGAAGTCTTTTTAAACAAATAGTGCTGCATCAATTCTATGTCATGCCATACACTAAAATTAAGTTACTTCAAGATATAGCAACAGTCTAAATATAAAGTCTACCACCCTAAGTCTTCTACAGGAAAACATAGGAAATTGTCTTTGTCACCTTGAGTAGGCAAAGATTTATTAAACAAAATTTAAAAAGCACCAGTCATTATAAAAGTTGATAATTTGCACTTCATCAATATTAAAAAGAAAACTTCAATCAAGAGAAATCATTAAGAAAATGAATAAGCAAGCCAGAGACTAAACCAAATACTTACAAAATATATAAGTCTGACAAAAGGCTTTTATCTAGACTATAGAAAGAACTCCACAAATCAGTCTTGTAAAGACAAGTAACCCAATAAAAAGGACAAAACTTTTTTGAAAAGATACTTTGTAAAAGGAGATATGACTAATAATTTTGTTGTTTAAGATCTCAGCCTCACCACTGCTGTATTCCAAGATGTTGCTTTCTAACAAGCTGCCTCTGGACAAACTGGACATGAAGGGGAAGCAGGTCAACATGAGAGTGGACTTCAACAGTCCTGTGAGAACAACCAGATGGCAAACAACCAGATAATCAAGGCTGCCATCCCAAGCATCAAATCTACTTGGACAATGGAGCCAAGTCAATTGTTCTTATGAGCCATCTGGGCTGCCCTGATGATGTTCCCATGCCAGAGCAGATCACTTTGGAGCCAGTTGCTGTAGAACTCAAATATCTGCTGAGCAAGGATGTTCATTCTTGAAGGACTGTGTGGACCTGGAAGTAGAGAAAGCTTGTGCTGACTCAGCTTCTGGGTCTTCCATCCTGCTGGAGAGCCTTTGCTTTCCTGTGGACGAAGAAGGAAAGGAAAGAGATACTCCTGAGAAGAGGGTTGAATCTGAGCCAGCCAAAACAGAAGCCTTCCAAGCTTCACTTTCCAAGCTAGAGGATGTCTATGGCAATGATGCTTTGGGCACTTCTCACCAAGCCCACAGCTCTGGAGGTTTCTTAATGAAGGAGTTGAACTACTTTGCCAAGGTCTTGGAGAGTTCAGAGCAACCCTTCCTGGCCATCCTGGGCAGAGCTAAAGTTGCAGACAAGATCCAGCTGATTGATAATGTGCTGGACAAGGTCAGTGAGATGATTATTTGTGGTGGAGTGGCTTTTACTTTCTTTAAGGTGCTCAAGAACATGGAGATTGGCATTTCTCTGCTTGATGAAGACAGAGGCAAGATCATCAAAGAAGAATGGTGTGAAGATTACCTTACCTGTGGATTTTGTCACTACTGACAAGTTTGATGAGAATGCCAAGACTGGCTAAGCCACTGTGCCCTCTGGCATACCTGCAGGCTTGATGGGCTTGGACTGTGGTTCTGAGAGGAGCAAGAAGTACCTGAAACAGTTGCTTGGACAAAGAAGATTATGTGGAATGGAGCTGTGGATGAATTTGGTTGCAAATCTTTTGCCCAGGGAACCAAAGCCCTCATTGATGAGGCAGTGAAAGCCACTTCCAGGGACTGCATCACCATCATAGGTGGGGAGACATTGTCACTTGCTGTGCCAAATGGAACACGAAGGATATCAGCCATGTGGGCCCTGAGAATGATGCCAGTTTAGAGCTCCTGGAAAGTAAAGTACTTCCTGGGGGTGGATGCTCTCAGCAATGTTCAGTATTTTTCTGCTTTTTGGTTGCTGTGCACAGCCCAGGCCCCTAAGTCAACTTAGCACTTATTGCATCTCCACACGGCATTAGCTAACATCTTCCCCCATGTTGGGATTCAGCAAGTGGCCAAGAGATGCAGCTTCAAGAGCCCTTCACTAGGTACACAGTATCTCAGCTCATCTCTACCACACCCTGGATTTGCCTACATCCTTCAAGGTCCCATTTGAAGTTTTTAATAACTAAACCTTTGCGCATTCTAGAATGCATATATTTATATTTTGCCTGTTAAAAGAAAATAAGCTGTGTTAGTTTCTCTTTTTGAAGTACCTCATTCTGATTAGTTTTGTCATTGTTTCATTACTCAGCATGAAAATAAGATGAAATCCCAATTATAGGGAGGGAGGGAGACAAAGGTGGTGATCTATTAAATAAGTAATAAACTTTTTTAAGAAAGAAAGACCCATAAGCACAAATATGTAAAAACAAAATCTCTGTACTAATCAACAGAGAAATATTAATGAAAACCAAATGATATATCAACTGTCATACAATAAAATAAATCAAGAAAAGAATGGTTATATACAATTTTACACCCACTAGAATGGAAAATGGTTAAGAGTGACAGTGATAATTGTTGGCAAGGTTGTGGAGCAACTGTAACTTTTTTTTTCATTCTTTCTTTCTTATCTTTTTTTTTTTAAGATCCTATTTATTTATTTGACGGAGACAGTGAGAGAGGGAACACAAGGAGTGGGAGAGGGAGAATCATGTTCCCCACTGAGCAGGGAGCCCAACACAGGGCTCAACCCCAGGACCCTGGGATCATGACCTGAACTGAAGGCAGATGCTTAACGGCTGAGCCACCCAGGAGCCCTAGCAATTGTAACTTTCATAAATCCTGGTGAGAATGTAAAATTGAACAAATACTTTGAATCACTGTTTTGCAGTTTCTTATAAAGTTGAGCATACATTTTATCCCACCCTCCAGGAATTCCATTTTAAGTGTTTACACAAGATCAGTAAAAAACATATGTCCACAAAAAGATTTATAAAAATGTTTTTCACAGCGTCATCAAAATATTCCCTGATTTGAGACAACTTGGATGCTCATCAACAGGAGAATAGCATAAACAACTTGTGGTATACTCCTACAGGGGAATACTTCTTGACAATAAAAAGGAAATGAACAGTACTGATACATGCCATGTCATGATGAATCTTATAAATCCAGTGTTAAACACACAATTTTGGGGACACCTGGGTGGCTCAGTCAGTCAGGGACCTGAATCTTGATTTCAACTCAGGTCATGATCTCAGGGTTGTGAGTTCAAGCCTGGCGTTGAGCTCTGCACTCAGCATGGAGTCTGTTTGAGATCCTCTCTCCCTCTCCTTCTCCAACTCCCCCTGCTTGTGCTGTCTCTCTCTCTTTAGAAATAAATAAATAAAAATAAAATCTTTTAAAAACCACACAATTTTGAACAAACAAAGTCATACATAAATAATTCTGTGCCATAAGATTTCATTTATTTGAAGTCCAAAAAGAGGACAATAGTGATAGAAATTAGAACAATAATAGTTTAGGGGGGAATGTGGAATTGAATAGAAAAAGAAAGAATAATTTTGGGGTGATAGATATGGCAAAACCCATCAAACCGAGTACTTACTATTTGTGTATTTTATAGCATATAAAATTATACTCCAATAAAAAAGGAACCTAATGAGATGTCATTACATATAAAAATGGCTAAAATTAAAATAAACAAACAAACATGATAATCCTAAATACTGATGGGATTATGGACCCATGGTAATATCCAAGCAGTGCATATAGTAGGGTAAATTGGCACAACCAGTTTGGAAATCTAAAGGTAAAGATCCACAAAACTGCTTCCTTTTTTTTTTTAATAGACTTTATTTATTTATTTGTTAGAGAGAGCACAAGCAGACAGAGAGAGAAACAGGGTTCCTGCTGAGCAAGGAACCCAATGTGGGTCTAGATCCCAGAACCCTGGGATCATGAGCTGAGTTGAAGGCAGAGGCTTAACTGACTGAGCCATCTGGGTGTCCCCACACAAAACTTCTACCCAGAAATTCTACTCCTGGGTATATTTTTAAAAAGAGAGAGAGAGTAGAAAAGGTTGTTCCAGGCTGTTTATAACAATATTATTTTAATACCAAACTTGTGCTCTATATACATATATAGCAATGAAAACTACCATGAGATGTAACAATAGGGGGGAAAAAAATCTCATGGCCATAATATTTTATAAAAGAAACCCAAAAGGGATCCATGCTGGGAGTGGAGCCTACTTAGAATATTAAAAGAGAGAGAGAGAGAGAGAGAGAGAAAGAATGCATACCATACAAGTCCATGAAGTCCATTTATATAGGTGTCAAAAGTAATTGTAAACTTCTCTGTGCCTTTTTCTGTTTGCATGTTTTATTTCAATTTCAGAAAGTGCATTATAAAAGAGAAGGGAGAGGCTAGGCTGCGGGGTGGGTTTAGAGTATAGAGGAAGAAGAGACATCCATAAGAAGCAATGATTTTATATTTAGTCTCCATTTCTGCTATCAGAAAAACATAGTATCTCTTTTGTATCTTTGTTCAGTTTTTTTTTCATTGATTTTTCCTGTATTCATCCCAGAATAAAGTCACAAATCTTAAGCCCACTGAAATATTTTTTGTTCTTTTCTTCCATATGCACTCTGAAATATACTTTTTACAGTTCACCAGTGTCATATTACCTTATTATCTTGCTGAATATTTTATGCATAGGCACTTTTTTCGTTCTTTGCTTTCACAACTTTTTAGGCTTTCCATTGACTCCTAAATGCTAGCTTTCTGAGGAGGCTAATACTTTTTCAAAGTCTGTTAGACCCTTTCAGCTTTTATAAAAGTACACAGACCTTTAATGATTGCACTGTTAAGTAGCATGATATATATATGTAGATATATAAATATATTTATATGTTTGAAATTAGAACACAGACTATAAAAGAAGTAATAATTTAAGTAGATTATTAATCTCTTTTATTTAGGCCTGTTATTTCTCATTAAAAAAACAATAGCCTCAAATTATTGTCCAAATCCAATTTTATTCTGTGCCATCCAGTAATTCCAGTGTGGATAATTCCTTTGTAATGAATAAATTACCTGATTAAGAGGATGGAATAATTAGTTATGATTCCATGCATTTTTCTTCTGTAACTCTAGGATTTCAACAATGCCAAATGCCAACCATAAAGCATTCAGAAAAAGCAAGTCTTTTCTTTTTATAGATACTTTCATGTATACATTCTGTTTGGGGAAAATAATTTCAGTCTTAAATATGTACATTTACAGACAAATGCAAACGTAATTGGCAAAAAAATGTAAAAATTGTTTATAGAAAATATAGCAGCTATAATTTATTTAGTGCCTTCTGTACTATGGTGCTACATAGATGGTTTTCATGTATTATTTTATATTGAGTGTAATTTTCCACTATGAATCTCTATATGTATATTTTCTCTATATTCTATTCCCTTTTACAGATGAGTAACCAGTCTTAGGGAGGTAAAATGACTTGAACAAAACACACATGACTGTTGTGATCCCCGCTGTTGCTGTTCATGGCTTTTCATAGTTAATAATGACTTGTTCAAGGGTTTAGCCACTTCAGGACCTGCCTGTTCATCCTTAGAGAGCAAGGCTATGGGTGGCTCAGAGGAGTGGTTGGAAAGTTTCGATCTTGGATCGGAAAGTGATCAGGAAGTTCTGATAAGTGATATAAGTATTTGTTAATAAGTCAAAGATACAAAATAAATATTAACATGTCAGACACCCTGGCTCATGACAGAGTTAGCATGACTGGAGATAGAATTTTGCTGGTGCGTTTAAGCTTCAATCCTACATAAAACTATGGAACTCCTATTTTGCTAAATCATTGCCCACCCCAACCATAGTGGTCAAATACATAAAAACATGTCTTCCCATCCAGATGGCCAACAGACACATGAAAAAGTGCTCCACATCACTCAGCATCAGGGAAATACAAATCAAAACCACAATGAGATACCACCTCACACCAGTCAGAATGGCTAAAATTAACAAGTCAAGAAATGACAGATGCTGGCGAGGATGCAGAGAAAGGGGAACCCTCCTACACTGTTGGTGGGAATGCAAGCTGGTGCAACCACTCTGGAAAACAGCATGGAGGTTCCTCAAAAAGCTGAAAATAGAGCTATCCTATGACCCAGCAATCGCACTACTAGGTATTTACCCTACAGATACAAATGCAGTGGTCCGAAGATGCACGTGCACCTGAATGTTTATAGCAGCAATGTCCACAATAGTCAAACTATGGATAGAACCTAGATGTCCATCCACAGATGAATGGATAAAGAGGAGGTGGTATATATATATACAATGGAATACTATGCAGCCATCAAAAGAAATGAAATCTTGCCATTCACAACGATGTGGATGGAACTAGAGGGTATTATGCTGAGCGAAATAAGTCAATCAGAGAAAGACAACTATCATATGATCTCCCTGATATGAGGAATTTTAGAGGCAATGTTGGGGGTTTGGGAGGTAGGAAAGGAATAAATGAAACAAGGTGGGATCTGGAGGGAGACAAATCATAAGAGACTCTTAATCTCACAAAACAAACTGAGGGTTGCCTAGGGAGAGGGTGTTTGGGTTATGGACATTGGGGAGGGTATGTGCTATGGTGAGTGCTGTGAAGTGTGTAAAGCTGGCGATTCACAGACCTGTACCCCTGGGGCTAATAATACATTATATGTTAACTAAAAATTTTAAAATAAATAAATAAAATGAATGGAAAAAAAAAAAAACACATCTTCCACGTCCACTCACTTACCTTTTGAAATGCCCTTCCCATCACAGCCCACTGCCCTCTCCTTTCAGCATGCCTGGTCATTCTGCATTCCATTCAGGCCTGTGGATTCTGCTTACTCTTCCAGATTCTTCCTCTTCCCTCCTCATATATCAACATTTTTCTATCAAATAGCACATATCTTCAAATTTCTGATACCTAATAAATACATCATACTAAGATTTTATTATCTTTTGATCATTTAAAAATATTTATTTGTTACCATCCTACAAGGGGCATCTCTAAGTGGCCTAAACGAAAAGTGAATTTATTAGTGAACTGAAGTAGTCAGCAGCTCTTACGGAGCATTTCACTCTTGGACTCAAATGATGCCATTTGGGATTCATCTTTTGAGTCTCCTAATTCTGTTCTCTGTGCTGACTTCATTGTCAGGCAGGGTCTGCCTTTCTGGAGCAAGTATGCTTATACGTCCAGGCTTACCTGTGAACAGCTATGCATTCTCAGTGGAAAGAGAATGCATCTTTTCTAAGAGCTGTAGAGAAAAAGACCTGGGGTTCCTGACTCCCAGCTGGTTTGTAAATCACACGCTGACTGCTGGAACAGATCCCTACCTCATGGTGACATGGTCTTCTCCTTGGATGGTTGTTTGATAGGAAAAAAGCATGCATCAAACACACTCAGTACATTTTCAACAAAACTTTAAGGCAGTCGTGTCAAAACGTATAGAACTATAGAGTTAGAGGAAGCATTTCTATTTGCATTTAGTAGTTTCAGCACATAGAATTGGTATTCCAGAAGAGGAGTTTACAGATATGAGGGCTGATGCAAACACTCTTTGGGACAATATGGACTTTGGGGTAGGGAGGGGAGGCAGCTTCTCCCTGGAAGTGGAACAGCATCCAGCAATGAATGAGTTGTTCTTAGGAAGATCTTAACTCAGAGTTCTGATTTTCTCACCCACATTGCAATCCTGTTTCCCTTGTCAACAGCTTTCCTGTGCTGGTATTAAAATATTCTAAGGGTTGTGGTCTGTTTTGTTTTTCTGGTAGCCATATGGTCTCTTTACAACCAAAAATGTGTTCTTCCTTTGAGGGGAATATATTCTTTTCTGGCTTGGGGTGAATACTTCTTATGTATGTTCATATTCACATCTTTACTCTTGAATTTGTTGAAAATCTGAAAAATCTGAGGCTCTGAGGCCAACAGTGAAACATTATGGTGCACAATGAAACATGGCTAGTTTATTTAAATAGCACAAGCGAAATGTATCCCGCAACTGGCAGACCATTAGAGGTATTTCTCAGTGGTATACCCTGATGCCTAATATGTCGTCAGCATGTAACTGCTGGAAATTTGATGAGGGATTCCCTGTGCAGTCTAGAGCTAAAGATAAAGGATCAAGACACGAGTTTCATATCCAAAATATCTTCTTTCCATTCAATCAGATAAGATTGGGGTAATCAGTCTGTGTGTAGAAAATGAAGGCATTAGCCCTAGAGTTTAATTCAGAACCAGGGAAAATACAATATGCTCTAATGTTAAGTAAATTCCTTCTTTAGTGAAAGTGGGCCATCCAGAGCCCAAGCTGCTTAAGAAAAATAGATGAAATACAGTAATTCCAAGTGCAGGCCAATAAAGGCCAAGTGCCTAGTTAATCTCTCAAAGGACATGTGGGTAAGCAAAGTCCCTCAGTAGCCACATGGTGCTTTGAATGCCTATTAATGGTTGAACGTGTCTAATTTATATATGACTACGAGGTCATGATGATTTAGTGGGAAGGAAACAAGACATGGTTTGTAGAAACCAATGAAAGGGAAACTATTACGGAAGGTTTTAAGGTTTAAAAGGTTTTAAGGAATCTTTTTAAAAAGAAACTTTGTGTCGTAGCTTCCAAATGACAGCTGTCCCAAAGAGCACAAATGAAAAGATTCCAGCTCATTAACTCCTTTTTTAAAGGCCGAATAGAAATAGAATTTAAAAGAGAAAAAGCAGGAGAGGACTCTCCAGGCATCCCCGTGAATTCTCGATTGTTCTGGAGCAGCTGGCCTGATAAGCAGTTCACTACCTCATTTTCAAAGGTTGGTTTGAGGTGTGATATGATGTTCTTTTTATAGCATTAGGCATGCAGTCTGTATTCATAAAATATTAGCTTCCTTACCTCTGATTTATAAAAGAGGAGGGGACAAAAGTAGGGTTTTTGGAGTTTCCCTGTTAAATTCAAGTCGTCAGGGCCCCTGGGTGGCTCAGTTGGTTGAACGTCTGCCTTCAGCTCAGGTCATAATCCTAGGGTTCTGGGATCGGGCACTGGGTTGGGCTGCCTGCTAGCGGGAAGCGTGTTTCTCCCTCTCCCTCTGCCTGCCACACCCCTTGCTTGTGCTCCCTCTCTCTGTGTCAAGTAAATAAATAAAATCCTTAAAAAAATTAAAAATGACAAAATTCAAGTCCTCCTTGCAATGTGCATGCAATTCTAGAATAGGGCTTGACAATCTTTCTCTGTAAAGGATGGCATAATAAATGTTTTTGACCCCTGAGGGTGGAAGGTCACTGTAGCAGCTATTTAACTCTACCACTGTAGTACAGATGTAGTCATAAACAATAAGTAAATCAGTATGCATGACTATGTTACGATAAAACTTTACTTGCAAAAAGGCAGCAGGCTGTGGGTCTGACCCACAGGCCACCATTTGTCAACCCCTAATATAGAAAATTGTTTAGCTCAGAGTCATGCCGTTGTGGTAACTCAATAACTAGCTGCAGAAGTTAATGGTTATAGGTATATGAACAGCCAGCTTTCAAATGACTAGTTAGAGGTGTCCCAGTGTCCTTAGCTACATGACTTGAAATAATTCAGATATCACTAGTAACTGATATAATCAGTATTTCTGATGTAATGAGTAAGAGTTGCAGATGATTCTCAGAGGTTTACATGTTCTGATTATTAATAACTCTTTTGTGAACACTGAATTCTAATTATGTATATATGTATACATCTACACATATATATACATATACATATGCATATATTTTCTGAAAATTATTTTTTATCATCGTGGTACTTTGGAAGTAAGGTTTCTGAATTATTTAAAACGGCATTACTGATTATGTCAGAGATCCATTCTGGACACTACTAAACTATATTCTGTTGTACTCTTGTTTTTGCAAAAGATCTTTATTTTTTGAAGCCGCCTTGTGAAGTTATTTTATTTAAAGGCTTCCATTTTCTTTTACTCTCTGAAAATAAGCAAACAAGTTAGTTCTTATGGAAGTAGTGCCTAATTAAGTCTTATGATCAGATACTGGGAAATGAGATAAGTCCATATTGTATCTTAGCTCTGCCTCCGACTAGCTTTTGGGATTCCATGCAAGTGACGTAAGTTCTTTGAGCCTCTATTTCTTCATCTGTGTGTAAAACAAAGTAGATAATATGTGTAAAGCATTTAGTACAATTCTGACCATATAAGGAACGCTCAATAATTTACGACTACAGGTGTACCTCATTTTATTATGCTTTACTTTTTATACTTTGTAGACGTTTGCATTTCTTACATATTGAAATTTTGTGGCAACCCTGCATCTAACAAGTTTATTGGTACCATTTTTCCATTAGCATTTGCTTATTCTGTGCCTATGTGTCAAATTATGGTAATTCTTTCAATATTTCAATCTTTTTTTATTTTTATACTTTTCATGGTGATCTGTGATCGGTGATCTTTGATGTCACTATTGTAATTGTTTTGGGCACCATGAGTTGCAACTCTAAGATGGCGGACTTAACTGATTTATGTTGTATGTGCTTTGATTGCTCCACCAACAAGCACTTAACCCATACCTCTCCTTCTCAGGCCTTCCTCTTCTCTGACATTCAACAGTATTGAAATTAGGCCAATTAAAAACCCTACAGTGGCCTCTAAGTGTTCAGGGGAAAGGAAGAGTTGCACATCTCCCACTTTAAATCACAAGTTACAAATGCCTGAACTTAGTGAGGAAGGCACATCAAAAGCTAAGATAGGCCAAAAGCTGGGTTTCTTGTGCCAAACAGCCAAATTTTGAATGCAAAGGAAAAGTTTTTGAAAGAAATTAAAAATGCTACTCCAGTGAACACCCAAATGATAAGAAGGCAAAACAGACTTTTTGCTAACATGGAGAAAGTTTCAGTGGTTTGGTTAGAAGGCCAAACCAGCAACAACATTCCCTTAAGGCCAGAGCAAGGACCTAACTCTTCAGTTCTGTGAAGGAAGAGAGAGGTGAGGAAGCTACAAAGAAAAGCTTGATGCTAGGAGAGGTTGGCTCTTAAGGTTGAAGGAAAGAATCCTCTCCCTAACATTAAAGTGCAAGGTGAAGCAGCGAGTGCTGATGTAGAAGCCACAGCTGGTTATCCTGAAGATCTAGCTAAGATAATTAATGAAGGTGTCTACACTAAACAACATATTTTCAATGTAGATAAAACAGTCTTCTATTGGAAGAAGATGCCATCTAGGACTTTCATATCTGGAGAGGAGAAGTCAGTTCCTGGCTTCAGAGTTCCAAAAGACAGGCTGACCCTGGTTTAGGAGTTAATGCAGCTGGTGACCTGAAGTTGAAGCCAGTGGTCATCTACCATTCCAAAAATCCTAGGGCGCTTGAGAACTAGGCAATGTTTACCCTGCCTATGCTCTATAAATGGGACAACAAAGCCTAGATGACAGCACATTGATTTACTGTACTGTTTACTATTTTAAGCCCACTGTTAAGATCTACTTCTTAGAAAAAAAAGATTCCTTTCAAAATATTACTGCTCGCTGGCAATGCTCCAGGTCACCCAAGAGCTCTGATAGAGATGTACAATGGGATTAATGTTGTTTTCGTGCCTGCCAACACAACATCCATTCTGCAGCCCATGAGTCAAGGACTCATTTCAAATTTCAAGTCTTATTATTTAAGAAATACATTTTGTAAGGCTGTAGGTGCCATAGATAGTGATTCTTGTGTTGAATTTGGACAAAGTAAGTTAAAAACCTTCTGGAAAAGGATTCACCACTCTAGATAACTAAAAGCATTCATGATTCTTGAGAAAAAGTCTAAATATCCAACACTAACAGGAGTTTGGAAGAAGTTGATCACAACTCACATGGAAGACTTTGAGGAGTTCAAGGCTTCCGTGGAGGAAGGAACTGCAGATGTGGTGAAAACAGCAAGAGAACTAGAATCAGAAGCGGAGCCTGAAGTTGTGAATGAATTACTACTATCCCATGATAAAGTTTTCACAGATGACGAGTAGCTTCTGATGGATGAGCAAAGAAAGTGTTTTTCTTGAGAGGGAATCCACTCCTGCTGAAGATGCTATGAAGGTTGTTGAAATGACAAAGAACCTTACACAGCCTTACATAGAATACTACAGAAATTTTGCTGATAAAGCAGAGACAGGGTCTGAGGGGGGGTTGACTTCAATTTCAAAAGAAGATCTACCATGGGAAAAATGCTATCAAACAGTATGGCATGCTGACAGAAAGTGTGAAAGGAAGAGTCAGTTGATGCAGCAAACTTTATCATCGTCTTGTTATAGGAAATTGCCACAGTCACCCCTGCTTTTAGCAACCACCACCCTGATTAGTTAGTGCCACAACATCAAGACTCTCCAACAGCAAGGAGATTATGACTTGCTGAAAACTTAGATGATAGTTAGCACTCTTCAGCAATTTTTAAAAATTTGATTTAATTTTATTTTTTTCAGTGATCCATAATTCATTGTTTATGCACCACACCCAGTAGCAAAATTTTTTTTAATTAGGGTATGCACACTTTAGACATGAGTGTGCTATTGCACACTTAATAGAAACGTTATATTCATGTGAATATAACTTTTATATGTACTGGGAAATTAAAAAAAATATTTAACTTGCTTTATTACCCTATTCATTTTATTGCAGTGGTCTAGAACGGAACCCACAGTTTTTCCAAGGTATGCCTGTGTAATTATATTTTCTTTTGTAAGGTGGGGAAACCACACACATACTATTATATTGCCAGTATTGTTAATATCTTTCTTGGTAAGATAGATGACTACTGCTTTTTGCTTGCCGGCTATATGGTAATCTTACCTGGCTTTTTCTTGTGATTTCTCGGTGACTAAGAGTAAAGCTGCCCTCATCTTTGGTTCAAAGAATAGTCATGTGACCTCTTTTGACCAAAGGACTGATTTAAATAGGGGCACATGACCCCTTTTTGGCCAATGAGATTTAATTCCGGGGCTTTTATTAGAGAGAGAAGTGAGAGAGTATGTAAGCCTGGAGTTGCTGGCAGAAATAATTGCCTGAAGCTATACCCACGTATGAACTTTTCATTTATGTAAATCAATAAATTTGTTGTTGTTTTTACTTTATGCATTTTTTTAAAAAGATTTTATTTATTTATTTAACAGACAGAGATCACAAGTAGGCAGAAAGGCAGGCAGAGAGAGGAGGAAGCAGGCTCCCCGTAGAGCGGAGAGCCCAATGTAGGGCTCAATCCTAGGACCCTGGGATCATGACCTGAGCTGCAGGCAGAGGCTTTAACCCACTGAGCCACCCAGGTGCCCCCTTTATGCATTTTGAGATGGGTTTCTGTCCCTTGCAACTAAGTAAGACCTGGCCAGTACAACTAATTATTTAACATTTCCTAACAGTGTGGAATTTATCAGCTAAACAATGTCTGATTTTTTTTTTCTTTTTGGTAGAACAGCATATATGATTGATCTTCTTTCTTTCTTTTTCTTCTTTCTATTTCCCTTCTTCCTTCCCTTCCTCTCTCTGCTCTCTTCCTCACACTCTTCCTCTGGCTCCCTTTCTCTCTCTCTCTGTCTGTCTGAATCTCTCTCTCTCTCTCTTTCTTTCTTTTTTATGACCCTGGAGGCCAAAATTCAAAGTAATCTTATAGCAAAACTTACATCTGTTATAAAGATCAAACAGTTTGTCAGCTGAGATAATAGAATTCTTGATCAGGCTCTCCCTGAGAACACAAAATCAGACAGTGTTAACTCTGGGGGTATTGTTAGAGACCAGCCCCTTCTTCCCACAGGAGAACACTTTGTCCTAAGAGATGCAGTGACCCTGGGGCGCCTGGGTGGCTCAGTGGGTTAAAGCCTCTGCCTTCGGCTCAGGTCATGATTCCAGGGTCCTGCGATCGAGCCCCGCAGGAAGCCTGCTTCCTCCTCTCTCTCTGCCTGCCTCTCTGCCTACTCTCCCTCTGTCAAATAAATTTTTTTAAAAAGATTTAAAGAAAAAAAAAAAGAGAGAGAGAGAGAGAGAGATGCAGTGACCTGCCCAAGGTCGCAAAATTTGTTGCAAAAAAAGGATTAGAATTCAGGTTTCCAACCCACACAGGAGTTCCCTTTTGATGTGCATTAGTATGTTTAGCAGGCTGCCTCGTCTGTGCTACATGAATCCAAATGAGTAAGATTTCTCAGATTAAAAACAAGAAATAACCACAGATGTATTTGTTTTGTACACACAGCCTAATTATACCCGTAAAAATAATAGCATCTGTTTAAGTGCAGGTAATAGTTTAATATAGCTGTCAAGATTTGCTAGCAGCATTTTCAATGCTTTGGATGGATTCACTTAATCTCTGTGAACCTCAGTTTCCTCATTTGTAAAGCAATTGTGATATTAGTCACTTCAGCTTAGTAACGTAAGTAAAGATAAATGGAACAATACCTGGGAGGTACGTAGCTCTGAGCCTGGCACAAAGCGGCCGCTCAGGCTCATAAACTGTGTCGTAAAAAAACGAAATTTCTTTCTCTCAGTTCTGGAGGCTTGGAAATCAAGGTGCCGGCAAATTCGGTTTCTGGCAAGAAGGGTATTCTTGGAAAACATACCCTCCTTTCTCAACGTGTCCTCACATGGCCTTTCCTCTGTGCTTTCACCGAAGGAGAGAGGGAGAGAGATCTCTCTTTCTCTTTTCGACATACCACTAATCCTGTCCCGAGGGTCTCACCCTGTTAAAGATGATTATGACAGTTGTTAAAATGGCGAGGCCGACTTGATTCAGGACTATCTGGATAATAGAGGGAAAGGCACTGCCAGGGGTTTTCACGGTAGGGGAAGGAGATTGGGCTCGACTCTGAATAAAACAAAGAAATGGTGGGAATGTTTATAGCAATGGAGCAGGGTGGGAGTGGCTGGAGGGAGAATTACTAAGAGAGAACATCCGGGTGAAGGGGAATTCTGGCTACATCGATCTAGCAGGATTCTTGTTGAAGGCAGGCTCTGTGACCAGGTATCACCTGGGGGACGTGAGGGTTGAGGAACCCAGTTATCAGTCAGGATGATTGGATATTGAGGGTGGAGAATTCTGGCTTAACTGATTGACTTACCAGGATTCTTGGTAAAATTGGACAATGCCGAGATGGACAGGGGAGTATGAAAGTTGGGGCCTTCTCAGGGAGAGGACTCACACAGAGGAGCCTGACTAAGCTTTGGTCAAGGAGAGACTGTTATCCTTTCTGACCTAATCTAAGCTGTATTACTTCCCCAAGGCCCTGTCTACAAATACCATCACCCTGGGGGGCAGGGCTTCAACATGTGAACTTTTGGGGGACACAAAAATTCAGTCCATCATGCTTAAGTACATGTTTATTATAGGTAAGTATTTAAGATTATCGTCATGTTGATATGATAGCTGTACTCTACTTCAAAATTAACCCTCAGCACAGCCCAGCTATTTGGAAGGATTTTTTTTTTTTTTTTTTTTTTGCATCCTTACATATGTTCTCACGCTTTGTTTACAAGGTTGGCATTTTGGTGAGCTTCCTCAGGTAGTTTGTCACTGAGCAGACGGTGCAATGAAAGCAGAGTGGAGTGCGTGTCTGAAAACCGTAACAACCACAAGTTGATCTATTTCTATGATAATAGTACAGTTAAAAATAAATAGGCACCCATACTCCTGAAAAATAGAATACAATTTCAGGAAGCCAGTGAGTTCATTAGTTTCTCTTAACGATCTAACAAATAACATTTCAATTATTATAGTCTTCCACCGGGAACCCTAAAAAAGAAAATTAAGCTTTTTGTGTCATAGCCTGGCTTCTACTGGTATGATATGTAGCAGTCCTCCTCACAACGGTGAGACATTAGAGAGGGATAGTACAGGGGAAAGGATGTGAAGGGGGTACAGTGGGGGAACACCTCAAAATCACGTTTGGAAAGAACTGCAAGACAATCCCCTTTCTCCAAATGTAAAGCTTTCGATTTGAGTTAGGTGGTGTGTATATTTTCACCAAGTTCTTCAAGGGACTTGCAGAGATCTTGTGACACTGGGGCTCAAACTGGTCCTTTCCTTGGCAAAATTGACATCTCTTTAGTCATTATCCTCTATATTAGAAGTTTATCTGCGGTTTTCACTCCATTCAAAGCATCAGATTATTATATAGGATTTCATTAAATGCTCAGTTACCTTTCAGAATTATGGTCCTCAACCTGTAATATGCATACAAGTCACCTAAGTATCCTCTTAGCATGCAGGGCAGGACTTGACGTTGTGCATATCTAACCAGCTCTCAGGGGATGGCTACCACACTGGGGTCTGCCGACCTCCTCTGAGCTGCACTGCTGCTAGAACTTTCTGCGACAATGAATATTCTGTATCTGTGCTGTCAGATAGGTAGTTACCAGCCACATGAGACTATTAAGCACTTGAAAAGTAGTCTGCGTGAAGGAGGAATTGAGGTTTTTTTTTTTTTTTTAATTACCTTTAAATTTAAATAGCCACATATGGCTAGTGTTATCCTAGTTGACTCCCCAGTTCTAGGGTCAATAAGAATAATTTTAACTGTCACCCTCCCAGTCCTCTTCCCCATGTTAGTCCTGCAAGGGGATCCCATTGCATTTGTAGAAAGTAAAGGCAGAGCTCGTCTACAAGCTCAGTGTGGTCTGGCCGCTGCCACCAGTCTTGCTTCTTCTTATAATCAGCTCCTCCAGCCCAGTTGCTGTCATCACCATGGGCTTCCTGCCCACATTTCTCTTTGTGCGCTCCTTCTGCAGCATTGTTGGTGACGTCACTTTCCTACTCCCTGGAACTCAACGCCTCTCCCCTCTTCCAGAGTGCATTTATACTGTTTGGGTTTTCAGTTCAGAGATGAACGCTTTCTGTGAAACTCCTGGCAAGGCCAAGCCTCCATAGTTTGGATGTTCTCTCCTTCATAGACCTTGTTGTAGTAAAGATTCTCTGTGCTTTTGTGTGGTCATTTCACTAATGTATGTCTCTCTGCTCGGCTGAAATTCCATGAAGACAGGGATTATGTCTTTTTTTCTGTTTACCATTATATTCCCAGAAGTCAGCATAGGAAATGGCACATAGATGGTGCTGGACACTTATTTGTCGAATAATAATGTTTAATATATATTAATACACACACGCATTTACTTAGGCATGCTTGTTAAACATGTGAATTCCTTTGCCCTGCCTTGACAAATTTCAAGTCACTAAAAAATTAGGATGGGGACTAATAGTCCACATTTTTATGAGGCATTTGAGCTGCTTCTGATGCAGATGTTGCTTGTGGGTTCTATTTTGAGAAATCGTGTTCTGGGTAGTCCTAGAGGACAGTGAAGTTTAAGTCTGTTTTAGTCTTCTTTTGATGAAAGGGGCATGAACATTGGTTTACTCACTCCCTTTCAAGGATTAAAGGAGGAACCCCTCTTCCTAGCCCTATGGCATATTTGAGCAAAGCTGGAGCAGAGCTGAGCACAGCTAGAAAGTACTGCTTTCATAATACCTCCATGTGGAGTTTCATAATGCATTCAGCAAACAACTCATATTTCAATAAAAGAAATTATATTAGGATGCAGTATATATGGAATGGGAGAATAGAATATCCTGTTGAATTGACTAAAATTATGATGTAATTACTTGGAAATTGCTGTTAATAGTGTACTAACAAGTTGTGCTATAATATGAAAAAGGAGGAAAAAGTAAGTTATGCCCAAGTTAAAAGGAACACACATTGGCCAGCAAATGTCATTTGCATCATGGATGCACATCAGCCTGAAGCTGGAAGCCAAGTGAAGGTGATGGATGGAACTAAAGAAAAAATCCAACATATTTGGACAGCGAGCCCGAAGGAAGGCAGTCCCTCTTCCGCTTCTTTGGTTTATTCAGCACATCTAATCATTCCATGTTCATGAAAAGCACAGCATAATGTTAAAGAGCATTCTCTCTAAAACCAGATGCCTACATTCACATCCTCCTCTCACCATATAATAACATTACCAGTGGGGAGGGTTGGTTAAGGATTTCAATGTTGCCTTTTTTTTAATCTATAAAATTGAGATAATAATAATAATAAAATAATACCACCGCCTATTCCATGGGTTATGGCAAGAAACAAATGATTATCACATTTAAGAAGCTTAAGATAGTGATGGCTTTGCACCTCCTACATGAGTGTTAACTTTTTGTTTGCTTTTGTCTTTGAGTGCAGTTTTGAGGTAGAAATCTTTACATCAATAGACCTTATATTCTAGTGAGAGGAGATAAGATGGTACACAACACACAGAGTACATCAGTGATTTGTAATAAAAATATACAAATCAGTAAGTAATAGAGTATATTCTCAAATGACACATGGACTATGGAAAGAGTGACATTAGAAAAAAGAGCTGGCTTGGAACACTGAGAATGCTGGTAAGGAAGAGGGTTTTGCAATAGAGATGTATTTAATTCTCACAACAGGTCCATGAGGTATAGTTATTCCCCAAAACACAGAGAGATTCAGCAGTATCCCCAAGGTTGCCAGCTAGTATGTGATTCTGACTCCAGAAACCATGATCGTTGTCACCTGGTGGCCCATGGTGCATCTCACAGAGATTTACCATTTGGAGGAGGTGGAATGACCATGTACATCAGGAGGAAAAACATTCCAGGTGGAAGGGACAAGTAGAAAGGCATTAAAGTGGGGGCTATCATGGCTGGTTGGAGGAAGTGCAGAGTCTGTTTTGACCAGAGTCAAGTTAAAGACAGGGGGTAGTTGGGTCAGACAGATAATGAGACGATGCAATTCATGGAGATTATTGTAGGAATTTGGCTCTCGCTTAAAGTGAGATGTGAGTTGTTGTGATTTTTTAAATTGTTTTTAAAAAATAATTATCATAGGAAAATATTCAAATATACTAAATATAAAAAAACACATGATAATATAAGCAATATAATTCTGGAAAATGTATTCTAGAGAGAAATACAATAACACAGTAACAGTAATAAATATCCTTGTGTTTAGAACATGGCTGGCTTTTATCTTCTTTGCACCATTCAGTGTCTTACCAATTATATAAAATAGTGTGTATCACATCTGCAGTCAAAGAAATGGAATATTATTTTCTAAAATATAGGTGGTAGCTAAGCAACTCGAAGTACAATATTAACATCTGGTAATTTACTTATCAAACATTTAGTCACTTTAGGCAATGCGTATACATTACTAATGGTCACCAAGGGAAATTTTTCAGTGAGCTGAGGCAACCTGATTAAGTGATAGAAATGTTTCCTTTACTCAATTACAAACAGGTACTTTGCCTGTCTTATCTGGACAAGTAGATTAATGCAGACATGACTTGAGGACTGACATACTTTACTCCCTCTGTTATCAGAGGTATTTTTGTGTCTTATTTATAAACCTGGGATTAAAACTTGTTCATTTTAAATTTAGTAGAGTTTTAGATAGTCTGTTATATTTCATGTGAAGTTTGGGAGATTACAAATTTAGTCTGAATTGATAAAATATTTTGTACTGTAGGAAAAATGTTATAATTCCATTATATCTTTGAAATGTTAATTTCATGTTGGGATTTGGATAAACTATAATTATGTTATAATGATACTCATTTTTATAAGAAAATTATATGAATAGAAGGAGATTTAAGCATCTACTTTGCATATGCTTTTATAATTGTTCTTTCTACACTGAATTATTCTTTCTGTACACATTACAGAACTGCTGAGTGTTTCAGTTTGAATAAAAGAAACTTGAATTTTAAAAAATATATTTTCTCTATTTCATGTCCTTTAAATTGAAATAAGCAATGGTATATCCATTAAGAATCTCTAGGGACACCTCGGTGGCTCAGTGGGTTGAGCCTCTGCCTTCGGCTCGGGTCGTGATCTCAGGGTCCTGGGATCGAGTCCCACATTGACCTCTCTGCTTGGCGGGGAGCCTGCTTCCTCCTCTCTGTCTGCCGGCCTCTCTGCCTACTTGTGATCTCTGTCAGGTAGATGGATAAAATCTTTAAAAAAAAAAAAAAAAGGAATCTCTCTGTGGTCAGAGACCAATAACTCAATTCAAGTTATATTAAGGAATCAGTAATTATCAACACATTGAAGGAAAAAAAAAAAAAAAAGAAAGTTGGATTTTTTTTCAGGTATAGTTGGGCCCTGGGACTGGGCCACATCTTCAGAATTTGTTTCCCTCTGTCTCTTGAATCTACTTTCAACTTTGTTGAATTAAGTCTTGGTAATTCTCGGCTTCTCTTATGTGGACAAGATGTCTGCAGTAGCCTCAGCTTCCCATTCTTCTAGTAAAAGACTAGAAGGAAGCAATAAAATTAATTTTTGCTATGTCTTCAAAAAGTTCTGAAATGTTTCCTCATTGGCCCTTTCAAACTCATGCATTCATGGTGCAACCAAATCACAGTGCCCAGAAGAATGCTAACACCTGGTTCACCCCAGCACTTCTTGCTAAACTATGTGGACTGAAGGTGGATGTCCAGTTGAAAATCAGGAAAACAAATGCTGGGGAGGTAAGCATCAAACATCCATAGTATAAACATTGCTAGAAAGTCTTTTATAAGTGTAATAGTCAGTTTTTGCTGCCTAACAACCAACCTCAAAAATCTCATTGGCTTACATAAACAAATGTTTTTTCTGGTTTTCAAGTCTGTGGGTCAATCCTACATGTCTCTAATTAATTAGTTAATAGCCATGTGAGGCGTATTTCTCTAATGGTAAGTGACATAAAAAAAAAAAGTTGAGCAGAATTCTGAAATGCCTTCTATGGCTTCAGCTGATAGCTAGGACTTGGTCACTTTAGCCCACATTCTACTAGGCAAAGCAAGTCATGTATCTAAACCCAACATAACTGAGTGAGGACATACACTCTACTCACTTTGCAAGGTCACATGACAAAGGGCTTAGAATCTTTAATTCTAATATAGGACCAGAATGAAAAATTGAGAGCAATGATCCAATTTACCAGAGTGTGTTCCCAGTGCTTACCTGATGACAAAGTCAACCATCAGATTTTTCTCCATTTCTCTTTGTAGAGTTAAGATCCACGAAGGTAAATTTCTGTTCAAATTAAATTACACAGTAATATTAGTATGTAATTTGTTTTATAATAGTAACAATGCAATAGCAAATTTAATTCATTTTTAAAATTATTACTGGCATTTTCCCATATTACAGTTTTTGAGCCCCAGACTTTATTGAAATCTTTATAGTAGTTCTGGAAAAATTCAAATGTCAATTTTCGGTTTCCGGTTGAGGTTTT
Organism: Martes martes; assembly: GCF_963455335.1. Lineage (NCBI taxonomy): Eukaryota > Metazoa > Chordata > Mammalia > Carnivora > Mustelidae > Martes > Martes martes. The sequence continues at coordinate 176,164,396 of NC_137888.1, read as the reverse complement.
TATAATACCTTTGATTTATTCCCTTGGAGTATATTTTCTAAAACCCACAAAGGAAAGTTAGGTCAAATCACCATTAATTCTGAGTATATGGGGGTTTGATTGGTTTAGTGTCATAACTGTGATATGAGCTAAGTGTATTTTTACACAGTAATTTGGTAAATCATCTCAGTAGATCATAGCAAATTACCCACCTTCGTTCTGCCTGGTAGATAATATGTTCTAGATGAGCAATTAGATATTAGTTATACACAGCTGCAGCTTGTTTAACAAATACCTTTAAGATCACACATTTCTCTCTCTCTTTTTGGGTAAATGGCAACATACCTCATATAGGTCTTTATTGTACTGTTTTTATGTAGTTCCAGACTGCTGGTCCAAAGTATATTTGTACACAGTCATACATGTATGTAATGCCATCTTTTAAGAGGAGGGCTGGTTTTCATTGAGCATTTTACATGGTAATACCGATAAATACATTATCTTTTTCTTTGAATCATCCCTATTTAGTTTTTCCTTTGAGGCTATCCTTCCTGACTTTGACAATTTAAGAATTATACTTCATGACTTTGCAAATAATGTTTGTCCATGTGTAATTAGTATGTTTGGAATACTGATGACCGTGTAATTGACTGAAGTGCCAGTGTGCCACATGGTGTTCCTCCGAAGCAGGATTTTTCAACCTCGGCACTAGTGGCATTCTAGGCCAGGAGATTCTTTGGTGTGGGGGACCATCCTCCATCCTGTGCACTGTGGAATTTGTAAGATTTCCTCTTGGCCTCTCCCTACTAGAAACTAGTAACATTTTCCTCTGTCCCAGCCAGTGACAACCAAAAATGTCTCCAAACAGCCAAATGTCCCTAGAGGGGCAAGATGATCCCCAGTGAGTATTACTGCTTTAGGATGATTTGTAATGAATGGTGACATATATAAAAGCAGCCCCCTTCTTCTGCCCTGCTAATCTTACCTAAAATCATTGGTCAGAAATTTGACCAAGAAACGAGGAAAAAGTGAAACCAATGTCACCTGTAACATAAGACTTTGAATTTGGGAAACAATTACATATTAGGAAAATATGTTTGTATCCTTTAAAAAAAAATATTTGAGAGAAAGAGAGAGAGAGTGTGAGAAGGAGAGAGCATGAGCAGGAGCAGAGGGAGAGGGAGAGGCAGTTTCCCTGCTGAGTGTGGAGCCTGATGCGGGGCTCCATCCCAAGACCCTGAGATCATGAGCTGAGCCGAAGGCAAACGCTTTACCAACTGAGCCACACAGGCACCCATTTATATCCTTTTACTCTGTTTTTTTCACGTAAAACTTCATAAGATCATTAGTTTCAGATCTACCAGGTCTCTCTTTTCCCTTTGTTAGAAATGCTTCCCTCCCCCTATTGTTGTTGTTACTATTGTTCCCTTAATAGCTATTAATTTAAAAGATTGCATTTATTCATCGTCTTTGCTATGCAAAATATTTTAGAACAGATGCTGTTGTAAGTGAACTCTATTATGTCTACAAAACTTACTCTGAGTAGGCAGTTTCAGAAAATTAAAAGGGTCTGGGGAGTAAGAATCCTTTACATTTGGAGAGAGAATGATTTTGGATTAATTGAACATAGCTATTAAATGATCTCACTCCTTCAGTGTACCCGCCAACAGGGATAACAGATGAGGTTTCAAGATGTCGTTTTCATTGCAAGAATACTTTGCCTTCTAAGTTCACGAGTTTTAGAATCCAGGACAGTTTCATGGGTCTTAAATTCTAGGGAAAAATACAGTCCAGCAGAAAGAATGTGGATTTTGAATAAATAGAATTAGAATCCAGTTCTGATCCCTATCTACTTGCTGTGCAACTTTGGCCAAGTTGTTAAAAAAATCTCTGAATCACTGTTTCCTCATCTGTTAATGGAGATAATACATTTTAATGGTGGAGATTGGGGCAAGAGCAAGTTGGTGATGGGAAGGTGAATATATCTGGAAAGACTTGGCGGCATTTACTCGCTACTTTTCCTTTTATCCCATTCTTCAAGTTTAACACCAACTATTTCACTGAGAACTGCTCTCGGAGGCACCAAAAATTTGCTTACTGATAAGTCCAGAGGACACTTGATCCTTTCCTTGATCAACTGTGCCTTTGCTTTTTTTAAAAGATTTTATTTATTTATTTGACAGACAGAGATCACAAGTAGGCAGAGAGGCAGGTAGAGAAAGAGGGAGAAGCAGGGTCCCCACTGAGCAGAGAGCCCTATGTGAGGCTGGATCCCAGGACCCTGGGATCATGACCTGAGCTGAAGGCAGAGGCTTTAACCCACTGAGCCACCCAGGCGCCCCTGTGCCTTTGCTTTAAACAAAGAATTGGCAAACACTTTCTATGAAGAGCCAGACAGTAGATATTTTTGATTTTATGGGATAGAGTGTATCTGTCTCAACTACTCAACTCTACTATCATGGGTAAAAATGGCCACAGACAATACATAAATAGCGGATGTGGCTGTGTTCCAATAAATACCTCATCTACAGTGGCAGGTGGTGGGCTGGATTTGGCTCACACATGTAGTTTGCTGACCCCACTCTAAACCCTTCATTGGTTCCCCATTGCACTTGGTGGCCTCCACCTTTCTGCCTACAGGGGATTCATTTACCATCATTGACCACTCCTCCTCTGTCTCCTTCTTGGATTTTCTTTTCCTGCTCACACATTAATTATCTAAATTAAGATAGTGCCAGTTGGGTAGAAGAAGTAGGTGTATTTCCAAATGAGACCACCATTTCTATCTCAAGACTTTACTGTCTGGGTGAAGACCAAGTCTCAACAAGGCATGCAAAGCCCTTTGTTATTTGATTTCTCCTCAGCTTCCCATTTTCTCTTCCTCAAATTCCTCATTGCCTAGTAACACCCCAAGCTATTTGCATTTTCCTGGTTTGCCTGGTGCTCCCTCTTATTCCTGGGCATGGCAATAAGACTTCCTCTTGCAACAGCTTTCCTTCATCCTTTCTCCTGAATGAGTTATGCTCATTCTTTGTATTCCACCTAAGTATCTTCTTCTCCTCTCTTTAGACTTCTTTAAATCCCCACTCAAGATTGATTAGAAGCTTTGTCTACATGTGTTCTTTGAAACCTATCTTTATTTCTACCTTAGCATTCTTTCCTTTTTTTTTTTAAAATAGGCTCCATCTGGAGCTCGAACTCACCGCCCTGAGATCAAGACCTAACCTGGGATCAAGAGTCATATACTTAACTGACTGAGGCACCCAGGCGCCCCCCTACCTTAGCATTTCTTATATTGTACTGTGATGAGTCCATTTACATTGTTTTTTGTTTGTCTGTTTGTTTTGTTTCATTATTTTAGCCAGAATGACAAAAATAAACAATGGTGCCAACACCAAATGCTGAGAAGAATGCAGAGGAACTAGAGCATTCATGCGTTGCTGGTGGGGATGTAAAATGATATGGCCACTCTAGAAAGCAACTTGGCAGGTTCTTCAATACATAAATGTAACTACCATATGACCCAGCAAGTGCACTTTTGAGCATTTATTCCAGAGAATGAAAATTTAGTTTCATACAAAAACCTGTACATGAATGTTTATAGCAGTTTTATTCCTAGTAGTCAAAAACTGGAAATAGTCCAGATGTCTTTCAACAGGTGAATGATTAAACAAACAGTAGTACAGCCATATTAGTGGTACACACATAACCTGGATGACTTTCCAGGGAAACATGCTTAGTTAAAAAAAAATCCCAATACATTACATACTTTATTATCCATTTTTATATATCCTCTTATGTATTACCTATGCATGTATATATAACAATATGTTATAGATCTATTATATATTATACAGATGTATAATAATATAGATAATATAAGTGATTAAATATTTGTATATTATCTATAATATATCTATATATTACATATATGATGCTATATGTCCATTTATATAGCATCGAAATGACAAAAGTATAGAAATGGAGTGGGGGAGGGTATGAAGCTATGGGTGGGATGCAGATATGGTTGGATATATATGGCATCCTTCTATTGATGGAAATGTTCCGTATCTTGACTGTATCAATGTCGATATTCTGGTTGTGATATCGTAACATAGTAAGATATTGCCATTGAAGGAAATTGAGTAAAGAGTACATGGGATGTCTCTGTGTTATTTCTTATGCATACATATTTAAAATTATATTAAAAATTTAAAGTATCAACTTGGTCTCTTGCATGATAAAGTTGCAATTGGACTGCTAAGGAAAGGAAGAGAAAGGGTACCACACACCTTTTTTGGAAACCAAACCGCCGTGGAAAGCATCAAAGGGGAGTAAATTTTTAGTTAGGTCTGAAAGATAGAGTTAATATTGCACCAAGAAACAGAAGAAGAATGTTCTGCCAAGGTGATGGAATGTCTTAAGTCATGACTGCGACACACTAGGCAGGTCAGGAACACATGGAAGACATTCTGTGATTCATGTCTCTATTCTCCACAGGAAAGCCTCAGTCACATATGATGCTCAGTGGGTGATCAGATGGCAGAAGCTTATCCTTGGAAGTTATAAGTTGGACTTCTTATTTTAAAGCAAGAATATATTTTTGATTAATCTTAATACATTCATCAGTTAAGATAATTTAGAACACAATGACCTTTAATCACAGTTCTCTGGGTATTCACGGATGTATGTATGACCAGTCAGTCTCCTTTCCATCGGTACCCAGTGTACTGCATGGAGAAGGCTTCCGTAAATAATTCTCACATGAAAGAATAAACCTATGAATTTTGCAAGTAGGTGGCACTGGATAGAAGGCAGAGAGTAAATAACTTGCCAACCTCAATAACGTATGTATGCAAGGCATAAAATAGATCGTAAGTACTACTTATTTATAACAAAATAATTACCTTTTAATCATAAAATGTATAAGCAACTAGAATATTAAGCAAATGATAAATATAATAAAGAAAAATGATCATGAAAATCTTAAACTCTGATTTAAGCCCTTATAATAACATTCCATTTTAACTAAGGCAGTCAGGCGATATTCATCCTTTTCTCTTGACATTGATTCATTCGTGGATTCAAAAAATAGCTGCAGAATGCAATTTATGCAAAAGGCACTAATGCAGGCTTCCGTTACCCTTCCGGTTAAAATCTGAAAACTTGGTATTAGCTATGCATGTATTTAACATACACACCGGATTATGAATATACATATGCGTGCACATACGTGCATCCAGTTTCTTCACAAAACTGTTCAGGACAGGATTGTTTTCTCCACACCTGCAGTTTGCACGACTCCTGTATGGTACATTCTTTGATTGCAACTTACAAAATGGCCTTGAATTTCAAGCTAAATTCTTTTAAAAGCTCTGAACATATTTATGCTAGGAATAAAGTTTGTGGAAGAAAAATAGCATTTGAAAAGTATTTTTACTGCAGTGTGACCAAAATCTAGGAAAAGGAAAAAGAGGAAAGCTGGGTTTTCTTGCAGATCCATTCTACTTTAATCTCAGTAGAGGAATTTAGAGATACAACTTATGGAGGACATACACTGTTGTGTAGGTCCCTGGAGAGGTAGAACCAACTTCCCATTTCATTGGAGGGAGCCATCTGTCCCTGCCCTAAGGGCAGAACCAGTTTCTTCACCAGATGTCTCCCTGCTGTTTCGTGCCCCATCAACCTTGGCTGCATCCACTCACCTTTAAGGCAAAAAGATTAAATCTAGTGAAATATGTTATACTTCCCAAAACAATATTCTGAGAAAATAATGCATATCATATATTCATAACCAATTAAAGAATTTGTCACACATAACCAATAAAAGAAACTATTTGTCATAGTTAGTTGCTGATTAAATGTTTGCTAAGATTGAAAGAATGCATTATAACTATATAGATACAGATGATTTGTCAAAATCCACAAGTGAAGTGGGAAATCGTCACTATAGACTTTGAAAATATGTGTAGCTATTGACAACTTCTTGATAATTCACAGGTCTCTCAGGCTCAGGAAATAATAAGGGAGTACATATAGTATGGTTCTGATTTGGGGTGATTCGAAAAATGAGAATATTCTATCTTTGGATAGATGAAGTAGTGGGACTCTGTGTCTAATGTCAAATAGTTCTGCCAACTAACTTTAGTCTCTCTGAAAAGAGAAATAATAATAATTTCCTTAAAAGTTTTTAGTGAAATGTAAATGAAACAAAGCAAGTAATGCACTTGCTTAAATCCTTATCACATTTTAGACTCTTTTGATATAAGAGAGATACTAAAATGAAATCATAAAATCAAAATCTAATAAAAATAAGTGTCCTTCTCTAACCCTATTACAATTTTATTTTTAGTAATTTTTTATGGAATAAATTTTTGCTAATGGTTTTCATATTTGCAGTGGTCTGCTACTCCAGAGATGTAATAGTAATTGGGGAAAAAAGAGAATATTCGTCATGGCCTTTTCAATGGCTGCTTTGTTGCTTCAATCATGAGACCCATGAAGAGTGAGAATAAGGAGCAAATAAAATTTCTAAAGTGTCGGTGTCACTAGCTCAAAGGTTTTCTGTTTTCGTATATCCCTTCAGCACCCTAACTGATCAGTGCTAGGGAAGGGGTCATGGCTGGGAAATGGATTATTTTTGTGAGTGCTGGGAGAAGTTCATTTGAATTAAGTTGTATAGCAGGTTGATGAAAGGAATTCCTTGAATATGTGAATATCTACTGTACCTATTTTGACCCATTCTTTTCTCTCTTCTTATTTTTTAAAGGAACAGTAAATGATCATGCTACGTTCTCTTTATTTCTCGTTCTAATCTTACCCTTTTTCACTTCTCACTTCCCACCACCCCATCACCGTACATACACACACACACACACACACACACACACACACACTCCTACAAAGAAGTCAGACTTTGTTACCGTTGTCCCAGAAGGGAGTTAGTTATCACAACTTCTTTTCTTTTTATTGCACTACTAGTTATTTAAAATTTCTGTTGGAACCAGAAAGATTACTTTATTCTAGGATCTCCCCTAAGACAAAAACCCTGGTAACCATAGCAGCCTTGCCATCCAATCTCTTGAATCCACAACAAAATGCGGCTAGAAATGCTTAGCACAGTCTCCCAAGGCAAACATCGCTGTGATGAGTGACAAACTGAAACAATAGGAACTGCTCCTGTTGCCATGGAAACAGGCCTTTCCGTCTGAGCGGCTCCCGTCCCAGGATTCACAATCTAAAGCTTTGCAAAGGAATGCCGGTCTTAACTTCCCTACTGGTTAGCACTCCCCAGCAGACTAACACCGTCTTGACAGAAAGTATGAAAGGTCATTTCGAAAGGGGAAGGGTTGAACTCCTTCGGCTTACTGTCATTGAAGAGGTATTTATAGCTGATGGTATGCGCCTAATCTTCAGATTTTATTTTTTCGTCTGTCCGTCAGTGACAGCTCCTTCTCTCCTTTCCTTCTACTTCCCAGGATCACTGTTGCCAAGTGGCAAGGAGTACTAGAGCAAACACCGTCAAAAGAGTAGAGCAAGGCATGGGGAGGTCAGCCTTGGTATTAATTAGGCAACTTTGAAGGCAAGGCAGTGTGGAACGTAAAATGCAGCAAGTGGTAATTACTGGTTTTAATAAAACCATCGAACGTCAAGTTAGAAACTCAGAGGTTGTTTAAAGGCTGAAGGAGAGGCAATGAAGACATTTGTCCTTAACCCACCTCCAAATAGTATGGAATAATACTAGAAAAAAAAATCTGTGCATTCTGTTTTGATCTCGTTTTTTCTAACCTTCTTTCCTACTGTTTCTCTGAACATACTCTGATCTCGTTACTCTTCAAAAAGGCCCAACCTTTGCTGCCTTTATTCTATTGTTTATGCTCTTTTATCAGCAAGAATGCCAACCCTCCTGAAAAAAAAAATTTTTCGAATGTTACTTTTCCTTTAATGCCACTTTCAAAAGGTCGCTTCTTTATGAATTATCCTTGGTACCCCCCACTTGAGTGTGCTCTCCCCTGACTTTCTTGTAGTTCCTCAGATGTCACCTTGGAGTTCCAGAGTCAACTATATTGCACACAATGGGGAGACATGGAGAGAGAAGGAAAGAGAGAAATCAGCAGAGAGAAGCTGAGGAAAAACCCACCATGTGAAATGTGCCGGTGATTCTGCCTGCCATTTCAGTTAATGAATGTATGGGCCAAAGGAGGCTGAGTTGTGGGGTATCTGTTGCTCCCTAAAGCGATCAGGTATCCTGCTCGTGTGGCTTAGTTTGACTATTTATCCCGTTGGATTTAATTCTAATAATTAAGATAAATATATAATATATATCATATGTGATATATATTATATATTATGTATATATGTATGCAGAGAGAGATAAAGATAAATATCTGTATATATCTGTATATCTAAATATCTATATTTTACTACGTGGCTCCCAAACTCAATGCAAATGGCATATAAAGTGTCCAGCTGAAAAACAGTCATTTTTGTGGTGGTGGTTATTGTTTTTCTTTCTGATGTCAGCTGTGTTGGACTCAATCCTGATTTACCTTTGAAGCAAGCTGTTTTCAGGCTTTGGAGTTATCCAAAGCTCTCTGAAAATATTTGGCCATTGAATTAAAATATATTGACCTCAGGGTGCCTGGGTGGCTCAGTGGGTTGAGCTGCTGCCTTCGGCTCAGGTTGTGATCCCAGGGTCCTGGGATCGAGTCCCACATCGGGCTCTCTGCTTTGGAGGGGAGCCTGCTTCCCCTCCTTCTCTCTCTGCCTACTTGTGCTGTCTGTCAAATAAATAAATAAAATCTTAAAAAAATATATTGACCACAAAATAGAGGAAGTTAAAAAATTAAAAAGTCAATATTTAATTAAATACATAAACTCAATAGTTTAAACTGTAAAATTAATATTTGTACTCAATTTTCAAATTGAAAATAATTTTATAATGCATTTTTATCTATTTGCAACAATTCCTGAACACGTGTGATTAAACAAAAAACAAAGAAAATTTGAAATTTAATTAGTCACTTGTAGCCACATTCTATTAAATAGAAAAGTGCAAATTTTCTCATTTAAAAAAATTTCTCTCAGGATTTTTAGTATGGAACTTGAATGTTTCATAATATCTTTAATAATCGGTGGGCTAAGAATTCTAGCAGCTAGAGTCTTAGGACTTAATAAGACAACCTTGAATTGTTCTTATTGAGGGATGACACAGGAACACCACAGTTGACTTCCCAAGGATTTTTAGGAATAAATTTGACCCCCTTCATTTGCATCTCACCTTTGTAAGATGTGACTCAGCTTGTCCTCTCTTATGATACACCTGTGTCTCCCACTATCGGTATTTGCCCACCAGGACATTTTCATACCCTTTCCTTTTCCTCATGTTTCATTCCTCCTCTTATAAATTGTGTTCACTTTTTGTACTTTAGATCCAGGTTGTTAGGCCTTTATCAGTGTAACTGGGTTGTAAAAGTGTACATACACTCAGGTGTACACAAAAATCATAGCTAAATTATTTTATGTAACTTACCTAAATTTTCTCATAGATTGTTGTTCTTCTAGACAGTGGAGAGAAACATTTGTTTATCAGCAATATCTGAGCACCTTCCAGTTTAACAGTACCTTCCAAGTCTAAGGGGACCCTCTCTGTTAAATATTTAGCCATGTTAGAAGTCAGGTTCCTATTAGGGCTGCTTCATCACCCACCTCCCCACCCTCACCCCTCCCACACCCTTTCCCAAGATGGCACCTGGAGGTAAGTGAAAGATCTTTATTGTGTTTCAGGGAAGAAAAGCTGCCTGGGGTTTACTTACCACGGATCTCTTTTCAGTATGACTCATCCGGTATTTGTGGGTTCACTGGTGTGTCCATGGGGTAGAGTTAATTGAGTTCTATTCCTGAGCAGCGAGCTCTTTCACCAGCTAGTCAAAGACCTTGAGGTCTGGTCACTTAGCTCAGGGGTGACATTGGGGTCTGGTCTCTCGGCTCAGTCTTGATGACTCAGTTCCACCTCAGTAATTGCTGTTTTACAGATCCACCCTGAAGTCTGGCTGTGACTGTTTCTGAACTTCATTTTCAATGACCATCCTTATTGTTCTTGGCTACAAAGCCACCATGGCCACACTATTCTTGACAACGATTCTTTTGGTAATCTCCTCAGCCAGGCTCTCAATTCCTTATCTCACCATTTTCTACTCGTGATCCACATCACAAATTTCTCTTTGTTTCTAACATTTTTCTTTATTATATCCTTCTAAATTCAAATCCCATTTGTTAAAAAAAAAGAATGAAAAAGACACACCCATGCTAAACTGGCTTAAGTTTTCACGGCTTCTATCCATTGAACAAGGTAACTTTTACAATGCCCTCCACGCTCATTATAATCCACTAATTAACACTTTTACCTATAGGAATGGGATGCTAGAGTTAATTTGAAAATAGAAGACTTCTCTCCTGGACTCATTTGATTTCATCTAAGGAGAAGATGACTTACTCATACTGGGCCAGTCATATTCTCTTTCCAAAGCTGCTCTAATGCAGCCCTTATTTATTAATCAGAAGCAAAATGGAAGAATAGATAGTTCTGCAGAAAAAATAAAAATAGAGGTAAAATACGTCCAGTGTTCCAGATACCTTTCCATTCCCTGTTCACATCTTTTTTTTTTTTTTTTAAGATTTTATTTATTTATTTGACAAAGATTACAAGTAGGCAGAGAGGCAGACAGAGAGAGAGGAAGAGAAGCAGGCTCCTCAGTGAGAAGGGAGCCAGATGTGGGGCTCAATCCCAGGACCTTGAGATCATGACCTGAGCTGAAGGCAGGGGCTTTAACCCACTGAGCCACCAAGGTGCCCCCACATCTTTTTCTGTGCCTTTATTGTATCCTGACCCTTGGAAAATGGAAAGTACTTTGAATCTTCATAATGTTTCCATTTCTATGAGCTAACTCAAGGTGATTTCTGGTATATTTAATTAAAGATTTTTAAGGAGCACATGTGTGGTGTTTCTTTCTTTCATGGCCAAATTACTCCACCAAAAACAAAATGGGTATTTTGGCCTCGATTTTAAATACTTTCAAAGAAAAGTGATTCTAGGATGTTAAAGGAAGGGTAACCTCAATTTGTAGTTCCAAAGTGTGACAACTCAAATCAGTTTTCTTGCATTAGAGAGGAGAATCCTTCTCTCTTCTTTGTATTAGTCTCCATGTGCCAGTTTCATATTATTATATTGAGGAATTCAACCAGTTGCTATAGCTGAAGCAGAAGAAAAAAATCCATTTCTCTTGGCTGATATTTGGATATTTTCTATCTGTCCCTTTTATGAATATCCTGGTGAATATTTTGTTATAACTACTCTTGGTATTTTTAAAATAAAATTGCATTGTTATTTTTTGTCTTTAATGCAGTCTTAGCAATATTTTCCTGCTTTCTTAGAATACTGATATGGTACCTAATGGTTTTTCCTACCCACATCCATTTCACTTTCTTCTGGTTGCTGCAACTCTGTTTGCCTTTAGGGAACTGTTCCTTCTCATTTCTTGCAATCTTGGTAAGACTCCCAATGCAGGTATTCCAGCTTGTTCTGAGAAAATCCATTGGTTCCCATTCTATAGATATTGATGAAGTCCTTGAGATTTCTGAGCCCTGATTGTGACTTTTATCCATCAGTCTTTTGAGTTACTCCATATTCTCCCTCAAAATGCCTTCTTATTTCAAATAAAGTTCTGCCATTTGCAGATTAAGAGTATTAAGATAAATAACTATTTTCCCATTAAAAAAAATAACTTACCGATCTATGATCTTGATTTATCTTTGAGTTGACAGCCAGATATTTTGGCTGAACTGTTTATACCATAGGAAATTTTGTCTTCTTTAGTTTAGTATTCTATAACTTCGATTTTGCAGTGCTATGCATGCTTGGATTCCAGTTTCAGGGTTTTAAAAAGTATTTCTTAGAAATTTGTCAACAGGGCAGAATTAAATGAATAAAGCTCATCCATTTTCTAATTGCCAATTTATTATTGTTTTAATTCTTTCTGACAATGCCCAAAATCTTGAAAAGAAAAAAAAAAGGAAACACCAAAATATAATGTAAGTTTCATGACAGTGTTTGAAATATCTAAAGAAAAATTATTTAAAAGTGTTAGCAAATTAAAGAACAATCAATGGGTTTTCTGGTCAGTACTGTTTCATATAAAAAAAATTATACAACATTACTCAACCTAAAACAGATATATTTCATTTTTTATGTCTTTGGTAGTCTCTCATGAGTACTAATTTAAGCAATAATACAAATATTTATAAGTATCTAACACACAAAGCATTTATATGTTTATAACTTTTTAAATATTGGAATAATAGTAAATATACAGGAAAGAAAAGAAGAAGTACATTGTGTGTGTGTGTGTACAGGTACCTGTGGAGGCTTTATTTAAGTATGTATAGGTGTGTATGTGTATATGTATGTGAGAGTATTTTTTTAAATTTACTAATAACTGGTGGACGAGTGACTTTCTTGTATAAAGAACTGCCTTTTTCCTGCTCTGTACTTGTTCCTACTTCTCTTCCTTAAATTGTCCCTTGAGTTAGGTCTTCCCATAATAAATAGGATTTTTCAATAATGTCAATTTTGGTGCTATCCATAGGTAGCAGAAGAGAATATTTAATTCTCATCTATCAATCACCGAAACCAAGAACCATCAAACAATGACTAATTTTCCCCTATCAACTCCCTCATTTAATTCCACTGTTTCTGTAATAGTTTGAAGGAAATCCCAGACATATGCATTACCTGTATAAATATTTCAATATATATTTTTAAAATAATGTTTCTCTTCTTTTAACAAAACCACAACCTCATATCACATCTGAAAACAAAATGGGGTTTTACTAGCCTACCTACCCTCTTCCTGAAGTGATTATGAACTCTTGACAAAATTTAAAAAAAAAAATGCTTGAGAGCATAAGAGAGATATCAGAAGCAGAGAATAGTAGAAATAAATAGTCCCCTTGAAAGGAAAGAAATAAACTTGTAAAGATCCGCATTTAAGCATCTTTCCTGAAGGAATTCCCAAGTTTGTGTGAGGAAAATAACAGAGAGAAGGCTAAATATGAGAAGAGACTTCATCTGCTTCTATACTGGGGAATAATACTTTTGTGTTGAAGTCTTACCTAATTGGAGGGGCCTCATAAAAACTTTGTTTTCAGTGGAAAACTTAGAAGGGACAGACGTGAGGAATAAAACTTACTATAATAGCCATGCCCGAGGATCAAGGGCAAACCAAAATAGCCCTGCCCTAACAAGGCCTAATAAAACTTTCCCTAGTATTTAAGTGATCCATGGATAATATAAATGTATGTTAGAAAAAAATTCTTCTGAGAAAACTAAGAAAGTCTATAACCTCTACAAAGTATTGTCTTCAATTTTCAATTTAATAATAAAAAACTATGACATTTATGAAAGAATCAGGAAATCACCATAATCAAGAGAAGAATGGTCAATAGAAGCAGATCTAGTGGTGACTCAGATGTATAAAGGTTTTATATTTACTTATGTTAAATAATATACAGGAAAAGATGGATATAATGAGTGAAGGGCTGAGATTTTCAAAAGAGAAATAAAAAGTATAAAAATGAATTAATTAGAAATCCCAGAACTAAGAAATATAATATTTCAAATTGTTAAAAACATCACTGGCTGAGATTTGAGCAGATTAGACATGGTTCAAAAAAACAGAGTGCTTAAAGAATGGTTAGTAGAAAATTGACTTATTTTATGCCCATCATAATCTGCAAGTCTAACTTGTGTTTAATTTAAACTCCAGAATGAACATCCCATAAAAAATTAAAGTTTGTGAGTTTTAAATATTTAATATGTAAAAGTGTACCTTTTTAAATTTGGAGGAATTTTCTCTATTTCCACCATTTCTTTCTCTGTCTTCATGAATGTTCTAGTCACCTAAGCTTGAAATCTACTAGACCTGGCTCTCTTGATACACTTTGATGTGAATCAAGTCAGTCTCGTTGCAAATTTTTCTGTTCATTCTTTCAGCTTCCTTTTTTTTTCTTAAACTCCCTTCTCCCTAAAAATAAATGTGTCCCCTTTTCCAAATATGAATATAAAGTGATAAGTAGATAGATGGGATTATTGATGGAAAAATGAATATATCGATCAACTTTCTTGATACTCATTTTTTAATTTAAATTGACTTCTTCAAGAGTCTCAGTTAAATTCAATATTTTTTACAGTATCTACAAAATTATGTTTTCCCTTGGCATTAAGTTAATAAAAAGGGAGATTGTCTTCTTGTCCTCAGGGAACTTAGATCTCCTTGAAGGTATATGATTTATGTGATAGACCTGATCTATTGCTTATCTAAAAATTCTGCCTTTCTATCTTACTGTCAGAATCACAGCTTTTTAGGAAGAGCAATGTACCAAATATTGGATTAAATCACAACTGATCTAAGCTAACCCCCAGTCTCTGCCTTTCCTATTTGCCTTGTATAACTTTTCCAAAGGCACTTACAGGTGTGTGAACACTTTCTGGCCCATAAAATGTCAAAAGAAATCTTCTGGGGTCTTTAAACAAGGTTTTTACTTCCCAATAAGAAGACAGGCTGATGGGATGCCTGGGTGGCTCAGTCGGTTAAGCATTTGACTCTTGATTTCAGCTACAGTTGTGATCTCAAGGTTGTGAAATCAGCCCTGTGTTGGGTTCCACCCTGGGCATGGAAACTGCTTACGATTCTCTCTCTGCCTCCCTACTTGATAGAAAGAAAGAAAGAAAGAAAGAAAGAAAGGAGGAAGGAAGAAAAAGACATAGGTTGAGGAGGAGAAAGGCCTTTCACTCCACTGTCTTCTAATTTTGAATATAATTGTGATATCTGGAGCTTGCAACTCTAAGGCAACAAGCCTAAGATGAACTAAACAGAATAAAACAAAACAAAAGCCAATGTGTCAACAAGTATGGTAAATAAATAAATAAAAACAAATAAATAAAAATAAAGAGTCTTAAGTTATTGATGACCTCATTAAACTTTCGAGCTAGCCTTTTAGTTCCTATTTCTAGACTTCCTATTACCTGAAATAACTATAGTTCTGGTTTTAGCCACTCATAGTTGGGTTTTTGTTATTTGAAGCCCCCAAATCCCTGATGAATAGACCCTACATATGTGAAATAGTTTAATGACAATGTAAGAAACCATATAATTAAGTTATCAAAAATGAGGATGAATTATTATAATATGGACAGTATAATTTGATGAATTAGTACCCTTTTGAGTCAGAAACACCCATCTTGGAAGACTTGCCTTAAATGGCAAGAGTTGTGCTGACTCTAAGTTTTCCCAGCTGGGATAACATGAATAGTGCAAGCCAAGTAAAACTCAAATCTGTTTTCCTACTTTACATTTTTATGAAGGTTGAGTTTACTGGATAATAAAGTTCTATGCATTTAAATTACTTTTGCTTTCATTATCCCTAGTAAATGTAGAAAAATGAGTTAATAGTGTATTTATGTTTTTAGCACAAAGTTTCTGGGTTGGAAAATGATCTGAGTCCAATAACTTTCCAGTTGTTGAACTCCCATCTACATCTCTGTTAAATATTTGCCAGGACTCTTCTTAAATTCCATTGGAGACAAGGAATTAGAATCAGCACGTTTTCTTTTCTGTCAGTATTTGATTCATGGTGATTTTTTCCTTTTGTTGAGTAGAAATATGGACTATGGAGGTTTTTTCCTTTGATATGAGTCCAATTCTGTGCAAAAGGTTTGAAGGTTTAAAGATTGTTTTATTATTTCCTCCCTGATAGCTTTTTCAGTTTACTCATCCTAATTTTGAATGACAGATTTATAGTCAAGTTTTTAAACCTTAGTCATTTGTGGGCTATCTTCATAATTTTTTCCATATCTACTGAACTTCCATTTATTCAATAAGTTCCTAATGTGACTCATCTTTTTACTTAAATAATTCTAGTTTTACCCTAAGCAGCAATAGACATTAAATATTAATTTGATTTTCTAGTGATATTTTTCTAGTAAGCATCTTAATAAGTAAATATTAAGATAAAATTGTTCATATTCAGCCTAAATAACATGCACATCACATGTTTAGAAACACTACATAATAGTTTCCTATCAAGATTTTCATGTCTGACTTTTCCAAAGAAGACATGAAAAACACAGAAAAAAGGCTCAACATCACTCATCATCAGGGAAATGCAAATCAAAACCACAGTAAGATACCACAACATACCTGTCAGAATGGCTAAAATTAATAAAGGAAACAAGGGATGTTGGTGAGGATGCAGAAGTGGAACCCTCTTACACTGTTGGTTGGAATGCAAAGTGGTACTGCGACTCGAAAACAGTATGGAGGTGCCTCAGAGAATTAAAAATAGAACTACCCTACCACCCAGCAATTGCACCACCAGATATTTACCCAGTAGATACAAAAATACAGATTTGAAAGTTCACATGTTCCCCAATGATTATAGCAGCATTATCTACAATACCCAAATTATGGAAAAAGCCAAAATCCATCGACTGATGAATGGATAAAAATGTGGTACATACATGCAATGGAATATTAGCCACCAAAACGAATGAAATCTTGCCATTTGCAACAATGTGGATGGAGTTAGAGTGTATTATACTAAGTGACATAAGTCAGTCAGAGAAAGACAAATACCATATGATCTCACTCATGTGTAGAATTTAAGAAACAAAACAGATGAACATATGGGAACAGCAGGGAAGAAACCAGAATACAAATTCTTAACTATAGAGAACAAACTGAGAGTTCCTGGAGGGGAGGTCTGTGGGGGGTGGACATTAAGGAGGGTGCTTGTGACAAGCACTGGGTGTTATATGTAACTGATGATTCACTAAATTCTACTCCTGAAACCAATATTACACTATAGGTTAACTAACTGGAATTTAAATAAAAACTAGTGACTAAATTAATAAACCTTAAAAAATATTAAAAATTGCAAAAACAATGGAAAAACTTCCTACTTTCCTACAGACTGTGAAAATCTGCTCGTCTGCCTGCCTGACTTCCTTCCTTCCTTTTTTCCTCCCTCCCTCCCTCCCTTTCTTCCTTTCTTCCTTCCATTTTGTAACAAGATAAATGAAAGTTCTTTTGACATGAAACTAAGAAGTGTAATGAGTTTGAATCTTTCCATTTAGAAATCTTTTTTTCCCCTTCAATTCCAATATAGTTAACGTACAGCATAATCGTGTAACATCAGTTTCAGGAGTACAATATAGTGATTCAGTGCTTCCATATGACACCTGGTGCTCATCACAAGTGCACTCCTTAATCCCCATCACTTGTTTCACTCATCGCCTCCCCCACCATGCACCTCCCCTTTGGTAACATCAGATTGTTCTCTATAGTTAAGAGTCTGTTCCTTGCTTTCTCTCTCTCTCTCTCTAGTCTATTTTTTTTTCCCTTTGCTCATTTGTTTTATTTCTTAAATTCCACACGAATGAGATCATATGGTATTTGTCTTTCTCTGACCAAATTATTTAGCTTAGCATAGCTCTCTAGTTCCACCCATGTCACTGTAAATGGCAAGATTTCATTCTTTTTAATGGCTGAGTAATATTTCCGTGTGTGTGTGTGTGTGTGTGTGTGTGTATACACACTATATATATATATATATATATATATATATATATACACACACACACACACACACACACACACAGTACCTTCTTTATCTCTTCATCAATTGATAGACACTGGGCTTCTTCCATAATTTGGGTATTGTAAATAAATGCTGCTACAAACACTAGGGTGCATATATCCCTTTGAATTAGTGTTTAAAAATCTATTATTTCATCACAGATCATTTCTTCCCAGAGCTACCAGAGTAAAACTCAGATTCTCTATATCTGTTGAGGGATGTGCCCTTTAGGTCAGACATGAACATTGTTTTTTTATTTTATTAAAAATTAAGAAGATAAGCAAGATAAATTATTCTATCCATATGTTATTTAAGTTAATGTAGGGATACCTCAGTTGGAAAGATAGTTATTTTAATCATAGACATTCATCCTGCTTATAATGAGTATAGGAAGACAGACTCGATTGCAGTTACTTTCTAGGAAAAATTTTGGTTATATCAAGACAATTAAATAAATCTTAATGTAATTTTTTAAATAAATATCGCTGAACATTTTTAGTGTGACATATATGAGAAAATTAATACACAAATAATGCAAAAAAGTTAACAAGAATTTTATAAAGAGTGATAAATTAGAATAAAGTGAGGAAATTATTTAAAAATAGCTTTATATGAAAATTACAACATGCAGTTACAATGAAGAAAAAGAAGCCTATATGAATAGTGAATTGGTTTGAGTACAAGTATTTCAATTAGAAGGACACAGTTTCTTAGATAAAAATGTATTTGATCCCAATTTATACTCATTTTACAGGGGAGAATATTTGGATATAAAATAAATTGAGGCAACAATGTTTAGCTTACATAGTTAAGATACATGGATTAACATCAAATTTTTATTCCTTTCATCTAGATCTGTTGTGGGAGGTAAATAACTATTCAGATGCCTGAATAATAAGGATTTAAGTCAACAGTTTCTTTTGATACAACTTATTCTCCAAAAGTCCCACCTGCTTATGAAATTTCAAAATAAAACAAAGCTCTCAACACTTATAAGTTGCTAACACAAGGAAACTCTATGGAGTTTTTAAAGATGGGGGCAACGTCTTTTATCATAAAAGCAGAATTCTTTGGGGGCACCTGGGTGGCTCAGTGGGTTAAGCCTCTGCCTTCAGCTCGGGTCGTGATCCCAGGGTCCTGGGTCCCCACATCGGGCTCTCTGCTCGGTGGAGGGCCTGCTCCCTCCTCTCTCTCTGCCTGCCTCTCTGCCTACTTGTGATCTCTGTCAAATAAATGAACGGAATCTTTAAAAAAAAAAAAAAGCAGAATTCTTCGAATCATACATTATTTTTCATGATTGGTATTTAAGCTTAAGCTGTTGGCTTAGGTTGACTCATGGACAATCCCACCTTATCCTGTTGGCTTTTGTTTAAAATAATACAAGAGATTTTCTGGTTGAATCTTGGTTTTTTTTTGTTGTTGTTGTTGAATCTTGTTTTCATAGGTCTAAATCCCCCCATTTAATCAATTTCACAGTGGCTTCTGTGTGCTGGTGAGAAACATGTGTGTTTTTTCCCTCCTCTGTTTTCATTTTTCTCCCCTATTTAAGTGAAGGATTTGTGAACCCTATTAAAGAAGGATTTGTCCATTTGCCTCTGCTTTTTTCAACTAAATTACCTATGCTACTTTGTGATATGGAATTTGCTTAGTTGCTTTTGTACTTTGGATGCAAGTACCATATTTAAGATCATATAAAGATGTGTTAGGCCATTTGCTTGGTGTTCCATGGAATGAATTCTCCTTCAGGAAACCAGAAATAAATACAATTATTATCAGTATAAGTTCTCTGCCAAGAAACAGAAAAGATTTCTTGCATAAGAAACAAAATGTTTTGAGAAGGCCATATATCATGGATCTATGATACATACTTGTGCTGAATTAGAGGTTGCTGATGCTCTAAATCAAATAGGTTTTCAACAGATCTAATATCTAAATTGCTTTTTTCTTTTCAATAATAAAGACTTATTTACATTGATCTCTTTATATTCTCTTATTAAATCATCCCAATGGCAATGATCTATACTTGAGAATCAGAGTTAAAAGTGAAAACATAAGCCAAAAAGTAAAACAGAAAGAGGAAAACTTACCCGTTACTTCATTGACATGATATAACCATGTTATATATATATATATATACACACACACACACACACACACACACACACACACTGTGAAATAACCATCTAAGTTAAAGGTTTAAAGATTATTACTAAGATGGGCTTAATTTTCCCCTTTTGCTAAACTAGTTTTTTTCATGGCTTTTATCATAGTCTGTACTTACTGTGTTAATTTATATATTTATCTGCATAGGGTGTGTTGTTGGTCAACTCTAAGTTTTCGAAAGCACATACACTTTGTCTCTTGTTTCTCTGATGCACCACTGACATTGAGCACAATCCTTGGCGTTTGGCGAATGCTTGTTTGAGTAAGTGCCCAAATAATATTTATAATATAATTATGTTATAAACCAAGCACTGTCTGTGTTTCCAGGCCATGTCCCAAAGTCTTAGTTTGGACAGACTTCTAAGCTCATCAGTCTAATTCCCAATGAAGAAATTCTACCTGTTGCATAATCAATGTATTGTCATACAGTTTTTGTCCCTTTGGAACAACAGAAATGAAGATCTACCTCAACTGGTTGAAAATGACCATCACTAGTATCCTTCTGTCTCCCGTTTTCTCTCCTAAACTTAAGCACTAAATACAATGACATTCTTCTCACTCTCTCTTGAGTTCTCTAATGTAATATTCTGGTGTTTCAGTGCTTGATTGTGAGGGGGAAAGAGGTAAGGGTTCTTGCTTTTAGAGGCACTATGCAGCTACATTCAATTAATATAGATGACTGGTTTGGAATTTTGAAGCAACTAAATCTAGACAGGTTCAGACAGAGAAAGTCTCAAAAATCTTAAGCAAGTTTCCAGACTGGAGAAACACCAACTTTGAATGACTTTAAAGCATTATAAATGCAGGTAATGGAAATGAAAGACATTAGTAAGAGGAGTCACAGAAGTTTTCCATTTTTATCAAGACATCTAAATTCTCAATTCCTTTGCGTCTGTGAAGGGGTTAGGAAAAGTGCTTCTTTACATTTTATTTTAAAACTATGAATAACAGTTTGTCTATAAAGTTCTCAGTTATTTGTAATTTGGGGAAAAAAAGCATTTATTAATCCAAATGCATCTCTCTCTCTCTCTTTTTTTCCCCCCTGAATGCCTCTCTTAATGGTTAACTTTTAGACTGAGAAAATTCCTCAAAAACTTAAAAATAGAACTACCATATGATCCAGCAATTTCCCTTCTGAGCATTTACCCAAGGAAAACAAAAACAGTAACTCAAGAAGGTACCTGTATTCCTGTGTTGTTGCAGCATTATTTACAATAGCCAAGATATGGAAACATCCGAGGTGTCCATAAATAAATGAATGAATAAAGAAGATGTGGTCTAGGGGTTCATTTGGTTAAGTAACCAACTCTGGATTTCAACTCAGGTGATGATCTCAGAGTCCTGGCATTGAGGCCTACTTAGGGCCCTGCACTCAGCAAGGGGTTTGTTTGAGATTCTCTCTCAAATGCACGCATTTTCTCTCTCTCAAATAAATAAATAAATAAATAAACCTTTAAAAAAAAAAAAAAGATGTGGTCTATGTATACAATGGAATATAATTATTCAGTCATAAAAATAATTAAATCTTGCCCTTTGTGACAACATGGATGAATCTTGGGGATATAAATCTAAGTGAAAAATATGTTGGACAGAGAAAGACTAATACTGTATGTTGTAGATACAGAGAAAATATTAGGGTTGCCAGAGTTAGAGTATAGGGGATGTGAGAAACAGGTGAAAGGGATCCAAATGTGCCAACTTCTAATTATAAAATAAATAAGTCAAGAGGATATAATGTGCAGCATGGCAACCATTGTGAATAATACTTAAAAGTTCTTATCACAAGAAAAAAAATTATAATTATGCATATGACAGATGTTAACTGGACTTAATGTGTTGATCATTTCACAATATAGATACAAATAATGTCATTATTTTGTATACCTGAAATTAACATAATATGTGTCAACTATACCTCAATAAAAAAATGTCTTCAATAATTTTTTTAAAGACTGAGGAATAAGTGAAAACTTAGGGAAATTAAGTTGGGGCAAGTAATTTACAGAGAACGTACTTAGGTAGTGTTTTAAAGTAGGATGGGGCACCTGGGTGGCTCAGTGGATTAAAGCCTCTGCCTTCGGCTCAGGTCATGATCTCAGGGTCCTGGGATCGAGCCCCACGTCGGGCTCTCTGCTCCGTGGAGAGCCTGCTTTCTCCTCTCTCTATCTGCCTGCCTCTCTGCCTACTTGTGGTCTCTGTCTGTCAAATAAATAAATAAAATCTTAAAAAAAAAATAAAGTAGGATATACAGAATGTAATAAGACTGATTTGCTTCTCAAAAATGTAGTACAAAGTTTAGATAGACTAATTCAGAAGGCAAAGATGTTGTGAACTTTTTTTTTAAGTAATAGGCAAGAGAGAGGAATTCATTTTGAAAAGTCAAAAATCCAGCCAGATATTATTTAGGCTAATGATAGATCAGTCACCCAAGGGTAGTGGCTTCTAAACAAAATGTGGTTGATGGTCCATAGTGGAATGTATTGTAGAATGCCAAGGAATGTCTGAAGGAGAAAAACAAAACAAAACATTGCATTTGGCAACAAAACTAAATTACTTTGAGATTATACAACTATTGAGTGTTGGAACTAAAATACATTTTGAAAAAAACTTAAAATAGTGGGTGTGCCTGAGTGGCTCAGTCAGGGAAGTGTCTAGCTCTTGATTTTGGCTTAGGTCATGAACTCAGGGTCATGGGATAGAGACCCATGTCGGGCTGAGTCTGATTGGGATTCTCTGTCTCCCTTTCCCTCTGGTCCTCTTTCTTTTCTCTCTCTCTCTCTCTCCCTCAAGTAAATAAATAAAATCTTTAAAAAAAAAAAAAAGATAATTCATTGTTTGTGTAGAGGGGGAAGGGGACTGATCAGAATTTTTCAAATAATGAAGAACAGTGATATGGATCTATAACCAGGAATGATTATAATTATTCCTATAACCAGGAATCACTATGATTATATACTGATCAAGCAGTGAGATATAGAGTAATAGTTTATGTTTATATTCAGCAGAAGAATGTAGGCTTGGTGCTTCTTTCCTGAAGTAGGCATATGGAACTTGACACTGGAATGTCATTTTGTAATTCAAGTGCAGAGAAGGGAAAGAAATGAGATTATACATGTGGTCTAGAGAGGACAGTGAAAAAACCCTGACTTGTTACCTACCTTGACTTAAGTAGAAATATACTTTCACATAAGACAGAGAAGAATGCAGAAAACCTACTTTTTAGCATACTTTTTGGGTCAGTCATTCTCAGGTTAATATACCTATGAATCAAGTGGAGGAATCGGTAAATAGATCACTTCTGATAAAGAACATACAGAATGGGGTCTGGAATTCTGTATTTGTAATAGCTCCAGAGTGATGTCTGTGCCGCTGATAGTGATCACAATTGGAGTAGCAATGTCTGGAGCAGACATTCTCAAAGTCTCATGTGCATTTAAATAACCGGGAGGGCTGTTTCAAACGGGCAGCACTGCACTCCACCACCAGTTTCTGATTCAGGAGGTGGGGGGAGGGGGGGCTGCTAATGTACTTTTCTAATGAGTTCCTGGGTAGAGGCTAATGCTGATGGTCCAGAGACCACACTTTGAGACCACTTGCGGAGAATATCACGTTAGACTGGTTTCATTTGTTTGTTTTGACTCAGAGGGTGGACCTTTCTTCATTTGTTTCTCCCTTGGTCTATTTGGCTTCCTCACCAGGACTGTCATTTAGGGTGGAACTTTCTAGAGTTGATTGTTCTAACTACATGAAATATTTGAAATTTAACACCAACAGTATACATATTAGTTGTGCTAAGTAAAATTTGATCTGCAGAAAAATGGGTTTAATTTTCTTCATACACTGCTTTTATTTTTCTGTCTTTTGATTAAAACAAAACTACAGCACAAAAGCAGTGTCCTCTCACTTACATGGAAAATTTAAACACTTGCTATGCAATGTCTTCTGCTATTTTTTAACGTCTCCCCGTCCCCCATATTTTTCCCTGCCAACTCTAGTTAAACTATTACAGCTGGATTCCCCAAAAGAAATGGTTTCTTTTTGCATGGCATCTCATTCTCCAAGTCAAATATTGCTTCTATTATCTTTCCATGTCAAAATTATACACACCTTCAAAATTTATCTCAATTCTTTACTTCAGAAAGATCCTTAAGTTGCTGGTTTCAGATATGCTTCATCTTTTCTCTCAATACTATATATGTTACTGTGTCTGTTATTTATAACATTGTATGTGAAAATTTTAAATATTTAATTAAGAGATGAGATATTAGAATATTTCATTTTTCCCCCGATACATAGCCTAGTGTCTTACAGTGTTCAAGGGCATGAGTACAGGAATCATACTATCTGGGATCAAATCTGTCACTCTTATAGCTATTCAGTTGGGGCCACAGACAATGTCCCTAAACCACAGTGTTCATTTCTGAAATTGGGGTGTTGTGGCTACTTGGAGCTTTAATTAGCTTTTACATAAAATGTTTGGAATTGTACATACTTCATAGTACTTAATAAACAAAAAAATATTTAATGAACAAATATTGAGTAAATAACTTGGCATTGTGTCCTAGGTAACTGGTTATTTAAATTTGGACATGAGAGAGTACATTGGTAACAATAGGATTTTGATAATGAATTTTGGGTAATCTGTGAATTAACACATCTATAGTGGCTATGGAGATGGAGGGATTATAAATTATAAGCTCCAAATTGAAACAAGGCATGGAGGCCAAACCAGTTTTGGCCTTTTGAAATCAGGATGTCCTGAAAAATCAACACCATATGGACACTACATGCATAGCATGAGTTCAGATTTATTGAATCAATGCCTTAAACACTGTTGGAAGCCTACTGAGAGTTAGCTGGACTACTCAGGTACACTAATCAGGTAGGCTTAGTGATTTAAATATGACACTGTAGGAAATCATAAAATGCTATGCCAGAGTTTGAACCCTTTTGCAATGAGGAAGAGAAGAGTGGCCCCAGACATCCAGTAGTTGGCCTGGGGCTATTGGCCAAAATTGGTATTGTTACAAGCTGGCCTGATGCTCACAGTCAGGCCTTGCTGCTCCCTTGCTGAACATAAACAATCTCACAGAAAGTCAACGTCAGACAAAGCAAGTCTATGAGCATGATGGATTAAGACAAAAGTAAGACCAATCTGTAATCATGCCTGAACAGAAACAAGTCATGGACAGTATCCAAACCATTATCTACCAAACACCCCTGTCTCCCATGTGGTATGAGTACTGCTTTTTTGCTCATTATAGCTGAAGGATCTAGTCTTCCCTACTTTTAGATAAGATGTATTAATATATCCAGTCACAGAGTTATGTTACCCCTATTTCCTGAGAGTGGCCAACCCAGAGCAAAGCTCTGCTTCCTTGAACTCTCCCTTAAATCACTTCACACAATCCCAAATACCATAACAAGTCTTTTCTAACACCCTCTTACTGAGCACTTCTGTGGTTCCTCATGACCTGTGTCATCCCTCACTGCTGCCACCAATAAATCCAACTTGTTCTACTACCTCGGTGATATTGATGCGCTTTGGCGGGGTGGAGGATGGGGGGGATAAGGAAGGGCTCTAGTAGCAGATCCCTTTGGACAGTTTTGTGGAAGATGGTGTAGAAGGTAGGGGTGAATAAACCTCTTACAATTTTAACTGACACTATCTTCCTAGATCACACTGAAAGATATTGGAGCATTTGTTTTGTCCAAGTGCTCCGCACTTTAAGCAAATTTGATAAGTGTAAAGACAGATTTATATAATAATTAAAGCAGTTAAAGATTGTGTATTACCTCCAAGGATTATTACTTCTGCAGTTCACTCTGGGAGAGTCCTTTAAATAACAAATCCTCCTAGTGCGTTTAAAGTATGATTGATTATCCTAAATTTGATTTAGGAGAAACTTTTCATGAACACATTGAAAACGGGATACAGCTGTAAGGGGAGATATTAGAACTTGTTGGTCTAGACAGTAATTTGATTTGCATTCATTTTTTAGTTTCTAGGTACACTATTCTAAACTTAATTAAAGCCAACTGGGAAAAAAATTTGTTTGAAGAAAGGATGTTTCTTAAGGGCTCGTGTGAAATATGAAAACATTTCTGGTTTTTCAGATGAACATTTTATCACTCATGAGGTGGAGAGAAAAATGCACCTTCTCTGTATTTTCCAGAGAATAAATGGGCACCAAACATTTTTAGTAATTCAATTTTTAAAGATAAATAGCTTCTATTTTCTTTACTATCTATCTTATTCTCTCCTTCTTTTTCAGTGTTGTGTAACAGCAAGGAGCTCTTCACAGCACATACCTTATATGAACCCAGCTTTATTTCAAAAGCTTTATTAGATGTTTTTTGGGGGCAAAGATTTTATTGGAAATATATATATATATATATATATATATATATATATACACATACACACACACATATATATTTTTATATATATATAAAACGATTTGGAAGGAACCATTTCAGAGCAAAAATTTGGTTCCTTCCAAATTGTTCCCATTGTTTCCAACAAAAAGTCACCATCCAGAAGTAGCTACAATGATCCCTTTTTTGCTATTATATACTTGATAAGAAGTGAATTCTTAGGGAGTTTGTACAACTTCATCATCAGATTTCATTCATTATAGGAATAAGACACTACATATTTTGGAGAGGACTGATGGGCAAATCTGTTGTTTTAAAATTTTAATTACAATTTTTAACTGCCTTTAATGTCACACAAATAACCATACAGTTCATTTGGGTGGGCCTTTGGTGTGGAATTGGAAATGGCAAAGTGATAACCCAAGTTTCAACTCTGTTTAGGGTCAGTCAGGTCAATGCTGGGTTCTGAGGATGTGGCTGAAGGTAGTGATGTTGTGAGGGAAGCCAGGGTGGCCAGGATGAAGATATAATCTTTGCTGGAAGTAGCTGATATGTAGTGCACAAATGCTCAAAGGGAAGCATAACTTGGTTCTCACATACGAACATACATGCATTGAAATTTCTCTACCTGTAAGTCCTCATCTTTTTCAGACAAAGGGGTCTGAATCACTTCTTAGCCTTTTGGCTAAGATCAAGTGCAGATAAAGCGGTCTGATTTATCTAAAAGTGAGTTAAACTAATGATTTAACTAAAATTATTAAGCTAGAGATTGAATCATATTACAACACCTGGATCTTATAATTTCCAGTTCATTTATTTAATCTTAAGAAAATGATGACAATTTTAATCTTAGTTTTGACGAACGTGGTTTCTTAAAATGCTATTTGGAAATGGATTCCTCAGATCAGCTGGCCCAATGTTTAAGAAGTTCTTTTTTTTTTTTTTTAACATTTTATTTATTTATTTGAGAGAGAGAAAGTGAGCAGGGGACTAGGGGAAGAGGAAGAGATAAAATCCTTAAGCAGGCTCCATGCCCAGTGTAGACCCTGGGGTGGAGGGGGGGTTGGGAGGGAGCTCGATTTCACAATCCTGAGATCATGACACCTGAGCCAGAACTGAGAGTTGGATTCTCAACCAACTAAACCACCCCACCCTCCCCTACAAAGTTGTGTTTTTTTTTCCTTAAAGATTTTATTTATTTATTTGACAGATCACAAGTAGGCAGAGAGGCAGGCAGAGAGAGAGAGAGAGGAGGAAGCAGGCTCCCTGCTGAGCAGAGAGCCCGATGTGGGACTCAATCCCAGGACCCTGAGATCATGACCTGAGCTGAAGGCAGAGGCCTAACCCACTGAGCCACCCAGGCGCCCCTACAAAGTTGTTTTATGCACAGAACTGGTTCTTCACATTAAATCTCACTCAGTATCCCAATAGATAAAATATGTAATATCAGAACTTATTTTATTGAAGTAGGAGAAGGAGGCATAAAGCTCCTCCTGCTCCAATATCCTTTTCATCACCTTCTGCTTCCCAAATGGGCAGTCCTTGAGGCACTCTGTGAAATCCTAAGGTCTTCAGGAGTAAGGATGGAAAACTTCAGAAGATCAAGCTCCTGATTGTATTGGGGAGGAGTTTCAGTTTTTGAGAACCAGCAGCCATTGAATGATAAAGACTAAACAAGAATGCAAATGCCTTCTTTCCAAGCCCAGTTATTTTTTATGAGTGTCACTGTACTGCAGTGTGATCCTTTAATCATTAGGTCTTTTTTTTTTTTTTTTTTTTTAGAAAAGTAAGGTGTGTGCCAGAAGGAATTGGAAAGTATTGAGGAAAAACCAGAAATTTAAGTAAAAAAAGAAAAGTATGCGACATAATGACTTGTATCTTGCTCTTAAAATCTTATATTCCCTCTTAATCTTGATTTCTATAATTACTTTGATAAACACCAAAGAATCAGCTGCTTATATTACAGAATTATTTTGCTGAAGAGGCTTTGATTTGGAATCACAAAAACCAGATTATGATCCTATAAAATAAAATTTTTATTTCATGTCTCACCGTAATTCTTACTGACATATTTAGTAGAGAAAATACTGAATGGGCCTCTGCATGGCCAGCTCCTTCTCATCCCTCAGGGATCAAGTTCAATTTCATTTCTTCAGAGAGAATTTTCAGCAGGTTCTGCTCATCATTTTCTTTCTTTTCCTTCTCCCGCTCCTTCTCCTCCTCCTTTTGCTTGTCGTTTTCTAGGATGACACTTGTTTACTTCCTATAAATGAAATAATCCAGTTTTATCCTCTCTGTATTTATTTCTTTCCAATTTCGGTTTCTGCCCATCTGAACTGTAAGCTCCATCGTGCCAAGAGTTCATGTCCTTCTTTCGTGGTCACTATTGTACCTCTAGCAACTAGTACATTTCTTGTCACATGGCAGGTGCTCAATACATAATTATTGGACAAACAAATGAATATATTATATAAATAGCTATTTCAATTATATCTCAGTATGAGTCACATAGAAATACTTTCTAAGATGTATATCATATCTGTTTATATAAACACATTCCTAAATTGATACTCAGTTCTGAAAAGTTAGAACTCTACACTTTCCTATGATTGTTAATGGTAATTATTGGATGACATCTTGATGTGCATTTGTGGTACTTATATTAGGTTGCAGAGTTCAGTGAGCAAACTTCATGAGGAAGTATTTAGCCATATGCTTCTTCAGAATTGTAGTAAGAGTGTGACTAATCTCCGTAGCTTTTGCTTTCAATAACTTTGAATTTCCAAATGGTTCAGTTACTTTCATTTTAAATTTCATCTCTGACTTTCTCTCCAATTTGCACAAAATTGAAGTCAGAAATACAAGGATAGATTAGACAACATAAATGGAATGTTTTCTATCCCCTAGAGTACTTACAACTTCAGATATAATAATGTACCCGAATTACTGAATTGTGTTTAGCAAATAGCTCAGAGTATTTCAGTCAATCAATAATTGACCATCTCTTTAATGAGAGTCTATGGCAACATTGTGATACATATAAATATGTAAGAAAAGGTCCATTCCTTTAGAGAATGTAATATCTATCAATGATGAAAATGTTACCCTGAAAACCAATTATTTAATTGCTTCAACCAGATAATATTAATTATATATGTAATCAAGGTAACTAAGAAATGAATTATCGGGGCACCTGGGTGGCTCAGTGTGTTAAGCCTCTGCCTTTGGTTCAGGTCATGATCTCAGGGTCCTGGGATTGAGCCCCGCATCGGGGGGTCTCTGCTCAGCGGGCAGCCTGCTTCCCCCTCTCTCTCTGCCTGCCTCTCTGCCTACTTGTGATCTCTCTGTCAAATAAATAAATAAAATCTTAAAAAAGAAAGAAATGAATTATCATGAGTGAGGATAATGATGGATGTTTAATGGAAGAGTTTGGATTTAATCTCAGCTTTGAGGAATAGGTAGTATTTACAGAGGTTATGGTATTTTTTTGTAGGAGCTGGTGGAGGTTGGAGGCAGTGGTGCATAAAAGTTCAGGCTTCAAAGGAGCAAGACAACTTAAAGAAATTTGGTTGAACCTCATACAGCCAGACTTCCAAGAAGTATAAAGAAATGAACTACTGTTTTTTGGGGCAAGAAATGTTGATGGAAGATGCTAGTTATGAAGCAGTTTCATGCAGTGTGTAATATGGAAGCATCTTCCGTCTTTAAGTAATTCAGTGGTATGATGCAACATGAATTTTTAGAAAAATTAATCTGGCATTGATATGCAGAATTCATTTAAAAAGAAAAAAAGAGTTAGGAAAGAGGAAGTAAAAATATATGTTTAACTCTTCTCAAGAATTTCTAGTTTGGGTTTTTTTTTTTAAGATTTTATTTATTTATTTGACACAGAGAGAGAGGTCACAAGTAGGCAGAGAGGCAGGCAGAGGGAGAGGGAAAAGCAGGCTCCCTGCTGAGCAGAGAGCCCGATGCGGGGCTCGATCCCAGGACCCTGGGATCATGACCTGAGCAGAAGGTAGAGGCTTAATCCACTGAGCCACCCAGGAGCCCAAGAATTTCTAGTTTTTTAGGAACACTCTTTAGTCATCCAAAATATAGTTTCCAACTAGAACAATAAGTGAATCACTCATAGCTTAAATATGACAAGGTGTGTACTAAATGCATCCCAAATTGCAGATGTATGATTCAGAGACAGTTTTGTTTATGAAGATATATGCAGTTAAGCTCTTCTTACTTACTGTTATATTGAAACAAAACACTCATAGACATCTCTGTGACAGCTCCATGTAGATGAAATGTTTTCATTAGATTTATGATAATAAACCAAACCCAGAACAAATTTATAGAGTGTGTGTAATGGTAGGAAATGAAATGAGAAGAAATTCATAATGATATCTCAATAGCATTCAAATTGATCAGTAGATAGTGAGTGCATGATTACCACTGATCTATTTCATATGCACATACAACAGATGTGATCTTTAAACACCTCCAAAAATATGTTTCATGCTGAAATCCACAATCAATAGTCTTTGGAAAGACTGAAGACTTGAGATGGTTGCCAAGAATGAAAAAAAGCTGGCAGCATCTGGGACCATGTCAGGGGAATCAGCATTTCCAAAGGTGATAAAAGACACACAGTTCAGTTTGTTCTTGGATTTAATTTCAGGACTTAAATGTAGGTCTGGGGTGGAGGGTGGGGGGTGGTTAGTGGGTGTTTTTCTTTGTTTGTTTGTTTGTTTTGGTTTGTTTGTTTTTTAAAAAGCTGTATTAGATTTAGCTACATCAATAGCTAGAATGATTTTATTCTTAGAATTAACCTGTTAGCTATCTGGTTGAGCAAACCGGAAGCCTGGGAGTCATCCTTGATGTGTATGTTCTGATTAGCACGGCCCCCCACCTCATCCACGACCAAGTGCTGTCGATTTCACTCACCGTGTGTCACTGTTGTTACAGCTCTTCATCATCTCCACTGCCATCATCCTTGTTGAAAATGGTATCACCTCCCCTGTCATTAGGCACCCTGCGTTCATGCTGGTCCTTGTGCGGTCGATTCTCTACATAGCAGCAGTCTGACCTTTCCTGTACCTCTCCTCATCCCACATGAAAACCTCTCCATGACTTCTTATTCTTAGGAAACAATTCCAAATCCCTAATGACTAAAGGCCAAGTATGTCCTCTTCACTACCTCTCTTTGCAGACTCCTGGCATCTCCCGCTCTCCAGGTCTTCCCATAAGAGCCATTCTCCTCACCAGCATGTTTTCTGTGCATATACTGTTTCTTATGTCTGGAAGGCCCTCTGCCACCTCTTTTCCTCCTTAACTATTATTCGTCCCATGAATATTAGCTTCAACTTGCTTTCTGAAGGAAGACTTCTTTGAACTACTAGTTTAGAGCCTGTGATATTGTCATACGGCGTCTTAGGGTCATGTTCCTTTTATTCAGAGCACTCAAATCTTTTATAATTATAAACTCATCATTTTGACTTTTTATTTTATATTTGTCTCATGTACTAGATTTTGTATTCTGTGAAAGCAAAAGTCATGGCTCCTCTATCTTGCCATTTTTTTTAAAATTTATGTTCTTATTTTTGTAGGGTAGAGGGGCGATAGGCAGAGGGACAGAGAGAATCTTTGGCAGACTTGATGCCCAGTCCAGAGCCTGACACAGGGCTCCATCTCATGACCCTGGGATCATGACCTGGACGAAAATCAAGAGGCAGACAATTAACCAACTGAGCCACCCAGGTGCCCCTCGCTTGCCATCCTTAACACTGCACGTGCTGGACACATAGTGAGTTTCTGATCTTCTTTTACTCCCACACTTTTGACTAGTACTTCTTAGACCCATTGACAAGTCCCTTAGCCACACAGGCCACTGGTTTCCCATCTGAAAAATGGGTAATCACTAAGTGTCATTTCCAGTGAAATATATTCCTTTTGGCAGTATTTCTTTAAGTTACATAAAAGCAGTTTGACTCAGAAATTCCCTAAGACCCTCTTGACTTAAGAATTCCACTCAGTTCCTCTCCTCAGTATAAACCCAACAGAAGTGTATACACATGTCTTCTAGAAAATAGGTATAGGAATGTTCATAGAGCATTATTGTAATAGCCAAATTCAGAAAACAAATCTGCATCGAGAACAGAATGAATAAATAAATCAGGACGCATTCATGCAATGAAATACTACCCACAATGAAAATGAGGACAACATAGTAGATGAATTTCACCAACATAGTATCAAGCAAGAAAAGCCAGAAACAAAAGAGTAGACACTTTGTGCTTTCACTTTCATAAATTTGGAAAATATGGAAAACTAATTGCCCTCAATAGAAGTCAGAATAGTGATTAATTTTAGGGGCTATTAACCAGGAAGTGATGTGATAAGAGCCTCTGGGATGCTGGTAAAATTCTCTTTCTGGATCTGATTGCTAGTTATAAGGGAGTATTCAATCTAGAAAAATCAATGAGCTGAACACTTACCAATTTGTCCATTTTCTGCATGTCTATTATATTCTACTAAAAAGTTGGATGTATAAATTCTATGATTATAAATAATTTCAGGTCCAAATATAATGAGAATATAAGAAAGCAGATTTTTATCTAAGGTATGCCAGGATATTTGTGAAGTTATTAAAGTAACTTTGTCAAGAAGGAGATAACATGAGACTGAAAGATTGATAAAATATTTGAAAAATAAGTTATTATTTCTGATGGAGTAAGTCATTTAAATTTTGAATCATTTTCATTTTGTTGTCTTGTGTTTACTAGTAAATGATAGTTTGTATTCTCAAGGTCTTAAGTTATGTACATCCTTCTGATTAGTAACCGATAAGACAGATATATTCATTATTCTGTATTTGGACATTGACTAAAGTCTGTAATAATAGCTGACATTACATGAGCACTTATTATATGCCAGACACAATGCCAAATACCTTATATACAATACAGTACCTCATTTAATCTCCAAAACATGTATACTTGATACCATTATTTTCATCATCTTATGAATGAGGATGCTAAAATGCCTTGAGGAAGGTCATGGGTTGTATAAGTGATGGAGCACTGAATTAAGCTGAAATTGAATATTTTAGCTTCAAAGATGCTCAAGAAACCCATTAGTATTTTTTTAACATAAGAACTTAACAGAAAACATTATTGCATGTTTCTATTTCTTAATGGTTTTCTAGTACTGCCTGAGACAAGGGCCCTTGCATTATAAATGTTTATATGACTAGGCCATATATGAATTTTAGGGAAGCAATATAATTTTTAGTTCATCCAGAATAGAATAGCTAGAGGGGGAAAGGTCTTTAAGAATATGGACAAAGCTATAAAATAAACCCAGTATTTTCTAAAAATGAAAAATAATATTTATCTGATTAGGGCTATCCCATTTTATTAACAGAATTAGAAAATAAATTACATATTTAAATAAAGATAAAGTGTAACTTACCAAATTCCCTTATTTCTATAGCCTGTTATAGAATTAATAGTCTCGTTTTCAGGGCAAGTATTTTATGTCAATAAATGTCCTCATTATATAAATGTTATGTACTCCCACCAAATAATTTTTAAAAGGATACATTTGAAATATACAAAATATATAGTTAATACTCCTCAATAATTTTTACAGCTAAAGCAAACTATTTAAAATCTCCATGTAATCTCTAAGTGACTTTTGTGAAATGTATGGGTAGGAGAAAACAAGACACAGAGCTGATAAACTGTTCCATTAGCAGAAGATTTGTTAGCATGAACATTACAATCAATCATATTTTTTATCTCGGAGAACATTCTAAAATAGACTAAAATAATGAGTTGGGTTTTTAACTGTAAGTAGTCATTTATAACTGCTTGTATTAAAAAGTAACTATAAATGATTTATAAAAAGGTAGAAACTGCCAACAGTTCTAGCACAATGATCAGTGCTTATAAATGCAAAGATAATAGTAGCTGGATATTTGGTTGAAAGTTTCCTCCCATTAAATTGGAGAAAAAAATCACATGAGCTAAAATAGTTACATATGATGCCCTGTAGACATTGAAGGCAATAACAGTTAATATGACTTTAAGAAACAAATCTCCTAATTCTGATATTCCTCCAGTTTGTTATTGATCTAAACCCAGAAGTCCCCTTGGGTTTAATGAACAACTGGTATTCATGCTGAGAATCAACATATTTCTGCCATTATCTCTAAGAAGTGAACTAGCCCTATCATTCTATCATTGATAATAGAATATATCATATGTTCTACTATGTGCGTACACATATATACGATATATTCTTCTGAAAAATTATTTAATTATTTCCTTGACTACATTAATAAATACATATATACATATATACATATATAAATAAATACACATATACATATATACATATATACGATATATTCTTCTGAAAAATTATTTAATTATTTCCTTGACTACATTAATAAATTAGGAAGCTTAACTCTTTAAACACAATGACACTATTTTTATAGTGAAACAAGCTTGGTTTCATATCAGGAATGGTGTTACTCAGATTTTTGTCCTGGCAAAACATTTCAGTGAAATTATTTTTATTTTGCTTTAACTTACTTTCCTAGGATTGATGATGTCTGCTGGATAGTAAATACATTTCACTGACCACAAGTTAAATAAACAAAATACATGCTTCAAGAATTCATTGAAGGGAAATTGGGATAAGTATTGTAATCCCTAAAGAATGAGATAACTCATCATGCATCTATCTCCTGGGACAGTCACAAAACAAAGGGACATTGTGTCATGCCTTCTTTTTCTTCTGGTAGGTATCTTGCCTGGAAAAGACCACTGTTCTTATAGATATTTTGTCTGGAAATAAACACTATGTTGTTCAATTTAGCATCTATTCTCAATGCCAAAACTTTAAAATTCTTGTAAAACTGCAACCTACTTCTTAAGTAAATAGTAAAGTTTTTCTTCTCTTTTCTCCTATTATCCTTTAGTAGAAACTGAATGCAGCAACGGTAATACAGAGATTAAGAAAGCTACTGTCTCTAGAGACCCCCATTCTGCCATTCTGGGTCTGGCTGGTCACCCCCCCTTTTTTTTTTCAATTTTTACTTAAATTCCAGTTGGTTAACATACAGTGTAATATTAGTTTCAAGTATAGAATTTAGAGATTCATCGCTTACATACAATACCCAACGCTCCTTACAAGTGCCCTCCTAAACACCCATCACCTAAGGCTTCCATTCACCTTCTGGTTCACAGAATTGCCCTTGGGCAGTAGAAGCTGCTTTCCTGCCAGTAGCTTGGGAACAAAGCCCCCCCACCCGCAACCCCGAGTTGCCCCAACGCCAATGACTACTCTGAGCAAGAGATGCAAAACTCAGCCATTTGCCTTCCAGACAAAAGAGATTTCATGTGTGATCTGTATTTCCTTGCTCCCTGTGGGAGCCAACTGAAGCTAGCCATCACTTGAAACCACGTTCTTACTTAGCTTCTCCTTTTCTCTGGAGAGCACTCCCTTAATGAATTTCTTGCATGAGAATCCCCATCTTGGGCTTTGCTTTTAGGGAATCTGACCTAAGACAATATGCAAATTTTATTTGTATGTTTAAAACCCAGAACAAATGGTACTTTGTTGGCAAATCTTTCACTAATTTCATAGAAAGAAATAATTGCTTTCTCTCTCTGAGCCTTGTACACTCCTTACGTTGTTTATTATTGCCTACCATGAATTAGAGCTATTAATATGTGGTTTGGCTCC
This sequence comes from Martes martes, assembly GCF_963455335.1. NCBI lineage: Eukaryota > Metazoa > Chordata > Mammalia > Carnivora > Mustelidae > Martes > Martes martes. The sequence continues at coordinate 176,128,438 of NC_137888.1, read as the reverse complement.
TCACTAGCATGGATGCTGCTTGAGAGTAGGAAATAGTAGGTATCATCTGTCCTGTGCTCACCTCTTCAGCCTCTTCTTTTAATATATTTCAACATCTTGATCCCTCTCTTGGTCTCTCCTCCAGACCCACTGCTCTCCCATAAATTCCTCAAGCTCTTTTCTGATTCTGGACCTCTGTTCTTGCTATTCCCTGTAGCTGGCATGCTTTTCCCGTCTGTCTTTGTCACAATGCTGATTATACTTCAGTTCTCACCTTAAAAATCAACCTCTCATAGATGTGCTTTCCCCAAACACCTGGACCTAACAGCTCTTGCCGCATTGGTGTCTGCCATGTTCATCCATCCGTTGCCTTCATGGCTTCTGTTCTCCATGACTGCTCTAACAAGTACCATGAACTGGTGGTGCAACAAATTCATGTATACTCTCATAGTTCTGGGACCTAGAACACTCAAATCGAGGTGAGGGCAGGGCCATGTTCTCCCTAGGGGAGGGTCCTTCCTTGTCTCTTCCTGATGGCTATCGTCTGGTGGATGTTGGCAATCCTAGACTGTCTTTGGCTAGTGAACATGTCACTCAAATCTCGCCTCTGTCTTGCATGGACTTCTTCCCTGTGGGTCTGTATGCCTGTATCCAAATTACTCTCTTTTTATAAAATTAACAGTAATAGTGGATTTGAGACCCATCCTATTCCAGTAAAATTAGTTTAGGTGCTGCTCGATGAGTTGCAAAAACCCTATTTCCGAATAAGGTCACATTCATAGGTTCCAGATGTACATGAATTCACACAATTCAACCCAATACTTCTTCATAACATTTAACACAGTCTCTTCTTGTGGGGATTATTCTCTTGTTTAATTGTTTGTCTCTTGGCTGTGTTCACAGTTGTGTCACCAGTCCCCAGATGAGTACCAGACACATAGTAGGCAGTCAGTAAATGCCGATTGAATGAATGAAAGAAAACGTTCTTCAAGCATCAAGGACAGATTCATGTTAAATGTGCATATAGTTGATAATTCAATGCCTTCATAATGATGAAAAACCTTGTGCAGCGTGAGTTTTGTCTACTGGCTTTTAGGGAAGGGAGGGTCAGTTTCAATCATAAAACACTGAAACAAGTGATGTTTATGATTCATTTATCAGTTTACTGTTAAATAACATACAAAAAGATGGATCTTTTATTTGGAACTGAATATTTCATTGCTATTAAGTATACTTATTTTATATGTCTATATAGATAAAGAGATTTAACTGCTAGAAGTAAAGGCAGCTCAAATAATGAGAATTTGTATTCTGGATAGGTTGTCAGACATGTGATTATTAGTTGCCCATAACCTTCATATTCAGTCTACTCTGGGTATGAACTTTTTTGGAGAATGTGTCTTTTTCTTTCGACACAGTGAATGATTTCAAAATAGACAAGGGCTGTAATTTGCAAAAACAACGAGATGTATTCAGAAGCTCAATGGGGCTGGTACTAATGAGAGAGGGAAAAAAACAAACATAAACAAAAACCTTTGCATATAAATGATGTTTCTGATATTAATTTTAATTAACTTGCTAGCATTCAATATATGGTACACTGGTCTCTTATGTTTATTTTCTTTCTTTCCTTTTTTTTTAAAATTTTTTTATTTTAATAAACATATAATGTATTTTTATCCCCAGGGGTACAGGTCTGTGAATCGTCAGGTTTACACATTTCACAGCACTCATCATAGCCCATACCCTCCCCAATGTCCATTTCTCCACCACCCTCTCCCGTCCCCCCTCCCCCCCGCAACCCTCAGTCTGTTTCTTGAGATTGAGTCTTTTTTGGTTTGTCTCCCTCCCAATCCCATCTTTTCATTTTTTCTTTTCCTACCTCCCCCCAACAACCCCCGCCTTGCATCTCCACTGCCTCATATCAAAGAGATCATATGATAGTTGTCTTTCTCCGATTGACTTATTTCGCTAAGCATGATACCCTCTAGTTCCATCCACGTCGTCGCAAATGGCAAGATTTCATGTCTTTTGATGGCTGCATAGTATTCCATTGTGTATATATACCACATCTTCTTTATCCATTCATCTGTTGATGGACATCTAGGCGCTTTCCACAGTTTGGCTATTGTGGACATTACTGCTATAAACATTCGGGTGCACGTGCCCCTTCGGAGCACCACGTTTGTATCTTTAGGATATATACCCAGGAGTGCAATTGCTGGGTCGTAGGGTAGCTCTATTTTCAGTTTTTTGAGGAACCTCCACACTGTTTTCCAGAGTGGTTGCTCTTTCTTTCCTTTTAAAACAATTCTGACCCCCAAAGATATATTCAGGTTAGTACCATCAAGGTCACTGGATATTGCAACATGGAATTAGCCTAAATAAAATACTTTGATTCTATTTACAGAACCCAGGAGGCCTATTTCATGAGTATTTTGGAGTGATAGTACAGCTGTTCAGCTCTAGAACCCAGAGTACAGCCGTGTGACCATTGACAAGTTACATCACCTCTCACTTCCTCCTTTTTCAAACTTGAAATAATAATGACTTTTCCCTCATAGGATTGTTATGAGGATTTAAAAACTTACTCCACATGAAATACTAAAAGCAGTGCAAAGTAGTTGTCAGAGCACCATAAGACTCTTTTAACCATGATGTACATGGCAATGATGATAAACAGAATTAGGATTTATTTCCAAGAGTGCAGAAATTTTCTGTCTTGAGGCAGAATAGCTTTTAGATGTCCATGTGAATAAGATCTTTCGTTACTTATAATTATTTTTCTTTTTTTTCCCCCAATGAATTGACATTGTTTTCCTTTAGTGAACACTTCAGACCTTCAGTCTGTTTTAGTCCTTGGTAAATTATGGTTTTCATTGAGTGGGAGGAGTGAATGGTAACTGTTTTCCCTTCCTGGTGTACAGCTATTAAGAATTTGAGGTTTTTGAGGTTGGCATGGGACACCAGTGGAATATCAAATGACAGGGTAAGAGCTAGAAAACAAATGTGAAAGTTCAGATCTCGTGCTCTGGATGGATGTGGCAGTATGCAATGAATACTGTTCGGAGTGAGTGTATTTAGGAAGTTCTAAATTTGGAGCTTATTAATCTTTGTGAAAAACTTTTTTTTTTTCTGAGTCACATTTCATCTTCAGTGGCATGGGACATAATCCGTGTCTGACAACTTCACCTTAAAACTTGGTGGCCAACCCTCTGTCCTCAGTGACATGATTCTGAGATTCCTCAACTCTGAGCAAGAGGCTTGGGAGGAAAGCAGAAAATATCTTACAGTGTGATCAGTTCTGTTCTCTCCATCTGGAGCTAGCCTACAGGTTGATTATATTTGAATATTTTTAACATAAGATTAACATGGCACACATCATTTTGACTGGAAGTTTTACTCTTTTGCCAGCTATCTTATTTACTCCTTGTATTCTTCCCTTTTAGTTCCATTCTTTCCAGCTACAAAGATGAAATGTTTAATCCTAAATGTGGAAAACAATTAATCGTTATTAATATATTTCTTCCTCCCCCCCATTGCTATTCTTTTAAAAAATGTATTTTTGCATTTTCTTTTGCCTCTATTCTGGTAACAATGTATTGTACCTGAGCTCTTCTGCCATCTTACATTGTTTGTCTTTAAATCGTCTTCAGTTTGCTCCCAAGAACAAATTTACATGTTTCTTTTATGGCATTTGCAACAGCAACTTACTACATTTATCCACTCTATTTTTAAACAGTTCTTATTGGTGAAGAATTCTTAAGCATAATCTCCACGTTTTGAGGAACTTCCGGATCTTCTCACAATGCAGACTATCATAGACATAGAAGTTAATTTATTTGACTCATCTAATGTAGAAACCCAGGAATAGTTCTCCTGTCTTCTGGGATGGCTAGAACCAGGTGCTGGAAGATATCACTGTTTACCTGGCTTCTCTCTTATTTTTCAAATCTGCTAAATTATTATTGGAGTCACATGGTTCTTGAAACAGGCTTCTATCCTCTTGAGCACAAATCTGTTATGAAAGAAAAGATTGCTGGGGCACCTGGGTGGCTCAGTCTGTTAAGCTACTGACTGGATTTCAGCTCAGGTCATGATCTCAGGGTTGTGAGATTGAAGACCCTGCATCCAGCTCTGTGCTCAGTGTGGAGCCTGCTTGAGGTTCTCTCCCAATCTCTCCCCACCCCGGCCCCTCCCCCACTCATCTGTGCTATCTCTTCACAAATAAATAAATAAATCTTAAAAAAAAAAAAAAGAAGTGAGAGAGAGAGGCTACTGCCTTCTCATCAGTTTGAACAAAGGCCTTAGACCTGACTTATTGTTCATATGCCTGGAATAGGTATAATTTGAGTTGACAGATGGCATTTAAATATCCACTACAAAAGCTTCATCTTACAGATTATTTTAACTTTTCTTATTGAAGATGTGGGTGTTCCAGCAGTGACTCAACAATTCTAGATGGGGTTTAAGTCCAGTGTATATAATTATATAACTATAGTATATTATAATATAGCTATAATATATATTTTATAATATGCTATACTATAATATTTTATGAACACAATGTGCTATTTGTACATCCTCTACTCTGCTTTTTTTTATTATGGTGTCATATTTTGTATTTAATATGTTGTAAATGTATTTGTATTATTAATGATAATTTTAAGTTGTTTGTTGGTTGGCAAAAATGGTCCACTTATTTGCTGTATCATGATATCATCTATGAGAGTCTGAGTAATCTTTGGGATTCAGACTTTTGGGAGTCAACTTTAAGCTCTGTTAATCTCCCTAAATATCCATTATTACAAAAATGGACATGAAGTTATTGGGGTTAAGTCACTAATTGAGATAGTCAACAAAAAGGATCAGTATGGTCTGTATTACTTTTCTGCTTAGATTTTATGCCATATTTCCCCATGACTGTTTTCTCCATCTCGAATATATGAATTCTTAATAGAAAGAATTGGTAATAGGCACAGAGACCTAATGTACAAATTGGAACCAGGTCAAAGAGTTTACAATTTTATAAGAATGTCAGTGGTCGAGGGTGTGCTTTTTTTTGTTTTCTCTTAGTTGCTGTCTTCTGTCTCATCCATTAAATTTCTTTTATAGTGTATTTTGTTTGGTCTTTTGTTTGAGTTTGCTGTTAATTGATGATTCTCCTTTTACATTTTCAACACTGTGGCTGGGGGCACCTGGGTGGCTCAGTGGGTTAAAGCCTCTGCCTTCGGCTCAGGTCATGATCCCAGGGTCTTGGCATCAGGTCATGATCCCAGGGTCTTGGGATCAGGTCATGATCCCAGGGTCTTGGGATCGAGCCCCACATCGGGCTCTCTGCTCAGCAGGGAGCCTGCTTCCCTTTCTCTCTCTGCCTGCCTCTCTGCCTACCTGTGATCTCTGTCTGTCAAATAAATAAATAAAATCTTAAAAAAATTTTTTTTTAATAAATAAATAAATAAACACTGTGGCTGGTAACTTAATAACAGAACAGGCCAGGTGCTGTTTTCTGTAATCCCCAAATTCTAAAAGCTGAGATTAACCTTTACCAAAGTGTCCTAGTACTTGGTCAGTAGACCTCTTTATTTTTCACAAAAATGTCAGGGCTGAAATATTTCTTTCTCTAAACACCTATCAAAAGTCAATTAAAAAAAAGAGGATATAAAAACAGATGGTTGGATCATATTTGTAATCTTAATGACTATGATAGTTTGCTGAAAACTATCTTGCTCTTGGTAAAGATTGACAAGAAAGAGAGCGCCAAATGCTAGACATCTGGAGGCCAATATAAAAGAAAAGAAAGACAAATATCCCTGGTAGGCTCTCTTGCCTTTTTAAGACACTATTTGTTTCTTGTGAAAAGACCTGGCATCCACGGGTCACTATTAAACATGCACTATAGCTTTTAGTTTCTTTTATTTGTGAAAAATGAAGTGAGTTCTGATAGTTTGCAGGCAGCCTAAATTTTCTGGTAAGATACAATGATAAATTTTGCTGGCAGAAAAAAGGGGAATAAAATAACATTCAAACACCCCAAAGATCTCTTCTGTCTTTCATCCTTAGTCTTTCTTGTTTTGTTATGGCATCAGACAGTTTTCAGAGAAATAATTCTTTGGATTCATAGGTTTATTACATGATAATGGTAGATGGTTTTATCAGTAGTTACAACCAAAGATGTGAATAACAGTAATGCCCAAAGCTAAAGAATACTTCGTTGCTTTTCAAGCTCTTTTAAAATCGCAATACAATGGATATACCCTGCAAAATTGTAAGGGCAGTGGGGTGCACATTCTCCTGTTTTATAGATAAGGATACAAAAGCTAAGAGAGGTTAAGTGTTTAATCCAAGGTCATCCAGATACTCAGTGGCTAGCTGGGAACAGAATCTGATTATTTTATTTCTTACTCAGGGTTCTATTTCACGGCACTAGCTCTCAGAGCACGTAGAGTGACATCTCTGTGGATGAATCCAAACTGCATAAAAACAAAAATCCTAAGAAATTGTTTTCAAATCTGTACCAATCATTAGCCAGTGTGAATATTGACGAGCCACAATTTCTTTTTTTGTTTAAATTTTTAGGAGGGGATTTTCATCATATTGACCCAATAGAAATCAGATTAAAGTTCATAGGACTGTGATTTCATTTATGTTTCCAGAAGCATGGTGAGCTTCACACAAAACAATTTTCCATCTTTTAAGTCTTGCTAATCCACTTTAAGCTAGGCAAGAGTCACACATCATCTTGGCTGCTGTGATCACATACAAACCACCTCTGCTAATCTCTTCAAAGGGGATTTTCCTTTGCACAGGCCTACTGCACAGCATGGGACTTACAGGCAGTTGCTAGCAAAGTTTCCCAGGTTCATTTATAATTCAGCCTTTATTCTAAGACTGTAGCACGGAAGATCTCTTCCAAATAATTCCAGGCGCCCTTTCACTGCTGTCTCTAGTTGTCTCCCCAGCTTTTTAATAACTGATGAAGTCAAGGATGCAGGCATTACAGCAAGGATTAACTGTGATTCACGTCATTTATTTGCAAATGGAAATAGAAAACTAACCTGATATTTGACACATTGAGTTTCCAGGATATATCAGAGAGTTTTGGTTGTTGAGTTTTCTTAGCTTAGTAAATTATATATATGTAAAAAATAGTACTTCTCTCTTGTGTCTCCAAATGCAATTTCCATTTTAGATCAGGCGTTTGAAAATCTGAAGCACGATTTAGATAGCTTCTAGTACATAATGAATGGCATCATAAATAAATTTGAGTGAGCAAAACATAAGCACAAGATTTCTTTAACAATTGAACAGAGAGCTAAAACTGAAAGAAATTTATAAATCCTAGCTTGATATACTTCATCTTAAGACAAACAAACCTTTACACAATTTATATATGTTCCAAGAAAAAAAAAAGACAAATTTTAAGTTGGTGAATTTAAGGATATGAATGTAAAACTCATTTTGCTATAAGGTTTGTAAATGATATTGTGTTAACTATGTGATTTAATTCTCCAAAATTATAGTTCAAAAGATTTACTTTTATAGCCTGTGTGTTAGAACTTTGGAAAAGTTTATCGTTTAGAATCATCTTTATATTCAGTATAGCATATATCACATGACTCACTTCAGTTCTGGTGGTAACTGGGTAAAGCACGCCACCAGTTATAGTATGACTGCACACCCTTTGGTTGTTGTTTGGCAAAATTTATAGGCTTCTAATTTTAATCTAGTCCTTCTGCTGAGAACTGATATTTGAATTGCTAAAAAAAAAAAAATAAGGCAGAAGGTCATGGGACATCCTTCCTAGAAGACCTAAAATCATAGCATTGCAAGCTCTTATTTCTCTAAATGTAATTATTCAGGGGGGAAAAAAAAAGTCTTAGCAAGAAGGAAAAATCTCTAAAGCTTTGGAAAAATCCCTAAAGCTTTTACAACTTGAGGTGGGAGATGCATGAATTCTTAGGTTATTTTCTTTTTTAGGACATATCTTGACTAGTCTAAGAACTATAATTGGATTAAAGAAAAGATGATTTGTCTTTATCAAAATTATTGATTGCAGTATTTTTAAAGACATCTATCTATATAGCTATCTGTCTGTCTGACCTAGCCATGTATCTGTCTGTCTGTCTACCTATCCAGTATCTCTAATAAGGAGATAAGCAGAATCTCCACCTTGGCAAGAAAAAAGGAAAGATAAATAACAGTCATCTCATAATCTTAAATTCTTAATCCATCTTCCTTATGACCAGATTTTAAATATGGAATGAGGGCCATCAGAAATGCAGATTTTCTGAGACAGTCTGTTAATAAATGACACAAAATACCCCAATTTCTTTAAACCCAGGGCTTTCTAGAATGTGGGAGGAGAAATGGCAGAACTGCAGCTCAAGTCTTAATCACTCCACAACCTGTTTTTTTTTTGTGGTCCAGCCTTAGGATAAAAGACTTGGTACCTTCTGAAGTCCTTTCCAGTTCTGGGATGTTTTTCATTTTCAAATGTGATACGAGTCTAAAAAAGATAAACACGTCTTGCTTTTAACAGGTGCTTTGTCGTAAGTGCCGCAGTGATTTTACTTCACTCTCAGTTCTCCTTGGCTCTCCCCACTGACCCTCCTCCTTCCAGGAGGCACAAAGTAATAAAATACATAATAACGTAGCGACTCTTCTCTATGCTCTCACTTTAAATTGATACTCATATCAGCAAATAGCTCATTGGGAAGTGAGATTACCTTTTGGAAACAAAATGTAGAACAGAGCAATGACAAAAACTTAGTTATTGCTTCCTCGAGCTGTAATAATGGCTAGTAACTTTAGTTAGTTTCCTATTGTGTCTTTGGATATGGTATTGATCACTAGTTCCTTGTTGTGGGGGAAAATATTTCTGAGTAGAACAGCAGTTCCTTAGAAAACCAGGTCAGGTTAGTTTGGTTAAATGACCGAAGGACAGCGAGGTGGCATAGGTTTTACCTCGGTTCTTATTTCGGTAGCTGATAATTGTCTGGAGCTAGGCAACTAATCTCTTAATTTTCAGTGCATCTCTCTGGCTGCATCCCCACACATCTGTATTCTAAACTTCAAGCCCCATTAGCATGTAGAATACTAGGTAGAGTCCTGATGAAAGTTTATTTGGCACAGTGTTCATCCTGTTATGCACAAATGCATAGAATTAAAATAATAATTTCTAGTTGATTTCATGCTTCCGTAGCTTAATGGTCTCCAATGCTACTACTAGATCCATTATACATATTTTTGTACAGAGAAGATGTACTGAAAGAAAATGTCAGCTTTTGAATAAACCTGTGTCCAAATTTACTCCAAAATGAAATTGAAAAGAAAATTGGAAATATGACTTTTAGAAGGATTTACTACTCTCTCCTTTCTGGGTAATTTGATACCATGGTATTCATAATGATCAGTGAAGTACTAAGGGCAATTTTGTGTTCATCTCTACACCAACCTGACATCTCCTGTTTTTACTTTAAGTGCAGTGAAATGTAATTAGCCAACAGCTTGGGGCTTGATTAAAATGTCACATTTTATAAATTTATGGTCATCTTCTGTGCCTTCCTGAAAGTGAAAGACTCAGAATTCAGCTTAACCTACATGCCGGGTAAAGGTATTCATTCATTAAAGAAAAGGGAAATGAACTCCTTGGTGGTATTCAAGAGTTTCTCTCCACTTCCTTGTAAAGTACATGTAAATGATTTAGGAAAACTAAGCTTGAAAACCTTTGTGTGGATTGGGGTGCCTGGGTGGCCCAGTCATTAATCATCTGCCTTTGGCTCAGGTCATGATCCCAGAGTCCTGGGTTCGAGCCCCGCATCAGGCTGCCTACTCACCAAGGTGCCTGCTTCTCCCTCTCCCACTCCCCCTGCTTGTGTTCCCTCTCTCTCTCTCTGTCAAATAAATAAATAAAATCTTGAAAAAAAGAAAAGAAAACCTTTCTGTGGATTTTGATTGCTAATTTTGTAAAACAAAAGCTACAAAATATATCTCCTTAATTATTTAAAATTAATAATCATAATAAAACTAATAATAAAATTAGAACTGATTTCTGATTGTTCTGAATTTCCTAATAAGCTGTGTTAGGAAACTTGGCAGAATCTTCCAGAAATAGGGGGGGTGGTATACCTTCCATTTCTTGACCTTTGGCTCTACCTTGGGACTTAAGACACTGGGACCTAGATAAGTGACAGTGCCAGTTCTGAGGCTAGGCCTTATGAAGACTTGGGCATGTCGAATGGTTACCGTGCAAAATGAAAAGATCTGTCCCTGGGATCTGCCCTGTCCCATGTAGCCGACCTGAATGAGGAGGAAATCTCAGACCTATAGCTTGTTGTCGAGTCCTTCAGACGGTCTCTCTCTGGATCAGCCAACCGCCAATCATCTGACCCACAGATGTGTAACCAGTAATTGCTGATGGTAGCACTAGGACTCCGCAGTTGTGGGTTAGGCAGCAATAGTTAACTGATTCAGAAATGTAGGAAAATGACATGCAGGACTAACTAAATAATGCTGTTCATGGATAAGAATTGTACTATCCAGCACAGACAAGAAAATGACTGACTTTGGGGGATACATGTTTTAAAAATTTAGCAGATGTTTCTAAAAGTAATGCATTTACATAACCTAGGGGTGTAGGAAGCAGAAATTCCCTGCATCAAATGATATATTTTTATAGACGTAAGCACTCTTGAGATACTAGTTATTGGTCTAATTGATAAATAGAACAACTTATTAAAGTGAGTGCCATATGACTTCATGACTTTTTTTTTTTTTTTTTACCGGTACCATGTTAGACTTGTCAATGTTCTCCTTTGAAGACAATGGAATCCTTCCTTCCTAGATTCAGCACCAAGGGGTTCATTGCAGGACTTAAAGAGATGATAGACTCATTGGGAAGACTGGAGAAACAAACTCTATTGTGAGCTTCCAGGAATGGTTCTTAGAACTCATTGCAATATTGCCCCCAAGGTAACTGCTACCTGAGCCCTGCCCAGGAAAGTTCTGTCCTACCAACCCCAGAAACACCGAGCCCAAGTAGTGAGCCACAGAGGTAACAGAGTTGCCTTTCTCTCCACCTAACTCAGCATCAAATCAGAGTCTCCCTCTGGTGCATCTGATTCATAAAGAACAGAGCTAGAAGGAAGTCAGTAAGTGTTTGTAGAGTCACCGGAGTGCCTGCCAGGTGCCAATCCCTGGCGTAGGCAATGGAAAGACGTCAGGAAACAAAACAGAAACCCTTGTCCTAATGGACCTTACATTTATGGAGTGGGAAACAAATAAAAATATATAAAATACATAGTGTATTGCGTGGTGATAAGTACTGCAGGAAAATAAAGGAAGAAAGACTTGAGGAGGCAGTGCTGTCAGTGAAGGTAGGAAACTTAAATGGTTTTGTTTGAAAATGCCTCACTTTAAATGTAACAGCTGAGCAGAGTCCCAGAGGAGGCGAAGGAATAAAGCTATGCAGACATCTGAAAGAAGAGCATTCCAGGAAAAGGGAACAACGAGTTCAAAAGCCCTGGGGAGTGAGGGAGAGCAGTGCTGAGTGTTTAAGAAAAAGCAAAGAGCCTGGTACAAAATAAAAAATTCTGAGAGTAGAACACAAGGGCCTCGGAAAAGTAATAGAGAATCAGATTGTGTGCATTCTTACAGGGCACAGTAAGGATTTTGTCTTTTACCATGAGTGAAATGGGAAGTCATTGCAGAGTTTGACAAGATGAGTGATTTGAACTGACATTTTTTGCCGCTTACAAAAGAGGTGAAATCCACAAGATATAAAATTAGCGATTTTGAAATGAACAGTTCAGTGGGATTTACCACATTCACAATGTTTCATAACCACTACCTCTATCTAGTTCCAAAACTGTTGGTCACCCCAGAAGAAAACCCCATTCCTACTAAGAAGTCATTCCCCACTCCCCATCCCTCTAGACCTGGCAAACAACAATCTGCTTTCTGTCCCTATGGATTTACCTATTCTGGAAATTTCATAAAAATGGAACTGTACAATATGGAACTTTTTGTGTCTGGCTTTTTTTTTACTAAGCACATGTTTTCTAAGGTCATCTATGTTGTAATCTGTATCGATGCTTGTTCCTTTTATGAATCATTAATATTCCATGACACGTATATACCACATTTTGTTTATTCATTCATAAGTTGAAGCATTCATCAATTGTTTCCACCTTCATCTACCAGGATTTGTTTGATTACGTTTTCTTCAACTCTTTCAAGTATATACCTAGAAGTGGAATTTCTTGGTAATGTGGTAATTCTGTATTAACTTTTTGAAGAACCACCAAACTTTTTTCAGTGCAGCCACATAATTTTATATCCCCAGACAAAATGTATGAGGAGTCTCATTTTTCCATAGCCTCACCAACACTTGTTATTGTCTGACTTTCTGACAATAGCTGTCCCAGTGGATGTGAAATGGTGTCTCATTTTGTTGCCATTTTTTTCCAAACAAAATCACCCTGACTGCTCTCTTGAGAATAGACTGTGTGAGGGCCAGGGCAGAAGCTATAGTAATTGTAAGAGTATATATTCTTTTCAATAAAAACTACTACGGTAGAATGGAAAAATGAATTTGCTTTGTCTGTTGAAGAGCTATATGAATGTGCAGAATGAAAAAAAAACATGAAGCCATAGATTTCCCTATAGGGAAAGTCATGTGGAATGTTAAAGAAAAGTAAAAGTAATAACATCCTTACAAAATGGTCACAGAATCTTGTACACAGCATGTTTGGATGAGGTCACACAGGTCCAGAAGATGAGGGCTGCACTTGGGAATGAATTTACAGCTTTTTATCAGTCATTTTTATTTTCCCTTTAGCTGTAAGAAACAGAAAAACTAAGTGAAAACTGGATTAAGTAATAATGGAATTGTCTCCTGCAACTGTTACGCCAAGGGAGCAGCACACTCAACTCAGAGAAGAGGCTTAAGTGATGTCACCCCAGAACACATTTCTCAAATTCATCTGCATCTAGCTCTCTTCAAGTGTGCATATCACTGTAGCACTTGCAACATTTATTCCATCTCAGCTTTAAATACTTCAGGAAAGATGTGAATTCTTTCCCAGATGTCCTAGTCAATATGCCACCGCACCTCATTGACTCCAACTGATCATGAACCAACCACTCAAGCTAAACTTGCATCACGTGCTCTCAGCATGAAGGTCCCACACCTAGTGCACGGATGACAAAAGGAGGAGAGATGGATTGCCAAATGACTGTTAATAGAACAGAGTATCTGAATATTTGTCCTTATTCTGGTAGTTTTTCTTTCTCTAGATTTGGATGTGTTGATATCTCTGAATCTCAATGGTCTTATTTAACCACTGGGGATGGAAATTTCTATTCCATGTGCTTATTGGGAAGATGAAATGAGATAAAACAGTAAAATCCTTTGTATATTTATAGGCACTGAGTAAATGACACCTGCTGTTCTTATTAATAAAAATGATTATAATAACCATAGTTAAATTGAATAGCACTTGATATTTTATGTCATCACCTATCCCTGTGTTTTGCCCGTAATATAAATGAGTATGTACTGTTGAATAGGAAGTCATCTGTCTTTACTTCTTTTAACTGACATTGACGATGGGTTTGTCTTATGTATCCACTGAAGATAATTCAGAATCCTCTCTACTGTTTTACAATAAATACTTTTACAGCCCCTTTTATTATTATTGTTCAGAATACTGATCAATTTATCAAATATCATAGATTTCATCTATGATATTTCAGATTTAGGTTATTCCTTGACTTTGGCATTTATTTCCAGGCCAATAAAATAATTTACATTTGTTTTGCTATTTCATGGAGATCTTTTGCGTAGGATATGTTTTAAATTGGATTCCCCCAGAGGCAGAACCTGAGACAAGGACCTGAGTACAAGTGAATTCTTGGGAGATGATCTGAAGATAAACTGAAAGAATGGAGAGCTATAAAAGTGAAGGGAAGGCTGCCAAAAACGGTGCATTTCAAGTGAGGTACCAAGCAACTAGGTGCTTCTGTGGAAAATGTAGGACACAGGAGGAAGCGCAAAGCTCTGAGTTATCCCACCCAACAGGCAGGGATTTATATACCAAGACTCATGTATGTGTAAACCAGATCTTAAGAGTTATTGGTTGAGGGGTTGATTCCTCCAACACTCCCAGTCTATTAATAGATCATGTTGCAAAATGGGCTCCAGTGGAAAGAAAAATTTTTCAGAAAGAAATGGAAGGACTTGGGATTGGGAGGGAGACAAACCATAAAAGACTCAATCTCAAGAAACAGACTGAGGGTTGCGGGGGGGAGGGGGGACGGGAGAGGGTGGTGGGGAAATGGACATTGGGGAGGGTATGGGCTATGATGAGTGCTGTGAAATGTGTAAACCTGACGATTCACAGACCTGTACCCCTGGGGGTAAAAATACATTATATGTTTATTAAAAAAAAAAAAAGAAATGGAAGGACTTATAGTTGTGGTTGTAAGAGTGGGAATATGAGTACAGTTCAGAGAGTGTGTGTTCCAGATGTATCTTAGAAAATAAGAATGTATCCTTTCTGTGAGATCATGTGCTTTATATACGCAAGGGAGATAGATAGGTAGATAGATCGATTGATCGATCTATATATATATATAAAATCTACTTGTCAGTCCTAAGTAGTGGCAGATCTCAGGTACTATATGTGGTCCTGTTAAATGCGAATACTATTTATACATTGTTAGGACGTTTAGTATAGAAAATCCAGATCCCATTGAATAGTAGAAGAAAAGTAACCATTTGTGATGAACAGCTACTGCCTCACTGTTTACATATTTTGGGAAATCATTTATTCTGAAAAGAAGACACACCTTCAAATATGTATCTGTAAATATTGGCCTATCTGGTGAGACAGAGTAAAAGGAACTTGCAAATTCAAGGATGGAGTCAAAGTCAAGTTTGAGAGAATGGGGAGAGTCAGGAAACAACGAGGAAAATTCATGTGAGTTTACTTAATCCTGAGTGGGAACATGGAAAGTGGAAATAGAAAAGATTTCTTGGTTTGGGTTGCTCCAAGCCCCACAGATTTGGAATAATCTAGGCTATTGGCTTAGATAGTCAGAATAATGCAAGCTTTGAGGGTCACTTTATCTCAATCGATCCTGAAAATCTGCCTGCCAGCTCGTCTTGTCATGAGGGGTCTTAACCAGAATTTCCTGGAGCCCCTGAATTTGTGTGCAAAATGTGCTGTGTGTCAATGTATTTTTATCTTTGAAGAGGGTTCCCTGTTTTGATCATGTTCCTAAGAGTCATCCAAGCACCAAGATAATAATTGCAAGTCTTTGGAAAAGTTAGAGAATTTATTCATGCTTGGGACTTGGAAGGGAAACCTCTTGTGACTTACTAAGCACAATGTAACAAGTATTGTGTTCCAGAGGGAGAGGGTGCTGATTCTATTCTACTGAGATTCAGGCCAAGACAAGGACAAAACAGTGATTAATTGCCATAGAACAGGTAACTGCAGACAGGACACCCCTGGAATCTCATTTACTCATTTTTTTCAACAAGGCAAAGGTTAATAAATTGAACCAACATAATTTGGATGTTAAAATATTGTCAATATTGTTCCAGCTTTGGGCTATCCAGTACCAGAGCCAATGGCCCTATGTGGCTATTGAGCATTTGAAGTATGGCTAGTGCCACATAAAGAAGTGATCATATTTAAGAGATATATGTCTATATATTATTACATGTAATAAATATATTTTACATTAATTTCACCAGTTGCCTTTTACCGATCTGATTAAGCTTCCAGAAAAATTTATATTTATACGTGGCTCTCATCGCATTTCTATTGGACAGCACTCTCCTTGATACTGGCAAGGACTGTGTCCTGTTGGACATTCAATTCTAATGGATAGAAGGAGACAATTAACAGTAGACCTACTAAGTGAATTATATGGTATGGTAGAAGGTGATGAGGAGTTTGGGGGCAGGGAGGAAATAGCTCGAAGAAGAGGGATCGATTGCAATGGGGTGATGGAATGTATTTTTCAAGCTGAGTGTGAGGGCAAGTTGCTTTAAGAAATTTGAAGACTTGAACAAAGAATCCTGCGGTACGGAAGAAGAGTTTTGCAGGAAGTAGGAACAGTCAATGCAAAGACCTTAATGTGGAAGCTTGCTTGACTTGTTTGAGGAACAACAAAAGGACCAAGGAGGCTGGAGTAGGGTGACATTACAGGGAGGGTAGTAGGGACTCGGGTCAGATTGGCAAGGGATGTGTGAGGTGGGACAGATTATGGCATGTTTGAAGACTTAGCTATTTGAAGTCTTAGACACAGAATGAAATGGGGATCCACTGGAGAGTTTTGAGAGGAGGAATAGCCCAATTTGACTTACATTTTGAATGGATTGCTCTGGCTGGTATCTCGTGATGGTGAATCAGGAGACCAGCTTGCAGGCTCTGCAGTATTCTAAGCAAGAGAGAGAAATGGCTCAGACCACGGGGCTGGCAGTACAGATCCTCAGAAAGGTCAGATCGCCAAACCATTCAACTCTGCCCTCCCCAAAGTCATCTTCAAACTTAGGTCAAACCGGGGAGATTTTAAAGTTATTAGCAGGTTTCCTGCCAAAACAATATGGAACTTATTTCTTGGTCCACTTGTGTACAGATTTGAGCTCTGTTCCTTTTATCCCTATGCAGGCTTTGAGTTATTTATATGTTACTTAAATAGGTTCAAGCTTTCCTCTGGAAAACAATTATCCTTAGGAGGTGGGAGCTTTGCATATTTGATTATCAGATACGCATTTCCTGTTCACTGTCTTTCTGGAAATTCTATTTTCTGTGAAACCTCAGATGGATGGTAATAATAAATGTTTGCTCAGCAGCAGCTGGTCCCAGATTGTTATCCTGTCGTGAACATATTTTATTTATTCATCTTCATTTTTTTTAACCTCTTTTGGTAGCCTTTGCTTTTCTCTAGGCATTATATGTGAAATAAAAATATGTAGTGCTTAATGTGTTCACTTTCAAGTTTCTCTCACTGAATTAAGTACAATTGTATTTATACTAAAAGCCTCACACAACCTGCTGTGCATCACTGCAGATTTAAATAAGAACCTGAAAAATGAAGAAAAGATCTTCAAACATTGCATAATGTTAGGACAAGTGCTCCACTTTTTAAAGTGCTTTTGTAGGGAGGTCTTTAATGTTGACTTTGTACTAAAGATGTTGCTTTCAAAAGAATTTGTCTAGTGTTCGATTTGAAAACGTTAGGGAGAGAATGGAAAAACCCATCCCCATAAAGCCTACTATAGCATCCATATACTTCTGATTTTATATAAGTGAAATGAAAAATTTTTTTTTGTTTAAATGGATCATAATGTTCTGTTTGTGTTGCTCTCAAATGGATGACACACTTTATCTGATGATCATATTATCCAGATCAGTCTTTGATAATATTCAGTAACCCAGAACTGAATGAAAGTTTTATTCTGCTGCCTGTGTGATTAGGGATTTTTTGTTCCCCCTGACTGGACTTTATCTGATCTTAGTGTGAGTAACTCAATTGTCCAAACCCATTAGGAGTTACCACCAAATAAACTGATAAATTAAAACGAGTTGTTCTTAACTCTGATGAGTTGTTCTTAACTCTGATAGCTTGCCTTTTAAAGGTAAAACTTGAATGGCTGGTAAGGCTATGGTCTTTGGTGGCAAACAGATCTGTATTCTGACCCCAAATTTCTGACTTATCAACTTTGTAATCTTGATCAATATATTCAATATTTCTGAGCCTCTGTTTTCTCAATACAGACAGAGAGAGTTTACCATATAGTGTTGCCATATACAGAAAGAGAAATACTGTGTGTGCATTAGCTTTCAACGGCTGTGTCACAAATTACTGCAAACTTAGTGTCTTTGCACAGCACCCATTTTATTATCCCCTCACTTCTGTAAGTCAGAAGTTCAGGAAGCCTCAATCGGGTGGTCTACTTAGGGTCCCACAAGGCCAAAATTGAAGTGTTAATTAAGGTGTTAATTAAGCCCACCTGGGCTCTTATCTGGAGAACTTGGGTGAGAGTCTGTTTCCAGGCTCATTGAAGTTGTTGCTAGACTGGGTCTGTGTAGTTGTAGGACTGAGATACTCATTTCTTTGCTGGCTACTGGCTGCGAGATATCCTCAGCTTCTCAAGGCCCCCTTCGTGCCCTGGAGTGTGCCCTGTTGACCTTGAAAGCTGTAAACAGCATGTCGAACATTTCTGGTACTGACATCTCTCTGTCTTCCTTTCTGCAGACTCTACCTGATGCTCTTCTCTGTTTCTACCATTAGCGTGTGTGCGATGATTTGGGGCTCACCTGGTTGAGCCAAGCCACTATAGAAATTTTAAGGTCAACTGATTAGTAACCCTCATTACATCTGCCGAATATATTTTGCCATATAACATGGTCTTGGAGGTAACACCAAGAGGCAGTCATGGGGGACAAAATTCTGCCTACCACATTTTGCAAAATACTTAGCTTGACATTGCTTGAAACAGAATGAATGCTGATGACTGGTTGTTGACAGATACAATGAGAACAACACACCCATGCTGTGGACATGTCTACATTCTGAACAAATGTGCCACCCTGAAGTTAATTCCAGGGCACATTACTTTTCGATGACTGTTTTTAAGATGCCTTGGTATGAAGTTGGAAGATACCAGAGTATTTCAACAACAACTTCGTTCACCTAAAACGAGGAATGAAAATTAGAGAAGAGGTGTTAACCTTTATGCCTTTTCTGAGGCTTGTGGGAGCTGGGGACTGAGCAGACTGGTAATAAGACCATGTGTGTTATGCTCACATGGAAAGGCACCTGCTTTTCTGAAGGAGCCCTTACGGTAGAAATCACTGGAAAACTGTGACAGGAGGCATTGGGACAGTGACAGAGCGTTAGCTATATACAGCAAGGAAAGGTAAGAGAAAGGACATTCCAAGGAGAGTTGTTGAGAGGAGAAAGAGGCTTATAGGGTTTATCCAGAGTGAAAAGAAGCAAGGGTAACAGCAGTGCATCCAGAGAAACTAAATTGATTAACTGGATGTTTATTAATATTTACAATATTTAAAACACAACAGCACTTGGAAGAAAATTAAACAAGCACACAAAAAAGTGAAACTCATCATATATGGGAGATGCTGTTGATGCCCACCCTTATTTCTTTATCATTCTCCATCCCAGCATTTCTCAACCTTGACACTGTTGTCATTGTGGGCAGATTAAAAAAATTGTTGTGGGGTTGGAAGTAGGGGATTCCAGATGTTGTAGGATGTAAAGTAGAATCCCTAGCCTCACCCACCAGATGCCAGTAGTCCCGTTCCCATCCCAGTTATGACAACCATCAGTGTCTCCAGAAGTTGCCAGATTTCTCCTGATTGAGAACCACTGAGGTGGTTCATACACTTGAGATGAACCAGTGGTTCCAACACTTGAGTGTACATCAGAACCCCCTGGGGGACTTATTAAAACAGATTGCTGGGCCTTGGCCCTGAAGTTTCTGCTTATGTCTTGGATACTGCTTGAGAATTTGTATTCCTAGTAAGTTCTCAGGTGATGCTGATGCTCCTGGTACAGTGACCACACTTTGAGAACCCCTGCTATAGATACCTAAAGCTTCCGGCTGCAATCACCTGACACTGTCCCGAGGGCTTTCTCTGGCACTCTGCCCCCTTGAAGCAGACGTAAGGTATTAGAGAATCAGTGACCTGGGAGTTGCCAGTAGGGAGTAGCAATTGCGGAGAGGAGTAGGTAAATAACTCATGTGTCTTACCTCTCAGGTAAGGTTCTTCGCAATTTCCCAGCGGTCTTCCCAGGGGCATACAGCAATAATCTGCTCATTAGCTAATCTTTACTGGCTTCTTCCCTTCTCTGTCTCACTTTTCTCCTCCTCTACTGGCACTCCCTGGTACCACCTCCCTAATGAACTACATTTGCTCAAACCCTTATATGGCAGTCGCCTTATGGGAAAACCTAAATTAGGGCATACGTTATAACTATAATTTCTAGGTTTTTCTTTTTTCTCTTTGTTAAGGGCTGTTAATTTTTCCTCCCTTTAGCTCAGAGGTTCTCAACAGGGAGCTAATTTGCCCCTCTCTGCCATGGGATGTTGGCATTATCTGGAGACGTTGTTGGTTATTACAAAGGTGGATGATAGAGAGGGGTGCCTTTGGCATTTAGTGGATAGAGGCCAAGTATGCTGCGAAACATAACATCCCCAAAAAAGAAATATAGGGACAGGACAGCTCCGACAAGAAAGAATTATCTGGCTCCAAATATTAGCAGTGCCGAAGTCAAGAAACTAAGTTCTAGCCTAAAGGATCCAGGGAAGGTGCATACCCATAAGCACATATATGCAGTTATCCTCTCTGGAATTACAAGCTTAGGTTCAAGTTCAGATAAGATTCTGAAATTGTAGCCATTCATCTACCTGAGAAATAGTAGGCACATTCATTCCAAGCCATTTTTTTCTTATCTTGTGAACTGGAGTATTCTTATTCCATAAGATCTTTGAAATTCTTAAAAAATACTTTCCTGAAAGTGTATGTTCAGTTTTCAATAGATGCAATTTTATGAAGGTTTAAAAAATGCAATTAATATGTTAATAGATATTTTCGGAACTCTTGCCTTTTCTGTTTTTCTTTCATTCTCTTTCTCCCCCTTAAGGAAAATACCAGCTGCTTGTTATGTGTGTTGAAGGGTAGGCTGGATCAATGTATTATTCAGCTGTATATGTGCATCACAGCCTCCTATAAGAGAAGGTGATCATCAGGTTGTTTCTATAGAAATATCAAATTAATTTTTGGCAGAAGATGGAATTGCCATCACACTGCTGGAAATTGGTATATTTGGATAACTGCTTTCAAGTTTTCTCTTCCGCTAAAATTGTTACCATTCAAAAAAGTTTCTGGATACCTGACACATGGGGCATTTTTCTCAGTGTAATCTTTTGAAATGTTGAATAGTAATGAAAATGTTCAAATCAATCATTGTAAAAAAAGGAATCTTGATAAATGTATAGTGAAAGATAACAGAAGAAATCAACAATCACTGCATAGAAACAAGTGTTTATTTTTTATTTTTTTATTTTTTAAAAAATATTTTATTGTATTAATTTTATTTGTATTTATTTTATGTATGTATTTATTTTATGTATGTATTTATTTGAGAGAAGAGAGAGTGTGTGAGCCCAGAGGGAGAGGGAGAAGCTGAGCACAGAGCCCGATGCAGGGATCTATCCCAGAACCCTGAAATCATGACCTGATCCGAAATCAGAAGCTTAATTGACTGAGCCACCCAGGTGCCCCACAAGTGTTTCTTTTTAATTTTATTTTTATTTACTTATTTAAAAATTTTATTTATTTATTTGACAGAGATCACAAGCAGGCAGAGAAGCAGGCAGAGAGAGAGAGAGGGAAGCAGGCTCCCCGCTGAGCAGAGAGCCTGATGTGGGGATCCATCCCAGGACTCTGGAAACATGACCTGAGCCGAAGGCAGAGGCTTTAACCTACTGAGCCACCCTGGCGCCCCAAGTGTTTCTTTTTTATTTTTCTTTTTTATTTTTTTAAAGATTTTATTTATTTATTTGATAGACAGAGATCACAAGTAGGCAGAGAGGCAGGCAGAGAGAGAGGAGGAAACAGGCTCCCTGCTGAGCAGAGAGCCCAGTGTGGGGCTCAATCCCAGGACCCTGGGACCATGACCTGAGCCGAAAGCAGAGGCTTTAACCCACTGAGCCACCCAGGCGCCCCTCTTTTTTAAATAAAAAATTGAAGATGAACTAACTTGTGAGCCATTGATTTGAAAAGGAGAGAAAAAATAGAAGTAGGACAAGGAGCTGAATTTAAATATATCCTCTTATAATAGTAATTTCTCAAAAACTTTTTAAAAATAAATGGATCACTTCAATTTTTGAAATTGATAGTGTATTATTTTCAAAAATTCAACTTTTATCAGTGTTACAGTAGTCAAGATGAGTAGGTGTGACTGATTTTTAATCCCATTTATTTCTCAGAAGTCTGACATCAGTCATTAAAGTTTTAAAATTCAGATCAGTATTTTTTTTTAAATATCACACAGCCTGAAATGCAACTATTAAATAATTAGCTACAGGTAAGTTCTGCTTGTAGTAATTATACAAAAAAAAAAAAAAAGCTATTTAGTATCATTGGGTTGCAGATTAAAATAAAAGTCCATTTTATGTCACAGTATTTCATTCAGCAACCTTAATACTTTAAAAAATCTAGTCGTAAGACAGTCACCACTTTTAAAACCTTAAGTTATTTGTGCTTCCGTATGGAAGACAATGTTTTATTTAACAGCTTTTCTAGAGAATATACAGTGAAGTAACATTAGGGGAGGGCAAGAGAGAGGAAGTTGGGGAAGAGAGAGATAATGAATGAGAGGTATGGTTTGGGGCATTTAATAGGAACAAAGATTTTAGGGAATACATTTCTGTGATTCTTTTTACAATGCTAATTTTATTCTATGGAAGATATCACATTTTATCTATTTATATACAAAGTAAAGTGATTATGTGTCTGATAAAATGTGGGGATTATGGGTAAATGACAGTAAGTCAGGTGTTCTTTATCAATTGAAGAGAATAAGTGAAAAGGTTGAAAATCTGTGTAATTTAGTTGAATAGCTACTGCATGTCCTCATTTTTTATGATTTATTTTCTGTTCCTTATAATAAAAAGTTTAATATTTAAAAAAAAACAAGTTTCTGAGATTTTAAGATAGAAGGAGAATGAAAAATTAACATTCCTAGTGACAAAAAAAGCCCTAAATACTCCTATTTGGACATCTCATTTCGTTTTTTTGTATTGCTTCATCTTAAATACGATAGGTAAGTACCCCAAGCTATTTGAACATACTTTTCTCTAACTCCACCCAAAACCAAGGAGATGATGGCCATATTCATTGCTTTAGATAAAGTGTCATTCAAGGTGATTGGTCTGGGAATGATCCTATCTCCCTTGAGGATGTATAGTTGATGAACAGAACTTAATGGAATTTAAATTCCCTTAAACACACAATGAAATTTCTAAAAATATCACAGTAAAATGTATTTGATATGATTTTTATATCACTAGATGAGATCAGCTCATGGATTTGGGACATGATTCAATACAGCTTATCATCTCTCAAAGGCTACTTTGACAATCAGCATAGCACCATCTATCTAGAATAGACTAAACAAATGCAAATATTTGCCCTACTTGAAAAGCTGTAGTCTTCAACTGAATGGTGGGGATTCTAGTCTCCTGAAGGGAAGATCAATTAGGTGGAAAGTTGAGATTTGTCTTAAAATAGCTGTGTTATCTAAGGCAAACCAAACCACCCATTCAGAGAAAGAGTATTACCATCTGGAAAATGATACACTAACCAAAATTTAACTTACGGCTATCTTGTTAAACAAGCATGATCAGATTCTCTGTTCCCAGGTGCTTTTGTCAGCCCTTGGTAAAACACTTGCAGTGAGGTATCTACTATAGCAGTAAAGCACTACTTAATATTTGCTACCTGCAAAACTAATTGGAAACATTCAATATATTTTGGAGAACAAGGAGACACTGACTGTATTTAAGAAAATGGTTTGGACAGTGTGGAAAGGATACAAGGTGCTGCTGTTGTTTTGATTATTGCTCTCCATTAGAAGCTGCTATTAGTGGATGAGCCTTGTAGAGAGGTGAGACGAAGGTTCAGCTAAATGCTGCTTGACTGACCTGGTGATGACAAATTCAAGAAAGTGAAAATCTCATATGGAGATGTTGACACAGTACTTGTCCATTCATATTTAATGTCCAAATTAGATGTAGTTATTGTTGACTTTCTAATTTGAAGATCTATGTTTAATATGCTAGAAGCCATTGTTGAAATGTGTCTAGATTAATAGCTAAGAAATTATTTTGAATTGTTTTTCCTTTAAGGGTTCAGTGAGAGAAAAGATTATGGATAAATAAGAGATTGGGGAGCATAGTGGCAAGGTAGAAATTAAGATGATTATGAAGCCATTGGAAATTAATGGGAAAACTGGGATATATTTTGAATTGGTCCTTTTTTTTTTTTTTTTACTCATTATAGGAGTCATTAGAGGACAGCTTCTTCAATCTTTAATAGCCCAATTCGTTCATATCCCTATTTGAAAGAAATCTGAATGTATAAGAGTAGGTAAGATTATTTAACACATTGGCTAAAATGCCGTCCAGTTGGATTATTTTTGTAATCCAATTAAGTTTATAACTGTGGGGTAAGAAAAGTAATTTTCCCTCTACTCTTCTTAGTTCATAGCTGAGACCTCTGTAACAAAAAGACAGAATAAAAAGAGATAAATCGTTTATTAATGTGTATAGCACACATCACATGGGAAAACCTTAACCGAGTAACTCAGAATGGCTACTTAAAACTCCATCTTTGTGAAGATAGAGCATCTTCACAAAGAACAATAAATTTGTAGAGAAACGACATGACAAAAGAAAGCAATGTTTGGCTTTCAAGGGCGGCAAACCATGCGTAAATATATGGTAGGAAACTAATGAAGTAATGTTTGTGGGCAGATTCCTTCTTTGATATTTCTAGGCTGGTAAGAATGTCTTCTTTTTTCCTGCTACAAGAAGAATATTCTTCATATGGGAGTTTTATCTCCTGCTTTCAGGAAGAAAAAGGATCCAGAGTGTCCTTCTTACACCTGATGTTTCTTAAGTACTTTTAATTTGAAAAATCAATACGCCAAAGTGATGTATTTTGGGATGACATGTCTGGTTTCCTTCATCTACATGAAAAAAAATAATGCCAGTAGCCGTGGCTTTTTCAGATCTGAGTATTCAGAGAATTATAAAACATTCTTGTGCTTTACCTTTACTTCTTGCACTTTACTAGTTGTAGGCTGAAATAAGAGTGAAATTTTTGACATGTCAAGCCAAATTTTTGATGCTATTGTTCAATGAGTGGAACCAGAGGACTGAGATAAAAATAAAATACTTTCTTTTCACATCTAAAGCATGAGACCCATTTTCAGAGTGAAGGATAAAACCAGCCCTTCTGGTTAGCAGATACCATGCAGCTTCATTTTTATTTCAGTCCTTTGGCTACAGACAAACAAACAGAAAGGCAAATAATTTTACTTCCTTTTTGATTCTCTGCTTTGAGGGAAAGAGGGCGTAAGGATATTAGAGGCAGTGTTCGGCTTTTTTTTTTTTTCCCTTACGGAAAATAAATATTTTTAATATTTTTTTTAATTTTAATATATTTCTGGCTAATATGATGAGTAATGTTAGAATGAAAAGTGGAAGTATTTTCCAGTCAGACAGTTTGTGGGACAAAGACAACCATATGTGGGACACTGAGATCTTATCTTGTGCAATCAGAGGCCATCAGAACCAAATAGATTAAAATTAATTTGAGGTGATGAGAATGTTCTTATTCCCTAGAACTGAGCTTCTGTCTTCTGCTCCTCCCCTGCAACTACCACTAAACCTCTGTTTGTTCAGTTGTAAAACAAAGAATTCCAATCTGTGAGACAAAAATTAAAAAGACACAACAAAAAGCCACAAGAGTCACATCTGTTACTGAGTGTAATGTGGCTCAAGCCATTGTTTAGGTAAATCCCAAATGATAAATAACATTGTATTTGACAGCCTTTCTAGAAAGAAAGAAGAAAAAAAAAAGCCCTCATTGATTTATATTTTAGTATGCTAACCCAGTTTTGGAAAATCCAAGGCATATTTAGTTGAAGTGAAAGAAAGTTAACTGCTATTTTAATTTTAAAGGAAATTGCAAAGGTTAGTGGTATATTTTTATGAGTATAACATGCACAATTACAGGAGGCATGACTGACCAGAGTGGATTATATTTTACACATAATTAGTCTAGACACGTGTTGGAGCCACTAAGAAGAGGGCAGTTGGCTGGTGTTGCTAACACTTGCTGTACTCTTGGCATACTCATTAAGAAAAAAAAAGAAATTTTTCCTTTGGCTTTTCATAGTAAAGCAGTTTTTGTAATAATATTGGGTAAATAAATAGGTATCTTCCAAAGCTATATGTTATCTTAAGGAATCTAACTTGTTATTGATTTTTCTTTCCTGTAATAAGAAAGTTAATAGTTGGAATTGTAAGTAGTTGCTATAGTAACTCACACAAGTGTGTTTCTCTTGAAGGGGAAGCATATGATTAATTTGTCTTTTAACCTGTTTTATTATGACAACACCCATGAAATGCAGGAACAGATATCTGTAGTTCTAATAATTTTATCTTTTTTACCTGAAACCCTCTAAATAATATTTTCAGATTTTAAAAAAATGTTAATTAGTAAAATTAGTTTGAACTTCAGGTAAGAGTAAGTATATCTCCATAAGAGAACATTTTTAAAGACTTCTAAAGTATTCAGTCCTTTGTATTATTTTACATTTTATGAAGTTCGTTAATGTTCTACCCAAACAAATTTTAAATTTATGAGTCTTTTATTACTTCACATAATGCTTTTAAAGTAAAAATAACATTCAACTTAAGATGGCAAATGTACTGCTGCTTCAGAATATATTAACATATCTTATTTTAATATCATGTATTATTGGGCTTAAATTTGCATGTGCATGTGTCTCTATTTCTATTTAAATATATAGATTTCTCTCACAAATACTGCTTCCTATAGTCTTCATAAACTAATGCTAAGTAGTTCTCTAATTTTTTTGATAATCTAATATTAATTTCTATTTTTAACCCAAGTCTGAAGGGCTATAGGACCCAGCCAGGCAATGAAAGTGAGTGAAATGGGGGCACCTGGGTGGCTCAGAGGGTTAAGCCTCTGCCTTTAACTCTGGTCATGTTCCCAGGGTCCTGGGATCGAGTCCCACATCAGGCTTTGTGCTCAACGGGAGTGTGCTTCTTTCTCTCCCTCTGCCTGCCATTTCCTCTGTTTGTGCTCTCTCTCTGTCCAATAAAAAAATAAAATCTTTTTTTTAAAGATTTTATTTATTTATTTATTTGACAGAGATCGCAAGTAGGCAGAGGCAGGCAGAGAGAGGAGGAAGCAGGCTCCCCGCTGAGCTGAGAGCCCGATGCGGGACTCGATCCCAGGACTCTGGGATCATGACCTGAGCCGAAGGCAGAGGCTTAACCCACTGAACAACCCAGGCGCCCAATAAATAAAATCTTTAAAAAAAAAAGAAAGAAAGAAAGAAAGAAAGAGAAATGGCCAAGGTGGAAGACAAAAAGGCATAGCTGGGACTGAAGATCAGATGCCCAGTGGAAAGATGGCAGCTCCTTCTCATGCCCTGGTAAGTAGTGATGTATGGAATGTGTACCAGTGTTTTTTCAATTTTCAAAGAAAAACCAGAATTCTAAGTGTTGATGGGAAACCTGTTTGCATCCAAATCTGGGAAACTGAGGTCATTTACTTTTTGAAAAATGTACCATGAAAGTCCAAACCATCTGCAGTTTTCATTAGATCTCCAGCTGTCATTTTGCATAATCTGTTTACCTCAAGGGACAGCTTCCACCTCTGGAGCACAAAACTCTGAGCTCTAGATGTCTTTTGATCCATGGAAAGTACCATAATTTATATTCATGTTTTATCGATGCAGAAAGCAAAATTAGACTGGTGAAATCAACATCATATTTCAGCAGCACTCTTAAAAGAATGGATTCCCGGGACACCTGGGTGGCTCAGTTGGTTAAGCAGCTGCCTTCAGCTCAGGTCATGATCCCGGTGTCCCGGGACACCGGGATCAA
Source organism: Martes martes (assembly GCF_963455335.1). Taxonomy (NCBI): domain Eukaryota; kingdom Metazoa; phylum Chordata; class Mammalia; order Carnivora; family Mustelidae; genus Martes; species Martes martes. The sequence continues at coordinate 176,100,705 of NC_137888.1, read as the reverse complement.
GTCCCACATCCGGCTCCTTGCTCAGCGGGGAGCCTGCTTCTCCCTCTGCCTCTGCTGGCCACTCTGTCTGCCTGTGTTCTCTCTCTCTCTCTCTCTATCTCTCTCTTACAAATAAATAAAAATAAATTAAAAAAAAAAAAAGAAAGGGCATACCCTATTAAAAAAAAAAAAAAAGAATGGATTCCCTCTCACTATTTTAAAGCAAGTTGTGATCTTCCATCGAATTACTAGAATTCTATGTTGCAATGAATGGAGGCCTCCATAGGAAAGAAACATTTTGGATCAATAGAATGGTTTGGGTTGGGGCTATTGGGGCAGATGATTGAATTATGCACAGGTACTTTGTTAGGTGAGGCCAGGTTGAAAGAAGGGACAGAGTGGTTTTGGGGGAGGACATAGAAGAGCTGGAGATGTGACTGGATGTGTATAGGGAGCGAGTTGATTGAGGAAGATCGGTTTTACTATTATGAGTCTGGGTTAACTTCCTCCCAGTCCTCTAATAACACCTTCTATAAAATCTAGATTGTATTTCATCACTTTCAGAGGTGGGTCTCTGTTGGTACTGTTTATTTAATGTTGTTTTTGCCTGATATTAGAACATCCTGAAATTGGTCTCATGGTATAACCAAGCAACCTCAGAATGCCCAGTACGACAGAGTTATCTTGGATTCTATCTCCTGCTATTTTATTAAATAAGACACTCCTCAGAAGGCAGTAGTTTTGAAATGAGAACTTACGGAAATGCAAGGGTGAAGATTTATTGTAGCAGCTGGATATATGGGGAAGGAAGGAAGGAAGGAAGGGGATTTGAATGGAGAGGGTGGAGGGAGAACTGCCATATGGCACAGTTTGGGGAGTCACTGTGCTGGCCCAGGATGGAGGTGCATCTGCCACTACTCTTTTTTTGTTTCCATGTCATATGGTTTTCTTAAACCATGTTCCTTGCAACCTGATCGTTTACTTCATAATAGAACTATGAAATAAGATCTGTGGGATCCCAACCTTTATGGAGTCTGCCCATTGCACCCTCCCTTTATTCTAATAAGGCAGTTCAGTAGATGCAGACCTCTGACAAGAGAGAATGTGGCTGGTGACGAAATGGCATGAAGTCCTAGGACTGGGTGTCCCTGAATTTGCTGAGATCAAGTTTGTTTGTTTGTTTGTTTTTGTTGTTGTTTTTTTTTTAAGATTTTATTTTATTTATTTGACAGAGAGAGAGATAGAATCGCAAGTAGGCAGAGCAGCAGGCAGAGAGAGAGGGAGAAGCAGGCTCCCCGCTGAGCAGAGAGCTCGATGTGGGGCTCGATCCCAGGACCCTGAGATCATGACCTGAGCCGAAGGCAGAGGCTTAACCCACTGAGCCACCCAGGTGCCCCAAGTTTGTTTGTTTTTTTTTTTAAGACTTTATTTATTTGAGAGAGAGAGTGAGAGAGAGCAAGCGAGCATGAGCAAGAGAGAAGAGGGGAGGGGCCGAGGAAGAGGTGGGGAGAGAGAGAATCCCAAGCAGACACCCCACTGACCAGAGAGCCCCACGTGAGTCTCAATCTCACGACCCTGAGATCATGACTCTGAGATCATGACCTGAGCAGAAACAAAGAGTCAAATGCTTAAATGACTGAGCCATCCAGATGTCCCCCTTTATTAAATATTTTATGTATTTATTTGAGAGAGAGAGAGAGCATACAAGAGAGAGCAAGAGCAGGGAGAGGGGCAGAGGGAGAGGGAGAAGCAGATACCCCTCTGACCTGGGAATCCCATGTGGGGCTAGATCCCAGGACCCTGAGATCATGACGTAAGCTGAAGGTGGACGCTTAACCGACTGAGCCACCCAGTCACCCCAAGATGAAGTCTTATTAAAGCTCTGTTAAAGTAGCTTCTTTGTGAAGAAGCAGTGGTCTCTCAGGAAGCATAATGAATGTGGACTTTGTAGTCATGGATTTGACTTGAAACTCTGCCTTTCCCTTCCCCCCCCCAAGTTGGTGACCCAGGGCAAGTCACTTAACTTCTTGGTGCTTATAGAGGAGGAAAATTTTCTTTGACTCTCTTACAGTCCCTGACTGGATCTAAAATTAAACTAACAAAGACAGATGAACAGGAGAAAAGCATATACGTTTTACTAATTTTTTATATGTACATGGGAATCTTCTCAAGATAATGATGCTCTGTAGAAGTGGCCAGAGCTGGAAGCTTTTAGACATTTTAAGCCAAGAAATCATAAATATGTGAAGAATGACAAGACAAAGGGGTTTGGACTAGAGGCAGCAAATGGAGAAGTAGCAACTAGGAAGATGAGGGTTAATTTAACAAGGTTTGTTTGTCCAGATTTCCTACCCCCAAATTCCCTGTCTCTGATGAGAGCAATGTCTTCCTTCCTCCTGGTACAGAAGAATGCCTTTCAAATGGGAGAATTATCTCCGGCTCTCAGGGAACTGTGGGGCAAGATTGGGGTGAGGTCAAAGTGACCTTCCTGCCATTTTCTCAGACTCTTTCAGCTTAAAGTCTTCAGTATGCGGAGGTGTCCTATTTTGGAGTAGTGTGTCCTGAACCCATCAAGGTCTTTCACAATAACTATGTTTTTCAGGATGTACAGTCCATAAGTCTTGTGATTGTTTTGGAAGCGTTATCTTCTTTCTTTTTTCATAAAAATAAAACCATGTCTATTATGAAGAAAAGAGAACTTTGTTACCAAATCTGAACTATTACGAAGATGACTACTACAAAGAATGATGCCGTACTTCAACAGTTTTTTTTAGGAATTGTTTCTTCAAAACACAAAAATTTTGTAGAAAAATACAATTCATAGTAACAAACCATAGTCTGAAATAAACAAGTTTCTGCACAAATAATACTGTGTCGGACAATAATTAGTGAAATGATTTAGTGAAGTGAAATAGCTCCTAAAATAGTTAACTTTCATAAACAAATTTTACTGTCTATGGATAATATATATACTATATACCCATAAAATCTAATATATACTTTTTACATAAAACATAGCTCTAAAAAAGCCTTTTATCTTTGAAATAATTTCAGTTTTATAAAATGTAAGCAAAGAAATGGCAAAAATACTACATATATTTCCCATGTACCTTTCACACAGCTTCCCCAAATGTTCCCCCACATAAGCTTAATGCAATTTCTCAAAGAAAATTAATGTTGATGCCATATTATTAACTAATTTGCAGACCTTATTTGAATTTCTCCATTTGTTCCTCTAATATATTTTTTGCACCTTAGAACACAATCAAGCATCTCAAACAACCAGAGGTCTCATGTCTCCTTGTCACCTCCAGTCAGGGAGAGTTTTTTAGTCTACCTTTGTCTTTCTTTAGCTTTTAAGTGTATTTGCCAGTTTTTCTATATGGTGTCCCTCACTTTGGCTTGTCTGAGGGTTTGCTGTGATTTGATCGGGTGTCCCTGGCAAGAATTCCACAGAAGCTAATGTGGTATCTTTCTTAGGGTACTACCTTTGCGGGTACATGAAGCTGACATGCCCCACTACCAGTGATTTTAACTTTGGTCTCTTGCTAAGGTAGCTTTTGTTTTTAGTAGGCTAAAATAAATGGTAAAATGATCCATGTTTTTGATTCTCTGTTTTAAAACTTTTTTGAGCAGTAGATATGTTTTCTAATTAGATGTTACCTTCAATTGAACCAATTGTAAAATATAATAATTAGCCCTCAGTAGATTCTAGATTATAATAAAGTACCATTTTATACATTAAAATATAAATAAGGTACCATTTATACATTATGTGTATACATTATATATATATAATGTATAATAAAGCATGCAGTTTATATCCTTAGTAAAAGTTAATAATAGTATATAATAAAAATAGTAATTCTTGGGGGGTGCCTGGGTAGCCCAGTGGGTTAAGCCTCTGCCTTCAGCTCAGGTCATGATCCCCGGGTCCTGGGATTGAGCCCCGTATCGGGCTCTCTGCTCAGCGGGGAGCCTGCTTCCCCCTCTCTCTCTGCCTGCCTCTCTGCCTACTTGTGATCTCTCTCTCTGTCAAATAAATAAATAAAATCTTTAAAAAATAGTAATTCTTGGCATACTTTGATGCTTTTGTTGATACTGTTCATGTAGAAATAGAAAATAATGGCAGCTACATTATGGAAGAATCCAAATTTTATTTGTAAGTCTGAATGTGAAATTAGTAAAAGAATATAGTAACAAAGAATGTATATTTGCTGAGAAATTTCTGTTGCTGCTTATTAAAATATTTTCTGAACTAGGATATTTATTTCATTGCTGAAATATGACTTAGTACTAGCAAGTTTTTAAGTATGTTGTAAAAAATCTATAGTTAAATGACATTTTCTTCCATCTTCTTTGATTCTGCTAGCATCTGTAATGATTTTCTTCAAAATTATAAATTAGGTTCTCAGAAATTTTTCTAGGACACTGATAGAGTATCCCTTAAAAGTGGTTTCTATGGTTTTTGTTTGCAACCGTCACATACACTTGTTAAGACTATGTCTCATTCCCTGAATGGGGAGTACTCCTCATCCTGTGGTTGGACAGATGGTACTTATTTTATCTAGAGGCAAATGGAGTAAAACAGAAGTATGTCTTAAAAAAATAAAATAAAATAGAATAAAAAGCCTTTAAAGCCATTTTAATACTTGGCCTTCCAAGATAAGAAATTAAACGAAAAACACTTTGTTATAGCCACTGAATTCCCATGTTGGCATAGTCCCTTCTGTATCTTTCATAATAAATACTTATAAAGAATGGAGGCATTATGTGGAGATCCAGCTGATCAGCTCATTAAAGGGAACTGAGGTTAGATTTTTTTTTCTTTTCTTTTTTTTTTTTTTTTTGCATAGCTCCTAGATGACCAGAGAAGCAGTGTCTAGCATACCAGATGGATTTGAGACTTCTCAAAGGCTACTGCTCATTTGATTGTATGTAGTGAGTCTTCATTAGACTATACCTACATACACAGTGGTAGGAGTTTGGGAATAAAATAAGACAGATGTTTGTAGCACTTACAAAGAAATTTCATCTCCCCTCATCATGAATACTATCACTCTACTCCCTAGAACATCAATCAGAGGGAGATATCCTTATTGATATATTACAGATCAGGGAACTAAATTTCTGAGAGAGAAGGTCATTAGCCAAAGATTACAGAATTATGTAACAAGCATATTGAGTCTTGAACCCATGTCTTCTAACACAAAATGCTGCCATCTTTCCATTATACTACCTTCCCTTTTGTGATTTTCATTGTCAAATTACAACCTAGAGCTCTGAAGATTATTTTGAGTTTTAGATCTGTTCAAATGGGATTGCTATGTAGAAATTGATTAGGATATGTCAAATTACAACTAGGTCTTCATGTGGTTCATACACTTACATCTGCTCTTCAGAGCTTTCTTTGGAGCTGTAGAACTATATAATCAATCACCTATCGGACATCTTTACCTGTATGTCTCAAAAGTATCTCATAATTAGCATACCCAAATCTATCAATCCCAGTCCAAATCCCACCAAATTCCAGTCTCTTCTAGTTCTTCCTCTCTAAGTGAACATCAGAAACAGAGGGCAGTGTTTGACACCTCCCTCTCCCTCGCTCCCCCCTCCCCTCTCCAGATCCAACATATTGTAAAAATCTTGACAGTTTCTAACCCCTAAATATTTTTTTGAGTGGATGCTCTTTGCATATCTCCATTTCTATCAACCTAACTCAAATAATCATCATCATTGCCTGGACTTCTGCCATGGCTTCCTAGTTGAAACACTAGCACCTATTCTGGCCTTTCTCCAACGTATTTTGCACTCTGTAGACGGAGGATTTTTTTTTTTTTTAATGTAAATCTGATCATGCTTAAAACACTTCACTGGCTTTTCATTATCCTTTGGGTAAAGAGCAAATTCTTAACATGGCTTATAAAATGCTGAGTTGTTTGGCACCTGCCCAGTTTTCCAACGTCATCTCATACCAATCCAAAACAAATCCAGCGGTATCTGGTTGGCTCAGTGGATTAATCATCTGACGCTTCATTTCAGTTCAGGTCATGATCTCAGGATCATGGGATCAAGCCCCACATCAGTCTCAGTCTGGTTGAGCGGGGAATCTGCTTGAGAGTCTCTCTGGCCCTCTTCCTCTTCCCCTCCCCCTGCTTCCATGAGATCTCCCTCTCTAAAATAAATAAATCAATAAATCTTTAAAAAAAGCAAATCCAAAATTCCCAGGCCTTCTCTCCACGACAATCACTGCCCTTCAGCCTCCCTGGCTTTCTTCTCTTCCTTGAACAGGTCAGTCTCCATTCCACCTCAGAGTTTTTACAAAACCTGCCCCTCTACTTGTTGCATTCTCCTTGGCCTCCACTTCCTTGACCTTTTACCTGTTTAACTTCTATTATTTCCTCAGATCCTATTGTAATTGTTCCTCCTTTAAAGTAGTCTTCTCTGACCTTGCAGACATGGTCACATTCTCCCTCTCAGAGTACAGTGACCTTCTATTTTGTAGCACTACTCACAGTTATAGTTTTCATTCCTTTGTGGAGTCACAACTTAATGTCTGTCTCCGCCTCTCAAGTGTAATCTCCATTAAAGATAAAATGTTTCTTTGATTTTGCTTGCCCTTGTGTCACCCCCCCCCCACCTGCCATAACACTTAAGCTGGTACCTACCACATTTAATAAAAGGGTTGGTATATGAGTAGCGTTTTCCATGGACCTTTTTCATTGAGCCGGAGTAATCTAAACAGTGCATCAGCAAGGAGGGCACAGGAAAAGATTTACATGGAGTAAGTATCCAACATTAGAGAGAGTGTGGGTTGTAACCTAGTAGGAAGGCAAACTCAAACATTGGAAGAATACTAAGTAGATATTAATGAATGAAAACAAGATGAGGGTATGACCAGGGTCATGAATTTCACATCCAGGAAGATTGGTGATTAGATTGTGAAGCCCACTATAGCTGGGCCTGGTTGTCCCTTTCTCAAGTTTTTGGGATTTGTTTGTTTGTTTGTTTGTTTGTTTTGTTTTGTTTTTGTTTTTGTTTTTTTGTAATAGCTCTATAGTTTTTGCTTGTAGAACTACTTTTTTTATATTGAAGGCTACCTTAGAAGAGTAATAGACACTGATCTTGGGCCTTTTTTTTTTAGAGAGAGATTTTATTTATTTATTTGTCAGAGAGCGCTCAAGCAGGCAGAGGCAGGCAGAAGCAGAGAGAAGCAGACTCCCCGCTGAGCAAGGAGCACCATACGGGATTCGATCCCAGGACCCTCAGATCATGACCTGAGCCCAAGGCAGCAGTTTAACTGTCTGAGCCACCCACGCGTCCCTAATCTTGGTTCTTAATCTAAATACAAATTGTCTTTTCTGGATTTTTAATCCTGAGTGGGGTGGACGAAGTACAAATATGTTGGGAATTAATTCATTGCTCAGATTATCCCCTGAAGTCACTGACTGTAAGTTCTACTTGCCTAGACCCTTGGTTCTTATAATTTCTGAGACAAACTATGCAGGTTTCCCTATGTTTCCAATAAGTTATTTTATCTATTTATCTATTGTCTTTTTTCTTCATACGTGTCTATCTATCCATCCATCCGTCTATCTAATCTATCCATGTAAATTTAAGATGGCCAGTGTTGGTTTCCATTGCTTGTAGTAATATGTATGTTAAAGTCACTGGAGGATCAAGTCTGTGATTGAATAAATGCAGGGAATTACATGTCTGTTGTGGACTAACATCACAGGTTTTAAAAACTGAGGATGAAAAAGTTAGATGAAAAAATATATAATATAGATTAAATATTAGCCCCAAATGAGGGATACAATATATAAGATATATCTTTTATGGGAAGTAATTTTCTTTCATTTAAAAAACTCTATAATAAATTAAATGTAAATATTCCTGGCAGGTGGATATATTTTATATTTGTATATATTTTAAATGAAATTATGGTGGACAGTCTATTCAAGTGTGTTGGCAAAACTGCTTTGACGGCTCAAAGGAATAAGAGAAGGTTAACAGAAACTTCAGCCACGTTTTGTGGCAGAGGAAGAAAGGAGAGTGTGGGGGGTTCACCTCAAGCTCAGATAGAGTCCCTGACCATGTGGAAAATTGAATCCTTTTTTGGTTTTAAATTCTCTTTCAACTTAGAGATGAAACTTCCAAAAAATTCCATTTACTTATCAATCATTTGTGGGCTTAAAAAAAAAAAAAAGCCACCTGTGTACTCACTGATTTTATTTTATTCTCTGTTCTAAAGTCATTCTTGTATTAGAAGGTCTCCCAAAGATGAGAGAGAGTCTGGAGAACAAAGTGATGCCTGAGTTCTAGCAGATGACCCGTATTAATAGACATTCTAAAAGAAGAGCACAACAGAAATTGCTAGTTTAAATGAATGATACCCTGTATTAAACACAAAGACTCCAATTGACTTCTGTATGAATTCAATAAACTTCAATTACTCTACACTTAAAAACATCTAAGTTGTTAATCCAATGGACCAAATATTCTCAGAATTTCTGTCTCTGTAAATTCTTCTGCAATTTAAATTCTGATTGTTAATTATTTGCCAAAAGCTGGTTGAGAAGTGACAGTATTAGCATGATTTTTCTTTCTTTCATTATATTTGAAAATTGTTCACTTCATGCATCCAACTAGCAACGTTTGAGAATTCACTGTATGCTTGGTATGTGACACTGTAGTTACAAAGATTAGTAGGACGGAATCTTTGTCTTACTGTTACTCAAAGTTTCATTTGTTACAAAAAATACATACATGCTGTTTCTAATATGCTTTTGGCTGCAAGAAACAAAACCTGTGTACTTTGTGCACAGTAAAATTAGAAAATCCAGCAGCTCAAAGATGAGAGGAGTGCTTCAGGGTTTTGGTTTTTGTTTTTATCTTTTCTCTCAGCCATCTGTAATGAACTGTCTTTTTGAATTGGCTTTATCAAGATGGCTGCAGTTCCAAGCATAACATTCTCACACAATAGCATCCAAAAGCCAGAAGAGAGAGGGGGAATCACGGGTCATGGCCATCTCAAGTTCTTTTTTTTTTAGCAAATAAAAATTGTTCAGACATCTCCCAGCAGTAAGCCCTCATTTTTCAGTGGTCAGAATTGTGTATCTGTGATGATTTCTATACTCATCATTTATAAGGGCAATAGAAATACTAATTGGGTTTTTAGAGTCAAGGTTTCAACAGCCAAATTCACCTAGGGAATTTGGTGTGGTGTTGGTGTTGGGGAGAGACTCAACATCAGGTGAGGCACAGGGCCACCTGATTTTTGCACAAATATTAACAAAGAAGAAGTGTATGGAATGGGGTTGTGTGGTCCACCAGAAGTGTACTACATGTAGATAATTAAAATTCAAGATGATTAATGCCATAGTAGATGTATATACAACATCCTCTGAAATTATGCATAATAATCTCAGGGTGCAAAACCTTAAAAAAATTTTTATAATGTTACTAGTAGAGACAATAAGAGCAATAGGAAATCAGAGAAGGATGAACAAATCTAAAATCCTAGCCAGTTTTTATAAAAATATCATTCTTTTATTAGCAGAAACTTCAATTCCAATGGAGTGGAAAGAACATTAGAAAAAGGATAAAAAGGAAGAGAGTTTACTTCTTCGCTCTAAGACTGTATCACTGGTTAATGCCACTTAGCCATGTTTAAAATGTGGATAAAATTTCTTACCTCACAAGTGGATTGTATCACTTAAATGAGATAACTCTAGAAATAACCTGTGAACTTTTGGTTCCCATGATAATATATTTATTAATATGTCTGTCACATCTGTCTCTGTCCATTTATTCATCTTTTTCTCTATCCAGCACCTTCAGTCCATATGTAGGTAATGCCACAACTGTTTTTACAATATCCCCTTGTTAATGAATGCTATGTAATGAATTCCTAGAGCTTCCTGCAGCCGATTCCATCATAATATTCAGAAAATCAAAACTGTTAAGAGGGAATAAAATCAAGCTGACTTTTCAGCCAGAGAGAACCACCACATCTAAATGGTAGATTAACAGCTCCATATTCCACAGAAAGGGATGTGAACCTCTGCTGTATTATGGTACCTTTAAAGAGAATAAGAAAGCACTCTCCAAGTAATTGCACACTTGTCTTTGCCTTGCCTTGTCTTATGTGTTCTGAAGTTTGGAAAAAATAACTTTTCCAAGCAGGTACTAACTTTAATCCTCTGATCATAAATGTTGGTCAAAGAAAAACATATGAGAAAACCCCAAGGCCCTATGTTGTGCTTTCAATCATCCAAGTCCTTATAATATGTTTTATTTATATTCCTTCTTTCCCTGAGGACCCAGAGTTATTATTCCTTCAATGATAAGTGTGTCAAAGTGAAGAATTTACACATATGAGTAGATGTTTACGACAATTGTGCAAAAAGAGTATCACAAATTCATCCACAGCCTGTTAGGTTTCAATTCTTGTTCTTATTTGAAAACAATTTCTTTAGAAATCTTGGGCTCAACAGAGGTGCCTCTTGGTGGCTCAGTGGGCTAAGCATCCAACTCTCGATTTTGGCTCAGGTCGTGATGTCAGTATCGTGAGACTGAGCCCCACATTGGTCTCCGTGCTCATGGGGGAGTCTGCTCGAGATTCTCTCACTCCTTCTCCCTCTTATCCTCCCCATTTCTCACTCTCTCTTTCTCTCTCTCTCTCTCTGAGTAAATAAATAAATTTTTAAAAAAAACTTAGGCACAACAGCTTTTCTTGGTGTTGTTTAAAAACTGGTAAGGGAAAAGACAGAAACCTGAATTTATTGGCTCATAAAACAAAAACAAGGTGCATTTGCTTCATGCATGGTTGTATGCAGACACTTAAATAACATTATTTTGTTCCCTGCACCCAGCTTTCCAATGCACTGGTTTAACTGGTAGGCATCCTAGATCCGTGTGACAATCCCCAGGCATACATCTTTGTAGCTTTAATAATAGAAAATCTCTTCTGTTCACAGTTCGAGCAGGAGACCCCAGATGGCAGTGGGTGGCCAGAGCTGAACACAAACTCACCTCCAGAGCTTGATGTGGCTTCAACCCCAGATTCGTCACAGGAACTGAAAGTGAAGGATAAGTGGTTCCTCGACGAAATGGAGATTCTGTTACAAGAATGGGTAAATTAATGCTGGGAAGTCCTTAAACAGATTTATACCAGTGGACCAGGCACCATTTTTTCATCACTCCCCCTTGGTCCAGCCACTCTTTTGGTGGCCTCCTTGTAAGCGTCAACATGCGTTATGAAGGGACAATCCAAGACTTCCTCAACTCAAACCTTTATTTCATACTCTTGATTCTTGCTTTGGGCCTGGTGAAGGTCACTCAGAGGAAGCTTCTCAGCCCTCAGGCATGTGGAACCTGGAGATGCAAAGGAGTTAACCCTCCTTGAGTCACCCTTGGTCACCGAGGGACTAGAGCTAATGGCTTTTTATCCCCTACCCAGTACCCTACCAGACTGAGTGTTAGTCACCCTTGGTATTGGATTCTTGTGTTGGCCTCTCCTCCTGTCTCTCATTCCTGTTAAAAGCATCATTCTCCCCCCAAATTACCTGTATACAAGTATCTACCTTAATATCTGCTTTAGGAAAACCTAGACTAAGACTGGTACCAGATTTACCCTAGAAAGTAGACCTTTCCGATGGATTTTAGAACTCAGTCACTCATCGGGCAAGCATGATGGCAATGAGTGAGGACATTACTCCTGGCCCAGTATGCTAATTACTAAGATGCTCCTGCCTGGACTGGGAGAGGTTCAGGAAGAAGCAGCAACACTGAGCTCTCAAGTGGCAGCGATAACTAAAATGGTGTGGAGACAGCCACAATTGTATGGATGAGGTAACAATTTTGGAAATCTTGAAAAAATGCAAAGTAGCTTTAAAACTTTTCATGGGAAAATACATTTTACTTTATTTAATTCGATTAACCAAGGTATAGTACATCATTAGCTTTTGACATAATGATCAATGATTCATTAGTTGAGTATATCACCCAGTGCTCATCATATCACTTTGATAAGTTCAATATATATCTCCACCCAATGTCAGAAGAAAATACCTGTACAGATATTTATAACTTTGGTTTTCTTCTTTTGTTTCCTTGTCTGTATATTTTTATTGTAAAATATTCCCTACATTTAGAAAATGGCATAAAATAGAGTATCTCAGTTATGTCAATAGCTGTATAGTGAATGACAGTCACTGCTTCCCAAGTAACATAACATTACCAGCCCCTAAAGTCCTCTCATTACATACATATATCTTGTAGTACTTATATTTATCTAGTGCTCATTGATATTCTTCCTGCAGACCTATAGGAGCTGTTAATATCTGGCTTGTTTCCAGTTTGTTGAAATCAGTGTCACAGCAGTTATTAAATATTTGTGCTATAACTCCTGGACTCATCCGTATAGTTTTGTGTAGCTGAAGCTCATTTGTTTTCATTGCTATCCAGTGCTCCATTACAGGAACATACGACAATTGTATGTTCCTTCTATCACCATGGACATTGGGTGACTCCTGTTTGGTGATCACATGTACATTGTTGCTACTGACCTCCTTAACTGTATCTCGGTATAGGAATTTCTCTAAGGTATATATCCAGTGCTGTGTTTTAGGGTCTACACATCATCGACTCTAATGGATAATGTTAAATTATTTTTCAAAATGCAATTTACATCCCCATAAACAATGTATAAGAGTTTTCAGTTGTGTCATGTGCTCACAAGTGCTTGACATTGTCAGACACTTGAATTTTTCCCAATTTAATTGGTGTATATTGATAATTCATTATAATTTTGATATTTATTTCCTAACTTGCTCATGAGGTATACAGGTTTTAATTTGCTTATTGGACTTTGGATTTCTTCTTTTATGAAGTACCTATACTTTTGTCACTTTTTTCCATTATGCCATCTGTCATTTTAAAAAATTTATTGGAATGTGAGGAGCACTGGGTGTCATACAAAACTGATAAATTATTGAACACTACATCTGAAACTAATGATGTACTATAAGTTGGCTAATTGAATTTAAATTAAAAATATAAAAAGAAAAATTTATTTGGAGGGCTTATTTTTATATTTTGGTTGAGGTTTGTTGGTTTGCAAGTCACAAATATATTTCCCCACTTTGTGTCATGGCTCTTTATGCTTGACTTTGGTTACTTTTCACTGCAAAACTTAATGTTGGAGCTAGAATCAATCACTGTATGTATTAATTTTTTCCCCACTTAAAATCAGGAGTTATCCTTATTTTGAAGAGTTACACACCTAAGGGTCAGCTTACCTGCAGGATGAATAATGAGTCTTTGGCTTAATAGTTTTCGTAAACACTGAACAGTGGGTTGAATGAGGAAAATAGATTTAAATAATCCCTTCTCCGTATTCCACGAGTTATTTTCACCTGCTCCTCTGGAAAGGAATAAATATGCCATTGCTTAAGGACGAAAACGAAAGCTGTGCATGTTTCTATGGACTTTGTTTTGCTAATTTGCCTTAGGAGGACAGAGATAATCTCCTGTGCCTAAAAATGAGCCTGCTTTAATTTTTGGCCTCATTTTTTTCTGTTTCGTAAAGGAAATTACGAGGTCCTCTGGAGCTGAAAATTGAAAATTGCGTAGCTCGTTAAAGAAGCAAAGTGGTGTCACCTCACAAGCAAGGTTCTTGGACGCATCACAACATTTGCAAGGGGAAGTTTTGGCATCCATATGGGTATACTAACACTACTTTTATCCATCCCTCTGTAGCTACTCAGGCAAGTGACAAGTAAGTATGTCATGACCACATGTGACATATAAATTACAAGTTCTCTGCCCCTCCAAAACTTTATTCAGCATCAACCTTTGCACCAATACACTAGGGCATAATAGCCAATAATTTATGAGTGTAATTTGAAGGAAGCAATTCCGCTTTGTGATTACGGTAGTAAATAAAAGATTCAAATCCTCATTGACCCAACATCAAATTCCACTTTACTTTTTTTTCCCCCAGTGATGTTGTTTATGGTAGTAAACAAGCAGAGTGCAAGAAAGGTGACAGATTAAAGAAATGCAGTGATTGCAAGGGACAAAGACAATGGCATTAGAAATGAAGGGGAAATTATCAGAAGAAAATAAATGTGCATGGATCCAAATTCTATGATTTAGATTTTTTTTTCTTTTTCTTTTCTTTTTTTTTTTTTTTTCTGCTTTTGACAGAAAGTGCTTTGGAAACAAAGTACATTGCATAGCTAGGTGGTATAGCTGATAAGGGAAATGATAGGCTGGTGAGAGCCAGGAGGGAAGACTTGGATGAGAACTACTTTATGATTTCCTGATTAAGATACTTTGAAGAAGAATTTGCTTCCTTGATAAATGAGATCTACTGGTGTGGGCCAAGGGATTCACCTGAGACCCTTTCTCAGTAAAATATCTGCCCTGCAGACTTTTTAACACTGGCCACAATTTAGCAGCTGTTAATTACACTTTCCCTTGGGATTTTAAAAATAGATTTCCTCCCCAGTCATTCCTTTGGACTACAACTCAAGTAGGGATGACAGAATCTTTGTGAATATGAAAGGGCGTGCAAACACTGAGCTTGCTGACTGGATTCATTCAAGTTTGCATTAGCCTGAGGTCTGGAATCAAGTGCAGATCAATTCAGAGATGAAGCGAGATGAATGTGACTCTTTACCCACAGATGACAGCATGATCTGAAGTGAAAACCAGGGGCACACACAACTTGACAAGGGCTTGGGGCTTAGGAGTTGACTAATGCGTGACTTGGTTAAAATAGTCTTAGAAACCCATCTTAGTAATGCTGTATTTTGGTTCTATATAAGAGTTCAGCGTAAATGATAATTACTGATAACAATCTTGTTCAGTGACATTCCTGTGAGGATGGACGTTGACTGACATTTGTTAATCAGTAGTAAAACAATGCCCTGTATAATGGTTTGTGTGTTAAGTATTTGTTTAAGCCATTTTTGCATGATAATAATATGCATCTCTTCAGCATTATTTTTGTTTTCCCATTGCTTTAACATATACTCGAACTTTCTCTCATAACAACCCTGTGAGGAAGAAAGGCAGTTATTGCAAGTGAGGAAACCGAAGCAGAACTATGTAGAAATTTGCCCTATGCAAGACAGTTACCAAAGGGCAGAACTGAGACGAACAGGGAGAATTTCTATTCTCTAAGCTAGTGTAATATTCTTTTTTCCCCATGGAAGATGAGTTTAGTAGTTTAGTAGTAATGAGCAGTAGCTCATGATTAGGCCACTACAACCAAGTTAAAGATGAATTATAAAGTACATGTTTATTTCTGCCTAATAAGTACTCAAGAAATAGGAATTATCTTCTCATTTGGTATTTTGCTCTGACTCCAGCTTGGACCTCTCTTCCATTTCTTGTTCCACCTTCAAGCCCTCCATTTCCAATTCTGCCTTCCATTTTGTCACCCACTCACACTCCTATCGGTCAGCTAACTCTTCCTCTAGGATTGGGTAATAAAATCTCTCCAAGGAGTGTTGGTATTTAACAGAAGCTTTGAGAGCCTTTGGGATATACAGGTAACTGTGAGTTTGTCAGAGGTCCTTGTCGACCGCCACTCACATGACAAAATTTATGGGAGCAAATCTTAGAATGATATTTACTCTTTCATGTTTATGAATCAGGTGAAAAGGAGGGTCTGAGAATTCCTTCCTCTTTCCTCTCAATTTAATGTGTGTGTTTACCGATGGTGAAAAGGAAAGTTTAAGGGATTCAGAGATAGGAATCCAAGCTCTGCCCTTTACTGAGCTATGTGACCACATATATTGCTTTGTCTGAACTAAGGTAGCATTAATACCTATTTTGAAGAGCTGATGGGAAGGCCAAGAAGGATCACTTGTCAAACATGATGGGAGAGGACCATGGTTCCTTTGTCTTTGCACTTGATGCTCTGATTTTGTTAATCAAAAAACCCCCACATCTTTGGAACTATATCCAGTAAAATCTTCATGTATCTATCAGAAAGAACAAGGGTTCCAGGGTCTCAGCAAGTACAGAAGCAGCTAGTGATATTTATTGAACAGGTGCCATGAACCAGAAATGGGTGGTGCTGAGCGCTTCACGCGTGCAGTTATGGTTAGTCATCACAAAACCGAAAAAGCCCGTGTTATACACAGGAAAACAGGCCTCGAATAGTAAATAATTTGCTCTTTGTCAACCAGCAAGGACCAGGTCTTGAACTCAAGTTGTCTGACTCTGAATTCCAAAATCTGTGAATCTTAGAACTATTAAAAACAAGCCCCGTTCTAGTATATGGTTAGAAAAAGAGTTGAGCGAGCATTTCTGAAAGTTTTCTGGATTTGGTGATAATTAAATGAAAGGTCATCTCTGTTTTTCTCCTGGTTTTACGAATAATTTAAATGTAGTTGTATTGGTGCAAAGTCTGCCTCATGTTACCTATCCATAAACAACAGACGCAGGGTCCTTGACAGGTGTTTGCATTTTCAGTTGAGATTAATGGATTATAATTATAATTAATGTAATTAATTTAATGTAAATTGACATTAGAAGGTGTTGGGGGTTTAAATTTCTCTTACACATAAAGATTCGATTATTTCAAGAATCATTTCAAAATCAGTTTTTTTTTTTTAATATTTTATTATTTATTTGACAGACAGAGATCACAAGTAGACAGAGAGGCAGGCAGAGAGAGAGGAGGAAGCAGGTTCCCTGCTGAGCAGAGAGCCCGATGCGGGGCTCGATCCCAGGACCCTGAGATCATGACCTGAGCCGAAGGCAGAGGCTTTAACCCACTGAGCCACCCAGGTGCCCCTCAAAATCAGTTTTAAGGGGCGCCTGGGTGGCTCAGTTGGTTAAGCGACTGCCTTCGGCTCAGATCATGATCCCAGGGTCCTGGGATGGAGCCCCGCATAGGGCTCCCTGCTCAGTGGGGAACCTGCTTCTCTCTCTCCCTCTGCTGCTCTGCCTGCTTGTGTCTCTTGCTCTCTTTGTCAAATAAATAAATAAATAAATAATATTTTTTAAAAAATCAGTTTTAAGATCCAGTTCTTTCAAGTTACTTCATATTCACTAAATACTCTTTGGTGTGGTCATGATTATTATGATTATTCAAGTAATAACCAAGCCCTAGAAAAGGCACTTAAAATTTCCAGGAAAAAAATGAGGGTGGATAAATGCCTTTCTGAATATTATGCAATATTTACAGCTTAAAATAAAACTTTTCTTTTCTAAACAGGAAAAGAAAAGTGTGCCTAACGTGGAACCTTCCTCCCATTTGATTTACTCAAGTGCCTCCCCTATTTGTATTCCTTTTCCTTTATAAAAATAGAGAAGAAAATCTTAGGAAAAAGCCATTTCCTAGGACATTATTTTAGAGATTGGTTTCTTTCTCTAGAGGAGTAAAACCGCATTGTCATCTTTCACGGGATAATTTTTTGGAATAAAAGCAGGAGACTCTAAATTTATTGTCTTGTGTTTTGTTTGGCTTTAGATGAAAAAAAAAAAAACAAACCTGTGCTGATACGAACTGAAAATTAATGTGGAATAAGTTGCATCAGCAAATGCAAACGTGAGTTTGCTGCTTAAAATACACATGTATATGTGGGTGTGTATACATACATGTGTATGTATATACATATATGTATTTATATATTTATGTTCGGTAGTTGGAAAAATGTGTTGTTGAATGATTTAAAGGAGGTTTTTTTGACATGCAGACTAGGGAGTTATTGAAGACAAATGAGGATTTTAAAATTTACTTTGGGATTTGGAGAGGAAAATATTTCACAGGGTAGTTTGGCAAACTGAAAAGAGACTATATATATGAAATTCTTGATGTTTGTGAATTTCTCCTACATACTTTCTGTCTAAAAGCAATAAAATGTAAAATACAGTAGACGAAAGGGGCAAAGTCCAACAAACCTGGGGTATATAGAATTAGACAGAATGCATGTGCTCATGGGTGGGAACTCACACGTGCATGATATCTAAGAGGACAAATGATGACCAGCTGAAAGCCCGCATCTCACTTTTTGTGGTTAACGGATTTGTCAAGGGCAAAGATTGTTTAGTTATGAAGTGTGACTTGCTCATTGTATACAATGTGAAAGTAATGTAAAACTCCATGGATGAAAGATGGAAGAAATAAGTAGGTGAAAGATAATGCTATCCGGAAAAGAAATTTATTACATTAGGCAGTTTGTGATTTTATGGTGTATTAGAGATTTATCTTCTGTGGTGAGGACGCCAGCTCAGAAGGAAACTTATCATTCACCTTACATTTTCATCCTAGAAGAAAATTTTATGTAAGTAATAATACTAGATGACATGGCACAATATTATTCTATCTGTAAAGTAAAGCTAAGAAAGAAAAGTTTTGGCTTTTTTTTTTTAATAGGGCTGTATCATTTGTTCAATGGCAAATTAACATACACATATTTTTTGGAAGATTATTGGCCATGTACTTCATGGAGATACTGAGATATTTATACAGGGCTATACTGTAGCAGTTGAATATATTATTATCTGCATAACATTGACAAAATAGTGTACTAAACCATATAGCCAACTCCCTTAGAAGCCAAATCGTTACATGAAGTTTTAACTAGAAGGCAATCATTTCTGAATGATGTTTCATGCCTTCATCCTTCCTTGATTTACTCATCAGTGGTTTTTCAGTTCTCACAAAATAGGAATTATTTAAATCTTAAGCAACTTAAGCAGTTGCTTTTAAGTTGACTTAACAACATCCAATCCTTGTCTTCTCATTATTTGGAAGGCCATAAAATAAGGTAAATAGAATATGTGACCATCTAAAATGAAGATGATGTTATTATTCATGAGTACTTTAATATAAACACTTTAGAGACTGCATTCCTCCATTCTATTAAATTATGGTGCAACGTAAAACTGTCAGACTAGGTTGTAGACTCATAGTCTCCATGGAGTTTCCTTATGTTTTCCTTTAAGATTTTTTTCTCTCTAGTATCTATAAATCTCATTACTGGTTCATCTCTCTCATCTGATATTCTAAATCCTTATTCCCTGGTGTTTTCCCTACTTTTGGATTTGGTATCAGTAACGGATAATAACTTAGAAATCACATTTCTATAATAACATAAGGCTAAGTTGATAAACTTAGAGTTGGAATAGATTTTGGAGATCTACCCTGGCATAAACATCTCCCTAGAGTGCTGTAGCCTTTTCAAAGGAAACATTTCCTCTAATCCAGCACTTAAGGGAATATGACACCTGGCTCTAGATAGCTCCATTGCCAAACAAATCTTATCTATGAGCATTGGCCTTGAAGTAAGACAATTATATTCTGTCTCTTTTTATCTATCTGATCTGGAACATACCTTCTGAGCCTTGGCTTCCTCATCTGTGTAATAAGGTGAATTGCACATCATTTATGTAATTGTTGTGAGGATGACATAAGGTCATTCATGTTAAACACCTAATATGGTTCCTGGTACATGGTAATCATTGTTTTTGTTGTATCTGGATCTGTAGGCTATTGAATTCAGAAGATCTTGTCCTTCCTGCCTCTCCAGAATCTTCAAATCTAGAATCATTGTCTAAAATTGTAGGAGGATCTCCTGGAAGGATTATCATAGTTATGGTATTTTAGGTTGATCCTCTGGTTGCTACGTTGAGGGAAGAGAGCACATGGCTGCTGCCTGGACTTGTCACTCATAGCGGAGGGGCTCAAGAGTCCCCTATACAGTACACCAAAAATTCTACCATACCATATTTCTAAATTCTTAAAAGTTATAAAAGAAAACTAACAAGGTATCAGATGTATGTTCTACCATTTTAGTTTAATAAATATACCTTCAATAGATTAGGATCGCCAAGTTAAAATGGAAAATTCTCCTTGAATTGTCAAGTCTTTGAAGTCTCATGCTGAAGCATAGGGGTACAGAGAGAATCGAACTGTGGCCTGTTGCCCATCCTCCTTCCTTGCCTGTCTCAGGCCATCTCCTGTACCATGAGGAGCTTTGCATGCCTATGTGGATTCTTTCTGTATGTACAACCAGACTTGGTCCACAGTTTTGGGGATGGCACTCTTGGCCACTCCAGGGGCTAGGATGGGCACATTCAGTGCAATCTGTCTTCAAATTAGAGCAAGGAAGAAGCCTACATATACCTTGAGATTGTACAGTGGGGCCAAGTACCAACAACATGGTCTAAAAGGTGGGGATGCAGGCTTTTGATAGGTGTATCCCCTCAACCCCCTGGACACTTCACCCTGCAGGATGGGATGTGGCTGGAGAAAGACTGAAAAAAGACTCCCTATAACATAAGATCTAGGGTAAGGTCTCTCTTATCTGGCTATAAAGGGTGTTTTACTCTTGGTTACCAAGATAGAACATTGACTTGATGATACACCAAATTTGTACTTCTTCAAGACTGTGCTATAGACTGAATGTTTTTGTCTCCCTCAAAAAAAAAAAAAAAATTGTATGTTGAAAACTAACTCCCAGTGTGGTGTTTTGGCGGGGCTGGGGTGGGGGATAGTGAGTGCTAACTCTGGGAGGCTGTGAGAGTTGAGCACTCATGTACTGTGTCTCTGGGATTAGGTCATGAGGTTGGAATGATCGGGATTAGTGCCCTAATAAGACTTCCCTTGCCCATCTGCCACATGAGCACATAAGTAGAAGACAGCTTCTATGAAGCAGGACAAATGGATATCTTCATTGTGTTGAGTCTACCAATCCATGAACAGTATATATCTCCCCATTTATTTAGGTCTTCTTTGAATTCTTTTATCAGCATTTCATAACTTTTAGTATACACATCCAATATATAATTTCTAAGGATATGCTCAATTATTTCATTTTCTGTAACTGATGTAAATGGTACTATGCTTTTAAATTTAGTTTCTGCATGTTCATTATTATGTAAGAAATAAGAATGATTTCTGTATGTTGGTCATATAACCTGTGACATTGTTGAACACACTTATTAGTTCTATAAGATTTTTCATTTGTTTGCTTTTGGATTATTTGGGATTTTTTGTGTCCTTTGCAATTTTTATTTTATTTTATGTCCTTTGCAAGGTTTATTTCTTCCTTCACAATCTATATGCTTTTGTAGATTTTCTTGCCCTGCTGTTCTGGCTAGAACTTCCAACATGATGTTGAATAATAGTGATGAAAGCAAAAAATATTTCCCCAGTGCTTAATCTTATTGGGAAAGCATTCAGTCTTTCATAGTTAAGTGTAATGTCAACTCTAGGGTTTTTTGGTATCGATTCTTTATCAAGTTGTGAAAGTTTCTCTCTAGTTCTGTTTTTATGAGAATGTTTGTTTTGAACAGATATAAATTTTGTCAAGTTCTTATATTTTGATGTGACTGATACGCTAATATAATGGTTTCACCTTTAGCTTTTTGGTAAGTTGGATTATATTGATTGTAATGATTTATTTCTAGATATTAAAGAGCCTTCCATACCTAGAATAATTCTCATTTAGTTATGCTGTATAATTCTTTCCACATATTGTTGGATTTGGAATTGGTTTGCTAATACATTGTTGAGGATTTTGGAGTCAAGTTCTTTGTGATTTTCTCTTTTTTGCAGTATTTGTCTAGTTGGGTATTAATTTGGGTAATGCTGGCCTACAGTGAGTTCCCTCCTCTTCCATTTTCTGAAAAAAATATATAAATCCATCTTAATGATTCTTTAAATATTTGGCATAAATCTTCAGTGGGACAAAATGGGTCTATATATTTTTGGGGGGAGAACTTTCAAGTTATGAATTATATTTCTCTGATTGCTGTTGGGCTATTCAGATTGACCATTTCATTTTAGTTGAGTATTTTGTGATTTTTGAAGACTTGGTCTATTTCTAAATTGTCAAAATCATGAGCACAGTGTTGTCTGCTGTATTTTCTTATTACCTTATAATGATCACGCACTCTATAGTGATACTCTCTATTTCATTTCTGACATTGGTAATTTATGCTTTTTTCCTTTTTTATTTTTTAAATTTTTACTATGGATTTCTCAATTTTATTAAGGTTTTCAAGAAAAAAAAATTTCTGCTTCATTGATCTTCTCTGTTGTTTCCCTATTTTTAAGTTCCATTGATTTCTACTCTTTGTTATGTCTTTTCTTCTACTTGGTTTAGACTTACCTTGATATTTTTTTTTCTAGTTTTTTAAGGTAGACACTTAGGTTATTCATTTGACATATTTCCTCATTTTCAGTATAAGCACTCAGTGCTATAAATTTCTCTCTCAGCTCTGCTTTAATGGTGTCTCACACATTTTGATACATCATGGTTCATTTAGATCCTTTTTCTTCCCCATTTTAAATACCATTTTCTTGTGTATCAGATGGTGTTGTAATTTTTCTTTTCATTTCAAACATGATTTATAGAACTCGTGAGGAGAAAGGTAGTCTATTGTATGTGTCCATAATTCTGCTCTTTCTGTCGTTTCTTTCTTCCTGATGCTCCTAGATTTCCTCTTTTGTTATTTTCTTTCTGTTTGAAGAACTTTCACTAGTCAGTCTTTAAAGAAAAATCTGCTAGCAACAGATTCTCTAAATTTTCCTTTATTTGATAATGGTTTTATTTCCCCTTCATTCCTGAACAAGAGTTTTGACAGAGAATTCAGTTGACATTTTCTGGTCATAAACTTACAAAATATTGTACCACTTACTTTTGGCCTCCATGCTTTCAGATGAGAAATCTGTCATTCAGTTTGGCCTTTGCCTTTTGGTAATGCATCATTTCACTCTGACTGCTTTTAAGATCTTTACTTTTTAAAAGTTTAACTACAGTGTGTCTTGGCTTAGATTTTTTTTTTAGATATATCCTCTTTGGAGTATATTCAGCTTCTTGTGTCTATAGGTTTATATTAGCCAAATTTGGAGAGTTTCCAGCCATTATTTATTTAAATACTCTTTCAGCCTCAATGTTTCTCCCTTCTATTTTTCTAGTAATACAAAGATTGGATCTCTTGTTATTGTCCCACAGTTTTGTTTTGTTTTGCTTTTTTCTGAGTCTATTTTCATCTCCATTATGTTCTACTATCATGTTTTATCTTTCAATCACTTTACTATTTTATTAATTTATTAACCACCGAATAAAAAGTATAAATTGAGGCGCCTGGGTGGCTCAGTCGGTTAAGTGTGTGTCTTTGGCTCAGGTCATGATCTCAGAGTCCTGGGATTGAGCCCTGCATAGGGCTCCCTGCTCAGTGGAGAGTCTGCTTCTCCCTCTCACTCTCCTTCTGTGCTCTCTCTCAAATAAATAAGTAAAATCTTAATAAATAAATGAGAAAGATCAATGAAGTGTATTTTTTTCAGTGAGGCTGTTGAGAGAGTCAAAACAATCTTACATATTACAGGGACACCTTGATGGCTCAGTGGGTTGAGCATCTACCTTTGGCTTAGGTCATGATCCTAAGGTCCTGAGATGGAGTCCAGGATCAGGCTCCCTGCCCAGTGGAGAGCCTGCTTCTCCCTCTGCCTGCTGTTCCCCCTATTTGTGCTCTCTCAATCTCTCTCTGACAAAGAAATAAAATATTAAATAAATATTACATATTACATTAGAAGTATTGTCTTCTTGGGGCACCTGGGTGGCTCAGTTAGTTAAGCACCCAACTATTGGTTTTAGCTCAGGTCATGGTCTCAGAGTTGTGAGATGGAGTGCCGCATCAGGCTCTGTGCTGGGCGTGAAGCCTGCTCTCTCTCCCTTTCTCTTTGCCTCAACCTCACCACTTGCTCTCTGACTCTAAAATAAATGTATAAATCTTTAAAAAAATATTGTCTTCTTCATTACGTGGTGGATAGTTATAGCAAAAAATTGGGAAAAATTAAAGAGTAAAGCATACACTTGTAGTCACAGGTTCATTACCTACAGATAACTTTTCTATTTTCCTTCCAGAAAAAGAATATTTGTTCTCAAGTTTTTTTCTCCTTCTTACACACACATACACATACATATATGCATATATATAAATATAACTTTTTAATATATTTGAAACTGCCTAATGGATAATTTTAATACTTCTTTTAGTATTCTGATTTTTTAATGTTTCATCATCTTCTAAAACTCCATGCTGAAAGCAGTTTACTTGAACCAGTAGCATTAATAAATGAAATAAACAGAGATAAAACCCGAGTTAATGATCCCAATCTCATGGTAGGGATAGAGAAGAAAATCATGATATTTCTTTATATTGTTTAAATACCACATTAATACCCATGCCTACCTTAAAAATTCTAAACTTAAATTGATGGAAAATGGAAGTTAATCTATAAAGAAATAAGGAAAATAAATAAATAATGTTTGATAGAAGATAAATATTAAAATTAAGTAACTGACATCTTAGAAGGAAGCAGAGTAAAGCCATGTGTGCCACTGTAATTCTTCATTGCAAGAATGAATTGGAATTAATGGTGATATACTGTCCTTTGGAACATTATGAGATATAGGGTTTCCTGTATATTACTGTTTTTCATATGGCCCTAGTGAGAAATACAATTATTAAAAGATACACTATTCATCTATATTTACCATACCTTGTTTTGGTATTCCTTTTCTGCCTTTTTATGAATTCTATGCTTCTATTGAACTTATTCAAGCATTATGATGATAAGGTTGGATTGAGTCATTAATGCAGAATATAGCTACCTAGATATTTATGACTCTGTATTTGATAAATGTTTTTGTTTACCAGTGTTCTCTAAGTGGAAAAAAAAGAGAAACTTTAAGTTGATTTATTTATAATATCTTGTCAGCTGAGTCGGGGTTTGAGTTAAGAATACAGAGCTCTCTCAGTTGTCAAAGTAACCTAACAAATTGTTTTCCTAGGTACCTATATCACCTGAATAACTTGGAGAGATAACTCAAAGACATTCAGTCTCAGTTTCTTTCATTCATTTGTTCATTCACTCATCAAATACTTATTGAGTTTCTATTGTTTTTCAGGCCCTGTACTAGGTGCTAATGCTAGAGTGCTAGATATATGTCAATATTTTATAGTCACAGATTGTATATATTCACATATGTCCATTGACATTATTTTATTGTATTTGGGTACACACACATGCACAGATACATATGTCCTTTCAACATGTTATTTTCAACATGACCTTTTACGATGAGCCATGATGGAAGTCTATAAGATCACCACACTGAAAAGTACATTAAGGAAAGATAAGTCAGCTTTTCGCCTAGTATTCCTGATGCATCTATTAGTGGTTATTCTTAAAGTTTAAAGCTTTTATTTATAAGTGGTAAACTAGACCTGGAGCTCAAGAACTCTATGAGCTAGTACCACTTGAGAAGAGACGCAGGATAAAGTCTTGCTGAACTAAATTGTCCCTCACTTTCCCATCTTAGTACTTACCTTGTGCTTATGACAGAATGTTCAAGGTGTGATGTGGTGGACATCTTTTTTTTTTTTTTAAATCTCCCCATTGTCCATCCTGACACCCTCTCCCTGACACATACATTTCATGATAACAATGCCCTTCTTTTCTTTGTAAAACAACTCTTTCTAAACTCTTAGTACATATTGTTTGGATAGGGCCAATTCATTAATCTGACTCCAGTGGTGGGTACATGACCAGACCTGGCTTTATCTTGTTGACAAGAGTTATTTGTTCAGAAATGTGAACCTGAGTTTATCAAGACCAGTGTAGATTAGTCACAGACATTTACTGCAACCATTGGGAAAAAAAAGTAGGCAAGGTAAGGTCTTAAACCAAATCATGATTTAACTTCTATTTTTGTTAAATTTTGAATTTAGTTGATGTATGTGTGAAGATTCTGGGTGCCATCTTTGATCCCTTGAAGGGTTATGTGCCAAAGAATAGAGGAAAGCAGACTGATGTAGTGAGAAGGGAAGATAGCATTCTGATGACATCATGTAAGGTCTAAAATCAAATCATGATTTGATTTAAACAAGCTCATCCTTGAACTTCTCACTTATAAGTTGCCTTTCTATTAATTGCAACCAACAGAGCTTTCACTAATTCAATGTCCTTCATTCACCTCTGTGTGAGAATCCCTAGAAAAACGGCCATGGAAGTTTATGTTTTGGGTGTATTGGTACCCTCAATCCTTGCTCAGGTCCACTGGTAGTGTGTCTGTGTGTAAATGTGCAAACATATGCACAGATGTCTGGAAATGCACATGTGCAGTTTCACAAAGGAAGTTCCTAACATTTGTATCTAAGAAATTGTGATCACCTGGTGCTCTGATTTAGTAAGAGCTTGAGGAGTAAGCTGTCCATGGTTATTACAGTAGTGTCATGATATCACAGGCACCAAGACTCCTTCTGTCTTTGTGCTTGGCTTTCTTTATGGTTTAGAGCTTATTCTCATGTTCATTTGATAGGTACTGGATCTATTGCCATCATATCTACGTTCCAAGCAGTAAAAGAGAGAAGAGTGCAAAATACAAAGGGGGAAAAAAGTATAAATATATATAGCGGAAAAGAAAATGAGGTTAAGAAGCACAAATTGGAGGCTCCTGGGTGGCTCAGTCAGTTGAGCATCTGACTTTTGGCTTCAACTCGGGTCACGGTCTCAGGGTTCTGAGATGGAACCCAGTGTGGGCTCAGCACTCTGCGTGGAGTCAACTTGAGATTCTTTCTCTCTCTCTTTCTCCCTCTACCTCTCCCCCTGTTCACATGCTGTCTCTCAAATAAAAAAGTAAATCTTAAAAAAAAGAAACCAAAATTCATCATGTTTCAAGGATTTTCTTTTTCCAGAAGCCCTACCAGAGGCTTCTGTTACATCTCATTGACTAGGATTGTGTCAAACCATGTAAGGGTCAATGATGACCCTTACATGTGCAAGACTAGGAAATAAAGTATTTTACCTGGAAGTAAGGAAGAAAGACAGATGGGTGTTGAGTAGGTTATTATCTGTCTTGACATAAGATGCATTTTGTTTACTCTTGTTTTCTCATCAATGAGTGGTTTGAACTGACTGGAAAAACACACTTAGCTGGTTATAATCCATCTCCAACAAAGACTCTAACTGAGTTGGAATCCCTGGTGTTGGTGACAAGGAATGTTTACTTTAATAAGCTCCCACAGTGATCTCACTATAATCCTAATATGATGGATCTGAATATATGAGGTCTAAATTTTCACCCAGCACTTAAGTATAATTCTGTAATCTAAATTTTCTATTTACTGTTTTCTTTTATATGTATTTTATTACTTAAAGAATAAAAACATTTGTTAAACACCACAAACTATCCTACAATTTAAAGGATCTATTATTGTATTTGCATAATATTTATTATTGCATCCTGGCTGATCTACTTGAAATCTGATAGGATTTTTAAAAGTAAATTCTAGCTGTTTATGATCAATTTCTTAAAAGTGTATTTTTTTTCTTTTGAGAGAATGAAACAGACTGAGGTACACTCCATGAAAGTAAGATGAACAGATTTTGCTCAGGAGCTGTGTCTATTTTTCCTGTCATTGGAACTATAGATTTGGGAATAGGGGAGACTCAACAGTTCCACAAAAATGCAGCAATGTAAGCAGAGGTGGGAATCGCATCATCTGTGGGACACCTCCAGAGTCTAACTGGCCTGATGGCCTAACCTAATGACAGCAAGCAGACAAAGCTCATTTTCTGTTTGGAAATAGTTTGCTCTTTGGTTCTAAGGATATCAGAAAACTAGTTGCTGCATTTGAGGCAATAGAGAGAAAAAAAAATAGCCTAAAGGAGTGATCAAGAAACCCCAAATTTGTCAAGGAAAGAAAGCATCCTTCTTAATAGATTAATTCATTTAGCAGCAGGGATCAAAAACAGGGAAGCCAAAATGTCACCTTGTAGTTTTGGCATAACTTAAGCTCAAAACTGTGGTCTTCAGAGAAGAACAAGAGCAATTCAAATGTTGTACTCATCAAAGTACTGAGAATAAGTTCTGTTGCTGTGGTTGATTCTCATATATCCTTTAATAACGTGTAGTTGATTAATCTATACAGATGTAAGTTAACAAGTAATAAAGAATTGTTTAAGTCATAAATATGGGTGACTAACATAACTAAAGACTTAAGTGTGACATGTAAAATTCTAAACGTAGTAGATAATGTAGGAGAGTATCTTTTTGACCTTGTAGTGACAAGGAACTACTTAAATAACTCCAACAAAACACATATTAGAGGGAAAATAATAATAGACTGATTGAATAATTGATCAAAGTTAAGGATTTCTTTTTGTTATTAGTATTTTTTTCTGTTCCTTTATTACTACTTGTATGGTTCATCGTCAGAAGTTACCATGTTCTTATATTGCCTGAGGGTGGAAATAAAACAATATGGTGCTATTTGGGAAAAAAAAAAAAGGATTTCTATTCAAAACATGACACCAGATACCATGCACAAAGTTAACAGATGATAGTTTGGGAGAGGATATTTGCAGTGTCTAAGTTTGATAAGGAACTCATCTCAAGAATGCAAGAAACTCCTGAATGGAACATAATTAGAAAAATAGGAGAAGGATGTGAATAGACAATTCACAGAACAGGAAACTCAAAGCATGTGGAGGGAT
Organism: Martes martes; assembly: GCF_963455335.1. Taxonomy (NCBI): domain Eukaryota; kingdom Metazoa; phylum Chordata; class Mammalia; order Carnivora; family Mustelidae; genus Martes; species Martes martes. The sequence goes on along the minus strand of NC_137888.1, from coordinate 176,072,186 downwards.
CCCAATTCATTAGTCATTAAAGAAATTAAAACTAAGGCATCAATAAGCCTCAAATACTATATCAAATGGATAAAGTAAGGCTGACCATGATGGAGGATCTAGAAAACCATTTGCATCACTTTGGTGAGGAATATAGCAGTGCTTAGTCTAATTAGATATGAGCCCTGTGACCCAACAATCCTGTCACTATGTATATAACCCAGAGAAATTTTCTCCTAAAGGGATTTGTCTGAGGGCACTTATTATATTGTGTTGAATAAAAAGTTGTCTGGAGTTCATCCCTGGAGTTCATCACTAGGGTAATAGGTTAGCTTAATGAAGTGGATGGAATACTCTCCTAGTTTGGGATCACCTAGAAGCAGACCATGAGACAAGACCACAAGACCATGAGAGATCTTGGCAGATGTATAGGAAAAAAAGTAGGAGAGTGGAGAAGTGTCAAGAGAGAAGCAAATAAAATGGTTACCAGGGAGAAGGAAAAGGAGTGAGAACAAGGAATGGAGAATTTTTAAAAGGGTCTTTCACTTTGACACTGTGGCATGAACTGAGAAATACAATTAACAAAAGTATCCTCTCTTGAGCTCTCATGAGAGAAAAATAATAAAGGTTTTAGTTCCATTTTTTCAAAACCTCTTTTTCTATACTGTTCACCTAAGTAGATCTAAAGTAATGGTGTCTACTCTTGGCATACAAAATAGCTGGAGAAGAGTACTTCAAATTTAATACTAGGCTTCAGTATGATAATATAAGCAAGATCTCAGTATTTAAGTGTGTATAAAGAGACTGAGCTGTTATACCTACAAACAATAATACTCTCATTATCCAACATTTTTTTAAAGATTTTGTTTATTTGAGAGAGAGAGAGATTGAGAGCACAACCTGGGGGACAGGGCGGTGGGAGAGGGAGAAGCAGACTCCTTGTTAAGCAGGGAGCCTGACATGGTTCAGTGCTAGGACCCTGACATCATGACCTGAGCCGAAGACAGATGCTTAATTGACTGAGCCACCCAGGTGTCCCTCATTATCCAACATTTACTGAGGTCTTACTACCTTGAAATTTTTGAACTAAGTGCTTTATAAACTTATAAAATTCATATCAAAATGAGTAAAAAGATAAATTTGCCCCCTAAATTTTCTTAGACAGTTCTTGTTGCCTAATTAGATACATCACATTTTTGCATATATTAAAGTGTTTTAAAATATCTCTTTGCCTCAAGAGACCCTCTTAGAAAATTGCAAGAAACTTGACATTTAAAAGAAAGAGCCACATTTACATAAATTATCTCAGAAATATATACACATACATTCAAGAAAGAATAGTTATAACTATTTGTCAAATGAATATATCCATTAACTCTTTCTTTTAACAAAGGAGTTTAATCCATTTATATTTATTGTCATTAATAACTTATTTGTTTTTCCTAGACTATTTCTCATCTTGGTAAATGGTAACTTTGTTTTGCATGTCTTTAGGCTAAAAACCTTAGAGTCATCTCTCATTTTTCTTACTGCCTGCATGTCTTCTCTCAGCACCTCCCTTCAAGGCCCCATATAATCTGGTCTTTGTTCTCACCCTGCTTCACCCTCTCCATCTTCACTCTGCTCAACCTCACTGACCCTGTTCTGTCCTGGAATTTGTGTAGCTCACTCTTTACCAATTCAGAACTTTGGCATTTGATGTTTGTTCTAGCTGGTACTTTTCTTCTTTTGGATTCAAAACTTCATCTCTTCCAGTCTACCTATCTTTCTTTTAAAGTAGATATATAGAGGTATAATTGAAATACCCCCCCCAAAAAATCCTATATATATATATAGGTGTATAAATTGATGAGAGGTGTATAAATTGATGAGATTTGATATAGGTATACATCTGTGAAACTAACACAATTAAGATAATGAACATACCCAGTACACTAAAAAGTTTTCTCATGCCCTTATATTTTATTTTATTTTATTTCTTTTTTTATCATGATAAGCATACTCTTTAACCCCCATCACCTATTTTACCCATCCCCCCTCACCCATCTCCCATTGGTAACCACTGGTTTGTTCTCTATAGTATAGAATCTGTTTCTCAGTTTTTCTCTCTCTCTGTGTCTTCAGGTCTTTTTATAATGTCACCTCCTTAGTGAGTTTTTCCCTGGCCACTCCATTACAGATTCGCCTTCCCACTGGCGCTTTCTCTTCCCTTTCTCTGACATGTATCTTAGTGTTTAAAATAGTTCCAGGAAACTGGTAGGTGCTCTGTAAATATTTGCTGGAAAAATGAATTAATTATTATCTGTTACAAAATATTTTATTTGCTTTGCTTACTTGCTTTTTATTAATTGATAACTTTATAAACTTCGTTCTTTGCTAGGCTTGAAATTTTCAGATTTTCCTATATTTTATGTGATGATGTCTCTATTTTTGGTTATAATTCTAATGTGAAGCATAGTAATGTACATCTAGAGTAAGTGAAACATTGTCATCTTTCATGAAGTGAACACATCTGTGTAATCAGAAACCAGATGAAGAAATAGCACATCCCTAGAATGCTAGAAGCTATTTTGTGCTCCCTTCCATCTTCTTCCCCCCACCCCAAGGATCACACTATCCAGGCTTCTAACTCCATAGGTTAGTTTTATCTATTCTTTAACTTCATATAAATAGAATCGTTTAAAATGTGCTCTTTAGTGTCTATCTTATTTTGCTTAGCATGTCTCTGTGAGATTCATTCACATTATAGTGTTTATTATTGTTCTCATACATGTGTCATATTTCTTTGTATATCATAATGCATCCATTCAACCATCTGTGGATATTAGGCTCATTTGAAGTTTCTGGATTTAATAGTGCTGCTATGAATATTATTGTGTATTTATTTGATAAAGACATGTGTGTATTTATTTTAGATATAAACCTAAAAATTACTAGATCATAAGATACCCGTATACTCAGTGTTATTACATACTGTCAGTTTTTTCAAGTGGTTGTATCAGTTAATACTTGTATCATCAATATATGCAAATTTTACTATACATAGTTAACAATTCAAATTCACAAAACATAATTACTAGTTATAAACTCTTTCATTTTCCTGCATTGCATTTCAGTATGCATTAATTCAAAGTGACATTCCCATGGCCACTATCTCTGTTATTAATATATTTTAATTAATAACATATATTAATAATAAATATCAGTCTATATTTATATATTAATTAATATTATTATATTATTATAGAAATTTAGTATTTAATATTATTATATTATTATAGAATTTTAGTTCTATATTATACAGATTTATGAACATAGTTTACTGAGTTCTTTTTTTCATTATTTTCCTTTTCATTTGTCCCTTTAAGTTGTTAATCAATTCCTCTGGACAAAGCACTTTGGTAATTTACCATCTATGGATGGTAAATTATCTTGGCTATTATGTGTATAAAGAGTCTTAAATATTATTCTCTACTCCTGCTTCTAGATAGAAAATTATCTTTCCTTAAAAGTTTAATGACAAAACTCCTTTGTCTCTACTGTCCTGATGAAAAGTCTACTGTTAGTCTAATTGTCATATCTTTCTGAATAAAATATTCCCTCTGGTAGCACTTAAAATTGTTCTGTATCACTGATGTTCTGTAGTTCAACCAAACTATTTCCAGGGTTTTAGCTAATACTATTTATCCTGCTGGGGTGACAAAGTGTCAGTAGCCCAGTTGTATTTTTATTGTTTCAACAACCCCAACTAAAAGACTTTCTCTTCCCCTAGTGTCCTAACAGAAATCCTAGTATTAGTACTTATTAGATAAATGTGTGTTCTCTGAGCAGTACCCACTTCTGGAGAGATGGAATAAACTTACTGGTCACAGCTGGGTCATGTGCCCATTGTAAGGCCAGGTTTGTAATCAGTCCGCCTTAATTGTGTGTATTAAAAGCAAGGGCAAATCAAAAGAAATGAAATCTTGCCATTTGCAATGGCATGGATGGAACTAGAGGGTATTATGCTTAGCAAAATAAGTCAATCAGAGAAAGAATTATCATATGATCTCCCTGATATGAGGAAGTTGAGAGGCAACGTGGGGGGTTTGGAGGGTAGGAAAGGTATAAATGAAAAAAGATGGGGTCAGGAGGGAGACAAACCATAAAAGACTCTTAATCTCACAAAACAAACTGAGGGTTGCCCAGGTGGTGGGGGTGGGGGGGTATGGAGAGGGTGGTTGGGTTATGGACATTGGGGAAGGTATGTGCTATGGCAGGTGCTGTGAAGTGTGTAAACCTGGCGATTCACAGACCTCTACCCCTGGGGCTAATAATACATTATATGTTAATAAAAAATTTAAAAAAAATAAAAGCAAGGGCAGGGAAGTTACACAAACCCCTCTTAAGATTCTGAGTGGAATTAAAGATACAGGATATTGTTCCAACCAAAGGGGCATGGATGTTGTTCAAGATCGGTGGATAACTCCTACAAAGAAGGATTAAAGAACATTTGGTCTAGGAGTTAACACTTGAATTGGGAGCAGTGAGAGGCAGGGTGTTTCTGCCAGAGGTGAGGGATGACTAATTCTTTGTTTGGCAGGTTGATATAAATATAGTGTTGTCAGGGCACCTGGGTGGCTCAGTGGGTTAAAGCCTCTGCCTTCAGCTCGGGTCATGATCCCAGGGTACTGGGATCGAGCCCCGCATCGGGCTCTCCGCTCCGTGGAGAGCCTGCTTTCTCCTCTCTCTCTGCCTGCCTCTCTGTCTACTTGTGATCTCTGTCTGTCAAGTGAATAAATAATATATAAAATATATATATATATATATATATAGTGTTATGGAAGATAGAAAGCTATGAATGTCAGGATATACATCCTAACTTCTCTTTGAAATAGTGGGGTTCATTGAAGGATATTCAGGAAAAGAAGGCTGTGTTCAGGAACATGCTTGATAGAAGTAGAAAAACTTGTCTGGAAAAGGGACTTGACATAAAGAGAAAATTGGGGAATGTTATAAGCAAAATTGTGTCCTCTCAGAATTCATTTATTTGAAGCCTTGACCTCCCAGTTCCTCAGAATGTGACTGTATTTGGAGATGGCACCTTTAAAGAGGTGATTAAGTTAAGATGAACTCATTAAAGTATGCCCTCATCCAGTCTGACTGGTATCTTAAGAAGAAGAGGAAATTTGGAAAAGGTTATACCAGTATGCACAGAGAAAAGACCATGTGAGGACGTAGCAAGAAGGTGGTTTCTGCAAGCCAAGGAGAGAAGAGATCAAACCTGCTGACACCTTGATCTTGGACTTCTGACCTCAAGAGCTGTGAGAAAATAAGTTTTTGTAGTTCAAGCAACCCAGCTGTGGTGCTGATTATGACAGCAAACTAATAGAGGGAGTGGTTTCAAAGTGTCTAATATTACACTAGTAAAAGCAGGGAGAAGTTATTTTAGAGGTAGTCGACCAGACATGGCAACAGATTGGATGCTAGGCATAAGGGAGAAAAAGAAGCAAGGCTCTGTTAAATACCCTTTAAAATTAAATTATAAAGCAAACTCCCACATATTGTTTGGTTGATAAATTCTTAGGGTAAGGCTGCAAAGTCTGTGATGATGCACCATGTGGCAGTGCCAGTCTATTACAGCCCTGAGCATAGATGGAAGCTGGTTGTTTCTTAGTCTTGCCTGAAGGCAGGAGAGATCCATAAAACAGCACTTCACATTTATGATACTAAAGTCACCTCCCTTGAATAGTAGGCTATGCCAGTGCCTGGAAACAAAAGCAAGCTGAGTAGTTTTACAAAGGCTCAGGGTTGCTCCTACAGCTGCAGCTTGATAGTGGCATTGGGAAATTAAAACTTTTTAGCTCTCCCTGAGCTGTTTTCTTACAGATGGTACTGGGAGTTGGATTTTGTATGTGTGTTGTGTACGCTGGTGGTTCTGGCCAAGAAGAAAAAGCTCCTAAGACCGTCTCCTCTCTCATTCAATTTCCGAGAGCAAAAAATCAAATTAAGATAAGAATATTAATAGGTAACCACAGTCTTTTAAAAATATAGGTTTGAACTGAGGATTTTAAGTGACTTCTTTGGGGTTTACTTACTTCATATATACTCCATAAATCATGTAGACATTTATTACTACTGTAAAATGGAATTTGTAGAACTGACTGTATTAACTCATAAGTTTGAAGTATACATTTGCTGTAAGATATAGGCTGGTTTATAAAGTGGTATACATAAAAATGACATAAGGCATATAATTAAAGAAAACTTTCAAAATCTGTGATTTCTTCTATTTTAGATCTTTTTATTTTTGTGGAGGGATTACCACATAATGCAATAAAACACTGTGCATACATCTCATTTTGTTTGGATATACCGGCTAACTTCTCTGCTGAAAGTCTCTATTGAAAATATTTTTTCTGCAAAAAAAGAAGATAGGCTTTAGATTTCTTGTTTGCATTCCCTCTATAAAAATCAATGCCAGGTTTGCAGGTTTGTAAATATTTACTCTGGGTAGCAGTTCCAAGGCAGCCATTTCTCTCCCTGCACAAGGCTTGCTGTTAAGTTCCTAACAAAAATCTGCATTCAAGAAATTCTGAAAAAATTCATGAATCAAGAAATAATACTTTTGAGAGACCTGTGGCAAAGATTTCTATTAGACTTCTAAGAGTCTTACTGAAGAATTTAGTCCTGTGTTATTCTTGGAGTTTATGCTCTCAAACAATTTTCCCGAATCGTTAGGGTTTGCACTAACCCCTTTAAAATAAATGCATGACAGATTTTCTATGGATAGGGAGAGACAAGATTTTAAGAAGTAGTTATTCATGGACTATTTTTATCGAAACATCAACTTTAGAAACAGAAAATAATTGCATGTTTAAAAGAATGCTGGAAAATATAGTGTATAAAAACATCATTTTTGAATCAGACTTTTAAATTAGTAATACACCCAAAATTCCTAAAAACAACTATTTATATTGTTTTTTGCATTTTGAGTATAAAGTCAGAATATAAAATAAATAGTTACTATTTTAGAGCCCCACATTGAGCTACACATTTCCCCTCCCTGTCATCAGTCTTTTCATTGTATGTATTTTCAGAGTACAGTAGTCCCCTCCTTACCCATGGGGAATACATTCCAAGACCCCCAGTGGATGCCTAAGACGACAGATAGTACTGAACCCTATATATGTTTTTTCCTCTATAAGAATACCTACAATAAAGTTTAATTTATAAATTAGCCACAGTAAGAGATTAATAACAATAACTATTAATAGAACAATTCAAATAATGTTCTATAATAAACATTAGGTGAATGTGGTCTCTCTCTCTCTCAAAATACCTTACTGTACGATACTCACCCTTCTCCTTCTTTGTGATGATGTGAGATGATAAAATGACTCTGTGATGAAATGACAGGACATGAATGATGTAGGCATTATGATAATAGCCATAAGGTTCTTCCAAACCATGGTTGACCACAGGTCAACCATGAAATTGTAGAATGTGAAACCATGGATGGGGGGGGGGGATTACTGAATATGCAAGTAAAGTTCCTCAATAATCTCTTCTCAGCAATAAAAAAGAGTATTTTTTTCCTGTTAAGTAATGTTCTTTCTCCTTTTTTTTTCTGAAATAAAATTTAAAACATAGACTTGCACTTCAAGAATTGAGATACAGTTATTCCGTAATCTGTGACAACCCATTCCCCTTATTAATAGCCTGGCAGTTGCTGAAATATATTCTGTATCATGCATCAGATAATTATGAGTTTTAGGGACCATGAGTGAAATGTATGCTGACTACTAATTCTTAGTATACCCGTATTAAATCACCAAAATCTAGTTCCAGAGGACAGAGTGTGAAAAATCAATTTAGAAAATGTGATCTGGGAATGAAAAGAGAATCTTTTCACTGGCAAGCAAAGCAGTATCCAAGGCCTATTAGCTGGGCAGAGCTGAATTTCTCATTGGGTCTCCTGGAACTCTTTGAGGTATGTTAGTTAAAAGTCAGCTTTGAGGATACATTTAACCACATTGTCCCTTTTCCCTGTTTAATGAAGAGACATAGTGATATACTAGTGCCATTTTCAAACTGAGAGCCTTAGATACCTGCTCAAGGGACCACAAAATTGCATGTAGCTCCTTAAATATTAAATGTGATGATATTTAGACACAAAACAAAATGTGGTTCAATTTTGCTATGTTTTTGGAGAAGACTAATGGTCTTGTAACCAGAACACTGATGTCCCTCAATAAGTAGGTATCATCAGGGAGCTGACTTAACACAGAGCAGTGGATCCTCATGAAGGTAACCTCTCCAGGACAGATATTTATATTGATTACTCAGGTCAGGATTAAATCAAATCCTGTTGATCAAACGGACCGACACTGAAAAATGTAGAAGGATGTGGCCTCCAAGCAACACTTTGGATAATAATTTGTTATCATTATACAACATTATACGAAATGTGGTGGTGATTCTGATGGTGCCTAGTAACATCACTGCATTTTCCCTGCCTGGCTTTGAATGCATTTGAATGCATTTTTAAATTAAATCTTTTTTTAAGATTAAGATTTTAAGATTAAGATTATTTTAGAGAGAGAGAATGAGAGAGAGCACAGGCAGGGGGGCAGAGGGAGAGAGAATCTCAAGGAGACTGCACTGAGCGCATAGTCCAACGCAGGGCTCCATCTCAGTACCCTGGGATCACAACCTGACCTGAAGCCAGTTGTCGATGCTTAACCAAATGTGACACCCAGGCACCCCTGAGTACATTTTATAATAAGACAAAGAGCTATACAGATCAGGTTCGAGTATCTCCTTTCTTATTGGTGAAATTGATGTTGAAAATGTGTATTAAATTTACAGGTGAATGTGATTTCTAATGCAGAACCTCCGACTTAGACTGCTTTCCCTTCCAGAAACAGAAGAAGATGACCATCCCAGGCTGTCTTTTGTAAACTTGTAAATAGCAGAGCGGAAAAGACAGAATACTTTATGAGGAAAGTCCTGCTGCTGGAAACAGTGGGGCTTGTGCACACATTCCCATCTTCTTCACAGTCTTCAAAAGAGAACATTAAATATGCTACTCCAGGACTGAATGAGTGAAAAGGGAAGATAAGAGCCAGTTGTATTACACCAGTGGCACTCCCTGCTCTTCCAGGGAGACACAGAGAATAGTTCACAAACAGTCCACTTACTAATGGGCTCCATCTAACTGTATTTTGATGGACTTCAAGTATTTTGATAGGAAAAATGTAAAATTGTTGAACTTGTGTCCAGAAACCTCAGATCCAAAAATAAAAATTAGAAAATGTGATTATACACCATAATTTCTGAGAAACTAGGGAGTGGGGGCAGGGTAGGTGTTTGGAGTTATTTCTTCTCAAACTAAGAACACAGCCTGTTTTATGGTTGAAAGAAAACTCGTCATCTCCCTACTTAGAGTGTATGAAATGAGATATTCCACATGCAGAGTGTGCAGAATATGATTCGCATTCACTTTTGGATTATTGTGTTTAACTCGGGTGAAGAAGACAACTTATTGAATCAAACCCAACCAACAGTGTTTTAGATATGGTATCATCATAAAAATAAAGTTATATTATGAGGACCTATATTGGCAGTTGAACTTCTAGATCTATGCCTGTACTAGGCAGGGAACATAATTCAGCAGGAAGGCCAGGTTAAGAGAAACAACAATTTATATGTGATGCAAAATGGCAACTGCCACTAAGCCTCATAAAAGGATAATAAGGATAATAAGGATAATAATAAGGATAATAATAAACAGTGGGACATGACGGGTAATGGTAAACTCATGCTCAGTCTAAATGGATCAGCCAGGGGGCACCTGGGTGGCTCAGTGGGTTAAGCCTCTGCCTTAGGCTCAGGTCATGATCCCAGAGTCCTGGGATTGAGCCCTGCATCGGGCTCTCTGCTCAGCAGGGAGCCTGCTCCCCCCCACCCCCCGCTCTCTGCCTGCCTCTCTGCCTTCTTGTGATCTCTAGCTCGCTCTCTGTCAAATAAATAAATAAATAAATAATCTTTAAAAAAAATCTTTAAGGGTGGTGGGGTTATGGACATTGGGGAGGGTGTGTGCTATGGTGAGTGCTGTGAAGTGTGTAAACCTGACGATTCACAGACCTGTACCCCTGGGGCTAAAAATACATTATATGTTTATAAAAAAAATTAAAAATTAAAAAAAAAATCTTTAAATGGATCAGCCAGTATTAAGGTCCATATGATTTTCCCACCTTTGCAAGACAATCTAAATATTTAGATTTCATTAAAAAATTGCATCTTAAAGTTGACAAAGTCATTAAGAAAAAAAAAATCAGGGGGCTCCTGGGTGGCTCAGTCGGTTAAGCGACTGCCTTTGGCTCAGGTCATGATCCTGGAGTCCCGGGATTGAGTACCACATCGGGCTCCCTGCTCGGCAGGGAGACTGCTTCTCCCTCTTACCCTTTCTCATGCTCTCTCTCTCTCTCATCCTCTCTCAAATAAATAAATAAAATATTTAAAAAAAAAATCAGTGCTCCAGAACTGTGAGAAGCCAAGAGTACAATAATGATGTTAAGTCAAGAAAAACGTGGTCAGCACCTTCCCATTGTTACAAAGAATGACTTCCTACTTTCTTTCTTCCTTGTGTTATTTATTACATATTCAAAATCTAGGCTAACCTTTGGCAACATTCTGTAACTACCATCCTTTCAGTTTATCATAGAGAAAGGAGTAGAAGTTTCAGATCCTTTTAGTTTCATTACTGGGTGTGGGTACTTAGAATTTTATTTACAATCTCAGATACAAGGGTTGGCCACCTGTGGCCCATGGCCAAATCCAGATCATTGCCTTTTTTTGTAAATAAATTTTATGGGAACACTGCTACACCTATTCATGTATATATTGTTTATGGCTGCTTTTCTGCTCCAAAGGCAAAGTTGATAGTTGTGGCTGAGACTGTCTGGCCTATGAAGCTGAAAAGATTTAGCATTCAAAGTTCTAAGGAAAAATTTTGCAGACTTCTGCAAAAAATAAATAAATAGTAGCCAAAATGACATATATCCACTACATATTCCATGATTTTAAGATCTGTTTTTAATTTATGTAACATTTAGCAAATGCATATATATATATATATATATATATATAATGTTTTTTCTTTGAAAAAACTGGGCTTACTGCTGAGATTAAAACCACACCCTTGAATTTAAAGACCTCACAAACTAGTGTGAAGAACAGACTGAAACAACAGATTATAATTAATGTAATTTGAGCTAAGTAGAGAACAGTCAAAAGGGTACATCATAGGAGAGGATAAAACACAATATATTATTTTAGAAAACATGAATATATCATATTTTTACCAGATATATCAGACATCTTTGCCAATTATTGAAGCACAAATAATGGGACACCTGGGTGGCCCAGTGGATTAAGCCTCTGCCTACAGCTCAGGTCATGGTCTCAGAGTCCTAGGATCGAGCCCTTCATCCGGCTCTCTGTTCAGCGGGGAGCCTGCTTCCCCTCTCTCTCTGCCTGCCTCTCTGCCTACTTGTCATCTCTCTCTCTCTGTCAAATAAATAAAATCTTTTAAAAAAGCACAAATAATATTTTTGACACTATACTCTTGCATTAAGGTTTTTATCCTGAGCTTTTGTCTTATTCTTTTGTTTGGAACATATTCCTGTTTCTTCATTTTGCTTCAGTATCTGTGTTGGTCTCCATACATTATAAAAAACAGTCATCTCTCCCAGCCTTGAAGAAGTGGCATTGTGTAGATGAACCTTACGGTTCAACTGTGCCTCACCTCTTAGTTTGTCAAACCTTTACAACTGTTCAAGCCGCCTGTTTTATTTTCAGTGGCTCCCAATAGTTGAGGATGTGCTAAAGTCAGTCAGTGTCCCAGAGAGGAGGATCTCCTTTAGCAGCCAAGTTCAGGCTGATTAGAAGACGCTGGACCCTCGGGCAGCAGCTTTTCAAGACTGCAAGTAGGTACAGTCCCGTGGGGACTGCAAGTGTAAGCCGGCCCTGCCCTTCCGAGGCATGCCATCTGGAGGTGTCCTCTAGGTGGCAGTAGTAAAAATCAGGGCCCGGACCAACATGTAAGCTCTTTACTGGGCATACTCTCTGGCGGAGCAACACAGAGAGGGCAAAGATGGTGCCCTCCGGACCTCCGGCCCTCCGGCCCTGGTTCCCTAACAGCAAGCCTACAACCTGAAGCCTGCCCCTCGGGCTATAGTTGCAGGACACGCAAACAGGCCTCTTGCACAGAAGGATTTAGCGTGCGTTTCCCCCGCTGTCTGTGCGGCGCGCTGGGAGTGGCAGTCTGCTGAGAACCATCTCTCCGACTGTTCCAGACCAGGGGGGCTGGAAGGTCACCCCGCCCCCACCGCAGCCGGGAGCCACGTGTCCCCAGGGCTGTAGCCACAAGAACAGGACACCAGTCACATGTAAGTTCCCCTCCCGAGATACTGGCCCTCTGGAGCACACAGAGAACTTGAAGACAGCACCCACCACCTGAAACCAGGCAGAGAGACAGTGTAGACGATGCTTGCCGGTGGGGCGGGGAGATGGCGCCTGTTGGCTGGAACGAAACAGAGAGGGAGCGTAGAGAGGGCACCTGCAGCATAAAAAGAGAGAGAGAGAAAACGAGGGGGGCGGGGAGAGAGGATGGCATCCCCTGGCTAGAGCAAGGCAGAGGAAGCCTCGGAAAGACGCGCCCACTAGCCCCAGGCTGTGTGCTGCATTAGATGCCTGCTCCTCCCGCCACCAATTTTAAATTTGTTTTTTGGTTTTGTTTTATTTTGTTTCTGGTGCTTTAAAAAAAATTGTTTCTCAGACCATTATAACCTTTCGGGTCTCTTAGACGTGAGCTCTGCTGGTTTTCAAAGCTAATTTTGGACGTTGGCCTCTCAGGTGAATGTGTGAAGTTGAGGTGCCTGATGCCGGGTTCAAATCCTTCATTTCTCAGGGAGAAGCTTTGACTTTTAAGTTTCCACTAAATTGTGGGTCACTGCCATGGGGATGGGATTTATGGTGAGATCCTGTCCCAGCCTTCCTACCTGTCTCAGTGTGGGCCTCCTCTTGTTTGCCTGATGTACAGGAGTTGCTCAGAGTTCTTAGGGTTTTTTGGTTTAGTTTGATTTGGTTCTCAGAGGAGTTGTTCAGTTTGTAGCTGCGTATTTGGTGTGTTTGTGAGAGGTGGCGAGCCCAGGATCCTCCTGTGTCACCATCTTGAACCAGAACCAGCGATTTGTTTTAAACTACCTATAGTTTAACTTTAAGGATAAATATTTCCCACCATTGTATTTTCCTCTGGACCACAAAAGATGACCAGCTTTAGTGTTTTGGATTAAATTTACTCGTGATGGGACTACTAACATAAAAGAAAATTGATAAAAATCAGAATAAAATTGTGTATCAGTTAGGAATCACATGAGATGGCAGCTGAGAAAAGATCTGAGAAACAGCATCAAAACGTGTAAAGAGTTAATTTGTCTCAGGCAACAAGAAGCCTGAAAATAAACTGTCAGATTTAGCACAACTATTTAGTGACGTCGTCAGAGTTTAGAGACCCCAGCACTTTCTGTCTTTGCACACTGATTTCTTTGGTTTTCAGGTTTTATCTTCATGGCCTCAATCTGACCATTGTATGTCCATGACTCACACCTGTGTGAAATGTGGAAATGGGGTGGTAGGACCACAGGGGAAAAAGTCGACCCTGGTAACCAAATTCTGTCTGTCTCTCTCTCATTTTTTCCTTTTTTTCCTTCCTCTTTCAGTAAACTTACTTGAAGTATAACGTACCTTCCAGTGGTAAGTGATCATAGATTGAAGGCACCTGTTTAACCAATATGCCGATTAAGAATTAAAACAATACCAGCCCCTAAAATCCCCTGTTCAATTCCAGGCAATGATAACCACTGTCTTGACTTCTGACTCCATAGACAAGTTTTCCTACTTTTGAACTTTATATAAATGTGCAATTAGTAAGTACTCTTTTGTGGCTGACTTATTTTTCTAAATATTACAGTTTTGATAGTCATCCTTTTTATTGGGTGGAGTTATAGCTTGTTGAATTCTTGTTGTAGTCTCGTAATCTATTTTATGTTTAATCATAGTTTATCCCTTTTGCTGTTGATAAATATTTGCTGTTTCCTGTATTGGACTACTGTGAATTGTGCTACAAATAGTCTTGTGTGTTTCATTTTGTAGTTTTGGCAATCACACATATGCATGCCTCCTGGGAATATACCTAGAAGTGGATTGCCTCATTCACAGGCTTTGTTAAACATTAGCGGATGCTGCCAGTTTTCTGAAGAAATTTTACCAATTTATACTACCAATGAGAGTGTCTGAGAGTTCCACTGTTCCACATCCTTGCCAACACTTTATACGATCAATCTTTTTTGTTTTAGACATTATAGCAGTTGTAAGATCGATCTCTTAGTAGTCTCATCCAGAAAATTCTGCTTACTAATCACTGGCTGGAATGATGTCATAAAATCAATCCTGGTTACAAGGGATGAAAATTTTTTTGCTCAGTTATGAGGCAAAATTGAGGAGAATGTGAATGACTTCTACGTAGCCAATTCTCGGGAACTCTTAAGGGGAAGATTTTGAGAAATGGCCGATAGGTCACCATTTATGAGTCTTAAAGAAATGAGTCATTAAGTGCTGGGTTTCACTTTGCTTCCCCTTGCTCACTCCTGGTGAGAGAATGATCTCTGCTACAAATTGAGAAACTAATGGTTTAAACATGAAGTATTTATAAGCATTACGTGTTGAGAAAGAATTATATACAAAGATGCTAGAATCTTACTCATAATCAAATGAAAAGAAAAAAAAAAGAGAGAAGAAAACTAAGAATCAGAGATGAGAGATTAAATGTCCATTGGGCAAGAGCAGGAAAGTGCCCCCATTACTGCTTTGGGATAACTGTGATTTTGAACTGTGATTTTGGGATTAGAAAAAAAAAATGGTACATAAAAAGGTACTTCAGTAAGAGGGATTTAGGTTCCACCCACTGAAGAAATGTTGTATTAAGGGAAAACGGAAACAAAGTATACTAAAATGGTTTTAATCCTGGAATAGTTCAGAAGTAGGACATTTAAAAGAATCCTACCACCATGAACACAGTTGGGAAATGAGTTGATGATCTATTTGTATCATGAGGAAGCTGTGAGTCATGTCACAGAAAACATTCTTTCCTAGATTAATCTCCATTTTAACATAATATGGCAGGGACGCCACTTGGCATGGTACACAGGTCACAGACTCAGACAACTGCAATGCGCAGGCATGTAACACAGCTGAATCCCGTGGGCCTGGCGGGGACAGCCTTGCAGTCAAGACGGTGTATCTCTTACAAACTTACTTAGTAGACACTACTTAATTCAAATAATTTTTTAGAATTTTGGATCCATAGTTGCTAGATCTTCTCATTTTTTTCCAGATTTTTGTCTTTAAATATCTAAGTCTTATCAAATAATTAAATTTGTTAGTTAAAAAACAAACCAAAACCCCCCCCCCCAAAAAAAAAACACTAGCAGCCAAATAAACCTGTCTGCATGTGGGAAAGGAGCTCCAGTGTATGACCTCTGGTGAAAGAAGAGAGAGCTCTCAATGAGAAGCTTGGGTTATGTTCTCCATTCCATACCAGTTATGTGATTTTGATGCAGGCCTTAACACCCATTCATCCCTGGTTCCTCCATGGTTGAATAAATGGTTTAACTCGTTGATATCTAAGGTCTCTCCTCAGACTTGAATAAGATGACTCTGAGATACCTAATATTCTAGACTGAGGCTTTCTAGAAACATGATGATGTCTTTCAAATTTTTGGCCCACATCTTAAGGAATGTTTTTAAGTGTTTTTTCAAGCTTCCTCTTAGCTTGGTGAGATCATAATCTTAATTATTACAGGAAAAAAATTAAGACAAAGCCCTTTTGCACTTGTTTTGTACAAGACAACTCCTTTTGGATATCGATCAGAAATATGCAGGGTTCTGGATTAGAAATGTACAGCCTTAACTCTTTCAAGTTGGCTTTCTGAGATTTATAGGCTAACAGTAGAGAATGGTATAATTGGATGTTAGTAGGCATATCACAAGGCCACTCAGGAGGTAGACATGAATATTCAGACTGTATTCATTTATATCTCCTCAGAGATATGTAAACTTCAATTTATAGGAAATGATATTAGTATAGTTGCCGTTATGTGTATAAGTATATATAAAATGCTTAAATATACATATTATATATAATTCTTGAAAGTATAATTGCAATATAGATAATTGCTGCATGTGTATATATAAAACATTTAAATATGAGTACAATTTATGTGTAACGTGCACACATATATATGCATACATATTTAGGATCTAGTTATTTTCACTTTTCACTTATGTATGTTTCTGTGTGGTTTTTATATTTTCTCTATAATCATTTGTTTAATGACTACACATTACTTTTTTATTTTTTATTTTAATTCCAGTGTAGTTAACATGCAGTGTGATATTAGTTTCAGGTGTACAATATACTAATTCAACAATTCTATGCATTACTCAGTACTCATCATGATAAGTGTACTCTTTTTTAAAAGAATTTTTTTAAACTTAATTAATTGAGAGAGAGAGAGAGAGAATCTCCAGCAGACTCTGCACTGAGTGCGGACCCCAGTGTGGGGCTGGATCCACGACCCTGAGATCGTGACCCGAAATGAAATCACAGAGTCCAGTGCTTAACCAAACAGGCCACACTGGCACCCCATCACCTGTTTCCCCATTGGTAACAATCAGTTTGTTCTCCATAGTTAAGAGTCTCTTTTTCTTTGTTTTGTTCCATATATGAGTGAAATCATATGATATTTGTTTTTTTCTGACCGCCTTATTTCACTTAGCATTATGCCCTCTAAGATACATCCATGTTGTTGCAGATGTCAAGATTTTATTCTCTTCTATGACTGAGTAATACTCTCTTCTGTGTATATGTGTGTATTTATCTTCTTTATCCATTTATCTGTTGATGGATGACACCTGGGCTGCTTCCATAATTCCGCTGTTATAAATAATGCTGCGATAATATAAGGGTGCATGTATCTTTTGAATGAGTTTTTGTATTCTTTGGGTAAATGCCAAGTAGTGGAATTACTGGATCATATGTTAGTTCTGTTTTTAATTTTTTTGAGGAACCTTCATACTGTTTTCCACAGTGGCTACACCAATTTGCATTCCCACCAGTGCTGTGGTTTTGATTTGCATTTCCTTGATGATGAATGATGTTGAGAATCACTTTTCATGTGTTTTTTGGGCATGCGGATGTCTTCTTTAGAGAAATGTCTGTTAATGTCTTCAACCCACTCAATGGATTTTTTTGGTTTTGAGTTGTATAAATTTTGTTGTATAAAATTTTGAGTTCTATAAAATTTTTTTGATTATTTGGATTTTTGAGTCGTGTAAATGCTTTATATATATTTTGGATACTAACCCTTTATTGGGTATGTCATCTGCAAATATCTTCTCCCATTGGTAAGTTGTCTTTTAGTTTTATTGATTGCTTCCTTCACTGTAAAGATTTTATTTTGATGTAGTCCCAGTAGTTTATTTTTGCTTTTGTTTCTCTTGCCTCTGGAGACATATCTAGAAAAATGTTGCAGTGGCTGATGTCAGAAAAATTATTGCCTCTGTTCTCTTCTGAATCATTATAGTTTCAGATCTCACATTTAGGTCCTTAATCCACTTTGAATTTTTTGTTGTATATGGTGTAAGAAAGTGGTCCAGTTTCATTCTTTTACATGGAGCCACTCACTTTCCCAACACCATTTGTTGAAGAGACTGTTGTTCATTGGATATTCTTTCCTGCTCTGTCAAAGATTAATTGACTGTGTAGTTGTGGGTTTACTTCTGGGCTTTCTGTTCTGTTCCTTTTATCTATGTGTCTGTCTTTGTGCCAGTACCATACTGTTTTGGAGACTACAGCTTTGTAAAGTATCTTGAAATCTGGGATTGTGATACCTCTAGTTTTGTTCTTTTTCAAGATCACTTTGGTTTGGGGTCTTTTGTGGTTCCATACAAATTTTAGGATTATTTTTTTTAGTTCTGTGAAAAATGCTGTTGGTGTTTTGATAAGGATTGCATTGAATCCGTAGATTGCTTTGGGTAGTACGGACATGAGTATACATTACTTTCAAAATTAAGAAATACTAGCGTGTCACCTGTACTTTAAATAAATAAAAGTTTTTTTAAAAGAAAAAAGAAATGCTACATAGTATAAGATAAAGTATACTTATCAGCATAGTTTATGCCACATAAAATGTAATTTAGCATTTTTATTAAAGATCAAGATGAAAAGAAATCCCATGCTAATATTATCAATTCAATGCGTTTTTATTGAATAATAGCAAAGCCTACTATGTACTCAGCCATAATATTTTCATAAATATGTTAATGCTGTTTTAAATTACAAGCATCAGTTAAAGTAGAGAAAGCAAATATGGATTCTACACACATGTGGCCAACAGTGTGAGCAGTGGCATTTGTTAAGCTCAATGAGAAATAATAAAAGTGTGTGAGTTTTTTCTACATTTTCTAGACCTCCAAATAAGACAAGGGTGAAGAGAAAAGCACCTGTGGATAGCAAATTAGATGTGGGTCTGCAGTCTGTGCTGTCAGTTAAAAATTGTGGTGTTATTGGGGTTGAAAAGGCATCATGTCATGAACCAGGACGAGAGACAATTGCCTGCTTCTCTCCACTGTTGAGCAGGCTATACCTGGAATGCTAAATTTATTTCAGAGGAGCACAATACTAAAAACTTGAAGTTACAGCAGTTTTAGAAAAGAACAGAAAAAAGAGGGAATGAAACTTTAAGTGAAAATTAAAAGCAAATTAAGTATGCATGAATAATTTAGTAATGTGGTCATAAGAAAAAGAACTACAGACAGTGAAACAAAGAAAAAAATTGAATACAGAAGAACTTGATGGAAATGTTTACAGAACATTCTAGGAGAATTACAAAAGTAGAGTTTGGAAGTTTTAGAAAAGCTACTAATCATGAGTGTTTTTGGCCGGTATGCTGTTTTCCTTTTGTATTTATTTATTAATTGATCTTTAATCTACTTGTATTGAACTGAATGGGGTGCAAAGTTGCTGTCTATTCAGCATGTTAACGTAGAGAATTAAAAATGCCCTTTTGTTCTCCTAGTGTTTATAAATAACAAATAAATTGGTGGTTTTCTATCAACACTCCAATTGAATAAGATGCTAGGAATAGAATTACTGTTATTTTAAGTGACAATAATCAGTATTTTTACAACAAAATGAATGACCAAGAGCCCACAGGTTGTGCTCAAAATATATTGGATACAGTGCCTGCCATTCTGAAAGTTGCACACTAAACAAGTGAATACATACTTAAGGCAACTTTATAAAGTTCAAGCAGCATAGTTCCCAATGAAATGGGAGAACTCGTATTATCACCCCACTGACTATGAGAATGTGCCTTTCAGACTTCCAAGTTCAAAGATAAAATCTTGGAAGTACCTCACAGATCCAGCCTCATGCTCCTGAGGAGGCTCTCATCAAAAAGGCTTCTCCCCAGTCAGTGAGGGAGCACAGCAGGGATGCTAAGACACAGCCATTCTTGGGATATACAGGAATCCTCTGAAGACTGCTCTGGCTCAAGGATTCCCCAAAAGTCTTGCCAAGTGATTTGTTTGTGTTTTTTTTGTTTTGTTTTGTTTTGTTTTGTTTTGAAATTGCAAGGACATCATTGAGGATGCTTCTGTCCACCTTCCTTCATTTTTCCTTTATTCAAGGTCAGACTTCATCAAGGTTTGTTTTGTCCTTGAGCCTTTTCCTCCTCCCTCCTCCTTTCCTCTGTTGAGTGTTGCCCTTAGTCTTTCCATGGTTAATCCCATCTTGGTATATGCCTACTGGAGAATCTGGATGAATAAAATTGCATATCTTAATTCTTCACCTGAATTTGTTCTAGTCAGATTGGTTCCAGGTGTGGATAAGTTGATGCTTCTGGCAATTAGCTTTTTTTTTTTTTTTTAAGATTTTTATTTATTTGACAGAGAGAAAATCACAAGTAGGCAGAGAGGGAGGCAGAGGGAGAGGGGGAAGCAGGCTCCCTGCTGAGCAGAGTGCCCGATGCGGGACTTGATGTGGGGCTCGATCCCAGGACCCTGAGATCATGAACTGAGCCAAAGGCAGAGGCCTAACACACTGAGCCACCCAGGTGCCCCTGGCAGTTAGCTTTTTAAAATTCAGAAATGTTTACAGAAAATTAAGAGAGATTAGATGAAGATAGCTTATTGGGTGCAGAGTTACTTAACACCAGCCAAAATTTTTAGAATTCAGAGGAACTACAACATGTTCATAATAATTCTGGCCAAAAAAAAAAAAAAAAAAAGAGAGAGAGAGAGAGAGAAAAGAGAAAGAAAAAAGATCAGAAATTAATGAGGAATTTGTTAGGAAAGAAATTAGGTAAGACTAAATTGGCAAGTGCTGAAGAGAATGTAGTTTGACAATTATGAAAAGGAAAATATTTGAAAGTATGACTTAAAAGTATGATATTGTAAGCATTTGAATGAACAGATTTAAGAGCAGTTCGGAATGATTTTTTTTTTGGAATGAATTTTTTTTTAAAGACAAACATTTATTTATGTAAGTGTGTTGAGTGTGTATCCTAAAATATACAGGATACACACTCAATTAACGTACTTTATAATGAAAGAATATTAAAGAACAAATTAAACAGTAAGAAGAAAAATTTCATTTTGATGAAAAGTACAAGGTAATCTAATCTCTGTAGAATAAAAGACACTGTAACAAAGTTTAGACAAAAGTAATACACATCTCTTTATATAAGTATATCTCTTTTTTATATTATATGAATAATATAATACCCTTTTTTTATAGCTAGAAAGTTTGGAATGGTAGGGCTTCTGTTCTTATTAGGCACCCAAATTATTCTGAATGTTAAATCTTTTGAATATTACTGTTGGTGCAAAGTTATTTTCGAAGATATTCATTACAGGATACTGGTAATAATAATAATTTAAAAAACAGAAAACAACCTAAGTATCCCTCAGTAAGGGAATGAACTAATAGATTATGCATATACATATGAGAAAGTGCTACAGTGCAGTTAAAATAAGTGAATTAAATCAATTTATGATAGCATGAATAAATCTCAGAGCCCAATACTGAGTACTTAAAAGTTACAAAATGATATGTACAACTTGATTTTATTTATTTAAAGTCCTGAATCATAAAATACCAACTTGTTTTAATGAATTGCAATATATATAATCATGTGAAACACCTTCGGGATATATACACACCGCATTCACAACAGTGGTCAGTTTTGGTAAATTAGTAGATTTGTCAGGATTCTCCAGAGAAACAGAACCAGTAGGAGAAATATATGTATATCTCACCTAGTTATATCTCCATATATAGATATTATTATTATTGTTAAGAGGAGTTTCCTCTCAAGATTCCTTGGTGGCTGAGAAGTCCCATGATCTTCTGCTGCCTGCAAGCTGGGGACCCAGGAAAGCCAGTTTGGTCTAAAGGCCTGAGAGCCTTAGGTGCCCATTTTGTTAATCCCAGCCTCTGTCCTGTGCAGAAAGAGAGGCGATTCTCAGCTTCCTCTCTGCTTTTTGTTCTCTTCAAGTCCTCCACATGTTGGGTGAGACCCACCACATGGGGGAGCAATTTACCGAGCTGAAACCACTGATTCAAATCCTAACCTAATCTGGAAGCACCCTCACAGACATACCCAGAAACAAAGTTTAGTCTGGGCATCCAGGGGTCAGCCAAATGGACACACAAAATTAACCATCACAATTAGCTTACCCTGGATTTCAACAAATTATGCAGTGTTGAGTGTTTTATTTTTTAAAGAAGCTGATTGGAGCAATTATAGCAGTTTCTTTTAAATGCTATGTACATTTCATATATTTGAAGTATTTTCTAATTGCACTATGAATTCACTATGAATGCTTTCTTTTTCTTGTTTTTAGACTTGTTTGCAAATTTTGGTCAAGTATTTGAGATTTTAAATTTAAGAATACTGTATTACTTTCTAAGGATTCTAGTTTTAGAATTTATGTTGGTGGCAGTAGTTTAGAGCAGATTCTCCTATATCACAGTATTCTTGTTACTCTTTTGAAAATGAAGTGAAATTCCTATTAATTCCTCGAAGTGCTTTCAGAGAACACCTACTGCATTTTCAGTGGCACCTGTTTCAAAATAGGAGACTTTTGACACTTATTGTTTACATGAAGATTTTGACAGATTCTAACAGTTTTAAAGACTTGTTAAAGAGATTTTTTTCCTAATACAGTTTCCTGGTATTGTCAAAATATGTATATTTTTTAATTGAACATGATGGTGAGGAACCAATTCAGAAACAATGGAATAGTGGTGAATGAAACTCTGGTCTGAGAAATATAGACAAGTAAGAATTATTATATGCTTAAATTTATTTTTAAAGCAAAAAAAAAACTTCCCTATATTTTTAATACTTCAGGCAGATGGCTTAATGACATAATCAAAACAAGATTTAGTGTACATATATATATGTATGTATATATATGTAAACATTGTATTTATATATTAAATTAAAAGAATATTTGATTTGGAACAAGATGAAAAAACTCTAAATATGCAGGCACAGATTGATGGCTTCCCTGGGAAGACAAAGGAGTAATAAATACTTAATTCTTGGCTTATGCTCTATTTCTCTTTATACTATATATATTCATAAGCTTGTGACCTTTTTGATTGTTCTTTGGTATACAAAACTTGATTCTATCTAGTTGACAGTTAATAGCTTCATGGTAGCTGATTTAGACTTAGAGTCTTTGCTGCTCTAGATGTCTTTAGAAATAAGATGTATTTCTAAGACTGCAAAGCCTCTTTCACTATTTGGAATCAAAAAAAGAAACCTATTTTTGGACTTCTGACATTCAAAAAAATTTATTTCATTTCTATTCTCTTTCCTTATAGTTCCAGTTAAAAACCATCAAATGGGGTGCCTGGGTGGCTCAGTTGTTAAGCGTCTGCATTTGGCTCAGGTCATGATCCCAGTGTCCTGGGATGGAGCCCCACATCAGGCCCCCTGCTCAGCAAGAATCCTGCTTCCCTCTCCCACACCCCCTGCTCATGTTCCTGCTCTCGCTGGTTCTCTCTCTGTCCAATAAATAAATAAAATCTTTAAAAAATTCAAAATAAAAACCATCAGATAGGTCAATGAATCAGTCTCTCAGAATGTTTACTCTGATGTATTTTTTTTTTTATAAACATGTAATGTATTATTAGCCCCAGGGGTACAGGTCTGTGAATCGCCAGGTTTACACACTTCACAGCACTCACCATAGCACATACCCTCCCCAATGTCCATAACCCCACCTCCCTCTCCCTACCCACCCCCCCACCCCCGCAACCCTCAGTTTGTTTTGTGAGATTAAGTCTCTCATGGTTTGTCTCCCTCCCTTCCTACCCTCCAAACCCCCCACGTTGCATCTCCACTTTCTCATATGATGTAATTTTTGAGTCTCACTCTTCTATGTGATCACAGTATTTTAGGTGCTTCTCATGCAAAATTCTTCAAATTCAATTATAATTATGCATTTATCTTTCCTGCTGGATTGTAGGTTTCTCAAGAGCAGGGGTCATGTAGTATATAGCTTTATATAGTGGAATTTAATAAAATGATCATTGTACCATAAATTAGATACTCAGTATTTGTGAAAACAATGAAAGATTCATGCTTCCTTTTTTTAGTCACTTGAAGCCATACATATTATATGACTTAACAATTTCTAGGACATGATTCTTACCTCTTTTCTACTTCTGTTATTGTAACAGACTTTCTCTAATAAGAGCATGATTTTTTTTGTTGTTCTTTCTCCCTCCTTTAAATCATTAAAACTTTGTTGGAATATAGTATGGAGAAGTGTATTACATGATAATAATGTATTCTGTAAGAGTTTATTGATCAACTACTATGTACCTGACTCTACTAGACATTGGGTACACAATGATCAGAGAAAACTATCCTGTTTTAATGAAAAGAAGAGCTATGTTACTTCTTGGAGTCACACTTGTGTGGAATAATATATAGAATTGATTCTGGATGTCGCTTTGGCTTATTAAAAACTACAAGATAGTAGGGGTGCCTGGGTGGCTCAGTTGTTTAAGCGTCTGACTCTTGATTTCAGCTCTGGTCATGATCTCAAGGTCCTAGGATTGAGCCCCACAACAGGCTCTGTGCTGGGGTTGGAGCCTGCTTAAGATTCTCTCTCTCCTTCTCCCTCTGCCCCTCCCCTGCCCATATCTCTCTCCTTTCCTCTCTCTCTAAGAAAAACCAAAAACAAAAAAAAAAAGATAGTAAGATAGTATTTTCTGAAAGATTTTATTTATTTATTTGAGAAGGAGAGGGATAAGCAGCCTCCTCTGCTCATCAGGGAGACTGATGCAGGGCTCGATCCTGGGACCCCAGGGTCATGATCTGAGCCGAAGGAAGACGCTTAACTGACTGAGCCATCCAGGCTCCCCTAAGATAGTATTTTTTTATTTTCTAATTATTGGTTTTAAATTTCTGAAGTCTGACTAGGCTAGACTGAAATGATTACTAATTATACTTCCATAAACTATTCCTGTATTCACACTGCCAAGTGAGGTACGCATGTCACAAAATCCTCCTGTTTTCTAGTTCTCTGATTTGACTATTCAACTTCTGGTCCCAGCTGGAACTAAGAACTTCATGTTTGTTTGGAAATGAATAATGAATTTTTAAGTTTCCTTTGCTTCAGATTGAGTTGGAATTACGGCTTGAGTCAGTTCTTGTATTATTCAGTCCAGATTTGTCTTCCTTCACTCAGGGTGGCCTCTATATTTCAGTTCAAAAGCCAGCTTATGTTTACTGGTTTATCACTATGGTTTTTTTATTGTTTCCTTGCTTTGCTTTGCTTTCTGAGAAATTACTTGCTTTGGAAATAATAACAGTGCAGTTCAGAAACTGAGGTTGCCAAATGTCATATTCTACTTATTCTGTGTTTTTGTAAATCTTTAGGTGGGGGAGCTTGCCAAATTGTCAGATTGCTTCATTGTTTTCCTGTAATGCGGTTGCCAATTTTAAATATTCATCGCTGAGGAAGTGGGATTTTGCGCAGTGCCTACCTAGCATTAGCCGACAAGCAGTTGCTACTAATTTTGTTCAATTTCTGTTCTCTTTCGCTTATTTAACTATTTGACACCCTTTGGGAGATCGCGTTGTCTTTTGACTGAAAATATTTATCGTGATTTGTGAGGAAACTAAAGCATAAAGTAGGTTTAAAGCCACAGTAAAGCTGAGAACAGTCCCCTTTATCAATGCAGCAGGGTAGTTCTATTTCAGGCAGTTATTTACCTATTTTTCTTCCAGTTTCTAGCAGCATATTTGCTTTGCCATTTTATATTTACTCACAGAGCGCCTCAAGATCAAGAAGAGGGGACAGTCTGAGATTCTATTCCCCTTGGGTGCTTCCACTCCCACGAAGGAGGGCTGCTGATTTGAACGAGATTGCCACTGTTCTTCTCTACTCCTCTGCTTTAATTCCCCTCCCCTGCTGCTGTGCATATTGAACAATAATGAATGTTTTCGGAGCTCCCACAGTCCTCTCACCTACTTGCACTCCCAACAAAAAAGGGAAAGTTTTTTGAAGCCAACTCGTTTTATATTAAGTTCTAACAAAATGTGCTCAATTGCATATGGATTTCCAATGATAATTATATATTTTTTTCCTTTGAAAATGTGGATTCGAAAAAGAACAATCACTTTAAATTAGCTTTTGCTGAAACTTTGCAGAAAGGGTTCAGTGATGCTGTATTGAGTGCCTTTCTGTTTATATAAAATTAAAATGATACATAAATATTGTTAAATATGTCACTCCCTATTTTCCACATGAGGGTTGACTAGAGAGGGGCTGGAGGGAACTTGATGGGGTGTAGAAGATGTTCTACATCTTGATTGGGAGAATGATTACGTAAATGTATGTATCTTATATAGATACTCGTAAAAGTCATCAAAATCTCTACATAAGGTCTGCATATTTTTTAAGGTTTTTTTCTTTTATTTATTTAAGTAATCTCTACACCGAACGTGGAACTAGAAATCACAACCCTGAGATCAAGAGTCACATGGTCTTCCACTTGAGCCAGCCAGGCGCCCCAAGATCTGCATATCTGAAGTGAGAATGTGATGATATTTTAGATATAACACCAAAGATATAATCCATGAAAAAATGATAGGCTGGACTTCAGTAAAATTAAAAATTCCTGTTTTGTGTCAAGAGAATGAGAAGACAGACCACAGACTGGGAGAAAATAATTGCAAAAGACATATCTGATAAAGGACTTTTATTCAAAATATACAAATAACTCATAAAACTCAACATAAAAATACAAGCAATTCAATTAAAAAATGGACAAAAGAGCCTTAGCAGACACTTCATAGAAGACGATACACAGATGGCAAATAAGCATATGAAAAGATGTTCCACATCATATGTCATCAGGGAAATGCAAATCAAAACAATATTGAGAGATACCACTGTACTCCTGTTAGAATGACTAAAATGCAAAGTGCTCACAACGGAAATGCTAGCAAGGATGTGAAGCCACAGGAACTCTCATACATTGCTGGCTGGAATGCAAAATGGTACAGCCACTTGGGAACACAGTGTAGCTGTTTCTTGCAAAACTAAATGTATTCTTACCACATGATCTGGTAATTGTGCTTCTTGCTTATTATCCAAATGAGTTGAAACCTTATGTCCACATAAACATCTGCACAAGGATGTTTATGGAAACTTTTATCAAAATTGCCAAACTTGAAAGCAACCAAGATGTTCTTCAGTAAGTGAGTGGATAGATAAGCTGTGGTATATCCAGATAATGGAATATTACCGTGATAAAAAAATGAACTATCAAACCATGAAAAGGCATGGAGAAATTGTAAATGCATATTAGTAAGTGAAAAAGTCAGCCTAAAAAGGTTGCATGCTGTATGATTCCAGCTTTATGACATTCTGGAAAAGGTAAAACTGTGGATTCAGTAGAAGGATCAGTGGTTATCCAGGGGTTAAGGGGGTAGGAGGGGTACAGAGGCAAAGCACAGAGAGTTTTAAGGGCAGTCAAACTACTCAGATGGTGGATATATGTCTTACACATTTGTCAAAGCCCACAGAATATACAACGCAGAGTACATCTTAATGTGAAGTATGGAGTGTGGGTGAAAATGTTATGTCAGTACTGATTTGTTGATTGTAACCGATGTACTATTCTGGTGTGAACTTTTGAAAGTGGAGAGACTGTGTATATACGGAGGCAGAGGGTATATGGGAAATTTCTATATCTGCCTTTCAATTTTGCTGAGAACCTAAAAATAGTTTAAAAAATGAAGTCTGTTTTTTAAAAATAAAATTTAATTTAAAAATAAAGAAAATACATGTCTTTGTGGAAGCATTCTTAAAACTGAAGCTCCAAAGTTTTGCATCTCTCAGGATGCCTGGGTGGTTCAGTTGGTTAAGTGGGTAAGCCTCTGCCTTCAGCTCAGGTCATGATCCCAGGATCCTGGGATGGAGTCCCCCGTCAGGCTCCTTGCTCAGCGGGGAGCTTGCTTCTCCTTCTGCCTGATGCTCCCCCTGCTTGTGCTCTCTGCCCCCCCCATTGACAAATAAATAAAATCAATCTCAAAATTTTAGGGCCAACACCCAACTGACTGAGCCATTCAGCCATCCCAAAATCTTAAAATTTTGCATCTCTCAATAGTTAAGAGGAATCCCTAGTTTCTTTTCCTTTCTGTAAGCAGTGTATATCCACTCTGCCCCTCTCATTGTGACTTCATCCCCAAATCTAATTTATTAACACAGGGTGATGCCCCTTCTTAAGTATAATTAGCTATGTCTTCTTATGGACAAAGATGTCAAGGTATTTTCTCAACATACAAAATCCTTATTTATAATAAACAAGAAATATTTATAAAATTGTTTCTACATTATCATAAGAGTGAAAGAAAAACTACATATATATAAAGACACCTGAGCTTATAGGATTTGTTTTAATGTGGTAAGCTATCAATCATATGCACATTTTTTCTTTTTTGCTATACTTCTGAATATAACTATAACTATAACTTTAAAAAATCCTTCTTTACTAGAACTAGTAAAGACACAAGCATCCTTTAGTGGTCTCTGCTTAATTCTTGGTGACTTAAATAGACAAGGGCATAGATACGTAGTTCCAGCTTTACTCCCCATTTAAAATTATTGTTGATAATCATCCACAGCTGTGATTTTTTCCCAGACATCTATGTTTGGGTTGTGTGCTTATCCTCATCTTTAGTATCCAACGTAGACCCCAAGTGCAGTTGCCCATGACCTTCATCTTTGCTCTACCTCAAATGTCTGACCAGTTTTCTCAGTACTTGTGACTCTGGGAGGGCAAGTCCTTCATCAACTTGTAAGCCTTTGCTGCTATCACATAAAATTATTGCAGGGAACGAAATAGTATTCTGCTTTACAGAAGGTTTCTAGAACTTCCGGCTAGTTTATCTTTTAATTCTATCCATAATGTTTGTTATTGATGACAAGTATCTCATTAAAAAAGTAACAAAAACAAACCAAAATTTTTAAGAGGGTCTTTTTATCAACGTCATGGGCATTCGAGACTACGAATTAAATT
Source organism: Martes martes (assembly GCF_963455335.1). Lineage (NCBI taxonomy): Eukaryota > Metazoa > Chordata > Mammalia > Carnivora > Mustelidae > Martes > Martes martes. The sequence goes on along the minus strand of NC_137888.1, from coordinate 176,043,487 downwards.
AAATTTTAATTTAATGTAAATTTGGAACTTTTCTGCCTCTTGGGCACCTCATTTCCTTTAGTACTCTTTTCCTCAACATCCTAAGCAAATGGTTTCATTGTCCTCATAAGCTATAATGTTTAGGTTACAAATTGATTAATCTGTATATACTTTTATCAGCTTGAATATGAGATTGTGATATTCTAGAAATATTAGCATCATTTAAGGAATAGACTGAAAAGAATTTCACTTTTTTTAATGAAAATGAGATATTGGTTTAATGCCAAATAAGGTATCAGAATAAAAACAGTTTTATTCTCTGCTTCAAAAAACTCATAGGTTGTTTTGTTTTTAATCACCTTTCATTCAGGTGACATGAGTGTCGATTGTATCTTGGATGAATCTGATTTATGCACACAATGGTATATTTAACATATTTTAATGTTTGGAAATCATATGCTGAAATACTTTATTTAATGCAGATTGCAAATTCTATAGCATCAATAATCTTTGCTAATTTTATGAGACATATGGTCATAAAATAACAATGTGACCCCATGATTGTTATTCTAGAGTTATTTTCTTCTCCTTCTCTTTTTTTCTTCCTTTCATGCTAATATGAACAGATAATGATTAAGATTATTCAGGCTAACACAAATAACTAGGTGAAAGGCAACATTTCAACCTCACCCCTATAAACTCTCCCAATCAGCACTTGAATTACAAAGCAACTGTTTTGACAACCCTATTCATTTATGAGCATGTAGTTCTGGATTTTTTTGTTTTCTTTTTCTTTGTAGCACCTCTGTGGGTGAAGGAATGTCTGTTTTGCATGCAGACTCCTGGAGAGACTTGTTTGAACTAAATTTCCAAAGTTCTTAGCACTATGCCACATTTTTAAGGTGGCTGAGTACTTTTTAATAATAGAATAATGTATTAAAAATACAGGAACTAGATACTCAGTTCTTCCCTAGCATACATGAAGTAAAGGGGAAGTTGCTCATAGTGTCACTTTGCACTTGATGCTGTATCCCTTGGAGCGAATCCTTTAGTCTTCTGGGGAATCATGTGAGATCAAGTGGAACAATTTTCTTAAATATTCCTGGAATCCATCCATTCTTTTTCTCCTCAGTCCTACCTCCAGCTGGAGCTTGTATAGGCCCTACTGAGCATGGATTCAAAGATTTTTTTTGGGGGGGTGGGGGTTATTTATTTATTTTAAAGAGAGAGAAAGAGTGAGTGGGGGAGGGGCAGAGAAAGAGGGAGAGAGAATCCCGAGCAGATTCTGCACTGAGCATGGACCCTGATATGGGGCTTAGTCTTAGGACCCTGAGATCACAACCTGAGCCGAATTCAAGTTGGAAGCTTAACCAACTGAACCACCCAGGTGTCCCAAATCCAGACATTTTTAAGGACTGATGAACCCGTGAAGGATCTGATGAACTCTTTGAATCATCGCCTCAAGAATATGTGCTGATGCCTACAACACAAACTTTGCATACAACATATACTTTGCATGTATTTCCCTTGTACCAGAGGTCTACTTATGGAGTCCCCTGCCTCTGGCTTAGCCAAAACTGTTGGTAACTGTGCTAATCCAGTATCTACCTTTTCAGGAGTAGTTTTCCAGTTGTTTTCTATAAGATCACCTCTTTTTTTGCCTTTTAGTCCTTAAACTTTGGAGGGGCTGATCCAATCCATTGCTGTGTATAAGTAGTATATTAGTCTCCTTGGGCTATAGTAACAAAATACTACAGCCTTGGTGACTTAAATAATAGAAGTTTATTTCTCACAGTTCTGGAGGCTAGAAAGTCCAAAATTAAGGTGCCGGAAGATTTTATTCCTTCCTGATGAAGACCCTTTTCCTGGCTTGTAGATGGCTGCCTTCTTGCTATATCCTCGCATGACAGAGAGAGAAAGAGAGAGAGAGAAGGAGATGGAAGGCTGTCTGCCGTCTTAGAAGTGCGCCTCTTTGATATCAGCCACAGCAACTTCTTTCAAGATATGTCTCCAAAGGCAAAGGAAACAAAGGCAAAGATGAACTTTAGGGACTTCATCAAGATCAAAAGCTTCTGCATAGCAAAAGAAACAGTCATCAAAACAAAGAGGCAACCCACGGAATGGGAGAAGATATTTGCAAATGACAGTACAGATAAAAGGTTGATATCCAGGATCTATAAAGAACTCCTCAAACTCAACACACACAAAACAGATAATCATATTAAAAAATGGGCAGAAGATATGAACAGACACTTCTCCAATGAAGACATACAAATGGCTACCAGACACATGAAAAAATGTTCATCATCACTAGCCATCAGGGAGATTCAAATCAAAACCACATTGAGATACCACCTTACCACCAGTTAGATACCACCAGTTAGAATGGCCAAAATTAGCAAGACAGGAAACAACGTGTGTTGGAGAGGATGTGGAGAAAGGGGAACCCTCTTACACTGTTGGTGGGAATGCAAACTGGTGCAGCCACTTTGGAGAACAGTGTGGAGATTCCTCAGGAAATTAAAAATAGATCTTCCCTATGACCCTGCAATTGCACTGCTGGGTATTTACCCCAAAGATACAGATGTAGTGAAAAGAAGGGCCATCTGTACCCCAATGTTTATAGCAGCAATGGCCACGGTCGCCAAACTGTGGAAAGAACCAAGATGCCCTTCAACGGATGAATGGATAAGGAAGATGTGGTCCATATACACTATGGAGTATTATGCCTCCATCAGAAAGGACGAATACCCAACTTTTGTAGCAACATGGACAGGACTGGAAGAGATTATGGAATACTGGATTATGGATACTGGAAGAGATTATGCTGAGTGAAATAAGTCAAACAGAGAAAGTCAAGTATCATATGGTTTCACTTATTGGTGGAGCATAAAAAATAATATAGAGGACAAGGGTAGATGGAGAGGAGAAGGGAGTTGAGGGAAATTGGAAGGGGAGGTGAACCATGAGAGACTATGGACTCTGAAAAACAACCTGAGGGTTTTGAAGGGGCGGGAGTGGGAGGGTGGGGGAACCAGGTGGTGGGTATTAGGGAGGGCACAGATTGCATGGAGCACTGGGTGTGGTGAAAAAACAATGAATACTGTTACGCTGAAAATAAATAAAAAATTTAATTAAAAAAAAAAAGTGCGCAAATACTTTCAGATCAGTGCCATACCCTAAGACTTCATTTAATCTTAATTACTTTCTAAAGGCCCTGTCTCCAAATATAATCACTTTGGTTAGAGTTTCAATATATGAATTTGGAGGGGACAGTCTTATTTTTTTAAACATTTTATTTATTTGAGAAAGAGAGCAAGAATGGGCAGGGGGCAGGGCGAAGGGAGAGGGAGAAACAGACTCCCCACTGAGCAGGGAACCTGGCATGGGACTCCATCTCAGGACCCTGAGATCATGACCTGAGCAGAAGGCAGATGCCTAACCAACTAAGCCACCCAGGTGGCCCTGGAGGAGACATTATTTAGTCCAGAGCAGGCAGCCATTTGATCCAGGTTGGGGTTACAGATATATTCCTTCTTTTTACCACATGATTAGTTTAGGCATGGTCAGGTAACCCAAATTGTGTACATATGCCCCAATCTGGAGAATTTGGGAAAACTTCTGGGGAAAAGAACGTTTTGTTTTGTTTTATTTATTTATATAAAGATTTTATTTATTTATTTGTCAGCGAGAGAGCAGAAGCAGGGAGAGCTACAGGCAGAACAGGCAGAGCAGGCAGAGGGAGAAGCAGGCTCCGTGCTGAGCAAGGAGCCCAATGCAGGACTCAATGCCAGGACCCTGGGATGACCTGAGCCAGAGGCAGCTGCTTTAACCAACTGAGCCACCCAGGTGTCCCAGAAAAGAACATTTAAAAAAATAGTATCGTTTATTATTAGTATAAAAAAACAAGTTTGTACATGTTGGCACCTGTTATGTCGAATCTAGGATTAAGCTAAGGGAAGATAAGCAGAGCTAAGAAGAGGGAAGAGAGAAACTGAGGTAGGATGCTGTTATTTGAGCCTCTGAATCCAGCAATGCCTAGAACAAAATTAGAACTGCTTAATAATAGAAGTCAAGTCTCCTTTTTGTGCTTGAGCCAATTTAATTTGGATTTCCGTCACTTATCACCAAGATTCCTGACCAGCGTACTCATCTACTAGGGAAGAAGTGTGATTACATACCGGGGGAAAGAATCCAACTTCTTTATCTTGGCAAGAGCCCTGTCTTGGAAAAATCATTGGATTTTCTTTTCCAAGTAGAAATGCAATACAATTCTAAGTGGAAAGGAAATACCTAAATGGAAGATGGCTTTGACTACGTAAGCTTGAAGGAGAACATGAATCTCAATATGTATTAATTGATTTATATAGCCCTATTTAAAACGTTAATCTTCAGATTTCAGAATCTATTTGGGTAAGTAGAAATGAAAAATGAAGGTCATTTCATGGCTCATATTATTTTTCACTTTAAAAATGAATATGAAAATGATGATTAAATTTCTATCCAACCACTTAAAATATATAAAAATGTCTAAAACCCAGTATGAGCTGAAGCTGATACAATACATCCCTTTGAAAAGTCAAACAATTATACAGTTTTGAACCTCAGTTTCATGCCTTAAATATCATGGAGGGATGCCCAACCATCTTATTAAACTGTTAGGCTATGGCACATCAAAGCTGGAATATAGTACAGGATCAAACAACAAAATCAAATTGGCAAGCACAGAAAGTAACCTATAATTATGTTTCAGATACAAGGTAGAAGTCAAGATCTAAGATAACAGAAATTTCAGACAAAAGTCACTCAACAGAATAGAGGAAAAGAATCTGTGGGAAGCAGTATCTATAGTGGATGAGAATGCAAACTTTTAGTTACAAATAAACTTAGATTGGATTCCCGGTTTTGCCATTTATTACATCCAAAGTTCATGACTTCTACAAGTTACTAAATATTTCTAAGCCTCAATTTCCTCATCTCGAAAATGGAGATAATAGAACCTACTTCATAAAATTGTCTGTGAGGATCAATTGAGTTACTGCCAAATGCCATATTATTATTTGAGCTTTAGGCAATGAGATAATACACACAAAGTGCATAGGAAAGCACTCAATTCAGAGTTAGCACTCAGTGACTAGAAACTGCTCTTTTTATGGTAATTATTATTATAATCATTGTAATAAACCCAATCAATTAGATCTTGGTTTGCACAATAATTCATTCATGACCAGCCCGATTCTTGCTCTAAAGGTCATTATGCTTTCAGTATATTCAGAAGTAATATATTAGTTTTCATTCATATATTTGTAACCCAGACACATAGTGTATGAACAAAATAGTAAGCTATTCAGTAGTTATAATGATGCTTGTAAACAAGCTTTTGTAGTAAAGGCCTGAGTATTTATGTTGCCTTTCATATTGTATGTGATGAGAATTTCATCTGAAGTTGCTTTAAATGATAGTGATTTCTCTCTGCTGTTTATATTTCTCATTGTATCTTAAGATTCCCCTTCTTCAAGAATTGGCAAAGTAGGGTCCCTGGGTGGCTTAGTCATTAAAGTGTCCCATTCTTGATTTCAGACTGGGTCATGATCTCAGAGAGATTGAACCCAGCATCAGGCTCTTGCTAAGTGTGGAGCCTGCTTAAGATTCTTTCTCTCTCCCTCCCCCCGCTCTGTTTCTCTTTCTCTGTCTCTAAAAGAAGAAAAAGAATTGGCAAAGTAAAAAGAATTTAACCAAAAATTGGGTTTAAGAAAGAAAAAAGTCATATTCTAGACTTCCTGCTTTTAGGCATAATTTTTAGAATGATGATTTCACTTGAGGTTCTTTTCAGGTACCACTTTAAAATATGTCATTTCACAATTCATTTCTAATGGCCCTAAAAGTATTTAAAAATAATAGTTCTGATTCAAAATAGAGGAGGCCAAGATAACATTTAAATGCTAAACACTATCATTATGATTAGCATATTTTCAAACTTAATATTGAATAAATGAGAGATTACAGTGGGAGAAATGGGAATTCCATATAAAAGCAAAGTGAAATATTTTGATCTGTGGTTTTAAAAGAATTTGAAGGAAATAGTAGCTTTTTTTTTTTTAAACAAATGAAGGTCTTTATTGGATAAAGTTGAATTAAATGATGCTTTTTAATATATGGAAAGCAGTGTGAATTCTCTGGAGAAGGTTACAATCATATATTACCTTAGGTTAGAATGATGTTTTGACCTTGATACAAACTGACAAAAAAAATTATATCAAGACTTTATTTGCTTGGAAATGTGTTATTATTGACATTTGTACTTTGATAAAATTCTTGATTCTTAAATTCAGACATACATTGTTATATACTGGAATTAAGTTGGTGGCATCAAATAGTAATTTTTAATTAGGTTATCATATTGTAAACTTGAGGTTACATGTAAAATATTTTTGAAGAATCTAACGTTCCCTATAATAATAGGGAGCATTATTATAGTTATTCAAAGGAGGACATACTTCAGTGGTGTTCCCAAAGATTTCATGTAATTACATTCTGAATATTCTTAGCATACTAGCTAATGTGAAAAGATATAGTCCTATGTCACAGGTTGTAATATGTTCAAAGGAAAAATACTGTCTCAAGCGTTAGAGACATGATCGTATTTGATTTGTTCTGCACAATTTTTATGAAAGGAAATTGACCAAAACAGATCTATTTGGCACTTTGAGTAGTAGTCAAAACAAAATCACAGTTTAGAAGGGAATCTAGTTTCTAAAGAAATGCTTCCAGAAGCACAGGGATCCTGATGATTAATTTGATTCACTGGAAAGAGTTTTCTTGTCAACAGCCCCTATCCATCTTCACCATTTTATTTCTCCAAAGCTCTTATCAGTGGTATCTTTTGTCTGTCTTTCCTTACGAGGATGCAAGCTCCAGAAGGCAGCAATTTTGTTTTCTTTCTTTTGATATCCTCAGTGCCTAGCAAAATACCAGCCACGTGGTAGTTACTCAACCATAGTCAGGAAACTGGGTCTCCCTTTGGTGAGAGAAACTGGTTCTCAGTCTGCACGTAGATTTTTCTATCTGTGAATAATACAAATACAAATATTGTAAATTGTTTTGTATTGAAAAAGAACTCCCCAATCTAGAAAGACTTCTAGACCACTTGTTCTAAAGTATTAAATACTTGTTATCATAATATTTTAAACATTACAGAGATGGGTAAAATTTGGCATTGGGCAAGATAAAAGACTTATTAACAATCACATTCTCGAGGAGAAAAGCTTTAGTTTATTTGCTAGAATTAAACTCATATACTTAGAGAATACAGCTATTTTTTGGATAAGCATTCTAACATTCTTCTCCTGGGAAGATCTGAAATTAGTATACATGACATGAAATTTCAGATGCCAGTGAAAACTTAAGAAACAATTTGTTTGCCTTAAAAGTCAGTTACATTGGCATAGTGCCATTTTTCTAAGTTCCAGGTTTAAGTGTGATTTTTTTTTTCAAGCAATTGTATGTAGCAGCAAGTTTTTACCAAAATATTAGAAATTAAAAAAAATTAAGTCAGAACAAAAATCTTAGCCTGCTTTAGGAAGCATCGTCTTCTTTTTTTTTTTTTTTTTAAGATTTTATTTATTTGACAGAGATCACAAGTAGGCAGAGAGACAGGCAGAGAGAGAGGGAGGAAGGGAAGCAGGCTCCCCGCCGAGCAGAGAGCCCGATGCGGGCCTCGATCCTAGGACCCCGAGACCATGACCCAAGCTGAAGGCAGAGGCTTTAACCCACTGAGCCACCCAGGCGCCCCTAGGAAGCATCTTCTTGAGGAAGCATATGAAACTTAGGTTTCTGATTTGCTTAAATAAAATGACATCCTCCGCAGTGACCTTGTAGTATAGAAGATGGTGTGAGGATTGCTCTACCTGAATCAGTTATTATTATTGAGAAAGGGAAAACAATGATCTCTGCATTATCAGTGCCCCTTACTGGCAGAGCTGGTCACACATATGTCATTCCTGCATAGTCCTTGGTTGCAAATGGGCAAATTCTTAGCATTGCAGTTATGCAGTGTAGTAACTATAGGAGCAATTTATTTTGTTTCATTTTATTTATTTATTTACTTATTTATTTTTAAGATTTTTTTTATTTATTCATTTGAGAGTAAGAGCAAGAGCACCAGCAGGGGGAGGGTTAGAGGGAAAGGGAAAGGGACCCCTTCCCCCAGCCCCTGCCTCAAGACTGGGCTCCATCCCAGGACCCTGAGATCATGACCTCATCTGAAGGCAGACACTTAACCAACTGAGCCACCCAGGTGGCCCAACTATAGGAGCAATTTAAAACAAGTAATGATGAGATAGGACCCCTCAAATATAAGGCCAAATGTTTAAAATTAAAGTTAAGTAACAAAATGGTAATAGTAGTAACTGATTTAAAAAATCCTATTTCTTCTAGAAATTTATTTTATAATAGTAGTATTCAATTTTGTCCTTTCCTTTATCCAAGTATTGAATTAAACATTTGCCCCTAACTACTTTGGCAAAAATATGCGTTGGGTACTTTTCTAGTAAATGAAATTCTCAGCCGGTGTAATTACTATTTTGTTTTAGTGCTGTTGGTAATTAACCAAGTATTTTTTTTAACTGTTTTGCAAGGAACCAGTTTTCAGTAAGCTCTCTTAAAATCACCAGAACAAGAAATAAATCTGTATTTTCTTTAAAAATATTAGTGTAGGTAAGATACCAATTTAAAGTAAAACCGTAAAGAAATTGTAAAAACTTCTTTGAAATTTCAGTTATGTCCCTGTATACCTCCCCCCATATTATTCTTGACAACAGTGACGACTTTCCTGGGCTACAGAGTTGAGTAAACTGCATTTACCCACCACTTTTCCATTTGAATCCACATTACCATTCATCCTCAGGGTGACCTGCCTCAACTCTGGATCCTCCGAGCTACCATTGAAGTCCTTCTGGGAAGATGTCAGATGTGTTGTTTTCTCTCTGTGTGGAGGTTGGCTGTTCTCATTGATCATGAGCTAACTTCTGGTCTGTGATTTTTCTTCAACTAAACACCAGAGGCATAAATAAAGCTATTATGAGCTTCTTACAACCATCACCTGCCCTTCTCAGTAAGGGAATGGCATGTGTCCTTCATATGAAGGACATATAAAGCATATCATATAAAGCATATCCTTCTCTTTTTGACTAGGTATTTTATCTATTTCTTCTTGGTGTTTTCTCTCTTATCTCCCACCCAAGTATGAAATTTGAAGAGATCCATTGTTACAAATAAGCCCAATTCAAATGTAAAACCCCGTGTTATAAAGATGATTGAATAAGGAGTATCCTTGTGCTACACTGCCCTCCTTGGATATAGGGTAGCTTGAGGGTTTTGAGTCTGTCCTCTTGCTACGCCCCACATTTGTCCTTGAATGCCAGCATCTTTTCCTCTATCCAGTGAACAGCCAATATAGTTCGAGTAGACTAAAAATAACAGCTCTAGGAGCTGATGAAATGAGGCCATTCTGCCGTGAATATTTAGAAAAGGAGAAGAATAATGCTGTTGTACTGAAACTTTTTAAGTTTCCTCAGCTTTTGGAGTATTTCCTGGAATCTGTGTACAGTTTCCAACTATCGGAGGTATTTTCATTTCTATTTCCTGTGTTATTTCATGGTTGTACCTGGGAATTGGATATTTCCCCAATTTCTTAAATTCTAGAGGGAAATGAAGCACATGTACTCTTACCCTTCTCTTAACCTTGGTCTTCACTATAGGGTCTCTTGTATGGGCAGTGTAGGAGATGAGACTATACTACCACAGTAGTTGGTAGATTGCTCAGAGGTCAGACCACTAATTGCACTATGCTGGCGAGAATAACAATTTTTATGCTTGAACTGGGAACTATATGGCACTTGTCCATGACAAGTAATTCAATTTGGACATCACAACATCCTCTAATATATGTCTGTGGAAATTAGTATTGGATATGATTTATATTGCAGTGTATCCTTAGATTTTTTGATTGTGTAATTTATAACTTAGACATGATTTTTAAATCAAATTTTAAATATTAGCAGAAACTCAAATTTTACTGATGAACAATATTTTTCTTCTAATCAAATTTTTAGCTAACTCTTCTGAATTAACCACCTTTATTATATTGAAATAAATATGAAACACATTTCAGTGTTGTAAATAAAATGACCTTAAAACACCCAATTAAAAATGATATTATAAAAATATTCTACATATAATTGCTGGGAAAGGGCATCATTAAAGCTGATTTTATAGGACTCCAGAATTCCATTCTGAGATATATACCCAGGAAAATTAAAAACATTTGGGGGCGTCTGGGTGACTCGGTGGGTTAAAGCCTCTGCCTTCGGCTCAGGTCATGATACCAGGGTCCTGGGATCGAGCCCCGCGTCAGACTCTCTTCCCAGCAGGGAGCCTGCTTCTAGTCCTCCCTCTCTGCCTGCCTCTCTGCGTAGTTGTGATCTCTGTCTGTCAAGTGAATAAATAAAATCTTTAAAAAACAAAAAACAAAAAACAAAAACATTTGTCACACACACAGAGAAATGTATGAGAGTATTCACTGAAGCATGGTTCATGGTCAGCAAAAGTAAAAACAATTCAAATATCCATCAATTGATCAACAAAGCAAAAGGTGGTATATCTGCACAATGGAATATTATTATGTGAAAAAAAGATTGAAATGCTGATTGAACATGGTTAAACCCTGAAAATAGTATGTTAAGTAAAAGAAGCTAGTTACAAAAAATCACATATTATACTGTTCTATTCATATGTAATTCCAAAATAGGCAATTCCATAAGGACATAAAGTAGAGTATGTGCTTTTGCAGGGTTGGAGGGTAGAAATGGGAAGAAATGGTTACAGAGTTTCTTAGGAGTAATGAAAATATTTAAAATTAGACTTTGTGATTCCACAAAGCTATGAATATGCTAAAACCCAATGAATTGTATGCTTTAAATAGGAAAATTATATGTTATATGATTTATATCTCTACAAAGTTGTTACTTTTTAAAAAATATTTTATTTAATTATTTGACAGAGAGAGAGAGACCACAAGTAGGCAGAGAAGCAGGCAGAGAGAGAGGGGAAGCAGGCTCTCTGCCAAGCAGAGAGCCTGCTATGGGTTCGATCCCAGGACCCTGAGATCATGACCTGAGCCGAAGGCAGAGGCTTAACCCACTGAACCACCCAGCCACCCCGAAGTTGTTATTTTTAAAAACAAGTTTTAAACACAATGTAAAAAAATGATCAAGTCTCTAAGAAATAGATTGCAAGTAATTATGATTTTATCAATTTGCAAATATTTATATTTTCACTAGAGACTTTTGGTGATCTTACTCTCTATGCTTAATCATGCTATTAGAAAGTGGTATTACTTTAGAAAAGCTTCTTTTATTTTTGAAATAGTGCTGTAGCACATTTATATATAAAAAATAAAGTGTTACTGTATTTGAAAAACCAGCAATGTGTATCATGAATCTTTTTCATTATTTTGAAAAATACATTTTGATCTTGTATTCATGCTCTAATTCACAAGTTAGATAAAAATGTAGCCTTGTTTTTTTCTGGCCTGGATTAATGAGGTTAAAAATATGTAAATGGCATGTTGAATTCCAAACTCAGTTATACCAGTTCCATATAAAGGAAGGCAGGGGCGCCTGGGTGGCTCAGTGGGTTAAGCCTCTGCCTTCAGCTCAGGTCATGATCTCAGGGTCCTGGGATCGAGTCCCGCGTTGGGCTCTCTGCTTGGCGGGGAGCCTGCTTCCTCCTCTCTCTCTCTGCCTGCCTCTCTGCCTACTTATGATCTCTCTCTGTCAAATAAATAAATAAAATCTTTTAAAAAAAAGGCATATTAAAATATTTAATCCAGGATGATCGTGTTTTCTGCCATTAGGTATTGGGATTTATGTGATAAGGAGAAATATAGATTATAGTTAATGGATACAAAATACTGTTCCTTTTTCGTATATTTACTGAGCATCCATAAAGTTTGTATATTGAACAATGGAGTTACATAGAAAAATAAGAGGGACTCTCTCTCTTTAACGGCTGGTGGATGGTAGAGGAGATAAAAGGACACACGCACACACACACACACGAAATGTGTGAAGTGAACACACTGAAACAGTACCACAGAGCCTTACAGGCAAATATATTTCCATTAACGTATCCAGGCAAATACATAAGAATATCCACATTAAATAGGGACATGCACTTGTGCCCATACACAATGAAAAACAAACAAGAAAGGAGAGAGAGTTTGAGATTATTTTTCTCTAGGGGATCAGGGAAAGGTGAGGAAGTACCTTTGTGTTATACTGTTAGAGTCTGGAAGATGTATTTGGAGATGAGGAGTAGAATTTATATTTGGGAAAAACATTGTTGAGAAATCACAAATGTTTACATAAAACTAAAACCGACAACACCCGTACATATTGGGGATAAGAAGGGATTCTTGACTATTAATGAGAGCTTTGTGATTTTAGTAGGTTTGAGGATGGATGTGATATTCTTAGGCAAGTTTCCATAATGAGATTGGATAAATTCAATAGCAGTGATTATCCAGAGTTTAAAATTGGCAAGATAGTGATAACGTTAAATTCAAGTACTAAATTCTTCTAAGACAGTCCTGATCACACGATGTCCAGACTGAAGAGAGAGGCTAAAAAAAGTCACAAGTGAAAATGGTAAGACTGAACTGTGGTGTTTTTGGCGAGAGGTTGGGGGATTTATCCTCTAATGCCGTATGTCAGTGATACTAGTTTTGTGATCTATCATGTATCACGGCACTGTGCTAGGCACTTTAAGTACCTCATCTTTCCCAGGTGTTGAGCTGTCTATGGTAAAGATTAGTTATTAATTTTGGTGGATGAGAAAGTTTAAGTTCAAGCAGATTAGGTTATATTCAGAGCTAACAAGTGACAGCAAGGATTCAAACTCAGGATGATATGACCTCAAAATCTGTCCTATTTAGAAATCCCCATAGTTTTTCTCTTGTTAGAAATATCTCAATAAACATGTCACTATCTGATTTCATAATGTCAAAAGCAAGATAACAGGCTCAAAGTGGAATCACTTATGCTAAGCCACATGACACCAAACCAAGACTTACGCTAATTATAGTTTTGGCCTCTCCCAGAAATGGAATCTGAAACATGTCAATCAGGAATCACCTGATCAACACTAGGAGATAATCTGCCCCACAGACTCCTGTCCCCTAAAGGAAAGTGAACTTTTTACAACCAGTATACTTTTTTCTGGTATAACTTCTCTGTCAGGCTCCCTTCTCCCTATGAAAGTTTTCTATTTTGTACAGCTCCTCAGAGCTCCTTTTTCTATAAGCTAGATAGGATGCTGCTTGATTCATGAATGGTTGAAGAAATCCAATAAGATCTTTAAAATTTAATCAGATAATTGTGTTTTTTAAATAATAGTGGATTAAATTAATCTTGACATCAATTTGATTCTAATTCCTTTGTTACCTCTTGAAACTCTTAGCATAAGACCTTTTTATACCTATGATTTCTTTATATTCCTATTATTTTTTATCTTCACATTTTCAGTCTTAAGAATGTTTACCTTTCTTTGGTGAGATTTTGAGTTTGTTTCACAAATAAGCCCAATGAACTTTTTTTTTTTGAAACTGAGAAATATGATCTCTTGATAATCTATAGTGTGTGTGTGCGTGCGCGCACACACACACAATATTTAGCTAATTAAAGCTCTTCTACAACTTTATTGAAAAGGCACAGATATGGGGATGAAAAAAAAAGAGGTGAAGCATGGACAAACACACCAAGAATAATAACAGCGAGCTCTGGAACAATAATTCATGTTTCCACAGTGTTTTCACACAACCTGGCTTATTTGAGTAGGTTTTATGATCACTGTTTTACAGTTGGAGAAAACTGAACACAGTCTGTGTAACTTTCAGTGTCAAACAACTGAGATTTAAATCTTCAAGATTTGAAGATCATATAGTATATTCACTTGTTCCTTGATTTTATAAAACTAGCTCTGAAAATTAGCACAGTGGAATAGGAAAAACAAATAAGTGACAAGAGTTCAGAGACCTAGGAAGATCTTTTTCTTATCATGTCATTTTAATATAGGGTCAACTTTCTTATTGATCAAATGTGATTAATAATAATGTGACTTATAATAATCTTGTGGAATTACAATTTACAACATCTAAGCAAGCACAGAAAAATAGGGCACTTATGAAGATTTAATTTTGTCAAATATTTGTAAGGAGATGAGTTGAAGGGGTTTGTACTATGTGTGGAGTTGAATTAGGACTGTCATCTAAGTTTTCGTTTCCCTTAATCTAAAAAAAAAAAAAAATCACTTTTATTCTCACTGATGCTATAAGACAAAACAACAACAACCTGAAACACTATAGATTTGACATACAATTAGGAGTTTATAAACATCCTTAAAATGTAAATCTAAGATATCTATCTCAACAGAATGTATTCACTAAATTGGGATTGCAGACCAACTGTGTCAGTCACTGTGTTAGACATATGAATAAAGCCCAAACTTTTATAAAATGATGATATATATGATATATTATTTAATCTCTGTGTCAGGGGCTGTCTATGTGTCTACCTAGTCCGTTTCCTCTTCATCCTGGGCATGCGACTAGCGTACGTTTCCCAGCTTCCCTATAGTCACAGGCAGGTTGACTGAATTCTGGCCAGTGGAAAGCTACTGGCAATGCTGAGAACCTGCCATGTACCATTCTTGTTCTTTCCTCTTCCAGAGAGGATGCCAAGTATTAAACCATTAAAATGTGAGAGTCTCAGGAAGAAGGCTGAGTCCCAAAAACTGCCACCCATCAATTAACAGATCCATTATGGACTTTATATGAGCAAGGAATAAAATTCTGTGTCTCAAGCTACTGAGCTGCTGGGATAACATTCTCTTAACTACTATAATCTCTGTTATAATAGAAGTTGTATCTAGAAGTTGATAAGAATTTTTTGCACTCCTTAGGTTAGAGAAGAGTATGAAAATAGCCCCCAAATAGGTTAAATGTGTGACCATGTATTTCATTATCATTTATGTATCCCATTATTATTTATTTCCACTATTTATTATATGTATTAGGCTCATACTCTGTGCTAGGCATTTGCTAAGCGCTAGGAATAAACTAGAGAATTATACAAGTAAAATACCCTATAAGTGACATAATCATTGATTAATGTAATACTTGGAAGGAAACTAGAAGAGTAATATGATGGAAAATGAATGATAAGGAAGGTCACTTTTTTTTTAGAGAGAGAGATGAAGAGGAAGGGGGAGGAGTAGAAAGAGAGAGGCTTTTTTTTTTTTTTTTAAGATTCTATGTATTTATTAGAGAGAGAGAGAGAGAGAGCTCACAAACAAGGGGAGAGGGAGAGACAGGTTCCTCAGTGAGCAGGGAGCCCAATGTGGGACCTGATCCCAGGATTCTGGGATCATGAACCAAGCCTGAAGCAGATGCTTAACCGACTGAGCCACCCAAGTTGCCCCAGGACAGAGTTTTAAGCAGGCTCCTCACTCAGTGTGGAGCCCAACATGGGGCTGGATCTCACAATCCTGAGATCACAACCTGAGCTGAAATCAAGAGTCGAATGCTTAACTGACTGAGCCACCCAGGTCCCAAGTGCCTCTTCTCCTTCCCCTCCCCCCCCTTCCTCTTCTCCCCCTCCTCCTCCCTCTTTGAATTATAGTTGACATACAATGTTATAGTTGCTTCAGTGTTCAGTATAGAAGTTTGAGAATTCTATACATTATGCAGTACTCACCATGATAAGTGTCCTTACCATCTGTCACCTTATGAAGTTATTATAATACTAGAGAAAGTGATAGTGAGACTGAAGATAGAAAGAAGCCAACAATAGAACCAGAACAGGGGACTTTGTAGAAACATGGAACCACAAAATCAACATCTTATTATAGAAAACAGTTCCAACCCATAAAACTAACTGTTCTCTGACTAAACTTGAAAATTTTATTAGTCCCACAATAGTCAATAACTTGGCATTATTGCCTTTTTTCAATAATATCATATCAAATGGAAAAGTTTCTATCCATATATAAACATCCACAGGACTGGAAGGTGTTTGACACCTAAAATGACTTTTATAATTAGCATAGCTTACCATTTTTAAGCTCCTTAAATTTTACATGCTCAATGTATTCAACTGGGCTGAGACTGACAGCAAGATAAATCTATTTAGTTATTCATGATTAACTTGAATATCATCATAGTTAATATTCCTTAAAGCAGATTTAACTCCAGTGAAGCTGAATTGAATAGAACTCTGGAAGTCACTTTTCATGGAGATGATACAACTATATTCTCAAACTTACCATCAGTGTGTTTGACTATAAAACCATTTCTAAATTTAATAGAAAAACTATAGGATTAAGTTTACAACCTTTCCTAGAGGCACCTGTGGGAAGACATTTATCATTCCTCTATAAGGTTGGTTTCAAAAGATCATCTTAGAGAATTTAATGAAGAAGAAAGTACTAGATAGACTATATATATATATATATATATATATATATATATAAAATCAAATATGTGTGTGTGTGTGTAAATTTATATTAAGACATCTCGTTTAAAGGCACCTGGGTGGCTCAGTGGGTTAAAGCCTCTGCCTTCGGCTCAGGTCATCCCAGAGTCCTGCGATAGAGGCCCCCCACCCCCTCGTGTCGCATCGGGCTCTCTGCTCGGCAGGGAGCCTGCTTCCTCCTCTCTCTCTGCCTGCCTCTCTGCCTACTTGTGATCTCTGTCTGTCAAGTAAATAAATAAAATCTTAAAAAAAAAAAAAAAAAAGAAATCGCACTTAGAACCGGATGAAGTTTTTTAAGATACAAAAACAGACTTCCCATGTGTGTATTTTATCCAAGATGCTACAAAAGGGAACTTTTAACTTATGGATAAGTGATTCTAGAATCTTCAAAATGTTGGGGCATCTGAACATGATTTGCAGACGAGGAGGTGAGGTTGGGTTGTGAGTGTGTACATGGATGCAAGAGTGGGAGAGATGAATGGAGTCCAGGTTCTCTGAGCATATAGTCCTGGCTTCTTTGTACCACACCTCTAATATCTTCCTAAGGCTTTATTTCCTAAGGCTTTATCTATTTATTTTGTCCCTGTATGCTCTCCCTGAATAATCTTAATGCTGATTTATTTCTGACTTACAGTTTTGGAAAGCATAACATCTCCAAGTATTTTGAAGATAAAAATCTCAATTGGAAATTCATACTAAAACAAAGAAACAATAGAAATAGAAAGGAGTTTCTGAATATAATTAAAAGATATAATATTAAGGTCTACTTGAAAAAAAGTCAGTAGCACAGTGTTAGTAATGTAAATTAATGTAACATGTATTTCTTCATGTTTAATACTTCATACAGAGGTAGTTGATTAAAAAAACCTTACCTCAGAAAATCAGTGTCACTCTTTGTGGTAGTAATTAATTGTTTTAGTTGTGTAAGAGGCTGTGGACAGCTTTGGATTTTATTCAGAATATTTTCTCACAGTGCCAGACACTGTTTCAAAGCAGTTACATATATCATTGTGCCATTTATATATCTTCTATAAGTTGATGCTCACAGTAGTCCTCTATAGAAGTTAGTATTATAATCATTGCCCATATTTTAGAAATTAGGAAACAGAGAAACAAATTATCCACAATCACATAGCTCTTGTATGAACTCTAGCTTGATTCTAGAGCTTATACTCTCAATTACTAGGTCATAATACCTTCAATATGGGTTCTCTTTTTGCCTCCAGGTTTATTAACTAAAGGCTCTCTGTCTATTCACATTTTTGTTTTATTCTTATAGAAAGAATAAGAAATACCATATGATTTCACTTATATGTGGAATCCAGGAAAAGCAAAAAACAAGCAATGACAAATACAATAACAAAAAATCCAAAAATCAAACAGAAAACCTAAATAAGGCTTAAGTTTAATCCTGAGTAAGGATTAAACAGAGAAAAGGGCATATAATAAATATAAAATGAACCAAAAACAAAGCAAACAAAAAACAAAAACCTCAAAACACTCTTATGTTTATTATCAAAAAGATTAGGTGATGTATTTCATTGAACAAACAAGCAAAAAAGCAAGTAGATTGAAATAGAAGTTAATTAGCAAACAAAAAAGAGCCCTTGAACTATGATTCCAAAGAAACGAATATGGATTGAAATATAAAATTGAATGTTTTATATTGAATTGAATTGAATAAATCCCTAAGAATTAGAACAAAAGAACAAATAAAAATAAAAATGAAAAAATAGAGGGTAGAGTCAGAAAATAAACTAACACATCTGATTACTTGAATTTCTGAGGGAGAACAGAATAAATAGGGACTGATGAAATTATAAAGAATAATAGAAACGTTGAAGAACAAATATTAAAATGGACCACCATGCACCTAGTCACACTGAATAAAGACCTTTACTTGACAAGTCATTGTGCACTTTCAGAAACCAAAAAGGAAGGGAGACAGAGACAGAAATTAAAAGCATTCAGAGAGGGGTGCCTGGGTGGCTCAGTTGGTTAAGTAGCTACTTTAGGCTCAGGTCATGATCTCAGGGTCCTAGAATCAAGCCCTGCACGGGGCTTTCACTCAATGGAGAGTCTGCTTTCCTCTCTTCCTCTATCCCTCCTCCTGCTTGTGCATGCTCTTTCTCTCAAATAAATAAATAAAATAAAATTTTAAAAAAAGGCTTTCAGAAAGAAAAAAAGAAACCATGGTCAAAAACATGAAAAAGATCATGAGATTCATTCTAACACACATATTCTGGAAGTCAACAGACCCTCCCTTTTAAAACATTGAGGAAGTATATTCAGTCTTGAATTTGATACCTAGATAAACTGTCATTCAAATGTGAGGACAAAAAAAAAAAAAAAAGATTTCAGATATGCAGAGATTCAGAAGGTACCTTACAAATTCTTTCTTTGGAAGTTTTTATAGATGTGCTTTAGCAAAATAGACAATTAACTTGAGAGCCGGGAAACTTTGGAATCCAAAAAGCACAGAAGAGCACCAAGGGGAATTTTCATGAAGAAAACTATATCACTATGTAGGAGCAGTGAAGGATAGAGCAGATGCACAAAGCCATCTAAGACAGAGACCCCATTAGAATCAAAGAGATTACTAGTATGGTAGAGAAGCTGGAAAACCTTGAGGAGATAACCAGTAATTTATGAATTATAAAAATGTTGAATAAATTTGAACTTTATTAAGTGAATCAGAAATTCGGACATACATCACCCAACCGTAAAAAAAGGAGATCTTTCCATTTCTGACAATATGGATGATCTAGAAGATACCTTGCTGAGTGAAGTAAGTCATATTGAGAAAGAAATACCCTGTGATTTCACTTATATGTGGAATCCAGGAAAAAACAAAATGAATAAGTAAATAAAAAGTATAATCAGATCTATAAAAACAGAGAACAAACTGATGGTTGCCAAAGGGAAGGGGTTGGCGTTTGGGGGAAGGGGTTGGACAAAAATGGGTGAAAGGGTTCAGGCTTCCAGTTATGGAGTGAATAAGTCTCAGCCATAAAAGATGCAGAATAGTTCTATTGTAATAGTGTTATACATACAGAAGGCCGCTACATTTGTAGTGAGCCTAACAATGTATAGAGATGTTGAATCACTATGTTGTACACCTGAAATTAATGTAACATTATATCAACTACATGCAAATAAAAAAAAATCAAATAGGACATTAGAAGAAGAAAGAGGAAATGTATTCCTGGCATACTAATTGTCTCTATTATATGTATTATTTTCCTAATCATAGTAATATTAACAGTTTTAATGACCTAATAGTTTTTATCTTCTAGAATCTATAGTATAACTAAACACAGAACATGTGGCAGTTACAGAAAAGAATATGAAATTTGAATCTCGATAAGACTAAAGATACACAAATAAAAGCTAAGATGCAGAAGATGGTGAGCAGAGAAAGGGGCAGTGAGGTTAGGATGAGTGCTTTTATATTCTCATGTTACAAAATGGCAGAACCAACGGATACTCTGTCCATGTTAATGAAATGGAAAATTGAGGGATTTGGTTTTGTTTTAAAGATTTTATTCATTTATTTGACAGAGAGGTAGAGAGCACAAGCAGGCAGAGCGGCAGGCAGAGGGAGATGGAGAAGCGGACTCCCCACTGAGCAGGGAGCCTGATGTGGGGCTCGATCCCAGGACCCTGGGATCATGACCTGAGCCAAAGGCAGCCGCTTAACTACTGAGCCACCCAGGAGCCCGGAAAATTGAGTTTTAAGTATGCTTGAAGTTTCAGGCAGGAAATAGAGTGACACATCAGTATATCACTGTTTCATGAGTAGAGATGGTGTTGGAATATTTGAGTTAAATTTCCAGGATACCTTGTATATTGGGATAGTTATGTATCTTGTATAGCTGTATAAGGATACAATTTAGACTTTTGTAGGGAACCACAGGAAGAATCTAAAACCAAAGAGTCAAAAAAGTTTTGTATTTGATATTAGTGGAGAAGGTTGTAGGAGATAAAACTATGGCAGGAGACCGTTTTCACTATAAGCCCTTCTACAATGTTGGCCATTTTAAATTATTTTCGCTCACACCTTTGTTAGAAAGAGTAACAATAACAACAACAAAACCCAGCATAAAACCAAAGGTAATCCCTCTTTTCATGTATGTTTTACATGAAGGAAATTTAATCCTGAATGAATACATCCAAAAGGTGATTAACTACAAACTCATTTTAGTAAGTGGTATTGTATGAAGTTTTGCTTTATTGTGGGTAAATATAGTTGAATTCTTATAAATAATGCACTGCCAGGAGAAACATAGGCATCCAAAAATTTCCATTTGTGACTGAACTTAATATGTTTTAAAATACTTAATATTTTGTGTTGCCTTAGTCTTAGCGTTTGTTTTAAGGCATGTAATTCAATTTAACATGCTCATATTTCAGGCACTGTGCATCAGGATAAAAATAAGGCCGTTCTTATTCTCTAGGGTATACAGGCTTATTCTGATGTCGATATGCCAGAAATGTACTTAAAAGTATTCAAAATACTAAGTTCTCAGAGATATCTGGATTTTGTCACAAGGCACAAGAGAATGGAATAAGAAAAATAAGGGGAAGGATATTTTTATTGAATTATGAATGGATACTTGCAATTAAAAAAGGGATTTGTCTCAGTTCTTCCATTAAGACGGCCAATTTAGTGGTGACATGAAAATGAAGTAAAATAGGCAAGGTAGACATAATTTGATGTCAGCTCCTCATCCTTGCCCTGTTTGAACACTCTAAAGAAAAACAAATTTATTAAGTGTTCTACTCATGATTTACAATAAATCCCTAAGAAAATATACTTTCTCAGTGATGTTTAGGATGCAGCAAAGTATCTTTGTAACTAAGAGTGCATTTAATGTGTAGAATTATCCTCTGTCTCCATATCGCTGACAATAATATGAATATATATGGTGATTGTTTTGACAAACTATAATTTTATATGAAATGTCTGATATTTGTTGGTCTTTTGCCTGATGGCAGTTTCATATAGTTCAACTAATGTGTGGGTCTCTTAAAAGTAATTCTTATTTGAAATAACCTATTTTTTAATATTGTAAGTTATAACCATATTCTTTTTATATTCAGATTTTAATACAAGGGAATGTAGTCAGTAAGGAGATCCCAGTTGGAGACTTATAGAACACTTCAGACCATAGTTTAACTTTTGGGGGTGTTTTCATTATTTTTTACTCTTTATCTTTTTGCATTTCTTCAATATTCATATTTTCACAATGTTCAAAAGACTGAAAGTATGTATTCATATTTACACTTGTAAAACTTCCTTAGTTTTAATGTTATAATTTAGTAGAATTTATAATTTAGCAGGAATCTAGTTTTTTAAAGAGTTCTTATTTGAAAGGAGAAAATGCATAGGCTCTTGGGCTAAAAATGAATTGCATGAAACCTGTGTTAATGTAATATTTGAAGCATAAAGATCTTCAAGAGGAAAAATTCAATAGAATGTGAAATTCACAAGAGAAACATAATTACACAGGATGTTAGCTATCATTGCTTTCATTTTTTAAATTCACCTAGTTATCTTAGATTACATTTGTGTAAACTAAATATTTTCTGACAAATACCCTTACCATTATGCTGCTAATAACAGTAGTTTAAAAACCAAACTTTGTGTTTCTACTATAAACCAGATGGATTATCTGTTGTTAATTTTTAAAGCTGCCTTTAAAATACAGTTACTCTCAAATATGCCAGTCAGATTATAAAGCACATAGGTGGGGTGTGTGTGTGTGTGTGTGTGTGTGTGTGTGTGTGTGTAGCGAATAACTGCCTGGGATACATTACTTCTTCTCTACTCGTTTTTTAGGGACATAATCCTCTGCCAATCTTAGGCTAAATTGTTCTGACCAGTTTAGATGGAGCTTTATCTACCCTGCCCTGACCTTTAATCCCTAGGGTGTGTAAATAAACCATGTCTGGCCACTCAGCATATTCAACTTCTTGAGCTACTAGGAACTGGTTAAGGTATGCACAGGGGACCCAAACTAAGATATGGAACTCATTTGGGTGGTACTGGTTAAAGGGAAGTGGTCTATTCAGTAAAATTGCTGCCTGAAAGAGATGAGCCTAAAGCTGTAAGGGGTCAATATGTGGACAAAGAGCCAAACAATAAAGTCAAAAATTAAACTCGGAGAAAGAGCTTGAGTCTTGGGATATTGCTTGAGTTCCTGGAAACAGCTATACCTGATCCTAGTGATTCTCCAGACTTCACATTCTGCACCACTGAATGCCCTTTTTACTTCTGACAGTATGTATATGGATAGATGAATAAGACATGACTGAGCTTGCCTGAAGCTCAGAGTCCGATAAGAGAACACATTCAAATAAAGGACTATAATACAAGGGGATATAAAGAACGTGGGTGGCACCAGCCTGGCTCAGTCAGTAGAGCATGCAACTTTCAATTTTGGGATTGTAAGTTCGAGCCTCATGTTGGGTATAGAGATTACTTAAAAATAAAATCTTCATTTAAAAAAAAAAAAAACTTGGGCATAATATTTACCCCATTTTATCATTAAAAATTCTGAGGCTTAAGGACTTTAAGGTGCTCTGGCAAGTACTAGAACTTTCACATTCTCGTATGAGTCTTGCCTATTTCCCTAGCAAAATAACATTTATCTTATTGGCAAAAAGTCATCATTTTCGTCCTTCTAAAATATTTAGTCCTGTCTCTTCCAATTTTCATTAATATCTTAACTGAAGACTAAAGGAATAATAGTGTGCCATCTTAATCATATGGGGAAGTAGAGGGGGTAAAGTGATAATTAGAAAATGAAAATCCTGGTGTCCTAAGATGGATTAATACATTGTGAGCCAAGTAGAATTTAATAGGTCCCTTATTTTTGAAGATTATTTGCTCACTTACTAAAATTTAATCTATTTGGATGCTAATTCTTTATCTTTCTTCTCTAGAAGTCCTATCATTCAATCAGTCAACACTCATTGACTTATCGACTTATTAAAAAGTGTACTGAGTAGTCTTCTCAGGAATCATTGGAAGGTATTTAGACTATTGATGGAATATTATTCATTGTAATGCGATAGCAATAATAAGAAAAACCCATGTGTATATTGAGAATCATAAGGCCTTAGATTTGGAGGATGTCTTGTCCCATGAAAGAACCTCCTGAACTATCTTCAGATACTCCCCCATGATTTCTGCTTGAGTAGGCCTAGCATAAGAAACACACTGCCTGTCACACTGTAGACACACCATATATATTTGATGGATGAATGATGGAAGTTTACCATTTCACAAGGCCAGTGTATTCCTGTTGGCTCCTAAAAGGGAGCCTCATTGATGCAGAATTACTAATAGATTGGTTTTTACTCTTTGACTCATTCTCCCCTTTCCGGATCTTGGGGTTATCTTTTCCTCTTTGGATTTGCCAAGAGCAAAAGTAACAATTCCAACCACTGGTTACTTAAAAAGAATAGTATTTGTTAATATGCATCCCAGTTATGTCAAAGAAAGACAAAGGTCTAGGTGCAGCAAGTGTGGGGGTCTTATAGAAAACCTCCTCTTTACTTGTCATTATAGTGTACAGTGTTCCTACTCTGTATTGCTAAAATGTCCTCCATATCTATTTTGCTTGAGATCCAGAATGAGTTTTAAAAGATTGACTCCTTCATTCAAAGGAGCCAGGATAATGTTGCATTTAAAGTGTATTAAATGATAATGTAAGCCTTCTGGGGGTGTGGATACAGTGTGTATTTTGTTTTTCAAATCTGCCTCGGGGACTGTTACATTAGTCTGTTTTCTGATTGAACAGTTCTACTTTTGAAAAAATTCTTTATATTAAGCTGTCATTTATGTCTCTGATCTTCTGCCTATAGGTCTTTATTCAGCCTTCTGGAACCACTCAAAGTATATCGAATGCTTGCACACACCTGTATTTATGCATTTGAAGACAGCTATCACTTTTGCAGACATCTCAAATGTATCCTTAGGTCATCTGCAGCAAATCATTTTCAAAATAGGAATTTTTGTATGGTATTTTTCTATATTCTCTTTTATTTGTATCCACAAAACAGCTTTTACTTTATGCTTACATACATATATACTGAGCTAACTTAAATAAAAGGCATTTATTCGATGCTATAATGATAATTATTTTAGCATTAGTAGTAGGATAACCACCTGTTCTATATTGCCTGTCATTGAGGGGCTTCCAGAATGTGAGACTTCTAGTTTTAAAATTGAGATAATCCTTGGCAAACCATGACAGTTTGCCTTGAGCTCTCCAGCTTCCTAGAGCACAGATCTTCAGTGCAACAGCCAGGAAAATCGCAGGCAAACTTGGTGGAGTTAGTAATTACCAGATGTCATGTATTGATTGCTCACAGTGTGGCATATATAGGGCTGCTGCTTTCCATATATGATCTCTGAACTTCTCTTCAGTCATAAAAGGTCAAGATGGGAAGATGGCTAGCTTTCTGCCACAACTTATGTACCCAGGTTCATAATAAAAAACTGTAGTGCAAGACAGTGCCCGGGCCAGGCCAGTCCTTCCCAGGCTTCCTTGCTACTGGGTGTGACCATAGGGCTGTGTGTCATAAACAGAGTGTTAGTGGAAGTGGCAGGTCCTGCTGTGGGCCAGGTCTTTTAAGAATTGAGTGTAGCTTCTTCAGTTTCTTTTCCCTCCCATTGCCCGGCTGCCAAGACCATGGGTGTTAGTGGAGCTACAAGACTGAAGGAGCCTGGGTGCATGGACTGCATGTGGGAAATCCCTCCAGGAGCACCTGCCTGAATTGTTACTTAGGAGAAAACTCAACTCTAGAGCATTAAGATGTTGAAATGTTGAGGTTTATTTGTTAGCATCACACTGATGAATTTAGTATTAGGCACATTTTATTCAGAAACTCTCTCTAGAAAGATTAAATTAATGTGTCCAAGGCCATTCACCTAAAAAAAAAAGAGCCACATCTGAATCCAGAAAACCTATGCTTTCCTCAGAACCACTGTCTTGCTTATTAGAGACTGAAGGTGATGAGGTAACTTTTCTACAATGACTTGGCCCAGCCATAATTTGGGTCTCCAGATTTCTCTAACTTTACATTCTACACACTTTCCGTTAGAAATGGAGACCACCTGAACTAAATGTCTTCCTATTTTGGTATTTTCCATTTTTTAATAGCAGCTCAAGTAAATTATATAATAAACTTCAAGGAAATATTTTCACTGAAGCCAATAGCTTTAAGTGCATTCTGGTAAGAGATGTTTAATGGTTGACACTGTGTTCTTTTTAATATTTCTTAACAACTTTCAAATATAGAATACAGTATTATTCATTATAGTCACCATAATGTATATTATATTTCTAGGACATATTAATTTTATAAATGGAAGTCTGTTCTTTTTGACCCCCTTTCACCCATTTCACCGCCCCCCCCCCCACTTATGGCAGTCACCCATCTGTTCTCTGTATCCATGAGGTCAGTGTTTTTTTGTTTTTACTTCTGTTTGTTTTTATAAGATTCTGCATATAAACAATATCTTACAGACCTCTTCCCAATTGATTTCTCTACTTTCTTTACATTTTTGTTCTCATTTTGTTTTCTTGTTCTTTAATATGTAATGTGAGGATCCTAGAGAAGTAATTACCATCATTTACTACCTGAAAAGTAAAGAAGTAATTGTACATTTTATGTCCATCAGGAATAACACCAGCAAAAGTTTTACAATACTTCTTCATTTGAAGATTCTCAGTATTCAAACTTTTCTAAATTAATATTCAGTATATCACAGTTGTCTAAGACAAATTAGTGTGTATGGGGGAACACAGTACATGCCTCTGTGTGTGTATGTATGTATGCATACAAGCATGCCTTGCTTTATTACACTTCACTTTTTTTTTTTTTAAGATTCATCCATTTATTTATTTGACAGAGAGAGAGAGAGAGAGAGAGAACAAGTAGGCAGAGATGCAGGCAGAGAGAAAGGGAGGAAGCAGGCTCCCCGCTGAGCTGAGAGCCTGACGCGGGGCTCGATCCCAGGACCCCGAGATCATGACCTGAGCCGAAGGCAGAGGCCTAACCCACTGAGCCACCCAGGCGCCCCTACACTTCACTTTACTGTACTTCACAGATACTATGCTTTTTACAAAATAAAGATTTGTAGCTAGTCTGCATTAAGCAAATCCATTGGTGCCATTTTTCCAACAGCATTTGCACACTTCATGTCTGTGTTCCATTTTGGTCATTCCTGCAATATTTTGAACTTTCTCATTATTATCATATTATAGTGATAGGTGATCACTGGTCTTTGATGTTTCTATTGTAATTGTTTGGGGGCACCACAGGTTGGGCCCATATAAGACAGTGAGCTTAATTGATAAATGTGTATGTTCTGACTGCTCCACCAACCAGCTATTCCCGGCTCACTTCTCAGGCCTCCCTACTTCTTGAAACACAACAGTATTAAAATTAGACCAAGTAATAACCCTGCAGTGACCTCTAACTGTTCATGTGAAAGAAGGAATGACATGTCTCTCACTTTATTTTTTAAAGATTTTATTTTTTTAAGTAATCTCTATACCCAGCATGGGTCTAGAACTCACAGCCCCAAGATCAAGAGTCGCATGTTCTACTGATAGAGCCAGCCAGGTGCTCTACATGCCTCTCATTTTAAATCAAAAGCTAGAAATAATTCAGCTTAGTGGGGAAGATGGGTCAGAGGAAGAAAATAGAAAGCTAAGCCCTCTTGCTTGAAACAGTTAGCCAAGTTGTGAATACAAAGGAAAAGTTCTTGAAGAAAATTAAAAATGCTACGCCAGGAACACATGAGTGATAAGAAAGGGAAACAGCTTTGTGGCTGATACGGAGAGAGTTTTAGTGGTCTGGATAGAAGATGAAACCAGCCCCAATATTCCCTTAAGCCAAAGGCTAATCCAGAGCAAGGTCTTAACTCCCTTTAATTCTGTGAAGGCTGAGAGAGGTGAAAAAGCTGCAGAAGCCTAGTCTGAAGCTAGCAGAAGGGGTTCATAAGCTTGAAGGGAAGAAGCTGTTTCCATTAAAAGTACAAGTAGAAGGTACATAAATATCCAGAAGATCTAGCTAAGATAATTCATGAACGCAGCTGCACTAAACAACAGATTTTCAGTGTAGACAAAACAGCCATATACACGAAGAAGATGCCACCTAGGACTTTCCTAGCTAGAGAGAAGTCACTGCCTAGCTTCAGAGCTTCAGAGGACAGGCTGACTGTCTTCTTAGGGGTAATGCAGAAGGAAACTTTGAGATGAAACCAGTGTTTATTTACCATTCTGAGAATCCCAGGGCCCATAAAACTTATGCTCAATCTATACTGCCTGTGCTCTAGAAATAGAACAACAAAGCCTGGATCACATGACTGCATATTTGTTTACAAAATGGCTTACATATTTTAAGCCCATGGTTGAGAACTGCTCAGGAAAAGGCCAAAAATCCTTTTAAAATATTACTGCTCATTAACAATGCACCTGGTCACCCAAGAGCTCTGATGGAGATGGACAATGAGATTAATAATGTTTTCATGTCCGCTAACACAATCCATACTGGCAGCCTATGGCTCAAGGAGTCATTTTGACTTTCAAGTCATAGACCATGATTCCTCTGATGGATCTGAGCAAAGTCAGTTGAAAACCTCTGGGAAGGATCTACCATTCTAGATGCCAGTAAGAACATTCGTGGTTCACGGGAAGAAGTCAAAATAACAACGTGAACAGAAGTTTGGAAGAACTTGATTCCAGACCTCACAGATAACTTTGAGGAGTTCAAGACTGCCTTGGAGGAAGTAACTGCAGATGTGGTGGAAATAGCTGGAGAACTAGAATCAGAAGTAGAGCCTGAAAAAAAAAAAAAAAAAAAAAAAGAAGAAGTAGAGCCTGAAGATGGGACTGAATTGTTGCAACTCATGATCAAATTTTAACTGATGAGAAGTCTCTATTGATAAGCAAAGGAAATAGTTTCCTTTTTAAAAAAAAGATTTTATTTATTTACTTGACAAACAGAGATCACAAGTAGGCAGAGAGGCAGGAAGAGACAGAGGAGGAAGCAGGCTCCCCACAGAGCAGAGAGCCCGATGTGGGGCTCAATCCCAGGACCCTGGGATCATCATGACCTGAGCCGAAGGCAGAGGCTTTAACCCACTGAGCCACCCAGGTGCCCCAGGAAATAGTTTCTTGAGAGGAAATGTAGTCCTGGTAAAGGCACCGTGAAGATTGTTGAAATGACACAGAGGATTTATATAAATTTAGTTGGTAATGTAGCAGTGGTGTTTAAGAGGGCCTAATCCCAATTTGAAAAAGAAGTTCTACTGTAGGGAAAATGCTACCAAACAGCACCACATGTTACAGAGAAATTGTTTGCGAGAGGAAGACTTAATTAATGCAGCAAACTTCACTTTTGTCTTTTTTAAGAAATTGTCACAGCCGCCCCAAACTTGACAACCACAACCCTAATCGGCCAACAGTCATTAACATTGAGGCAAGACCTTCCACCAGCCAAAAAGATTGTAACTTGCTGAAGGCTCAGGTGATGGTTAGCAATTTTCTTGAGCAATAAAGTCTTTTTTAAATTACGATGTATGTATTTTTTAAGACCTAATGCTATTGCACACTTAACAGATTATAATGTAATGTAAACAAACTTTTATATGCACTGAGAAGCCAAAACATTCATTTAGCTAATTTTGTCATTCACTTTATTGCAGCAGTCTGGAGCTAAATCCTCAGTATCCCTGAGTTATGCTTGAATATATGCCTATGTATCTCTATATCCCTATGTCCTTCTATCTCTAATTCTGTCTCTATCTCTGAATCTATCTCTGTCTGTATATCCCATTTCTTTCACTTCTGCCATGCCATTGGTCCCAGGTGTGAGTGGCATTGAATAAAAATAACCCAGTCATACGTTCTCACAGATTTCTGAAAAAGGTCAATGGATGGAAATACTCAGATGATTGCTCATTTCTTTTCCCTAGCATTTGACACAACCTTAAAAAAATTTAAACATCATCTCATGCCTTCTTTTTACGTCATTGTACTCTGCTGATGTTCCTGTATGTTTTTCATCAATAATGTGTGATGATTTCTTAGCTTCCATTTGTGTAATTGTTTTTCCTATCTCCTACGTAGTGATAGTGACTATTTTCGAGGGCGAAAAGCAGGTTGCATGGTAATTACTTTTAAACATCCTACAACCATCAAAGGTAAGATTTCATTTTCTTCATTTTACAAATAAGTAAATTTAGGCAAAGGGAGCTTAAGGAAAGTACATATATCCCATAGCTGGTAGCTAGCAGAATTCGGGTTTGAATTAAGATCGTTGTGACTCTGAGTTTCCTTTCTTACACAGAAAAATAGATCCCTTTGCTCAACTGGATGGTAAACCAATCAATTCCACGTTAACCATCTTTGAATCTCCTTCAGCTTTACCATGGGGACTTACGGAATGTAAATAATCAGTAAAGGTGAACAGACGGATTGATAAATAGGAGAGTGAAGGGATGAACAGATTGTCAGTTGTCTGGATGAAATCGTCAGTGATTATATTTGCTGGTTAAGAAAGAAGAGGAAGAGTGAAACTTTAGACTAGAAAAATGATGGATAAAGGAGTATTTTATTGGAAATACAATATATAATAATTTAACATTATGTCGCATCACTCTGTGTTGCTCATGGCCCTTTGTTCTTCCTGCATTGTGATGTTTTTCTTGTGCAGTTCAGCTGAGGGTCAGGTGATGTTCTTTTTCATATGAAGATTTAAATAAATGTTTCATGAAATACTTATTTTCATATATCTTTGTGAAAGCTGTGGTCACTTAAAAATATCTAAATTATCATTGTTCTAATAGTTGTTAAATAAATAGCAATGGAATTCTTTCTTCTGATCAAACTTGTGTATAATATGTGGATGACTAGTTTCTTGAGTGAAATAAAATTGATTAGAACTAGAATCAGAACTGTGGTTTGGCTTACATTAATAAGAATACTTTTTTTTCAGGTCACCTAGGTGGCTCAGTGGGTTAAAACCTCTGCCTTTGGCTCAGGTCATGATCTCAGGGTCCTGGGATCTAGCCCCGCTCGGGGTTCTCTGCTCAGCAGGGAACCTGCTTCCTCCTTTCTCTCTCTCTGCCTGCATCTCTGCCTACTTGTGATCTCTGTCTATCAAGTAAATAAATAAAATCTTTAAAAAAAATACTTTTTTTCTTAAACTATCATTTGTCATGGTTATTTATGTTTCAGTATTTTGAAATAACTTTAAAAACAAATGTGAAATGCTCCCCGTATACTAAAATTACAGTGACAATATGGAAAACATTTCTACTTACTGGTTTAAAAAAAAAAAAAAAAGCTCTCTGAAAAGCAAAGAGATTCACAATACACTGAGTTTATTTTGCGTACCAAATATGACAGTATCCTACATGGAAAAAACAAACATCATCAAACATAGAAAAGACAAAATGCATTAAGTGTGAAAGATGAGAGGCTCTGGAGAATGAGGCTCATTTTAGGAAAGCTAAAGACCAAGAATTCACATGTAGTTGAGCCAGTTTTTCCTCATACTTTTCCACAATTCTTTGATATTTAAACCACAGGTTACACAGGGAGCCTGTCCACGGGAGCCAAAAAACCTTGAAAAGGAGGCCAGTCAGTGGCTAGTGGCAGATGAAATTAGAAATGTAGGCATTTTGTGATTATCACAAAATGGAATGGGAAATGAACAGTCAGATTAGATCACACCTGGGCTGAAAACCAAAGGTGAAGACTGTTGAGGATATTTGTTGATAATTCATTTTAACTGTACTTGGAAACATAGTAATTCTATGCTATTTCTCTAAAGATTACTATATTTGTACTTAAAAAAACTTCTGGTATTTAACAAAAATTTCTTGTTTGGTAACAAAGAAGTAGAAAACACAGAAACTGGTTGTTTTTTCCCCTTCACCATTAACAGATTAAAAAATAATAATAATACCTGAGGGGTGCCGGGGTGGCTCAGTGGGTTAAAGCCTCTGCTTGCAGCTTGGGTCATGATACCAGGGTCCTGGGATTGAGCCCTGCATCAGGCTCTTTGCTCAGCGCGGAGCCTGCTTCCACCTCTCTCTCTCTGCCTGCCTCTCTGCCTACTTGTGATCTCTGTCAAATTTTTAAAAATCTTAAAAAAAAAAACCTGAAAATAAATTCCATCATTTGACTTTGTATTAGAAAGCATCATGGCAGAAACTAACATCAATTCAAGTAAAAGCTCTTTCCAATAAATGTTCGTTACCTTCATAATGTTGTTTATGAAAGTCAGAGTGTTTGGTTCATATGAGATTCATTTTTAAACTTAGAATTAACAAAGCCATATGAGGAAACTTTTGGAGGTGATGGATATGTGTATAATTTGATTGTGGTGATGGTATCATGGATGTATGCATCTGTCAAAATTCATCAAGTGGTATGTATTAAAGATGTGTAGCTTTTGTATATTAATTATGCCCTAATCAAGCTGCTAAAAAAACTAAAGTTAAATAGAATGAGTTTAAACCTGGGTTACTTTTTTCTAGTATTATGGAAACGCAAATCAATAAATGACCAGTAAATGATGAAGCAACAGAGGCATCAAAGGTTTCAAATAGTCTAAAGATGTAAGAACCTCTAAACATGGAATATCATTACTCACATTGGCAGCATATATGCTAAATATGGAATATCATGTGACTTCCAGTAGGCTATGTAGTTGTTTAATTTAATATTTGATAACAGCAACATCAGATACCTGAAATCCAATTTATTACTATCAATAATTTTTGGAAAGCTGAAATTGGTAACTAAATGAGTTTAGAAGTCATCTAAAAAAAGAAAAAAAATGAAAAAGAAGACAAAAAAACCCAGGCGTAAGCTTTTATTTTATGTACTCTTTTTTTTTCCTTTTTTTTTTTTTTAATTAGTTTCAGAGGTAGAATTTAGTGATTCATCAATTGCATATAATACCCGGTGCTCATTATGTCAAGTGCCCTCCTTAATGCCCATCATGCAGTTATCGCTTCACCCCCCCTCACTTTTATTTTATTTTTTTTTAAGATTTTTATTTGTTTATTTGACAGAGAAAGAGAGCACAAGCAGAGGGAGCAGCAGGCAAAGGGAGAGGGAGAAGCAGACTCCCCACTGAGCAGAGAGCCCGATCAGGACTCAATCCCAGAACCCTGGGATCATGACCTGAACTGAAGACAGCTGCTTTAGCCGACTGAGCCACTCAGGCATCCCCTCTCCTCACTTTTAATTGTGGAGTTTAAATATGGAAACCCATTATGGAATAGTTATAATTTTTTTTTTATCTTTGTAGTGGCAAGGATTTGCAACTAGATTTGGGATTGGACCTTGAACCTGATATTCTCAAAGTGTGTAATATCAAAAGTGAAGGTGAGGATGATGATAGAAGTAATAGAGATTTAGACATTTTGAATGCATTATTTATGATAGTCCTAAGAGAAAGATTTTTTAAATTACCTTTTGTAGGTGAAGAATCTGTAGGTTATATCAGGTTGGTGATTTACAATATTTGCTTTTCTGATGTGTGTGGCTAGAATTAGATCTCAATTATAGCTAGCTGAAAAGTCAGAGAAAATTCTTTTTCACAAATAAAGATGTCATGCCAAAGACTATTTGCTTGGTTTTCAGATTTAACCAAAATAATTGCAAGCATGTGATCACAGTGGATGTTTTTTTGTTCTGAGTATCTATTAACAGTTTGAGCTAATTAGGCCATTAATTTCCATGCTATCTGGAAACAATCATGAAATATTTTAATATGTTTCCTTTCTTGGAAAGTCTAACTCTTTCATTATCCTCAAAGTAACCTTTGGTTAACTGATGGAGTTAAATGTCAGAATTGGAGCCAAATCTGTCTGATTCCAAAATCTGTTCTCTTCTGATAGTCATGTTATAATGTCTTGTTAAATATCTGAATTATGAAGCCTGATTGCAAAGGTCACTGTTGTTAAACTGTGGCATGAGAGTCTCTATATGGCTTTGTGCTCCCAGATGTGGAATTATAGATGAAAGCAGGCAATTATTTTTTCTGTTTTCTATTTAGGTTTACCATCCATAGCTTTATTTCCTCATGATTGTACATTTCATTATTGGGTATATTCATTTATTTTATTGTGTCTTTCATGTGTTTATGGAATTTTTGTTATGCAGTTAAGCAAAAATATAACAAAGCATAAATTGGCTTTAATTAATGAAGTATACAGTTTTTGCATCATTTCCTTATTGTTTCTCTTGGGATTATAATTTTATCTTATTTTATAGAAACTATAAACAAATATAAAGTTTCCAGCTATATACCAATTGGTAATATTTTGTATTTTCATAATCATTGGTAATCATTTGAATTTTGTGTTGTAAAAGACATATGTTAGTTAATTTTATTATAGGATAGGCAGTAAATTTACTTTTAAAATAAATCTTACAAGTGCCTGTTTTAGACAGTGCAGGTAAATAAATCACATGCAGGTAAATAAATCACAAATAAATCACATAAATCCTGAGACGTAGGGAATTGTCACCAAGTGTAGTTGACAAATTAATGAAGACCAAGTATGGGAAATGAGGAAACACAGAGACCTTTATGGACTACAGAAATTGGCAGAATCTTTAACTTCTTTGCTTTCTTTATCTTTCCTCATAAACCTCATCAAGCTCACACACAAAAGATTGGACAGAGCTCTCAAGACTCCACTTTGGGGCAGACATGGGGAATGAGAGAATACACAGAATACACGCATTCACAAATGGACCTGAAAAATTAACCACATGGTAAATTTTCTTTTCTTATGGCCATATTCTGGACCGTAAAATAGACTACAACAAATTTAAAATAATATGGATCATAGCAAGTGTGTTCTTGAACCATAATGGAATAAAACTAGAAATTGATAACAGAAAAATATCTGGAGAGACCACAACCATGTGAAATTAAATGATCTTTGAAGAGAATGTCTAAAGAGAAGCTTTAAAATATTTGAGATGAAAGAATTTTAAAAATATATCATAATATATGGGATGTAACTAAAGCAGTTCTTAGAGAAGTAAGTTCTCTAAGGTTAGGGTTAAGAGAAAATTAACTTAGAGAAAAAAAAATTCTGTCATTGAAAGCTTAATTTAGAAAATAGTAAAGATCTAAAACTAATAATCTATGCTTCTATGTAGGAAATTAGAAAAGGAAGATAAAACTAAAAAGAAATTAGAAGGAAGGAAATAGAGCAAAAGTCATTGAAAATTAATACACAAAAATAATAGAGAAAATCAATGAAAATGAAACCAAAGATTGATATTATAAACACATGAGTAAAACTGATAAATATCTAGTCAGAATGACCAAGAAAAAACAAATACACATATTACCAATGTCATTAAAGAAGGATATGTCATTATAAGACCTCACAAACAACGAAAGGGTAGTAAGTGAATAGTACGAATAAGTCTATGCCCATAAATTTGAAAACTTTATGAACACATAAATGAACACATTTTGAACGCATTTCTGAAAGGCTGTCAAAACTCACTTAAGATGAATAGGTTATGAGAATAGTCTTATATATATAAATTATATTCTTATTATAAACCTCTCCCCCCAAAAGAAACTTTAGTTCCAGATGTTTTAAATAGTGAATTCTACCAAACAATTCAGATATGTATGATATCAATACTGTGCAATTTCTTTCAAAAAAAAAAAAAAGAATGAAAACTTCCCAATTTATTTTCATGAGACCAGCATGAAATCTGTAATCTCAAAACCAGGCAGACACATTACTGGAAAACCACAGATCAACATCCCTCATGAATATAGATGCAAAAAATAAAAAAAAAATTAAAAATCCACTGAACATTAGCAAATCAAATCTACCAATACATAAAAAGGTATGATGCAGCCTGCCCAAGTGAGTTTTATAACAGGTGTGTAAGCCTGGCTTGACTTTGGAAAATCAATGTACTTCATCATAATAAATAAATAAAATTCATCTTAATAAAAAAATAAAACTCAACAAGCTAGGAATAGAAGAAAATTCCATATACTATTTGGTTTAGACTTATCAGGATTTCAGAAAACCTAAGCTAACATCTTATTTAGCAGTGAATGATTGAATTTTTTCCTTTTAAGATCAGACAAAAGGCAAGGGCATCTTGTCTCATCATGCCTATTCAAAATCATTTTTTAAGTAAAGTTTAAGCATTACAAAAATAACAGATAAAAGGCATACATACAGTTTGGTAAAGACTTAAAATCATCTATCTTCAGATGACATGATTCTATGTTAATCAACACAGAGGTCTATAAAAATCCCCACAACTAATAAGTGAGTTTTTCAGGTTTGCAGGTGAAAAAGTTTGTTTCTGTATACTAGCAAGGCACTGCAAAATACAAAATTTACAAGTCTATATATTTTTTAAATACACCAGAGCATGACACAATTAATATACAGCTAATGGTATAAGAACAGACATTGTCTGCTAGGACTGCTAAACATGAATGAAAAAAAGTAAAAGAAGACCTAAATAAATGCAGAGATATACCATGTTCATGAATTGGAGAACTCAAGACATCATTTCTGCCTGATTTGCTGTTAGCAGGCTTTTTATTCCTTTTTTAATTGTTGTTGATGGATGTTTAACAAGCCAGTTCTGTGGAAAGACAAAGAGACTAGAATAGTATATGGGATTTCTTCTATTCCTAGCTTGTTGGGATTTTTTTTTTTTATTTAGATGAAAAGACTTGTTCTCAGCAGTTTTCTGTGGAGCCTTGGGTTTCACAGAAAGGGGTGTAGGAATGTCCCACATACAGCTTAGCAGGGAGGGATAGAAAAGGATTATTTATCTGCTTCATCCAAAGAGAGCACTAGTCATCTGTTTTATGTCTTTAAACTTTGTGTATGATACTATGTTATGTTATATTCTATTTTAAAAATAGGAGAATGGAGGGCTTTGTGGCTAACAAATGCAGAAAATTATAGCCTTGGTACCTATGAAGTTTATATATATACAGTTTAAGAATGTCTATCAAGACTGAGTGCCTGAAACTCCCATTGGAATAATATAATTTTATATATAATTCTGTATATAATCTCAACTTACTTTTTTTTTTAAGACTATTTATTTATTTATTTGACAGACATAGATCACAATTAGGCAGAGAGGCAAGAAGAGAGAGAGGAAGGGAAAGCAGGCTCCCTGCTGAGCAGAGAGCCCTATGCAGGGCATGATCCCAGAACCCTGGGATCATGACCTGAGCCGAAGGCAGAGGGTTTAACCCACTGAGCCACCCAGGTGCCCCTCTCAACTTACTTTTCATTATATCATGCTGAAATAAAAATTTCAGAAAGACATTTTTTTTAAATATTTATTTTAGAGAGAGAGAGAAAGCTCAAGTGGGAGGGGCAGAGGGAAAGGGAGAGAGAATCCCAAGCAAACTCCATGCCAAGTGCAGAGCCTGATGCGAGACTAAATCCCATGAGCAATGAGATCCCAGCCTGAGCCAAAACCAAGAGTCAGGTACTCAACTGACTAAGCCATCTAAGCACCCCTCAGAAAGACATTTTTTCTTAAATTTTTTATTTTTTAGAAAGACATTTTAAAGTAAAGGTGGTCACCAGAAACAAAATTGGATCTACCATTTAACATACCCATTTAACAGTCAGTGACTGGCTTATTGTAACATTAACTCATATGTGATAGACATTATGTATGAATAAATAATCATAGCTAGACATATTAACGGCTGTATTGTTGTCATGGGATTATTTAAATAATGTATAATAAATTATTTCAAACTTCAAGGTAAAATTACCTAATAGAGACAATAACTGAAATTCCTACTCAGCATACACTTGTATAATAATTTAAAAATGAAATTAGAACAACATTTCCCTGAGGACATGGCAGAAGTACACTTTTAAGGATGTTTGGAAAACAGAAAGTTAAAATAGTTGTAAATACAGAAGGATAAAACTTTAAATAGTGCAGAACTAGTGAAGGGATGACAAAGAACATAATCTTTTTAGCGATATAATTTAAAAAATCCTGTTTTCTCTCTAATTATAATGCTGCCAAGCCTGGCTCTAAAATTATGTAAGTGTGGGACATCTATAGAATTTAGGTAATATACAAATTAAATAAATAAATATACTGTATCAGAGACATTTAATATCGAATCTTGGGATTTAAACTTCCCTCCCCCAAGTTTGGCTTAGTATATCCTATAGGGAAAGGTAGAATAAAAGTAAGTCACATTTTTTTAAAATTTTTTTCCAGATTTTTATTTGATAATTATTGTTTTTTTTACTCTTAAGGAGCTGCCCTGATTCTTTTGGACTTGCAAGCCTGGCACAAGCCTATGATGTTATGTAGACTTAGCTCACCAAAGTTAGAGCAGCTTTTCAGAATGGTCATTATACAAAAAATTCATTTTCCCTGCATCCTCTTTTGCTCACATACACATTTCTATGTCCTGAAGAACATTTATTCATGTGCTCACTCCATAAATGATTATATATTAGACAGGTACCATTTCCCAGGCACAGCTAAGAATTTTTCCACAGTATCTAAATACTTAGATCTAAATACTTAGTATCTAAAAATATCTAAATACTTAGATATTTATGCATAAAATATATTACCTGTTAGAGTCTCTTTAATTTTTAATATTATGTATTCTCTGATCTTGAACCAGGGTCCTTACAAAAACTGATAGTAGTATCGTATTCTTATTATCATTAGCTAGAAATTTTTGAACACTTATCTTGTGCCCGACACTGTGGTAAGCACTTTATAGTTATTATTGCTTTCATTTTGTTTGCTGCATTCTGAAGGCTTTTCTTAGGAGTATGAAAGTTGTACTGGTGGACATTTGGGTTATTAATGGGAAGAACCTGAACAGAATTAAGTTGTCATTGGTCCCTCGCGCAACTTTCTAAGCATTATAATTAGCTGGCATTGACTTTTGAGTAAAAGTCACTGGTCATGATCACAATGTCCATTGTTTTTGTATTCTAAATTAGGCTTTTATTTTCACCACTGTCAGAGATTTGTTGTAGAAAATAGCATAATTAGTCACTGAATAAGCCTTTAAGACACAATTTGAGTCTAATGGAGAAACAATGAGATTGTTTTGAGAAAAAGAGTGAATCACTTAACTTTAAAGTTCCTGGGAACCAATATTAATGCCTTGGTAACCTCACCTCTGCCCAGAACTTGGTAGATGTTATAATTAGTAGAATAATGAAATATTTGATAATTGAACAATAGCAGGACAGAGTTTATATGTCTGTAATTCAATTTGTTCTTTCTATAGTGGTGGTAAAATATATGCATTAAATTAAATAATTAGTGATGCAATATGCCAATGAGCAAACTTAATGTAAGAATGATTTTTTAAAATGATTAGAAAACAAAACAATTTCAGGTAGCTGTCCATTAATTTAGAAATTGAGAGAATATAATGAAAACATTAGTTATTATAATAAGGTCAAATTTTCTGACAAGAAAGAAAAAATCAAATTAAAGAAATGCTTTTAAGATCACTTTTATTATTTCCCCCACATTAGTCCATTCTTGATATAACTCTTCAAAATCTTTTTAATGTAGTATTAAAATAAATATTTTCATTCATAATATGAAATACCTCCTGCCTGTGAAACAAAATATTTTCTAACAGATATGTTGATTTGGGGGATTAATGTTCTTTTTAAGACATCAGGTACAGCATTTTAAAGTCATAAGAATAATTCATCTTTTTTTTTTTTAAGATTTTATTTATTTATTTGACAGGGAGAGAGCACAAGTAGGAAGAGAGGCATGCAGAGAGGGGCAGGGGAAGCAGGCTCCCTGCTTGAGCAGAGAGCCCTATGTGAGGCTCGATCCCAGGACCCTGAGATCATGACCGGAGCTGAAGGCAGAGACTTTAACCTACTGAGCCACCCAGGCGCCTCAGAATAGTTTATCTTAAACAAGGTAAATTTCCACTATAGACTGTTTTTAAACAGTTGTTTAAAAACTTCCCACTTAAAAAAAAAAAAAAAAGTTGTGTGTATCTCTGGGTTTGTAAATATCTGTATAATGGATTTCATAGAGTAGTTCAGATATTTCTCAATATTTCATTTTCTCTTCTTAGTAACAGAAAATGTGTAACTTTAAGGGGTAGTTAGAAAATTATTATTCAGAAAACTATGAGTCCTAATTATACTTAAAAAATCACATGCGGTGCCTTGTTATAAACTGATTTGTGTCCCCCTCAAAATTTGTATGTGGAATCCCTAACACGCCCCCCCCATTCGTGGTTTTTGGAGATGGACCCTTTGGGGGGTAATTACGCCCTGAGGGAGGAGCCCTCATGATGGGATTCTTGCCCTCAAAAGAAGAGACCTCAGAGAACTAGTACTCTGTCTTTGCAAATGCACACAAAGAGATGCAGTGAGCACACAGCAGTGTGGTGGTTGTCCACCAGCAAAGAGGAAAAGCCACAGGATGAAACCTGCCTTGCTGCCATCTTGATCTTGACATGCAGCCACCACAGCTCTGAGAAATAAATGTGGTAGCCGCTCTGCTGTATTTTGTTGTAGCAGCCCAATCTAAGACATGCCTTTAAGGCGTATGTGTGGAGAACCTGTAGGAGATAGACCAGTAGAAGCATAGTGGTTTTCAGAATTCTTCACAGCTTTCATGGAACCCACTGCTACCTTCCTGCTCATTTCCCACTGGTTTCCCACTGTTTTTCACTTTGTTCCTCTGCTGCCTTCTGCCTTCATCACAGGCATTATCCTGCATTTCACCCTGTAGCCATGATGCCCATGGCCTCTGAATCACTTAAGAATGCCTCAGTTTCACATAGAATTCCTTGGCCCTGTGCTCCGAAGTGTTTCTGTTGTTTTGTTGTTATTTTCTCACATCGCTTGCTACTCTGATTTTAGTTGGGTTTTGGAAAAATATCCTGAAGTCCTTATATCTGTTGTTCAAATGTTCTTTGCTCATATTTCTTTCTCCACTTTGCGTCCTGCATTTATCTTAAACATTATTCTTCAGGAACTCATAGTGTCACTTTCATACTGTTTCTCTCCGTGTTGTCCTGAATACAGTCTTTTTCTCCCTGTCTACTCTTAGGTTCTTAGACACAGCAACAGTTGTATTGAACGTTGACAAAAACTGTTAAATCTGTAGGATACTTATTGTGTGTAAGATTCTGTATGAGGCATTTTAAAGTCCATTCTCTTATTTAATACCACCAACAAAACTGTTTGAGAGTTATATTTATTATTACTCATGAGCAAATTGAAATTGAAACATTTAAGATGTATGCGTTGGGTTTACCTACACAGCTAGGGAGTATCAGAACCAGAGTTTGAGCCCTCTCATTTTAATGCCCAAACCATCACCCTCATTACAATTCACTGATTCTTTCCTGTCCCTTCTGCTTCTCTCCTCATTGCCAGCCATCTCACAGAAGCTCCGAAGTGAGTAGGTCATGCTCTTAAAAAAAAGTATTGATTCCCATACTTAAACTCCTTGGGTAGGTATTCACTACACTTCACAGTCTAATCTCATCTTCACATTCTGATTTCATCTCCAGGCTGTTCGACATGAGTCTGCACTCTACATTCTGTTCCAGATTCCGTTTCAATCCCAGTAAGGACTGTTTCTCATACATGTATGTCATCATTTTAGCTGTTCTGTCTCCTTTAATATTTTTCCACTCTTAGACTTCCTGGAACAATCACTGTTCTTCTTTAAGACATCAAAAATTATACACACACAAAAATATAAGTAAATAACACTAATAACATTAGATGTCCTATGTACTTGCCCACGACAGAGCTCTCACTGCTCTGTATGTATTAACTCAACATCATTGATATAATATATCCAGTGGTCCAGTCTTCTACCAAAAGCATTAATTATTCTTTCATTTGTGTTCTTCTTTATGCATTCTTCTGTCACAGCATTTTAAAATTAAAAGACTATTTTTTTAGCAGTTTTAGGTTTACTGAGAAATAGAACAGAAACTACAGAGTTCTCTAACCGCCGTGGGTTCTCTAACCGCCGTGGGGTGGGGGTGGGGGGGTTATTACACCAATTTCCATTGGTGTAGTAAGTTTGTTGCTATTGAAGAACCAATATTGATACCTTATTACTAAGTCCATAGGTTACTTTAGGATTCATGCTTTATGTTGTACAATTCTTTAGATTTTTTCCAGTGGGTAATGTCATGTATCCACCCTTCCACCAAGTTTCAGTGCCCTAAAGAAAAGCACCATGCTTCAGCTATTCATCCCTCCATCCTTACCCTCAAAACCCCAAAAGGCATTTTTGTTAATTTTTGTGTATTATAGTATTCTTATAGTTAGTTATACTTTCTATCGACCTCCGAATTCTTTTCATAACTAATAAAGTATGTCTGTTTCTACATAAAATGTTGCATAATTTCTCCTGGAGGGAACCATTTTGCTCATTCAAAACTCTGTATCACTTTATGTGTTCCTCCCTATGGTATTGATCATGTTAATATATACCTCTACATCTTTGTATCTATGTACATACATTTGATAAGTAATACATGAATTGGTTCTCATTTTAAGATATTAGCATTACAGGTAAAACTAACTTTTTATGACAACCTCCCCTAATTCCAGTATTTTACCTAGAGAGAACCACTGTTCTCATTTCATTTATGTCTTTCCAGACTTTTTCCCTAAGCATTTCTATATATGTTACATACCCGTGAATATATAATATTTATGTAGTCATATTTATTCAGCAACTTGCATTATTCACTCAAACTCTGGGCCTTGGGATGATTTTTTGAGCTACTTACTGCTGCTATGCTATTACATATTGTGAATAATTTATATTACTTTAGCCACTTCTCTTGATGAACATTTATATTCCCTACAATTTTTTATACAAACAGTGCTACGTTGATCATCATTGTTACCCAGTTTTGTGTACATATGCATGTGTTACCCTTTTTTATATCTGATTCTCTTTATTGGGACATGACTTGTTTAAGAGCAAGGGTGTTTAAGGGTGTTTATCTTTAATTCTCCACATCACTGAGCCTGGCACTTTCTATATAGTTGACGCACATTGATGTTTGAATAAATGATGGACAAATGGATTTGTCAATGAAAATATTTGTCAATGAAGAATATCTTGTGGAACTCTTTCAGTTGGTTTGCTGTCTGTTTCAAGGTGACTTAAGATTTTTTGAGGGGCGCCTGGGTGGCTCAGTCAGTTAATCGTCTGCCTTCAGCTCAGGTCATGATCCCAGAGTCCTGGGATCAAGCCCCACATCAGGCTCCCTGCTCAGCAGGAAGCCTGCTTTTCCCTCTCCTACTCCCCCTGCTTGTATTACCTCTCTCACTGACTCTCCCTGTGTCAAATAAATAAATAAAATCTTTAAAAAAAAAAAAGATTTTTTGAAAGCACTTGACTATTTCTGGA
Source organism: Martes martes (assembly GCF_963455335.1). NCBI lineage: Eukaryota > Metazoa > Chordata > Mammalia > Carnivora > Mustelidae > Martes > Martes martes. The sequence goes on along the minus strand of NC_137888.1, from coordinate 176,000,424 downwards.
AACTAAAAACATTAATTCTGGGTCAGAAATGAAATAATTCAAAGCTAGTTTTATCTGTTTTCAGTTGTAATGCTCTTTTAGGTTTGCACATCTTTAAGTTGGTTACACATTCCAGTGTTAAGTCTTTTCACACTAGTAAAAAGTTCTTTCATTAAAATAATTCTCTGGGATGTATTCTGAGTTCACTTTTAGTATTACTGGATTCTACTTTGGTAGAGAAGAACTGACAAGTGTCCACAGTAAGCTAATCTACTAGATAATGACATGTGTTAGAGAATTAATTATTGGAGGGGATTTTTCATCTCTGTGTTTTCCAAGTGAGTTCCTTTTAGTTTTGTTTTTCGAGATTTATGTATTAAGCATTTAGTTGACTAGACTCCATGACCACAAGAAATAAAAATAAAATTTAAGTGGAACTACTGAAGTGTTTAATTCCAGCTAGTTTAACTAGATAGTCATGAAAAGTTCATTGCTCATCATTGTGTCTCTTCTTGTAGCTCCACGGAGAAATTTTACCCAGTAAAATCATTGGCCTTTTGCATAAGACCAAATGAATGTGAGTCAATATGCAAAGTATAAAGTCTGGGCTGGTTTTATATGCTATCTGTTTCAGAACACAAAAGCAAGGGAAAAAATACATTCCTTCAGTTTTCATCACTTATTTTGTAGTTTCTATTCTTCTTCTGAAGAATGTATTATTTTTTCTTTCCTTTGCCAGTTTTGCTTTATCTTTTGATGTTGCAGTTATGTCTCACTAATTCAATGAGATAATATGAAAAAATAACCAGCATGCTGCCTTCAGGATAGCAGGTGCTTAAAAACATGTTCTTGTACCTTCAGGTTAGCTGTTCTGTATTTCTTATGCTTTATCTATAAAATGGAGCATTCATTAATTCAACAGACATTGAGTGACTCCAGTGTGCCACCAGTTGTTTTCAACATGGGGAACAGAGGCCCTAACCTCAAGGTAAATTCTGGTAGCTGAGTTTATATTGAAGAGATGGTGTAGTGATGATGAAAGGAAAGATGATGATGACATTAATGAAGGGAAGAGGAAAAGAGGAAAAAATTACTTCATGTAAGTTGTGAGGGCTAAACATGCTCTATCTAAAATAATGTGTATTCTGGGGCACCCAGATGGCTCATGCAGTTAAGCATCTGACTCTTGAGTTCAGCTCAGGTCATGATCTCAGGACTCCTTGCTCAGGGTGGGGTGGGGTTGGGGTCTCCTTGAGATTCTCTGTCTCCCTCTGTCCTTCCCCCTCCCCTCTAAAATAAGGAAGGAAGGAAGGGAGGGAAAGAAGGAGGGAGGGAGGGAGGAAGGAAAAAGGAAGGAAAGGGAAGGAAGGAAGAAAGAAGTTAAATAATATATATTCCAAGCATTATCTGCTATTATGTAATAATGTAATTAACCCTTATTTTTAAAAATAATAGCTATATTTTTAAAAAGCATGACATGGTGGAAGGAAGAATGGACAGGGTGAGGTGTGTTTGATATTGTCCTTGCTTTGTCCTGACTTGGAAGAATTTTGAGCAAATAATTTATTTGTACTATCCTTATGGGCATGCTGGCTGGACTAGAACTTTTGTTGAAGGTAATATGAACAGATGCTATAGGAGAAAAGGATTTAATGGTTCAGTGAATTTGAAAACTTTTTTCTATTTTTACTGTAGTCACCTTTGGAGATCCATGGTACGTGTGAGCACTTCCATGCTCTAAGAATGGACCTTCAGAATCAAAATACATTTCACTCTGTTTAAGTCAACATTATACTGTGTCATTTGACCTGAATGCCTAGTCATGGGATACCCATACATCTCTCTGCACTGCCATGATAGGGAATAGAGTTTGCAAATGCCGAACTAGAGGTCCCTTTGACTGTAATATTTCTAAGAATCTGCTTTTGCTCTTTTCGTTATTAGTACTTCTTACCTTGGTCAAAATACTGAACAAGAGACACATTCTTAAATGTCACCAACACACAAATGTGGTACCAGATCACCTCCTATGTATTTGGAAGTGTTCCCCAATTGACACTGCTGTTTATATTCTAAATGGTGGTAGAAAAGGAAAACCATCATTTATGATTATTAGATTGGTTTGGAATGTTTGGGTCCAGAACTCTTTACCTCACAACTACCGAAATCATGTACTAGATAATTCTTTGCCATGAGGGGTTTTTATATGCATTGTAGGACATTTAGAAGCATCCTTGGTCTTCTACCCACTTGATGGATCATACCTCTCAGTCATTACAATCAAAAGTGTCTCCAGACATTGCCACCTGTCCTGTGGGAAGCAAAATTGCCCCTCTCCCATTAAGAACCCATTGTGTTGTAGTCATCAATATTATGAAGCAATATGCAGTGAAAGATAAATATATTACTTTAGAATTGGGCCTGGTATGGTAACTAAATTCCCAGATGGCCTTCTGCCATTAGAAATTTTTGCTTCATGGTGGCATTTGTGACTATTTTGCCACTTGTGTATTCTTGCTAATAGTTGTGCTTCTGTTTGTGGGTTGAGCTGTAACATTGACATTGCTGCCAATCAGATTTAACAGGAATTGAAAAGCAGCTGCAATATTTCAAAGCATTGAGCAGACTGGGTAGAGGTATGTGGACAAATCCTATTAACAAATAACGGGATTTGTGTACATATAGTGCCTCCCACACTGCGCCTTGGAAATCTACACCAGGCTGTTTCCATCACTTTTGTGCATAAATCACAGAAATTATAATAAATTGAGAAATATATTCTCACACACACACGAAGGTTCAACCTACATTCTGATGATGACTAAAGGCATTTTGGATCATTTGTCAAACAGGATATCTGATGAAGCAAGCCTTTAATTCAGCTTAGTTCGAAAGCAGCCAGAAGGTATCAAACATATCTGCTCTCACTGTCTGGTCTTAACCTTAAAAATAATTATAATAAACTTAACATTGGGAGTCTTTATGGGAAAGAAAAAAAATTAATAATAAAGTCTTCTGAGTGGGCCAGATGCCACTCAGAGGTTTAAACAGATTACCTTTAAGTTGTCTTCCAAATCTGAGTGACTATGAATTCCCCATCTGAATTCTTGGGAGACCAAATTATTTCAAATAATTAGTATCCTACTCTCTTCCATTATCATGATGCCCTATGCTTCTAGTTATGTTTAAAGTGATGCATGTATTGTGTGAATCCAGTTCTGTTGTGTTATTGCTATAGACGTAGTCTGGTGGAGGGCCTGGCATCGTAACTGCCTCTGCTAGATAATACCTCGGCTATGTAGTGGCAACTGAGGATGGGACTAGCAGGTTGAATTTTCTGAGAATCTTAGTTCTGAATATCCAAGAATAGCAACTCCATGTTTTGATCTTTACAATCTAGTATAATGAGACAATAAAAATTATTGTTATTCAAGGCAATGACAATGTAGCATGAGTGTATGGGGGGCCCTTTCATACATGGAGTCCTGCATAACTGGAAAAAGTGCAAGTGGGCTCTGGATTCAGACTGCCTGGACTGAAATTCAGGCTCTCCCTAATACTAGCTTCAGCAAATACCTTACCTTCTTAGTTTTTTTCTCTTTAAAATGATAGTCTTAGTGTCTAAATGAGACAATTTAGGGGTGGAAAATAGAAGGAATATATATATATTTTTATATATATATAAATATATAAAATAGAAGGAATATACATAGTATATATATATTATAGAAGGAATATATTATAGAAGTAAATAGAAGGAATATATATATGTGTGTGTGTATATATATATATATATATGAAGTGCTTGATACATACTAAGCACTCAGCACATTTTGTTACTACCAATAGATGTTACTAGCAATAGAATACATGTTAGCTAGTATAATCATGGATCAGCTACATTATTCGTATATTTGAAGTTGTCAGGAGTGTTAACTTGCAAAAGAAAAATCACTTCTCATTGACTAGTGACTGTAAACCACAAGAAGTGGTTTAAATTTATTTATGACATCCCTGTATTTTTATACAATAGCTTCATCTTTCAAGTGGCCATTACTTGAAAGGTGCCCCCATATTCAATCTGTCCTCAAGAGAAAAACTTAAAATGTGGTTTAGTCTGTTCTGAGTCTCGTATCTGTGAGAATAATTGGGATTCTGCTGCTTTCACAAAAGTGAAAGTTTGGGTATTATGGGATAGTTTTGCCATTGCCACGGAGCTGGTGGCAGAAGGTGACTTAACATCCTGCAAATTGGCAGTCAGCGCTGCCCCTGAAGACTTGCCCACTAATGTAAAAGAATGAGCTGCCCGCTGATTTGTGCCCCTTCCCACATCCTCCTGAAAACCTACAGACTTTATTTTTTCCTACCTGTAAAACTGCTTAGCCGCCCAAGGGATAACACTTCCAGGAATTTTTACTGTGAATGGAGAGTTCTGTGTGGTCCTTAATTGGGAGAGGAACCTGTCAAAAATAATATATTCACAAGTACTCTGAACCATTATGGGCCTGGCAACACTATATAAATTGTCACACGGCTGGTGGCAGGTGGGTTGATTTTTCAGCAACAGTAAAAGCTGACAGGAATGTCTTTCAGAAATCGACTCCCTTGAAGATTTCTAGTTAAGGTATTAGAAGAGGTGTGGAGGGTGTAAGGGGAGACAGAATGGGAATTAGCTGGCTAGGTAGCTGCTGTGAAGTATTTGAACTGTGACAGCTGATTTCCGTTTAGTTTGAGGTAGCAACTAATTTCCTTTGAAATCAGAAGTTTTAGTAAGTTTGACTATTTCTTTGCTAGATTTGGGCTATGGATAATTTTGGGAAAACTAATGAGAGAAGTGGCAGGATAATCTGGAAGAGCATAGAAAGAAAAATATAGAGAATGAGTCCTTTATGTTTTTATAAAGAGACTGCTACTATTTATGCACAGCATAGTGGCTGTTTTGTGTGTCATTTCACATGGAAATCAATGTCTCATCTCCCCTCGCTTCCTGTCCTCATGGGTAAGTTTTGGCCACGGTGACAGCTTACTACTTTACACGAAATTGTAGGTGCTTACAAGTGAAATGTGGACAAAAATTTGAGAGGAAATATTTGCTGCCATTTTCAGTTGCCCTTTCTTCACCCTCATTTCAAGGTTCCTAAACGTGTTTTGTGCCATGAGCTTTGGCAATCTATAGAAACCAATAGATTATTTCTCAAAACAGTATTTCTAAATGCATGAGATAAAATGCATGAGATTATCAGAGAAACCAATTATGTTGAAATAGTCCTCTCCTTGAATCCCTTGGAAAAGAACCCCTGCCCTAGTTCTTGCTCCTTTTTATGCAGATCATGCTAATCAGTGGAGAGAAAATCAGAATAGGGAATTTGAATTGTGTCAAGAGTAACTCCTATAAGAGACAAGAATAAAGAGAAATGAAGCAAAAGAAATGGAAAAGGAAAGACCTCTTGGGATGGTGTGTATTTTGATGCATATAGAGAGGGAGAAACATGAAGAGAGGCTTCAGGGGAAGCAGAAGGGGGTAAAAAAATATATACAGAATGAAAAGAATGGCAGAAGTAGGTTTTAAATTGTGTGCCCTTTGATGTTCTTTGAGAGATACAATTATGAAATTGAAATTACTTTCTTCTTGTTACTGGAGTGTGTTTGCTTGAAGAACTGGTCACATGAGGCTCAGAACTATATTCAGGTTATATGTGGAACTTACTCTTGTTTTCAGAGTGTAAATCCTCTCTACAACTTCTCAAATTTTAGGAACAGTCTTTGTCTTCTATGACCAATCTTAAATTCTAGCTTCTCTGTGGTACTTTCCTAAAACAGTTCCCTTTTCTCACATTCTGGTGACTGTCACTACAGTAATCGATCACTTTGCTTTGCATCGTAGTTACTTCTGTTCATTTCCTTCACTCCATTGTCCTTACTGCCTTGATACTGCCTTAAATATTATTATGAATGAATGAATGAATGAATGAACGAATGAATGAGTGGGTACATGTAATGAATGCATGACGGATACTTGTCAAAGTCTCTGCCTACATTTTTGATAGGGATGCTTATAAAAACAGAACACGTTCTCGTCACAGGAAGCAGAATCATGAACTGAGGGCTGTTAGGGACAAAATAGCACACTAATACCTTCGTAAGTATTATTTCTTACCATCACAACAACTCTGATGGAGGAGCTTTATTAATCCTGTATCAATGACGAAGAAACTAAGAGTCAGAGGTGTAGCTATTTCATATTAATCAGTGGAGATTTGGACTTGAACGTACTTCCTTCTGATTTCAAAAACTGTATATTTTCCATAATATCAAGCTGCTCCCCTTATGATAAAATGGAAAGTTACCTCTCAGTATTATTTCATTAGTATTCTTATTGAGAATTACCCATCATAATAAGAGGAAACATTTATATTTTAATAAATGGAAATATAGTCTCAGAACCAGCATATCACATAATTCTTTCATACTCTCAAAAAAACAAAACAAAACAAAACCCGTTAATATCCTCCTTGATTTGCCATGTTTCAGCAAACTTTCAAAGACGTAATTTGTTACTTTGCATGATATTGATAAGCTATCAAACTGGATTCCACTTATCCTGATTTTAAATTTAAGTTCTGTACCATCATTATTAAAAATGATTAAATTATCTGGCAGAATTATAACATTTAAAGTATCTTATTAGTTACTGTTCATGATGTTTATAGCTACCATAGGACTTTGAAAATGAAAACCAGAACCAAACATTTCCAATGTCAAAATTATGATGATTGTGATGATTATACATTCCCAACAGGCCTATAAGGTAGATATTAGGATTTTTATATATAGACAGAAATAAAATGAAGGTCATAGATGTTATAATCCCGTCAAGGGAACATAGCTAGAAAAAGCGAGAATGAAGATTTGAACCTATTCTTAAACAAGAATTTCAATTTTTCTCAAGCAACTTTGTCATTTAGACAAATCAAAACTAATTAATATCTGTCTTCAAGAATTAGTGTGATAAAATGCTACCTGTCATTGAAACACGTGAGATTTGTAATTATTTGAATAGGTGGCTAGGGGTGAATGAGGGGTAAAGAAAGAACATATAACATGAGTATCATCGTCATAAAATTACTTTAGTAAAGAATGTTAATTTCACAGCAAATCTGTTTAAGTAGCTTTAATTCATTTATGTAAATTTTACTAAAACTAAATAATAAATTCATGATGTAAACTAATTTTCCATTTACATATTAACATGTTGAGTGGGTAATGTGCAAATAGAAAAAAATATTTTTGTGGCCTCATTAGTTTGGTTTTCTGAAATAGTCTTTTCCTTGATACTCCAATTGAATTATAAGATGAACATTTAATATATTTGTTCATAATAGCGTGGTAAATATTAATAATAATTTGAAGAATAATTTGTGAGTATCATTTTTAAATGTATTCATGGTCTTATTTAATATGTACATAATTCAGCTGAAATAACAAAAGTTACAAATTCTTTTCATTATTTCAGCTTAATCAAACACAAGGTTGTTAAATACCTACTATGTGTTAAGCATTACTTTAAGAAATAAAACTTTTTAAAAATACGTGTTTAAGCATTGTCAGAGTTAAAAATCTTTATTACCCCTAATGGGCATTATTAGTTTTTTAAAAACAGGATTAAATTTTTACACAGGTTTTGATTAATCAATACAGTTTATTTTTAACTAATAATGATACGAAAGGATAAGAAGCAAATTATTAAAATTCACAGTTAATTACAGATTTTTTAAAATAATTAAAGATTCAGTTCTTTCCTGAAGCTTTTATTTTTCCTTAGACATAACTGAACTTCTACTCTGAACTCTGGTCCTAAAAACTTGGTTGTCTTGACAGGAAGAAAAAAGCGCAGAGATGTCTGCATCTGAAACTAACATAATGTTGTATATCAACTGTGCTCAAAAAATAAAATAAAATAAAGTAAAATAAATAACAAAATACAAAAACAAAACTTCAGAAAGCTCTGAGATCTTCCTGTGTTAAAGCCAAACTAAAGTTGATGGTTAAATAGCACACAGTCAGTCTGAAATGATCTAAACTTTCATCTACAGACAAAATTGAGAAACGTAATAAACTAGAGAGGAAATAATGAAGTATATCCTGGTGAAATTAAGTTAATATTTTAGTTTCTGAGAAGACTATATTTATGACTCAAATCAATATTTGAAGAAAAAAGGTAATAGAAATTTCTATTAGTCAAACCAAGGTAAACGGGCATGGAAAACAGTAAATTTGTTGCATATTTAAACTTAGGGAGGAGGAAATCCAAAAATTTTAATTCAGAACCTGAAACTGTATCCTTGTTTGCAAGAAAAGACCAGTCTAACACCTTCAATAAAAATTTACAAACATAGGGCCCTTGGGTGGCTCAGTCAGTTAAGTGGCTACCTTTGGCTGAGGTCATGATCTCCAGGTCCTGGGATCAAGCCCCATGTTGGGCTCCCAGCTCAGTGGGGAGTCTGCTTCTCCCTCTGCCTCTTCCCCTGCTTGTGCTCTCTCTCTCAAATTAATAAATAATTAAAAAAAATTATAGGGACATTACAAAAGGGGCTCACTAAAGGAGAAGATCATACGTAAGAATTATAAAAAGAAGAAAGAATCTTTCTTCTCTAGTAGTAATGAGGTTGGTGCTCAAAAGGCTAGGGACAATAAGAACAAAGAATCACATCTAGAGATTGCTCTGAAGACACGGAATATTGGTTTCACCGAACCCCACGTATTAACCTTGAAGTCCCTCAATCTTTTGCAATGTTAACTCATAATTATTATAACAAAATATTTCATTTCTACTTTTTCCAATTTATTGATACATAATTTATAAAATTATAAGCTGTTTAAAATGTACAATGTGATGTTTTGATGTAGTTACACATTGTGAAAGGAGTCCCCTCATCCAGTTTATTAACACATCTATCATCTCCCATGATTACCTTTTTTTTTTTTTTTTAGGGGGAGGAGGTAATGAGAACATTCAAGTTCTCTCAACAAATTTCATTTATATAATAGACTGCTGTCACCATAGCCACAGTGTTATATATTAAATCCTCAGAACTTATTTGTCTTATTACTGAAAGCTTGTACCCTTTTACCAACCTCTCCCTGTTTCCCCTACTGCCCAGCCTCTGGCAACTGCTTTTCTGTTCTGTTTCTGAGTTTGACTGATATGTGGTATTTCTTGTTCTGACTTATCTCACTGAGCATAATGCCTTCCAGGCTGATCCGTGATGTTGCCAATGACAGAATTACTTTCTTTTTTAAGGCTCAATAGTATTACATTCTATGTATAAATTTTATCAATTCACCTGTGGGACACTTGGTTGTTGCCGTACCTTGACTGTTGTGAATAAAGCTGCATTGAACATGGAAATACAGATATCTCTTCGAGATAATGCTTTCATTTCCTTTGGATATATACCTGTAAGTAGAATTGCTGGATCATATGGTAGCTCTATTTTTAATTTTTCGAGAAATCTTCATACTGTTTTCCGTTGTGAGTACACTGTGTAAATCCCCACCAGTGGTACAGAAAAGTTCCCTTTTTTTCCCTACATCCTTCTACATCCTTTCCAGCATTTGTCTCTTTCTTTTTGTTCATAGTTATCCTAACAGGTGTGAGGTGATATCTCATTGTGGTTTTGATTGTTTGTTTCCCTGATGATTAGAGATATTGAGCACATTTTAATGTACCTGTTAGCCATTGGTATGTCTTCTTTGGAAAAATGTCTATTTAGGACATTTGGCCACTGGGGCAAAATTTTTAAAATTTGGGATATTTGGGGACACCTGGGTGGCTCACTTGGTTAAGTGTCTGCCTTCAGCTCAGGTCATGACTTTGGGGTCCTGGGATCAAGCCCCATGTCAAGCTTCCTGCTTGGCAGGGAGTCTGTTGTCTCTCTCCCTCTGCTCTTCCCCCAGCTCATGTTCTCTCTCTCTCTCAAATAAATAAATAAAAATCTTGAAAAAAATTATAGATTTTTTTCTATTAAGTTGTATGAGTTTCTAGTATAGTTCGGGTATTAACCCTTCATTGAATATGTGATTTGCAAATATTTTCTCCCATTTGATAGGTTGCTTTTTCATTTTGTTGATAGTTTCCTTTGCTGTCCAGAAGTCTTTAAGTTTGATGTGATTCCACTTGCTTATTTTTGGTTTTGTTGGCTTTGCTTTTGGTATCAAATACAAAAGAAATAATTCCCAAGACCAGTGTCAAGGAGCTTACCCCCTGTATTTTTTTTTAAGATTTTATTTGACAGAGAGAGAGATCACAAGTTGGCAGAGAGGCAGGCCGAGAGAGAAAGAAGCAGGCTCCCCGCTGAGCAGAGAGCCTGATGCGGGACTCGATCCCAGGACCCTGAGATCACGACCCGAGCCGAAGGCAGAGCCTTAACTGACTGAGCCACCCAGGTGCCCCAAGTATGCAGATAAACATCTTTAAGGAAAAGACTAGGAGATGGGTGATTTTGTCTGCTCCCTCTGTGCTGAGCCTCCTGGGGATAGCCAGTTAAGAATTCCTTCTTTATTTCCTATAGTCCTATGGGATTCATAAATGGAATCCCCTTTAGCTATCATAGCCAGCTGATCTAGAGACTGTCTCTTGGGCAGTAGCTGTAAAAGCTGAGGCACGGATATATGTACAAGCTCCTTCCAGGGAGATGCTGGTGACTTGGAGAAGATTAAAAGAAGGCAGGAGATTAGTCCTCTGTATCCCCTCATTTGTGAAAGGATCATAGACTACTCCTAGTGCCTTCTAGTCTAGAAGCCTGGCCCTAAGGCAGCAGCTTTTATTTTACTTTTCTTTAAGTTTTTATTTGAATTCCAGTTAGTTTACATACAGTGTAATATGAGTTTCAGGTGCACAATTTAGTGTTTCAACTCTTGCACACAACACCTGGTGCTCATCATAACAAGTAGGCAGCAGCTTTTGAACTATGCAGATAAAACTCACTCAGGGAATGCTGGGAGACAGGAGATTTTGGATTTTACCTGCTCCCTCTGTGCTCTGGGGACAGCCAGAGTGAGTGTTGTGTGCTAGTTGAGCACTGCTTTGCTGAAGTCTTGTGGGCCTTATAGGCACAGCCTTGTTGGCTTTCAGAGCTACGTATTTTGAGAGCCCATCCCTTCAGTAACAGTCTTAAAAGTTGAGGCACAAGGTATAGGGTCCAAATGCTTCACCCCTGAGGGAGAAGTTACAAATTAGGGGTTTCCTCCACATTGTATGGAGCTGTGTCAGGTGTGGGGTTTATGGTGAGAGAATGTCCTAGCTTTTTCTACCTGTTTCAGTATATTGTCTCATTTGTTTGATGTGTAGTGGTCACTCAGGGGGTTTTTGCATTTCAGAGGGAATTGCTCCGTGGGTAGCTGTACATTGTGCAGTTGTAGGAGGAAATAACCTTGGGAGCCTACTATGTCACCATCTTAGTCCTGGGACCTCAAAAGATTCAGGTTTTTTTAAACTTCAAGTATAACTAGTTGTTTACGAAAGAGATATGGCATGACAGAATTTGGAGGTGATGCAGTTGTATCAAATCTATAGAACCATAAATCACAAGTAGTTAATTTTATTGTATACTAATCTTAAAAATATCAGCCAGATATCTGATAAACCCAGATGGAATGCAAACTATGTCAAACCAATCTAATGATATTAGAAATCTATAACATAATTACACTGAGGGACGTACAGAAGAAAGGAGATGACTAACTTTCCAAAGCACTGTTTTAACTAGATACTTCAAGGCTAAATATAAAATGAAATTAACTGTACATAATGTGCTCTGGTGGTAAATTTGTTTCTCGCAAGGATGTGGGTTAGGAATTGTGGGAAAGGATATTAAAAAAAACAAACTCTACCTGTATACTGGGGTCTATCAAAACAAATAAATTCAACATAGATAAGAGCCAGGTGTCTCACTGTTGGAGAAAGTGGTTACAAATAAGCTAAGAGGGGATGCTAGAGTAAACTCTTTGGTGTTGGATTAGAGTTGAAGGCCCGAATGTGAATTCATATTTATTTTATCTACAGAAAGATAAATAGATAAAGAGATATGTGTCTGTGCCTGTGTCGGTGAGTATGTACATTTTCTAACTTCCTTAGAGAGCTCAGAAACGGTGAGGGACGGCATATGCAAATGAACAATAGCCAGAACACGCATATGAAAATAGAACTCTGACATAATCTGCAGCAACCAGCCCAAGAAACCACCCCATTATCTATAGTAATCACCCTAGGAAGCCAGCCTAGTACTTGTAAATCAGACTAGTAGGAAGTCAGATTGCTATCCCTAACAACAGGCACAGGAAGCCAAAACCATAACCCTTGTAACAATTGGCTCAGAATGGTAGGACTTGATTAATAACAGGTAGATTCCCTAATTTCTGGACATGCCTCTAACTTTGGATCAACCAGAGAATGATAAATATTTATCCCTAACCGTTTACACAGGATGCCCTGCTTTTAGCTCACCTACCTACAGCTTCCCCATGTCAACAGCCTTCCCTCAGCGCATATCTGAAGCCTTCTCTTCCCTCCACTAAAAAGCTTCCCGTTTCTTCTATCTGCCTTTGAGTCTGTGTCAGATTCAAGTGAGGGGGCTGACTCCATTTCTATAGCAAACTGTGAATAAATAACTTTTGCTACTTCTCATTTGGGGGGGCTTCATTGATATCCATAGTAGTAACACTACAGTATCAATGAACACACCAGGGACCAGATCTTGGACTCTAAAAATTATCCTCCAATAAAAGGAACCAGGATTCCTTGCAGAAATGGTTGATTTCACAGCCTTAGCAGGGAAAATATTAAATGTGCTTGATGTATCTTATGATGCCAGAAAAGGAGGTGCTAAAAAAGAAGGAGGAGGAGAAGAAGGAGCATGAGAGCATGTCAAATGGGCATAGCAGCCAACTTGAAAACTCTCCCATAACCAAGGCTGGAACAATTTGAGCAACCAATTAATTATAGTATTGGATTATAGCCTAATGAATAAAATGAATATTTACAAATCCACATTGATATAAATAAGCTATTGGACAAATAAGTAAATGGAGTAGAAAAGACAACACTTCCTTATAGAAGAATTATAATTAGTAAATATAGACAGAATGAGGGAAGTAGAAAATTACCATTAGACCACAATAGTAATACTTGCAAGCAAGGTCCACTGGTGAATACTAAAATTAGTGGGCGAAATTTCAAGGATCATCAGGATAGGTGTATAGTCTTAAAATATCACACTAAATATTAATTAATCACTGTGATAATGTTGAAATAATGTCCACAGATTTTTTGAATTTCTTCCCTCCAGGAAATGTTACCTAGCTGTACTTAATAAATCTCTTCTAAAGAGGTGAATACGGAATGGGGAAAATAGTAACTTCTGGCGGGAATAACCTGAACCAAGTGATCAAACTTAACATCACCAGTAATAAAGTATATTGATATTATGTATCCTCTGATATAATGTCAATAGAAGGACACATTATGGTACTCTTCCCAAAGTTATATAACTTCAGCTTAATTATGGGAAAGTGTCAGATAAACCCAGTTAAGAGGTAGTACAAAATATGTAACCAGTATTCTTTTAAAATGTCAAATTCATGAAAAACAGGAAAAGACTGAAGAATATTTGGAGATTAGAGGAGACCAAGGGGATATGACTAATGACTAACTGCAGTGTGGTTGCCTGGACTGGGTCCTGGAAGAGAAAAAAAAAAAAGACATTAGTGGAAAAACTGGTGAAATTCAAGTGAAGTCTGTAGTTTAGTTAATGGTACCAATCTTAGTTTCTTATTTGTGGTAAGTTGTAGCATGGTAATACCATAGGATCTTAACAGTGGGAGATGCTGGCTGAAGGTGCATGGGAACTGTCTATACTATCCCTGCAACATTTCTGTAAGTGTACAACTATTTCAAAATAAACAGTTTTTAAAAGTTCACTTCTACAAACAAATGTTTATTTTTAAATAAATAATGACAAATGAATTACATCACAGCAGAAGTTGGGTAGGTTATAACATTAAGAAGGAGAAGAGCTTTAGCTCTTCACAAATAGGTATGGCCTGGACTTGAATTTAGGACCATTCCAAAATGGTAACATTCTGTGTAACTATTTTTGGCCAAAGTATTAATATTTTATTTCTCTTAAACAAAGTCATGAACAGAGACAAAGCACATCCAGGAAATACCAGTGTGCATTTAAAAAAAAAAAAAAATATATATATATATATATATATATACGTCTTGAAAGATTTGGCAACAACAGGCTTTAGACAAATCTAATCTTTTAAAAAGATAATAAAATTGTAGAGAAGAAAATAATTCTTCTAATGGATCTGAAGAGTTTTAAAATACTTCAAAGCTGATAACTTTCATTTGCATATATAAAGAGGTAGGAGACGATTTATCTAACAAGTTGTAATGTTTTCCCCATATTTTAACTCTAAGTGTAAATTCATTGTATTCCCATCGTATGATTATAGAACCTGGGTTTATAGTAACTCTCATATTCTCCTTCCTTGAAATACATTTCCATCAAAATTATTTCTGGTTCACTCCCACCTACCCACATCATAGGCAAACTGCCCTCTGGAGCCTTTTATAATTACTATAGTCCTCATTCTTATTTGAGCTCTGTGTCCCAGCTTTTCTCCCCTTAGTTAACATGTGTGCCTTGGTCATAAATTTGAGACTTAAGCACAGGCTCTATTTTACACTTGTTTTTTCCCCAAAGCACCTAGCACAGTGCTGAGCCTAAATAGTGACTGAATGAATAATTGATTGCTTAATTAAACCGAAAGCTTGTACAACAAGGGTAATCCATTTCCTGACCCTGCAAAACAACACAGAAATTACTGATTATCAGACGCTGCCCTTATTGCTTAACATTTATTCCAGACAAAATACTAAACCCTCAAGTGCAAAAATCATGCCAGATTAATGTTCATCCCTATATTACATGTACAAGTTATTTGAGGCAGCTGCAGTATGATGACTTTGACCTACTTTCCATTTTAAAAATTAGATTAGGAGGGATGCTCTTTAGATATACACTGATATTTTTTCTTTTCTTTGAACAGCCAAATGAATATCAGCACTACCAAAAATAAATACATAAATAAATTGAGTAAATAAAAATAAAAGCTCACCAGTTGAAAGGCCATTAAGTTCAGAATTTTTTTCTTTTAAAAACCCTTTCTCTTACCTCTGGGAGAACTCTCAAGACCATGTATTTTCATAGAAAGTTTGACAAAAAACTTAGAGGAGTTGGAAGTTGAAATGAACTGAATTTTCAGAAGACTATTGGAAACAGGAGGTGGGAATAAAAGTTTAAGTCAAGTAAAGAAATGACAAATGGAGGGAATTGATAGTATGCTCCTTGATACTCCTTAAAAATTGTAGAATCCTGAATTATTCTCTATTTTCCCCCAAGTGGCTGTGGACCCCCCCAATCTTCACATCTTTTAAACATAGGAAATATGTCCTACTTTGTGGTAAATGATATCACTGACACATTTGAGAATTTCAGCAAACATCCATTCTTGATAATGTGAGGTATCAACATGTTTTTGTTTGAGCTGAGTCATTAAGAACTCTGTAAAGGTCAGATTCCACCTCAGAAGAAAACACTGCTCTGGCATATAATCCCTTATAATGAGCTCACTCTAGTTTTAATTAATAACTGTCATAGAAACCCTACAAAACAAATAAAAGGAATTCATTTGACAACATATGGCAAACATGATCTTTTTAAAAAAAATTATCTTATAACATCTATATTGTTGTTATAAGTAACTCTGGGATTTGGCTGCCAAAAAGACAATAAAATAAAGCCTGCCCTTTTCAAATATTTGTATTTCTTCTAGACAGATAAATACAGAAGTGTGCAAAATAAAGAAGGAAAACAAAGATGTTCTTATATAATTCATATGAGTTTTTATCTCATGTAGATGTTTTGAAATTCATTTACAATTCTAAAGTCTCTGATTCATTGACTTCATTAATTTATAAGGAGTTATTCTCGCTACTATTACTGCAAGCTATTACCAGTATATTTGCACCAAGACCTATTTTAAAAACAATGGTTAGAATTAGTCATCTTTTCACTGGTTCACCTATGTATTTTCAGAATGAAATGAAGTGGAACAATTTTTTATGTGTTTTTGTAGAATCCCTATAAGTTTTAAACTAATTCCTTTTGACCCAGAGGCTATAACGCTCCCCATGGAAATGAATGCAATTTTTTCCTTAGCCCAAAGTTGAAGTATCAGAAATACAATATGTGGCAAGCATAAGCTTTACTTAAAACTGTTGGTAGACAAACATTAAAAAAATATTTAAATTTCATCTCAGATTTTAAGTACAATATTTCTAGACTTCTTTATCATTAGCCAGTGGGTTAGAATTCTGCCCATCTACTTCATTTATTTGTCAAAGAGAATGTGATACCTCGGTTACCATATAAAAATGTTGAAGTACTTTACTCTTCCTAGATCTTTCACTCAGTCATCACTCATATATGCAAAAACCATTTGTGGGCTGCCAAATATGTGAGCTACTATGCCTGTCACTGGGGAAACAATAGTGAGGAAAACCGAAACAAAACAAACCAGTAAACAAAACCCACAAAAGCTTGGCTTCTATTTTCACAGAGTTAAATTTTAGTAGAAGAATGGGTTCTAATTAAACTATCACAGAAATAAATGTAGAATTACAACTTTGGCTGGTGCTGTGAAGAGAGGGACATGGTACCATTTGATCTCAAGCTAAGAGAAGGCTTCCCTAAGTTAAGGATGGAATGGGAGACAGCAAACAAGAAAAGGAAGGGGCATGCATTTAGTCATTCATGTGTTCAGTACTATGTATGGGTGTTGATGAAATCATAGGTGCTGTCGTAGGTCTGGAGGAAAGAGCTACAGTGAGACTTGAAAAATGGCCCTGAAGTGGAAGGTGCATGGATTTTTTCACAACTGAAAGATTGGTGAGCCTGAAGCATGGGGTGTAGGAGATATGAATTGCAACCTGGTGGTTGGAGGAAGAAGGGGTATATAGAGCCTTGTAAGCATTGCTTTTATCCTAAAAGCATTGTGAAGCCATTGAAATAGTCAGGGGAAGAGTGTAGGGGGATGACACAATCCGGTGATAGTTCAGAAATAACCTTGGGTGCCTATGTGGAGATCTTCCTGAAAGCAAACTTTACAGCCCTTTCCAGATTCATTGCCCTTTAAGGAAGCCTGCCTCCTCTTTATTATCAGAAGAGTTTGACATTAATGAAGCATATACAAGGTGACTCTATTCAGTCTCCAGTACTCCATCCTTTGGAAACTACCCATAACCCTCCCCCCCTTATAATAAATCTCATTGCAGTTCACCTGGAAAAAATGGTAGAAGCATTTAGGATTGGGAGTTGGGTGGTAAAGTTAGTGTGTTCTTTAAACAGTGTGCTTGTGTGTATGTGTGTGTGTAATCCTTTTCTTTCCTATGACAAAAAAAATCTGTTCCTTTAATCTATGTTCATGTCATTTGTCCATAAAGAATTTGGGCTAACTGAAAATCTACTTACTGTCTTGATTAGACTGCTATGTATTTATTCCTTTAACATATTTTAAATGGGTTTCCCCATTTACATTCAGTCAGGTTTATTTTTTATCACAACAAGTTGGTGGTAGCATTATGTGGCTGTCAAAATGGGCTATGTTGATGTGTTTTTGTTAAAACAACAAGGAATTATTAAGAAGTTATGCATGCACTCTTCTAGGTGCTTATGTACCTCTCATAGCTTTTTATCAGATGGAATATTTATCTTGTAAAGATCCAGCTAGCTTTATAACCACATAAAGCAGCCAGTTTCCCATGCACAGTGGTTTTTGTTTTTCCTCTTCTGCTTTTAAAAGAGTTCACTGTGTCTCAGACAGATGTGTAGACATTGAGGTAGATTCTTTTGTGGGAGAATCAAACATGTTACTGTGTCATCTCTCTGAATATAACTGAATTCTGTAGTATGAATGTGGGTTCACCATCATGTTTTCTATAGCAAGAATAAATATATGTGTGTGTGTGTGTGTGTGTTGTATACACACATGTGTATATATGATGTTTTCAACCATTTGTATATGTACCATATATATGATGCTTTCAGTCATTTGTAGAGCTGAGAAGTAAAGCCACAGATGATACACAAAACAATTATCTCTGTGGAAATAAAGTATTATAATTTCCAACTAAAGATGGAAATATTTCTCTTTACCCAGTATCTTGAAAGGGGACATATGTATACAAGAGGCAAAATAATGCAGGGAAGTAAGTGTTGCTATGTAGAGAGAATGTAAAGCTCTTAGAAGAGTACCTGGTACATAGTAAGGGATTAAAAAATAACTGATAATAGTTAAATCACATAAGTTGAGTAAACTGTATGATTAAAAGTGGTGAAAGAATTAGCTTTCTGAGATTCACACCTTGTAGAGAACATTGCTGAGTTCTCAACTATTTGCCTGCAATTCTCTGAGTGACAGGTAAAGGAAGAAAAAAAGATATAGGGAAAGATTGACTTATGAAATTCAAATAAGTGTCATTTTCAAACCACTGTTTAGTTCTTCATCACTGAGAAACAGCTTATTTTTGCATATTTAAAAGATGAAAGAAAATGCATACATATTAATTTTAAATTAGGCTTTCTGATGGGGGTAGAACATTTCATGTGATTTCCAATGGTGGAAAATGAAGCATTCATGCTCAGGTGAATATTTTAGTGTTTTAGGCGAGAGTAAATCAATTACGGCAATTGAAGATATACTCAAATCTCCTCACACTGTGGAAAAATATATGTGTGGGGGGTGGGTGGGTGGCTGGATGTATTCACAAATACTGGGTAGAAAATAGATATGACGAGTTTACTTTTTCTCAGTGGTTTACCATCCGTAGGATATTTAAGATTTCTCTGGTATTTTTTCTTTTTTTGTGACGTTGAGATGACTGTTATTGGGGTAATAATTTTTTCATACAGAAGTGCTAAGGATTTCATTTAGCTGGATTCTAGCAAATGCACTTAATAATTTGTATTTTCCTAAGAAGCAGTTCAGATAATGGCCTATAATAGAATATTGTGTATATTAATAACTTAATCATTATATATTGGTTATATCTAAGTTCAGTAAACTTCCAATTCCTGACTGCCTTAAATCCATTTGCAATGAATTTCAGAGGGTTTGAATAGCAGAGAGGTTGGTGTTGTACTTGGTCATGATGTACTAATAATTAGCTCAGCTGGCAAGTATTTTTTCTTTCTGGCTCTGTAAATCTAACCTATCCACCCTGGTCTGTCTCTAGTATTCTCTGTTCTATGGACCTCCCAAGCATTCTCTGATACTAATCATAGTAATCATAATGTTTTGGCAGTTCTTATATTACTAGTAATACCATTATTTCTACTATTACCCACTAACATCGCTATCATCACAATCTTAATCATCAATATTTATTGACTGCTAAAAGTGAGCAAACTCTATGCCCATTATTTTATTTGATCACCTCAGTAGCCATCTGTGAGTTACATACTATTATCGTTCTCTATTTATGGATGAGAAACAGTTTTGGAAGGTTTAAATACTTACCCAAGTTCATGCTGCAGGTAAAAGATGGACCCAGACTTTAAATTTATGCAACCTAACTCCAGCACTGTAATTACATAATCACTGTGCTTTACTACCCAATATTATCCCCAAAATTAGATTTTTAACTTTGAAATTTTTGTGTTTTATCTTTGTAGCCAAGAATTCTTTCCCCCCAAATATATTTTTCTTTCTTTCATCCTTAAAATTAGGATCTGTAAATGTTAACTAGGCATAGCTAGGATGAGAATCCTGTATCCTAAATTTCCCGTGCATCCATGTGATCATGTCTAATGAGATGCTGATGAAAATTCTCCTTAAGAAGAAGGGTATGTCATCCACTGATCCTTTCTTTACTCTCCCAGATAGTGTGACGTCCTTGGGCTGGCACTGGACCAGTCATCTCAGAATTTGATACAGAAGCCACACATAAAGGATAATAGAAAAGCAGTGGACAGGAACCTGGATCCTTGACACTGTGTCTCACTCGATAGCCCTAAACCAGCTCTTTCTAGGCTTATTTTACTTCAGAGAAATAAATTTCTATTGTACTCATATCTTTGTTATTTGGGGGTTTTGTTCTCTTACATCCAACCTAATCCTATCTAATATACTTTTGGAGGGCAGAGAATCTTTCTGAAAATATGAATACTCCTAACATTTAAAAATTACTTAATAGACATCAAATTGCTTCATGGTGATTATGGATTCCCAAATATGTCTAAGGCCTAAAATCATGAAAATCACACTTAGTCTATGATACATAAATCCAAAATTGTAGTGTTCTTGAAACCCTCAGCTGGATAGTTTATTCAGCCAAGGTTTATTTTGCAGTCACTTTAGCCACTTCTTTCAAGTTAACACATATTAGAGTTGATATAAAATGCTATTATACATACGTTGCTGGGCACACTCCCAGTGCTGACAGAAAAAGGAAAAGCTACCTTAAAGAAAGGTCCCCTTTCTGAATTTATGTCGTCTCTTATTATAGAAGTCTTAACTGGTATTATTATAGTAAAAGAACGTGTCAGCAATTACTATACAAATCCAGATTCTAATCGTCATGCATATTCTTGTTCACTTAATTGAGGTTATTGTGATACAGCATTACAAAAGGAATCTTCTGAAAGTTAGTACAAACCAACTCAAGAGGGAAGTCTGTCTAACAATTGCCTCCAACAAAAGCTATCAACGATACAGAGCTGAAATGCCAAACAAGAAAAGAAAATGCACTATCAAGTTATTAAAGAACCAAACCTGTGCAGCTGTGTTCCTTTTGTCTTGGAAGTGTTGTCTGATGCATTACTTTCTCAGAATAGATGAGAATCTTGTAAAATAAGGTGGGGAAAGTATTCTTCTTTGGTTGTTCTTTCTTTTATTTACTAACTCCATCCTTTAATAAGGATTTTCCAAATCCCTGGGCTAGGCACTAGTGTCACCTCTGATGATACAGGAATAAACAATATTGACAAAAGTCATGCCTACCTGGTACTTACTCTCTTAGGGAGGAAGTTGGACAGTAAGGAAAAGCAGCTGAAAAACTAAGATGTTTAGGCAGTGGTTAAAGTTAAACAAGATAATGAGATTGAAAGTGATCGCAGACAAAGGAAGGTCAAGTCAGAGCTCAGAGGATGTTTGAATTGAGTTGAGACCTACATGACAAGATATGCGAGTCTCCTGGGAATTTGGGTGAAGAGACATCCCAGGCAGCTGAAGGAGGACATGCACAAGCTTTGAAGCTGGAACAGGCTGCACGGAGTTAAGACACAGGAGACAACTTCAAAGCTTGTGGAGCATAGAGGAAAAGGGCAGAATGGCAGGTGCTGCCATCGGGGCAGTGGGCAAGACTAGATCATATAAGACCTTGAAGGCCATGGTCAGGTGTTTGGATTCTATTCTCAGTTCTTTCAGGAGAGGCAGTGCAAGTAACAACGTGATGTTAGAGACCTATTTTTCTTTGCTTGTGTATCATGTCCAACTAAAACTCAGAGTTTTAGGATGTGAACTCCCTGAGTTCTCACATCTATATAATTTAAGTGACCATCATTATCAGAAGTTGTCTGGTATTTTACAAATGCTCATGTTAATAGGAATATGGAGACTGAAAGAAGTTAAGGGTTCTTTTGATCTATGATAAATCATGAATTCGACTCTGTGATGAGCCTCCTTTTGTCCTACTGAAAGCATACAGAAATAGTAAACTCAGCCTTGCCTTTCAGTAGTATATTAAGTTGATTAAATATTGATTTTTAATTCTAGATCTGTCATTCCTTATTTAATAATTTTCAGATTTGCTTTTTCCTATTTATTACTCTGTATATCTGTTTCTTAAAACATATCTTTGAAACGCCATAGTAAACTTCTAAATACATAGATAAGAGTGGGCATGTGGAGAAACAGTAACACTAATTGTATGTTTGTGAAAACCTTTTTATATTGTTTGCAAAGTATCTATAGTCTGCTCATTGGACTTACAATATGAAATTAAGAAGCATAAGAAACAGATATTCTGTTTTATTTGCAGGATCTCAGTCAGAAATAATAAATACACACTCATGAGGTCTGCTTCTATAAGGAGCAGAGACGTCAGCAATCAGCTGCCTCCTGTATACAGACCCCTGCCTCCACCTCAGAATCATTTTCATCGTTATGTCCTAGGCATCTGCTACTTACCAATGAGTTGTCAAGAGAAACTAGCCCATCAGTTGCCTTAAACCAACAAGGAATAAAGAAGATACGCATCTTTTCTAAGAGTGAGAATTCTCTACTCATCTTTCAAAATAGAGGGTAATTTTTTAAAAAATGGACCCAAGGGCCTTAGGTAAAGGTAAATGAAATGCTTGACACATGTGAGGTGTTCTCACATCTGGTGTAAATTATTAGATTCCATATTTTTTCTTGAAAGGTAAATGATACTCTCAAAGGGCAAAAAAGGTTTTACTCCCAAATGGGAGCCTTTCTACTCTGGTTAGCAGTAGTGTCCGGGCTCCTATTTTAAGGGAACATACTAATAGAAATACCTATAAACACCTATAAACACAAACACTTTCCTCAAACTTATTTGTTATAATTTTAAGTCAGAACTTTGCTTTTGTCCAAATACCTTTATAAGACTTAGAAATACTAAGAATGCTGTGATCTTTATAATAAATTCTAACAAGAAGAGAAGGAAGAGGTGAGAAAAAGGCCATTGATTTAGTTGAAGAATAAAAAAAAACCCTAAGGTTTTAAATATGTAATGTTTATACAAAATATTAAAGATTTATTTTTTACAATACATTAAAAATAAAATTCTAACATAAGTCATTGGGCATAAATGTCATCTACCCCTTGTATGGTTTCTCTTAAAGAGAAATAAGAAATTGGGGAAGAGGGGCACCTAGGTGTCTCAGATGGTTAAGCTTCAGCCTTCAGCTCAGGTAATGATGCTGGAATGGAGCCCCTATCGGGATCCCGACTGGCTCAGTGGAGATTCTGCTTCTCCTTCTCCCTCTCCCCCTGCTTGTGTGCACTCTCTGTCTTTCTCTCTGTCTTTCTCTCTCTCTCAAATGAATAAATAAAATTTTCTTAAAAACTGGGTTGAGTACCCATGATAATTTCATTTTTAAAATGCTTTTTTTCTATTGAGATATAGTCTTCTTTAATTTGTATAACTTTTTTATGACATAAAAAATCTTTTGGGGGGGAAGTTCAAACACATACAAAAGTAAACAACATAACAAACCCCCTGGTATCCATCACACAACTTCTGTAACCTATGGAAATCTACTTTTTATTACAAAGTTTTTAATTTAATTCTGTGTAGTTAACATTACAGTGTTATATTAATTTCAAGAATGTAATACAGTGATTCAACAATTCTATACATTGCTCAGTGCTCATCACGACACATGTGGTCTTAATCCCCATCATCTGTTTCACGGTCACCCCTCCACTTCCCATCTGGTAACCACCAGTTTGTTCTCTACAGTCATGAGTTGGTTACTTGGTCTGTCTTTCTCATTCTCTCTCTCTCTCTCTCTCTCTCTTTTTCCTTTGGTCATTTGTTTTATTTCTTAAAATTTCACATATGGCTGAAATCACATGGTATTTGTCTTTCTCTGACTGACTTATTTCACTTAGCATTATACCCTCTAGCTCCATCCATGTCATGGAATTGGTTTAAGATTTCATTCTTTTTATGGATGGGTAAAATCCCTGTGTGTGTGTGTGTGTGTGTACACCACTTCTTTTTTATCCATTTGTCTATTGGTGGACATTTGGGCTGCTTGCATAATTTGGTTGGTGTAATTAATATTGCTGTAAACATAGTGGCGCAGGTGTTCCTTTGAATTAATGTTTTTGTATTTTGGGGGTAAATACTTAGTCGTGCAATTACTGGATCCATAGAGTAGTTATATTTCTAACTTTTTTAGGAACCTCCATACTGTTTTCACAGTGGTTTGCACCAATTTGCATTCCCACTGAAAGTGTAAGAGAGTTCCTTTTTCTGTACATCCTCACCAACACATGTTGTTACTTGTGTTTTTAATTTCAGCATTCTGGCAGGTGTAAGGTGATATCTCATTGTGGTTTTGATTTGCATTTCCTTGACGATAGGTAATGTTGAGCATCTTTTCTTTTGTCTATTGGCCTTCTGTAGGTCTTCTTAGGAGAAATATCTGTTCATGTCTTCTGCTGGTTTTAATTAGATTATTTGTTTTTTGGGTGTCGAGTTGTGTGAGTTCTTTATGCATTTGGGATATTGACTTTTTTATCAGATATGTCATTTGCAAATATCTTTTCCCTTTTCATAGGCTGCCTTTTAGTTTTATTGATTGTTCCCTTCACTGCACAGAAGCTTTTTATTTTTATTTAGTTCCAGTAGTTCATATTTGCTTTTGTTTCTCTTGCCTCAGGAGGCCTATCTAAAAAATATTGCTATACATGATGTTGGAGAAATTTCTGCCTGTGTTCTCTTCTAGGATTTTTATGGTTTCACACCTCACATTTAGGTCCTTCATTATTTTGAGTTAATTTTAGTGTAAGAAAGTGGTCCAGTTTCATTCTTTTGCATGTACCGTTCCAGTTTTACCAAAATCTTTGTTGAAGAGACTTTTTCTCATTGCATATGTTTACCTCCTTTGTCAAAGATTAATTGACCATATAAATGTGGGTTTATTTCTGCGTTTTCTGTTCTGCCTTATTGATCTGCATGTCTATTATTGTACTATTTGGTATTGTACCATACCATAGCATACTCTGTGTCTTTTATTGTATCATACCACCAGTACTATACCATTTTGATTACTACAACTTTGTAATATAACTTGAAATCTGGAATTGTGATACCTCCAGTTTCTTTTTTTTTTTTCCTTCTGTAAGATTGCTTGGGGGCAAATGGGGTCTTTTGTGGTTCCATACAAATATTAGGATTGTTTGCTGTAGGTCTGTGAAAAATGTCGCTGTTACTTTGGTAGGGATTGCTTATATGTATAGATTGTTTTGGGTAGTATAGACATTTTAACAATATTCGTTTTTCCAATCCATAAACAAGGACTGTCTTTCCATTTCTTTGTATTATCTTCAGTTTCTTTCATCAGTGTTTTACAGTTTTCAGAGTATAGCTATTTCACCTCTTTGGTTAAGTTTATTCCTAGGTATTTGATTATTTTGGGTGCAATTATAAATGGGATTTATATTATATTTATTTATATTTATAATATAATTTATATTATTTAATTTCCTCTTTCTGCTCCTTCATTATTAGTGTATAGAAATGTAATAGACTTTTGCACATTGATTTTGTATCCTGCTACCTTAATGAATTCATGTATTATTTTAGTAGTTTTTTGGTACAGTCCTTGGGATTTTTATATATAGTATACTGTTGTATGCAAATAGTGAAAGTTTTACTCCTTACTTATCCATTTGGATACATTTTATTTCTTTTAGTTGTCTGATTGCTGTAGCTAGAACTTCCAGTGCTATGTTGAATAAAAGTGGTGAGAATGAACATCCTTGTCTCATTCCTGACAGGAGAAAAACTTTCAGTTTTTCTCTATTGTGTTCCCTATGGGTTTTTCATATATGGCCTTTATTATGTTGAGGTATGTTCCCTCTAAACTTACTTTGTTTACAGTGTTTATTATGAGTGGATGTTGTAATTGTACTACTGGGTATTTACCCGAAAGATACAGATGTAGTGAAAAAAAGTGCCATATGCACCCCAGTGCTCATAGCAGCAATGGCCACAGTCGCCAAACTGTGGAAAGAGCAGAGATGCCCCTCAACAGATGAATGGGTAAAGATGTGGTCCATGTACACAATGGAATATTACTCAGCCACCAGAAAGGATGAATACCTAGCTTTTGCATCAACATGGGGGGGGGGGACTAGAGGAGATTATGCTAAAAGCAGAGAAAGTCAATTATTATTTTGAGTTATCAATTATTAATTATATTATATTATTATTAAAGTCAGTTATCATACGGTTTCACTTATTTATATAATAAGTAAATGGAATAAATAAATGGAGGACATTTAGGAGAAGGAAGGGAAAAATGAAAGGGGGGAAATTGGAGTGGAGATGAACCATGAGGGACTATGGATTCTGAGAAACAGAAACTGAGGGGTTTAGAGGGGAGAAGGGTGGGGGAATGGGTTGGCTTGGTGATGGTTATTAAGGAGAGTATCTATTGCATGGAGCACTGGGTGTTATACCCAAACAGTGAATCATGAAACATTGAGTCAAAAACTAATGATGTACTATATGGTGAATAGCATAACATAATAAAAATTTTAAAAAAGTAATTCACTGCGGTAGTAGAGGAAAAATAAAGAATAGCTATTTTCATTAAAAAAAAATGAGTGGATGTTTTGCTTTGTCAGATGTTTTTTCTGCATCTATTAAAATGATCATATGGTTTTATCCTTTCTCTTATTGATGTAATGTATCACATTGATTTGTGAATATCAAACAACACTTACATCCCAGGAATAAATTCCACTTTATCATGGTAAATGATTTTTTAAGATGTATTGTTGGATTCAGTTTCCTAGTACTTTATTGAGGATCTTTGCATCTGTGTTCATCAGAGATGTTGATCTGTAGTTCTCTTTTCTGGTGGTGTCTTTATCTGGTTTTGGTATCAGGGTAAAGTAGTCTCATAGAATGAATCTGGAAGTATTCCTTCTCATTCTATTTCTTGGAATAGTTTGAGAAGAATAGATATTAGCTCTTCTTTAAATATTTGGTAGAATTTTCCTATGACACTGTCTTGTCCTGGACTTTGCTTTGTTGAGACTTTCTTGATTATTGATTCAATCTCCTTGCTGCAATCAGCCTGTTCAAATTTTCTGTTTCTTCCTGTTTCAGTTTTAGTAGTTATGTTTCTAGGAATTTATCCATTTCATCTAGGTTTTTTAATTTGTTGGCTTATAGTTTTTCATAATATTCACTTAAAGTTGTTTTTATTTCTGTGATGTTGGTTGTCATTTCTCCACTTTCATTTGTGATTTCCTTAATTTGAGTCCTCTCTCTCTCTCTCTCTCTTTTTTTAATGAGTCTGGCTTAGAGATTTATCAGTTTTATTGATCTTTTCAAAGAACCAGCTCCTGGTTTCATTGATCTGTTTTTTGTTTTTGTTTTTTTAATTCTGCTCTAGGGGCGCCTGGGTGGCTCTGTGGGTTAAAGCCTCTGCTTTCGGCTCAGGTCATGATCCCGGAGTCCTGGGATCAAGCCCCACATTGGACTCTCTGCTCAGTGGGGAGCCTGCTTCCTCCTCTCTCTCTCTGCCTGCCTCTGCCTGCTTGTGATCTCTGTCTGTCAAATGAATAAATAAAATCTTAAAAAAAAATAAATAAATGTCTGCTCTAATCTTATTTCCTTCCTTCTGCTGGTTTTGGATTTTTTTTTTTTATTCTTATTTTTGTAGCTCCATTAGGTATTAGGTTAGGTTATTTGAGACTTTTCTTATCTCTTGAGGTAGGCCTGTATTGCTATAACCTTTTCTCTTAAAACCACTTCTGCTGCATACCATAGATTTTGTACCATTGTGTTTTTATTTTCATTTGTTTAAATGTAATTTTTATTTCTTTTTGATTTCTTGTTTGACATAGTCATTGTTTGACATATTCATTGCTTGGTAGCATGTTATTTAATCTCTGTGTATTTATGGTCTTTCCAGATTTTTTGTGTAATTGATTTCTAGTTTCATAGCTTTATGGTCAGAAGAGATCCATGGACTGACTCTCATCTTTCTGCATTTGTTGAGACTTGTTTTGTCACCTAATATGTGATCATTCTGGAGAATGTTGCATGTGCCCTTGAAAAGAATGTATATTCTCCTGCTTTATGATGGAATGTTGTGAGTGTATCTGTTAAATCCATCTGGTCCACTGTGTCATTCAAAGCCATTGTTTCCTTGTTGATTTTCTGTTTGGATGATCTGTCCATTGATGGAAGTGGAGTGTTAAAGTTGCCTACTATTACTGTATTACTATCGATTAGTCTCTATATTTGTCACTAGCTGTTTTATGTATTTGGATGCTCCCATGTTAGATGCAAAAATTTATAATTGTTACATCTCCTTGTTGGATTGTCCTCTTTACTATTATATAGTGTCTTTCTTTGTCTCTTGTTACAGTCTTTGTTTTAAACTCTCTTTTGTTCAATGTAAGTACTGCTACCCTAGCTTTCTTTTGACATCTATTTGCACGACAAGTGTTTCTCCATCCCCTCACTTTCAATCTGAAGGTGTCTTCTTTAGTCTGAAATGAATCTCTTATAGGCAGCATATAGATGGTTCTTGTTTTTTAAATCCATTGTCACCCTGTGTCTTTTAATTGAAACACTTAATCCATTTACATTCAAAGTAATTATTGATACATATGTATGTGTTTCCATTTTGTTATTTGTTTTGTGGTTATTTTGTAGTTTTTGTCTGATTCTGTCCTCTCTTATACACTTTCATGGTTTGTTAGCTTTCCTTGGTGATATGCTTGTTTTCTCTTCTTTTTATTCTTTGCATATCTATTACTGGTTTTTGATTTGTAGTTAACATTAGATTTCTTTTTCTTTTTTTAAGATTTTATTTATTTATTTGACAGAGAGAGAGGGACAACGAGAGAGGGAATACAAGCAGGGGAAGTGGGAGAAGGAGAAGCAGGCTTTCCACTGAGCAGAAAGCCTGATGTGGGGCTCGATCCCAGGATCTTGGGATCATGATCTGAGCTGAAAGTAGACATTAATGACTGAGACACTCAGGCGTCCCTATCATTAGGTTTCTATATAACATCTTCTGTATATAGCAGTCTATATGAAGTTGATGGTCACTTAAGTTTGAAGCCAGTCTCTACTCCTCTCCCTTGCCCATGGTGTCATATTTTACATTTCTTTTGTGAATCCCCTGACTGATTTTTACAGATATATTTATTTTTCCTGCTTTTGTGATTCCTACTTCTCATACTCTCACTTAAGATCTTTCCTTTAGGGGCGCCTGGGTGGCTCAGTCCGTCAAGCAGCTACCTTCAGCTCGGGTCATGATCCCAGGGTCCTCGGATCGAGCTCCGCATCGGACTCCCTGCTCAGTGGGGAGTCTGCTTCTCCCTCTCCCTCTGCCTGCTGCTCTGCCTACTTGTACTCTCTATCTCTCTGTCAAATAAATAAATAAAATCTTTAAAAATAAAAAAAAGAAGAGATCTTTCTTTTACACCCAAAGAGTGCCCTTTAATATTTCTTATAGGGGTGGTTTTAATGGTCATGAATTTCTTTAGTTTTTGTTTTTCTGAGAAACTCTTTTCTCTTCTATTCTGAATGATAGCTTTGTTGGACAGAATATTCTTGGTTGCATATTTTCCCTTTTAGCACTCTGTGCTGAAATATAGCAGCACTTCATGTGGAATATATCATGCTGCTCCTTTCTGGCTTGCAAAATTTCTACTGAAAAATCAGCTGATAGCCTTGGGGTTTCCCTTGAAGTAACTGCCTTCTTTTCTTTTGCTGCTTTAAATTTTTTATCCCCACTTTTTGCCGTTTTAATTACTGTGTCTTGGTTTGGATCTCTTTGGGTTGATTTTGATCCTCTGTGCCTCCTGGATCTGGATGTCTAGTTCATTCTCAGCTATTCTTTCTTCAAATATATTTTCTGCCCCCTTTTCTCTCTCTTCTTCTGGGATACCTATGTTTTGAATGTTTTAGGCTTAATGGAGTCACTGAGTTACCTAAGTCTCTTCTCAATTTATGTAACTTTTTTTTTTTCCTCACTTGCTCAGTTTGATTGGTTTCCATTACTGTCTTCCAGGTCATTAATTCATTCCTGTGCTTCCCTAGCCTGCTATTTAATCCATCAGGTGTATTTTTAATTTCATTTATTATGTTCTTCTTCTCTGATTGGTTCCTTTTTATCTCTTTGGTGTCTCACTGATGTCCTCCACTCTTTTCTCAAGTCTAGTAAGTTTCTGTATGAGCATTACTTTAAATTCTCTATCAGGTGGGGCAGCAGGTAGCTGATTCAATTAAGTGTCCAACTCTCGATTTTGGCTCAGGTCATGATCT
The DNA here is from genome assembly GCF_963455335.1 of Martes martes. NCBI lineage: Eukaryota > Metazoa > Chordata > Mammalia > Carnivora > Mustelidae > Martes > Martes martes. The sequence goes on along the minus strand of NC_137888.1, from coordinate 175,970,264 downwards.
CAACAATTGTGAGATCAGGGAGTCTGCTTGAGATTCTCTCTCTCCCTCCTCCCCCTCCCCCCTGTGTGTGCTTCATCTCTGTAGTGTGTGTGTGTCATGAATATATATTTTTTAAATTATCTATGAGGCATATTACTTATATTCTTTTCATTTAGGTATCTTGCTGTGGTTTTACTCTGTTCTTTCATTTGGGACATATTCCTCTGTTTCCTCATTTTGTTTAGCTTTCTCTGTCTGTTTCTCTGTGTTAGGAAAGTCAGGTATGTCTCCTTTTGAAGGTAATGGCTATGTGAAGAAGAGGTCCTTTAATGTCCTGCAGTGTAGTGTCCCCTGTTCCCCAGGACCTTGTGCTTTAGGAAGTGTCTCCTATGTGTGTTGCCTCTGCCACACTATTTCCCATCCATTTTTTCCCTTTACTCCAGTTGTCTGCAAAGGCTTTCTTTGTTGTGGGCAGTGTTTAGAACTGACCAGGGTCAGAGTCATTTTAACAAGGTACACACTGCTCTGCTTGCAAAATGAGACCCATTGTCACCTGAATCAAGGCCCTGCAAAATACGGGCCAGAGACATGGTGTTGATGGGGTTCACACTGGTCTTCTGGGGAAGGAGACCTGCAGTGCCAAGACAGGCAAGTGTGACTGGGAAGGGCAGGTCCCTTGAAGCTTGGAGTGCAGGGCTTGGTGCAAGCAAGTTAGGTAACAAGTTAGGCATGCTCTGGTTCCTGCAAGTGGACATGAACTTATGCTGGGAATGGGGGAAGAAGATGGCACCTGCCAGCTCCTTTGTTTCTGGAGAGGTCTTCCTGCCTCTCCAGACCATGCTCTGAAATGAGTAAATAGGTCTCCCTCCCACTTGCCCCGGACTCTTTCAAACTGCTATTTTATGCTGTATCTCCATTGGCTGTTTGTCTTGCCATCTCTTTCAGGGTAGGGACTCAGCTTCCAAACGCTCTCAGGGCTCTCTCCAAATCCAGCCTGCTGATTTTTAAAATTCCAGGCTTTAAGTTCCACTGATCACAAAATTCATCCCCTCTCACGTTCAATGCCAAATATTGTGGGGATTCATCTTCCCCATGAGGGGAAGCCCCTCATGAGGGCTCCCTACGGTGATAGGCTCTTTCTGACCTTCTCTGCACCATGGCTCTCTCCCAACTCCCAGGTGCCCACTGTCCATTTTGCTCCCAAATCATATCTCCCATGTGGCCTCTTCTCTACATTTAGTTGTGGAGTTTTTTCTGCCAGTCTTCAACTTGTTTTCTGGACTGTTTGCACTGATGTGAACTTTTATCTAGCTGTATCCATGGGGTGAGGTGAGCTTAGGGTCCTCCTAGTCTATCTTCCCTGCCGCCTTCCTGATTTATATAACTTTTTAAAAGTATCTTTGATAGTAAAGACTGAAATGAAAACAGCCCTTCTTATTTATGTTTCCTTTTCCTAAGAAGTTATTTTACTTTAGTAGAGGTTCTGGATCTTTGTGTTTTGTAACATCTGCAAAACAGTCTCCCAGGTGCATATTAAGAAATGTTTTATTACGAGAGTTTGTAATGGGATGAAGTAGAGAAGGGAGCTTCTAGTGATTGTTGGAATTTTCTGTTGGTTGAGAAGCATGTGGGTAATTCGCATGTAATATTTTTGTTTTTAGTCACATTGTTTGCATTTGTTTTAGAATTTCAAATAATTTTAAACGATGGCCTAGAAATCCCACTTTATCAAAATGAGGAATGGATTAAGAAGAAAATTGGCTTCACACCTTGTTAGGAGACAAGTTTTACTCCTTTTTGAGCCTTCAGTTTAGTGCTGGACACTCAATAAATGTTTGTGGAATGAACTAATAATCTGAATAAAGGATTACCTTTTAAAAAATGAGATGACTGCTCTCCAAATGAAATATAAATGTAAAAAGTACGTCTATAGATTTTAATTTCCCTATAGACTTCCAAGCCTCAACAGCTGTTTTATATAGCACAAGAATATTGCTCTTTCTCACTAACTCTGACCCTGAAAATATCTGTTACAAATAACTGAGCTCTCTAATAGTTCATAATGATCCTGCCCTCCCAGCAGAACTAATCAGTGATTTGGAATCAAATTGGCAATTCTAAAAATGAGACATTGCCCACATTGATTTCTTATATGGTTATCATCTTTGTATTAAAGGAGACAATTGCAATATGTTAGTATCAGTCAATATTATGAATAAACTTTCAAACCATGAGGTTTGATGAATTTGACCTATTGTGATATTATTTTTTTTAACCTCTATTGCCAGTGGTTGCAGTGAAAAAGCTAATATTACATTGGGAAACTCCAAATTTCAGTTAAATTTTTAATATTTTTAAGTAGTATTTTGTCTTTTACCTTCTTTTGTGTTGTCTATGGTAATCTAATGAGTTCCCTATTTATAGTTTGCTTTAAAATGTTATTAAATCCAGATCATAAAATTTGCCATATTAATTGTGTCAATTGGTAATGCATATAAATGTCTTGTAAAGGTATTTTTAAGATGTTAATAATCAAGTTTAAAGGAAAAAAATCCATATTGTTCCATAAATTGTTTGTAGAAAATTTCTAAACCTGTTTAGTTTGGTCACAGAAAGCATGGAGGTTAAGGGCATAAAATAATTCTCATGGGGCAAGTTAACATCACCTGGAGAAAAATCTCTTGACTAGTTTGTAATTTAAATCCTAAACCACTAACTCAAAGACCCAGGCTGCTATTCAGAGGGATGATTAAGTTAAGGAGCTTAACTGACTTAATGCAAATTCACAATCATAAATTACAAAAAGATAATGAAGCATACAACTTTAGTTTTGGGTCAGAAAAATATTGCTTTTGTATTTGGTAGATGTTTTTAAAGTATTATATATAGTTTAAGTGATTACAAATTCTAAATCACAGATGGTCTATGTTCTAAAATAAAGTTAATGCAGTCTTTCATATTGAATATATCTATCAGTGGGAAATCAATCTATATGTGTGCTACTAAACCTTGGGAATCTATCCCCTCAGCAAATTTGATCTCAAATATAGGACAGTTAATCTTCATCTTTCTTTCCTGATAGCCAAATGACTTTGAGCTAACGATCTATAACTCAATATAAATAAAAGAATAATTGTCATATTTATTCTCTATTCAATTAAAAAATGATTTTTCTAAAAATTCTTATTAATTGTTCAGATAAGAGGTATTCCCTACAGTGAAAACATCAAAGTTAAAGATTATCTGTTACCCATTATAAAAATGTGTTTTCAGTTATTTTCTTCTTTCAAATATATAAAATTTAAAATCTATATCTAAATTTAACTTGGAATCTATTTACTTGTTATTTTTTATGTTTAGGTATGTGTTTAACTTATATGTCTTTTTAACAATGCAAATAATTATCATTTGGGTGTTTGCTTACTTGCTAAATTTAATTATCATTATACTTTTATTATATTTTCACTAATTATTCCCAAGTAATATTTGAGTAATTGTATGGTAGCAACTTACAATCCTAGCAGAGTCCCTTCAAGGATATTAAGGGGCTATCAAAATCAAACTTGAAAGAAACAGTGTTTTGGTGGAACTCTTGTCAGTTTCCATAAGCCATATCCCATAGGTCTCTCAAAGAATAGAGGAGGGAAACAGAACATATCACATGTCAGTCATAGTCATTTTATGAAAATGTCTTCATCAAAAAATTATTAACAGGGGGAGGAGTCAAGATGGCGGAGAAGTAGCAGGCTGAGATGACATCTGGTAGTAGGAGATCAGCTGATTTGTGAACACCTACAAATCCAATGGGAAATTGAAGAGAAGAAGAGCAACAATTCTAGAAACAGAAAACCGATCACTTTCTGAAAGGTAGGACCTGTGGAGAAGTGAATCCAAAGCGACGGGAAAATAGACCCCGGGGGGAGGGTCCGGCTCCCGGCAAGTGGCGAAGCAACGGAGCACAAAATCGGGACTTTTAAAAGTCTGCTCCACTGGGAGACATCGCTCCAGAGGCTAAACCGGGGGGGAACCCAGGCGGGGTCAGCATAACCCCAGGTCCCGCGGGATCACAGAAGGTCCGGGGGTGTCTGAGTGCCACAGAGCTCACAGGTATTAGAGTGGGGAAGTCGGCTACAGTGACAAAGCCGAGGAGTGAGCTCTCAGCCCGGAGTTACCTTGTGCCGGTTGCAGGCTGGGTGGGCTCGGAGGGCGGCCGGAGGCCACGGAGACGGAAGCGACCGGGCGCTTTTCTCCAGGTTCCAGCAATTGACTGCTTTCCTCAAAGCGCGACCGCAGGCCAGGGAGGCGGGGCGGTTGGGCGCTTTTCTCTGAGGGCGCACTGAGGATTGGAACCCCAAGCTCTCGGCTCCTCCGGGCCGAGAGATTGGGAGGCTGCCATCTTCATTCCCGTCCTCCGGAACTCTACGGAAAGTGCTCAGGGAACAAAAGCTCCCGAAAGCAAACCCGAGTGGATTACTTAGCCCGGCCCCTGGCAAGGGCGGTGCAATTCCGCCTGCGGCAAAGACACTTGAGAATCACTACAACGGGCCCCTCCCCCAGAAGATCAACAAGAAACCCATCCAAAACCAACTTCACTCACCAAGAACAGCGGAATTCCACACAGGAGAAAGCAAATCTTATCTGGACAAAATGACAAGGTGGAAAAACTCACCACAAAAAAAAAGAAGAAGAGGCTGTACTGAAGGCTGGAGACCTAATCAATACGGACATTGATAACATGACAGATCTAGAGTTCAGAATGACAATTCTCAAGGTTCTAGCTGGGCTCGAAAAAGGCGTAGAAGATATTAGAGAAACCCTCTCCGGAGAGATAAAAGCCCTTTCTGGAGAAATAAAAGAACTAAAATCTAACCAAGTTGAAATCAAAAAAGCTATTAATGAGGTGCAATCAAAAATGGAAGCTCTCACTGCTAGGATAAATGAGGCAGAAGAAAGAATTAGTGACATAGAAGACCAAATGACAGAGAATAAAGAAGCTGAGCAAAAGAGAGACAATGGACCATGAGGAGAGAATTCGAGAGATAAGTGACACCATAAGATGACACAACTTTAGAATAATTGGGATTCCAGAAGAAGAAGAAAGAGAGAGGGGAGCAGAAGGTATATTGGAGACAATTATTGGAGAGAATTTCCCTAATATGGCAAAGGGAACAAACATCAAAATCCAGGAGATGCTAAGAACGCCCCTCAAAATCAATAAAAATAGGTCCACACCTCGTCACCTGATAGTAAAATTTACAAGTCTTAGCGACAAAGAGAAAATCCTGAAAGCAGCCCGGGAAAAGAAGTCTGTAACATACAAGGGTAAAAACATTAGATTGGCAGCAGACCTATCCACAGAGACCTGGCAGGCCAGAAAGAACTGGCATGATATATTCAGAGCACTAAATGAGAAAAACATGCAGCCAAGAATACTATATCCAGCTAGGCTATCATTGAAAACAGAAAGAGAGTTAAAGAGCTTCTAGGACAAACAAAAGCTGAAAGAATTTGCAAACACCAAACCAGCTCTACAGGAAATATTGAAAGGGGTCCTCTAAGCAAAGAGAGACCCTAAAAGTAGTAGATCAGAAAGAAACAGAGACAATATACAGTAACAGTCACCTTACAGGCAATACAATGGCAATAAATTCTTATCTCTCAATAGTTACCCTGAATGTTAATGGGCTAAATGCCCCAATCAAAAGACACAGGGTATCAGAATGGATAAAAAAACAAAACCCATCAATATGCTGCCTACAAGAAACTCATTTTAGACCTGAGACACCTCCAGATTTAAAGTGAGGGGGTAGAAAACAATGTACCATGCTAATGGACATCAGAAGAAAGCTGGGGTGGCAATCCTTCTATCAGATCAATTAGATTTTAAGCCAAAGACTATAATAAGAGATGACGAAGGACACTATATCATACTCAAAGGGTCTGTCCAACAAGAAGATCTAACAATCTTAAATATCTATGCCCCTAACATGGGAGCAGCCAACTATATAAACCAATTAATAACAAAATCAAAGAAATACATTGACAGTAATACAATAATAGCAGGGGACTTTAACACTCCCCTCACTGAAATGGACAGATCATCTAAGCAAAAGATCAACAAGGAAATAAAGGCCTTAAATGACACACTGGACCAGATGGACATCACAGATATATTCAGAAAATTCCATCTCAAAGCAACAGAATATACATTCTTCTCTAGTGCACATGGAACAGTCTCCAGAATAGACCACATCCTGGGTCATAAATCAGGTCTCAATCGGTACCAAAAGATTGAGATCATTCCCTGCATATTTTCAGACCACAATGCTCTGAAGCTAGAACTCAATCACAAGAGGAAATTTGGAAAGAACGCAAATACATGGAGACTAAACAGCATCCTTCTAAAAAATGAATGGGTCAACCAGGAAATTAAAGAAGAATTGAAAAAAATCATGGAAACAAATGATAATGAAAACGCAATGGTTCAAAATCTGTGGGACACAACAAAGGCAGTCCTGAGAGGAAAATATATAGCGGTGCAAGCCTTTCTCAAGAAACAAGAAAGGTCTCAAATACACAACCTAACCCTACACCTAAAGGAGCTGGAGAGAGAACAACAAAGAAAGCCTAAACCCAGCAGGAGAAGAGAAATCATAAAGATCAGAGCAGAAATCAATGAAATAGAAACTAAAAAAACAATAGAACAAATCAACAAAACTAGGAGCTGGTTCTTTGAAAGAATTAATAAGATTGACAAACCCCTGGCCAGACTTATCAAAAAGAAAAGAGAAAGGATGCAAATAAATAAAATCATGAATGAAAGAGGAGAGATCACAACCAACACCAAAGAAATACAAACAATTTTAAGAACATACTATGAGCAACTCTACGCCAACAAATTTGACAACCTGGAAGAAATGGATACATTTCTAGAGATGTATAAACTACCACAACTGAACCAGGAAGAAATAGATAACCTGAACAGACCCATAACCAGTAAGGAGATTGAAACAGTCATCAAAAATCTCCAAACAAACGAAAGTCCAGGACCAGACGGCTTCCCAGGGGGAATTCTACCAAACATTTAAAGAAGAATTAATTCCTATTCTCCTGAAACTGTTCCAAAAAATAGAAATGGAAGGAAAACTTCCAAACTCATTCTATGAGGCCAGCATCACCTTGATCCCAAAACCAGACAAGGATCCCACCAAAAAAGAGAATTACAGACCAATGTCCTTGATGAACACAGATGCGAAAAATCTCACCAAAATACTGGCCAATAGGATCCAACAGTACATTAAAAGGATTATTCACCACGACCAAGTGGGATTTATTCCAGGGCTGCAAGGTTGGCTCAACATCCGCAAATCCATCAATGTGATACAATACATTAATAAAAGAAAGAGTAAGAACTATATGATACTCTCCATAGATGCTGAAAAAGCGTTTGACAAAGTGCAGCATCCCTTCCTGATTAAAGCTCTTCAAAGTGTAGGGATAGAAGGCACATACCTCAATATTATCAAAGCCATCTATGAAAAACCCACTGCAAATATCATTCTCAATGGAGAAAAACTGAAAGCTTTTCCGCTAAGGTCAGGAACACGGCAGGGATGTCTGTTATCACCACTGCTGTTCAACATAGAACTAGAAGTCCTAGCCTCAGCAATCAGACAACAAAAAGAAATTAAAGGCATCCAAATCGGCAAAGAAGAAGTCAAACTATCACTCTTTGCAGATGATATGATACTATATGTGGAAAACCCAAAAGGCTCCACTCCAAAACTGCTAGAACTTATACAGGAATTCAGTAAAGTGTCAGGATATAAAGGCAATGCACAGAAATCAGTTGCATTTCTTTACACTAACAACAAGACAGAAGAAAGAGAAATTGAGGAGTCAGTCCCATTTACAATCGCACCCAAAACCATAAGATACCTAGGAATAAATCTAACCAAAGAGGCAAGGAATCTATACTCAGAAAACTATAAAGCACTCATGAAAGAAATTGAAGAAGACACAAAGAAATGGAAAAATATTCCATGCTCATGGATTGGAAGAACAAATATTGTGAAAATGTCTATTCTACCTAAAGCAATCTACACATTTAATGCAATCCCTATCAAAATCCCATCCATTTTTTTTTAAATAAATAGAGCAAATAATCCTAAAATTTATATGGATCCAGGTAAGACCTTGAATAGCCAAAGGAATATTGAAAAAGAAAGCCAAAGTTGGTGGCATCACAATTCCAGACTTCAAGCTCTATTACAAAGCTGTCATCATCAAGACAGTATGGTACTGGCACAAAAACAGACATATAGATCAATGGAACAGAATAGAGAGCCGAGAAATAGACCCTCAACTGTATGGTCAACTAATCTTCGACAAAGCAGGAAAGAATATCCAATGGAAAAAAGACAGCCTCTTCAACAAATGGTGCTGGGAAAATTGGACAGCCACATGCAGAAAAATGAAATTGGACTATTTCCTTACACCACACACGAAAATAGACTCAGAATGGATGAAGTACCTCAATGTGAGAAAGGAATGCATCAAAATCCTTGAGGAGAATGCAGGCAGCAACCTCTTTGACCTCAACCGCAGCAACTTCTTCCTAGGAACATCGCCAAAGGCAACAGAAGCAAGGGCAAAAATGAACTATTGGGATTTCATCAAGATCAAAAGCTTTTGCACAGCAAAGGAAACAGTTAACAAAACCAAAAGACAACTGACAAAATGGGAGAAGATATTTGCAAACGACATATCAGATAAAGGGCTAGTATCCAAAATCTGTAAAGAGCTTATCAAACTCAATACCCAAAGAACAAATAATCCAGTCAAAAAATGGGCAGAGGACATGAACAGACATTTCTGCAAAGAAGACATCCAGATGGCCAACAGACACATGAAAAAATGCTCCACATCGCTCGGCATCAGGGAAATACAAAATCAAAACCACAATGAGATACCACCTCACACCAGTCAAAATGGCTAAAATTAACAAGTCAAGAAATGACAGATGCTGGCGAGGATGCGGAGAGAGGGGAACCCTCCTACACTGCTGGTGGGAATGCAAGCTGGTGCAACCACTCTGGAAAACAGTGTGGAGGTTCCTCAAAAAACTGAAAATAGAGCTACCCTACGACCCAGCAATTGCACTCCTGGGTATATATCCTAAAGATACAAACGTGGTGCTCCGAAGGGGCACGTGCACCCGAATGTTTATAGCAGCAATGTCCACAATAGCCAAACTGTGGAAAGAGCCTAGATGTCCATCAACAGATGAATGGATAAAGAAGAAGTGGTATATATACACAATGGAATACTATGCAGCCATCAAAAGAAATGAAATCTTGCCATTTGCGACGACGTGGATGGAACTAGAGGGTATCATGCTTAGCGAAATAAGTCAATCGGAGAAAGACAACTATCATATGATCTCTGTGATATGAGGAAGTGGAGATGCAATGTGGGGGGGTTGGGGGGAGGTAGGAAAAGACAAAATGAAAAGATGGGATTGGGAGGGAGACAAACCATAAAAGACTCAATCTCAAAAAACAGACTGAGGGTTTCTGGGGGGAAGGGGGACGGGAGAGGGTGGTGGGGAAATGGACATTGGGGAAGGTATGTGCTATGATGAGTGCTGTGAAATATGTAAACCTGGCAATTCACAGACCTGTACCCCTGGGGATGAAAATACATTAAAAAAAAATTATTAACATTTTACCTAGGAAGACCCCTCAAATTATTTAGTTTTGTTTCTGAAAAGAAGATGCTAGTCAACTCATGAAGGAGTTCTTTCAGTAGAGCATCACCTGCAAATTTATTGAGAGTATTTGAACAGAGTTTTGAAAATAGAAATTGTTTGTGCTTGACATTGCTATTTAGCATTCAGGAATGTATGTGGCAGAAGTTGTCTTTATTATATTCCATAATGAGAGTATGTTAGAGATGTTACTGAATCTTATAAATCAGCAGGTTGGAATAAGCAGTACCTAAAGAAGGCCATCTTTATTTCAAGAGACATGTACATATTCTGTGGATAACTGATGTTTCAGAAATTATTATCCTACATATTTTTTAGTACCACTTTTTCATTAGTGTATTGTAATCCATTGCAACTCAAAGGGATGGAATTTACATTTTTATAAAAATTGTGACTCCTCAAAAGCACACTTGTGGCTCCACTTTATTTTTTTTAAAGATTTTATTTATTCCTGTGACAGAGAGGGAGATGCAGACTGCCATGCTGAGCAGAGAGCCCACCGTGGGGCTCTGTCTCAGGAATCTAGGATGATGACATGAGCTGAAGGCAGACTCTTAACCGACTGAGCCACCCAGGCATGCCTTCAAGGTTCAGTATATTGACAACAAAATCAATTATGAACATTATGAAGATACACAATGGAGATACGGCAAATTCATGAAAATTTATCACAGAACCCATAAAAACACAATATTTATCAAAAGTGGATGGTTTTTTGTACCAATTTGTAGTGAAATAGGGGATAGTACTGTAGGGATGAGCGGTTGAATCAAGAATAATGGTATCAATGGAAAAACAGTTTTTCACGTTCATAGTGCTCAAGTTGATTCATAAAGTGATTTACGTTTTTTCAATCAAGTATCAATAGTATCAAATTCAGTTAGCAACATGTACAAGAGTTCCTTTGTGAATTGAGAAATATCTTTATTCAATTTGATATAACCCAGCCATTCTTAGTCAATAGCTCCCTCTTTAGACCTATGGGAGTTAACAACATTTATTTATGCCTCAGAAGATCAATTTACAGGGGCTTTTGTGTAGGTACCTGTTGAAATCTAGTCCTTATATTAATTTTAGAAGAAATATTTCTACATATGGAACAAATAAAACCTTTGCAAATAAAAGGTTGAAAATGAATTATTGATAAACTGCTGAAATTGGAGTAAAAATTATATTTAGAGGTATTAATTTAGTACTTTTAATAATGATCCAGTGACAATAAAACTTAAACTTTTAAAATACTATAGTTTATTTTTGATCTAACAGGTTAATTATTATATCAAACTATTAAGTTTTGGAGTTTATGTTTAAATTTTGTAATATTTTATTTTATTTGTCAGTGTGTTTTTGTCTGTCTTTTGCTCTGTGAACAGAACTCTACAACATTTAATCTTTTTATGAGATTGGGTTAGCTTCTTTTGGATTCATTGATTATAGTTTTCTATCATCAGCTGGAATATTCCTTATTAAAATCTGAAGCCATTATCATGTTCAGTTAATAAGTTTGCTTCTCTTTCTCTCTTCTTTAATTAACATGTTTATTTCCACAAATTCAAAATCTAATAGATTTTAGAGAATCTTAAAAAATTTAATAATCGTTATAGAACTCCCAAAAGGAGATAAAATAAAAAGCATTATTCATTTTATCCCCATACAGATATCATCATACTTAATATTTAATAAACTTCCCTTGGTCTGTTTTCTGTAATACATATTTTTATAATATTGGTATGGAACTGAAAATATGGTTTTATATCTTTTCAAAAAGTCAAAATTATAACAACAATCATTAATGATACACTATATACATTTCCCTCATGTAATTAAATATCTTCTAAAAACACCATTGGAAATTTCTGAATATTTCAGGAAACAAACTAATTTAGACATTGTTGCACATTTGGAATATTGCTGCAATGTCTGTCTTTACAGCTGTAACTTTGAATGGCTTTCTGATTATTCCCTCAGATAGTTTCCTGGAAGTGAAATGCTTGAGTGGAAGGGCAAGACACCTTTGCTATACTGCCAAGTAGCTTTTCAGAGTGGCAGTACAAAATATTACCCCTAAAAAGAGATTCTGATTTGAATGATATAAGATTGATAATTTTAAGCTAGAATTTAGTTTACCAAGCTCTCCTCTTCACAACCATACATACTCACATCCCTCCCCACTATAATGAACATCTTATTGACTATATATTTATGAATGCAGTACTTTAAAAGGAAGAGAAAATACCGATCTCTCCTAGAAGTATATAGTACTTATCCTGGTGGCATTTAACTGAGGTGTTTCCAGTTATTATTCAATTTGCATTTTAAAAGCATTTATTATAAGTTAATGAATCAATTGATTCTCCAGGGAACATTTAATAAGATTTATTGCCTTATAAAATTTATATAGCTCTCAGCTAACTAACTGAGATTATAATTATTAGCAGTTGCATAATTACATTTGTGGTAATTCTGGAGATGACCAAAGACAGGAAATATTTATAACTTCTTACATTTTATATGGAAATGGATGGCTTTAACATGTGATTTTAAAACATATTCATAACTTCAAAGCACCTGTATTTATTTTTTTAATTTGAAAGGTATTTTAAAAATCTATTAACTAAAAGTATAAGTCCTTCATAATAGCAGTGGGGTCGAGGAACTAAAAGGGCAATTAATTTAAAAATGTTAAATCGAGAGAGTTTAAAATGCCATGTTGCCCAAGTAATCTATACCTCCCCCACCTGGAAGGTAGAAGGTTCCTAATCTTGTACAACTTGTATTCTGAATGTTTTATGAGCTGTTCTCAGGCCACTCCTATTCATCCATTTCGTTCCAGTCTGCCTGGCTCCAAGAACATAAGTAGCTCCGTTACTTAATTGAAGGCACTTTTCCTTCCCCACATGTCCTCCTTCCTCCTCTCCATTCCACCGCCCCCCACCAGCTGTTACTGAGACCCACCAATATTACTTCCTCTGTGAAACCTTCCCCATCATTATCTCCTCCTCTGTTGCCTTCTGATCTTTCACTACATTTGATCTTATCTAACACTTTCTTTTTCCTTCTCCTTCTGCCGGAACCCATCCCTTACTGAAAAACGTGCAAAATGATATGGTCCCAGAGCCGTACTCACATGACTTGTTTCGGCCAACAGTATTCAGCAAGTGTGACCCAAGCAGAAGCTTCGAAAGCACTTTCCCATTGCCCCTCTCCTGCTGCTAGAAACTCTTCCACTCCTATTCTGTTCTACTTACCTACAAAGATAAATAACCACACAGATAGGGATAGGCCATTCCAGCCAATGCCTCCCATACACCTCCCTCCCCACTCCAGACTATCATCCAGCCGGCTGCTGACATATAACTGACCCCAGGAGAAACAGGCATAAGATCTTTCCTGCTGAACTGGTCCAGTTTGCTAATGTGTAGAATCATGAGCAAATGAAATGGTGCTTGTTTAAGTCCCTAAACTTCAAAATATTTCTTTTAATGTGGCAGTAGATAGTTGTTAGCTTATCTGCCTAACCTATCAGACCTGTGTCCTCATCTATAAAATGAAGAGTCTAACCCCCTGCTGATTGGTCCAAATGACATAGTGTAATCCAAGTCCTTGAATTACAGCATCTACACACATTGTATGATTTCAACCTTGGCTCCATCATGTACTAACTGGGTTTCCCTTTTCTTGTTTCTTTAACATAACAGATTACTTTAACATCTTGGGGCCTCATTTTTCTTGTAAAAATGTATGCAGTAACAGTACTGGTGTATCAGGAGTATTTCCTGCAAGTGACAGAAATCTGATTTAAATTAGTTAAGGAAAATAGGAATATCACCAAGTTAACTGAAAAAAAAAAAAGGGTAGCCTGTTGTCAGGTACTTTTGCTTTCGGGAGTTTCAATATCACTAGAGTGTTGTCTCTCCCTGTGTATCAACCACTCTCCTTCATTTTGCTGCTGTTGTCAGCCTCCAGAAGTACTGAAATGGCTACCAGCACCTTTACGTCTGTAACATTTTTAGTTGAGTCCAGTGAAAGAAGAAAACCCCTCAGATATACCTACAAGAGTCTTATTAACTCTGGTTAAGTTGGCGCCTATCACATGGGCTGGAGAAACAAAATTTTAATTGTCCAGATGTAAGTCATATCTTCAACCTTGGACCTAGGGTTAGGATTCAATCCCTAGAGGAAGAGAGGATAATGGTGGAGGACAAGGCAGTTACCCAGAGGGATGTCTGTATACTGTTACCTAAAAAAAGAAAACTGTTAAAAACAATGGCTACCTCTGCCATTTATCCCATCAAAAACGATGAAATAAGCACTGAATGTAAATGTCTAGTGCTGAGGGTGGCATATAGTAAGAACTCAGTAATATTTATATCTGTAAATGCTAATATGAACATGTACCCCCAAAACACTGAGTATTCTGTATCATTACTGTGGTGATGGTCACATAAATTTATATATGTGGTAAAATTATAGGGAATTAAATACATACATAAACATTAATGCATGTATAGCTAGAGAAAAGTGTTCTTAAATTTTCTGCTTTGTACTATTGTGCTATTATTATACAAGTTGCTACGATTAGGGGAACTAGGTGAAGGATATACAATCTCTATGTATAATTGTATATGAATTTACAATTGTCTCAAAATAAAAACTTTTTTTTTTTTCTTAAAAAGCACCAGGCACAGAAATGGACCCAAAGTTGACATACAGGGCAGTGATTACAACCATTATCTGAATCCTAAAAAAATGAACATTTTTCCTTAAGAACACAAGCCTATAATCTCCTCCAAGATAGTCTTTCTTGTTTCCTCAGTTAGAACCAGTTCGACTTTCTGAAGTATTCTCTTTCAAAGAACCTCACTGTTGCACTAATCAGAGAAGGCTTAGTTTCAGAGTTCTTCATTTATGCCTTTGTCTTAATAGATTATGAGCTCCTGAAAGCAAGGGATATCCTATTTTTGCCTTATTCATTCGTTCATTTATTCATTTGCATTATTTATTTATTTATTTATTTATTTTTGTATCTCTCAGCACAGGTCTTTTTCCATGTGGGACTTTCAGAAAAATGTTAAGATTTGATATTTAGGTGAACATATTTTGTTCATGAATGTAATGATTATCAAAGCAAAACACTAGACATATTTCTTAATTGTACTTATATCAGAACTATTGTAAGGTGACTAATTTTTTTCTGAACTAGATTGTCTTTGGATGTTTTCTTATCAGTGTTCAAAGGGACTCTGAAGATAGGAGATAGCCACAAAAAAAAAAAAAAAGGTTTTATTTTACAGGAGCCTGGGGATTGGAGATTAGCTGTTGAATGATCATCACAGCAGAGCTTCAATTCCCTTTTTATTTAGGTGTTGTGGGTTTCTGTCATAGAGATTTTAAGTAGAAAGGAGTTCATGATCTCCTCCTAAGGAGTTTGCTTTCAAGTGGATTTTTGGAAGCAGTGAAAAAAAAAGGGCTAAGGGAGTTTTTTAATAGAGGATTACTCTTCCAGAAGTCGGCTATAATTCTCATATATATAGGTTCTCTGGCCATAGCTGAGTGAACAGATAATAGCCTGTTTAGAATCGTTTGCCTTTGTTCAGTGAAGGGCATCCTGTCCTCCCACCACCCAGCCTTTTTTTGTTCATCACGCCCACCAAATAAGAGTGATGCCAAGTTCACAAATAGAAACCAAGACCATTAACATATCAAGCACTTCCAAGATCAAAATACTGCATACGGCATGTGTGTTTTAATGAAAATCTAGACTCAGAGGCAGCTGAAGTCTGCATTGTGTGAGTTTCCAAGATAAAAGTGCTATTTCAATGAGAAAAGAAACTTTTAACACCCAAAGTAAAAATCACTTCTTACATTTAGTGCCAATTAGTTTCCTATGTTACAGTATATATCATTGCCAAACTACTTTCTAGAGGGAGATGGAGTGTGCATTCCTCTGCCTGAATTTCCTTTTGCCTAGGGGAACCTACCTGCTGTGGTCTGGCTCATGCTATAAACTGTCTTGAAAGTTGGTCATTTCATTTATGTGGAACTTATTCCTTTTGGGGACCGGTGTTTCTGACAGCCTTATCTGTTACCCCTCGGTTTTGCGTTTCTTCACTTGATGGCTTTGGATCTAATGTTATTGATCACTGTGGTAGTATGGTTCATCGTCATGGGGAAAATGAGGTTACTGACTCCATTTCCTTTTGTCTAGCATATTCTTTGATGAGCTCATATATTTCTTCCCCTTTCTTGAGAGTTTCCTTTTTTTGCTCACCTTCCTGATACCTTTCTTATAGAGGCAGAGAAATAATCTTCAGGCGTGAAGGGGGAGGCAATTACAAAGAAAGGGAAATTTTGGAGGCTGGAGAGTTTCATTATTTGTCCTAACAAAAAAAAAAAAAAAAAAAGAAAGAAAAGAAAACTGTATTCATTTTCTATTGCTGTGTAACAAATTGCTACAGACTTAATGGTTTAAATCAAAACATGCATTTATTATTATGCACTTTCTTTTTTTTGTTAGGATTTTATTTATTTATTTGACAGGCAGAGATCACAGGTAGGCAGAGAGGCAGGCAGAAAGAGAGAGAGAGATTGGAGGAAGCAGGCTCCCTGCTAAGCAGAGAGCCCGATGCGGGGTTCGATGCCAGAACCCTGGGATCATGACCCGAGCTGAAGGCAGAGGCTTTAACCCACTGAGCCACCCAGGCGCCCCTATTGTGCACTTTCTATTGGCCTCAGAAGTCTGCAATTAAAGCGGGCCCTAGGGCGGCTGGATGGGTCACTCTCAGCTGAGACTTTGAGGCTCCTCTTTCCGTCTCTTTCCTCCTCCATTCCTTTTTCCTTGTGCTTGTAAGACTAAGGCCCTCAGCTCTTAAAGACCGCCCTCTGCTTAGGCAATTCACACTGGAGCTATTTGCTTGCTTTCTTCAAGGCAACCAGGAGACTCCTTATAGCTTCACCTTCTTTTTATGGGCTCACCTGATTACATCAGGGCCAACCCTCCCTTTCGACTAATTCAGTCAACTGGTGAGTGATCTAATCACAGGAATCCTATCTCGTCATATTTCCACATTTGACCCACTCATATAGTGAGGAGTTATGTAAGGGCACGAGTCATCAGGGGTCATCTTAGAATCCCGCCTGGCACAGAGGCAACACCTGTCTAATTCATCATTTCTACTTCTTAGAACTGAACCTGGCACATAACACACAAACTGTAAAAAATTATTAAAAAAAAATAAGTGAATGAACCACCCTCCTCATTTTCTGAACTATGATAAGAAATAAAATTTCAAGCTCATTTTTATTGATTACATGTCATACAGATGAATCTTTCAATTTATACTGACAAGCCTCCCAGATTTCTGATGATGGGTTAGTGTAAATATTTGGCATTCTAACACAGAACAATTTAAATGAGGTGATGTCTGAAATGGTTACCTAGTGCATTTTAAAAATCCGTTTTGTTAAGGAGAAAAAACCAGTGGTTGCTCTTCATTCTTCAAAACTAGCACCCATCTCCTGGTACAGATTTGCTGCTCAATCCGTAGACAAAGAGAAGTGGCTCTTTGTATTCAGTTCTCTGGCTTTACAGGTTTGCATGCTGGCGGCTGTCACATACACTATGTTTTTGAAAGCTGCTTTAATATTTCCCAAAGACTTTTTTAAAAAAAATTTGTATCTCAGCATGTGGTGAATAGGTCTCTGTATTCATAAATTGCACAAGGAATCAAGTCCTGAGCTCTGTTTTGAGTTTTTGATAGCACCATGAGTTGTGGACTTGGAGAAGATGATCCCATTCAGAAAGAAGGCATTCTTTTGGTGAAAGACATTTAGAGGTCACATGCATACATATATATTTTTTCATACTCAAATATATGTTTCATACTCATATGCATATGTTAAATATTCAACATGAGGACATTTCCTGTTCCTATATATTTGGATATATGTGTGAGTGTGTATACATGCATTTTATACAACTTAGTCGAAGTGTGAGTCTCCCTAAAGATTTAGATATTAAGTGTGGAACCTAGAAATCCTGGACTGGGACCTTGATTCTAAATGCAGACAATTCGGGTTTTTTCAGGCCATCTGGGTGATGAAAGAGGGACATGATAGAGTTCTAGGGCCAGCAGGGAGGTCCATCTGGACCCTGTGTGGCAGCCAGTTCTGTCTCCAAGCCTCCTTGAGGGTTCCTGGGGCTGGCTGCACCTGAGAGCCTACATCCTGGGCTGTGTATATACATTTTTTTTTAGAAACAGTGTTTTTATTAAAATGTCAAATTAATGTTCTTATAACAGCTCAAAGTAATATTTTGGAACCATCTGACACATCAGAAGTTAAGGTGGAAAATGTCAGAATTGTCTGAGTGTCTGTTTTGTGACAGCTGCTTGGCCTGGGGTCTGATTCTGATCTCTCAGCAAAAAGCCTCTGGTGAGTGGGCTAGGGGGCCAGATTCCAGAAGGAGCCTCACCTTCAGAGAGCTCGAGCCAGGTTCCAGGCCTGTCATTTCAGGTGTCCCCTTGTTCTGTGACGGTGGGCACTGTACCTCTCATTAGGCTATGCACCCGCAGTGATCTGAGTCCTGGGCCAGTGACAATCAATTTGATAAAAGGAGGTTTAATAAAGTGCCATCTTGATGATCTGTTAAAAAAAAAAAAAAAATAAAGGGTTTAGAGAGCTATCTCAACGTTTTCAGAAGAGATTTCACACCTGGCTAGAGACAGTTGCAGTGTTAGGGGAAAACTGATCTCAAATTAGGAGATGCTCATTAGCCACCAAATAATATGGCCTTTGGAAATCACTTAGCTCCCTTACCCCCCAAAGATTCCCCATCTGTAAAATAACTTTCTTAACGAAATAGTTGTAGAAATTTAGAACACCCATTCTTACCACTTGACCTCTTCAAGCCTGAGAATCCCCACCTCTAACACAGAGTGAGCACTCAATTCAGAGAATTTAATTGCTTATTGCTCTTGTTATGAAAGCTGTTAGTAAACTGAAATCCCCTTTACAAATGTCTGGACATACTCCTGAATAGCACCTTACAAGAAATATGACCAATTTGACTTGTTTAGTATTAACATGTGCATTCTTACCTATCTACCTATCTATCTATCTATCTGAGAGAGAGTGAGGTTTGCAGGGGGTGCAGAGGGAGAGGGAGAGAGAGAATCTCAAGCAGGCTCTACGCCCAATGCAGAGCCTGATGCAGGGCTAGATATCACCATGCTGAGATCATGACCTGAGCCAAAATCAAGAGTCGGATGCATAACTAACTGAGCCACCAGTGTGTCCCAACATGTTTAAAGTGTTGATCAAAGCACCAAATGGATTCCAAGTCCAAAAATGTTTTAAATTCACTCACATCTTTCCATGTCCATGCCCAGTACCCCTAGTCCAAGCCATGCATCATCATCTCCTATTTTAGGAACACCATTCAGAATAGCTCACAAAGTACGCAGGAATATAAGCTCCTATTTACTCACTGAACTGATCTGAGGCTGTTTCAGTCTTTAAAGTGATAGGATCTGCTGCATACCTTGCTTCCTTTTTACCTGGTGTTCCCACCACTGCCTGCCTGAAAAAACTCTTTCTCTTACGTCTCCCACCCTCTCCCATTCCTTCTCTCTTCCTCTCCTCTTCCCTTCCTCTCCCTTTCTCTCTTTTTCTCTCTCCACAATACACAGACACATACACTGTACACCCTTCATATTACATTTTTCCCATCATCTGTTTCACGTCTCATCTTTAGGGAAGATTTTTCTAATTATTGCCCATCCCCCACTATACCAGGTCTCCTGCAAATAAGCCCGTGTAGGACCCAGTACTTCTGTTTCATCACACATTATAATTTTAATCAAATGCTTAATTTTACATCTGTCCCCTTTAAACTACCACCACCCTTTTTTCCAGTCTCTGCCAGAGCTTTTCAAAGAGTGAGTCTAAGTGACTCACATTTGCAAAATGGCCTTAACTGATTTTCTTTTGTTCTCAGCTAATTGATTTAGAGCAGCTCTGTTGATCAAACATCTTTAAACCAGGGACTGAGTTATAGCTATTTCTAAGTTCCCAGAGAGTAAGGGTAGCCTTTTGTGTTTTTGTTTTTTTCACACATTAGGTTCTTAAAAATGTATTGAAATAATGAATAATTTAAAAAATAGCAGAGCTGATTTGATGTTGGCTTCATTAGCTGTAGATTGAAATGAAACCATTCCCATTATGGACCCTAAATGTTTTGCAGTCTTACTAATTGACAAGTTCTCATCTACATGTGTTTCCTGTAACAGAATAAAAAAGGACAAAGAAAAGTCTCTTGAACTTTGATCTCTAAGTTGTCTATGAGTTCAAGGAAGTTCAAGAGCACTGGTCTTCTCACAATAAAAGTGCATGCTCACCTCCAAAGAGTAAAAAGTCAAGAAATGGGGAAGTCTTTGGAATACTTGCAGGTTGTTATTTTTCTAGATTGTATTAAAAATCTTGCTATGATTCAGGATGACATATTCAAAACCAGTGGTGTCTTTCTCAGGCCAGTCAACAAGAAAGTGATACACTTGAACATTTTGCTTTCTTTTAATTCATCTGCTTCCCTACAAAACACAACACAACAAAATAAAAACCGCATTACTTAAATCATACTGAGAATTTCCGAACTGTGTTAATGTGAAGACTAAAGAGAGTTACAAAATCAGGGACTTAGAAAATCAGTGTATAGTAGAAAATCATCTGCCTCTAAGTGTTTTACTCATCATTCATGTCTCAAATGGGTACATAAGTGAGTAAGCACTAAAGTACTACTTAGCTATGAGTTATTTAACTTTTCTACTCTTTGGTTTCCTCATCTGTAAAATGGGAGTAGTAATTATACTTACCTAGTAGAATTTGTCAGGAGAAATCAAGTAAGTTATCAGAGTTAAATAAGTTTGACAAGTACCTAGCACATGGTAGGTCCTTTCTTAATCTTAGCCTAAAACTGAGATTTAAAAAGTTAGGGTCTATAGTTCAGGATCCAGGAACATGTATTCTAATAAGAGTTGGCTTTTTTTGTTTGTTTGTTTTTAAAGATTTTATTTATTTATTTATTTGACAGAGAACACAAGCAGGGGTAGAGGGAGAAGGAGAAACAGGCTCCTCCCTGAGCAGGGAGCCTGATGCCAGGCTCGATTCCAGGAACTCGGGATCAGGACCTGAGCCTAAGGCAGATGCTTAACCATCTGAGCCACCTAGGCGCCCCCTAATAAAAGTTGTTAATACTTGTATTTCTTTTCAAAAATCTCATTTCCAGCAGTTTTATTCAAAGTGCTGATTGGTGTTAGCATATATATTACCGATAATGATAAGAACATCTACTTCAAATGTTAAATTGTAAGTGAAATCTAACAGAAAACTTTAAATCTATTACCTGTCTGCCAGTCCCAGCCAGAAGTGTCTGGCGCAGCTGGGTTTTACATGCCCATGCACTGGTTAGAATGGTTTTGCTTCCTCCCTGAGTTAGAGTACCTGGGAGTCTGTTCTCTTTGGTTGTGCTCTCTGTATCTGATCTCGGATCCGTCTCTGCTAGCCCACTGGGCAAATCTACCTAGATTATCTCCACTTCAGGTCTCCCCGTTTTAAATATTGGTTTGATAATCAAATTGCCCACTACCGAGAATTAATAAGAGGATTGTATGTATATTTAATATTTGTAAAAGTTAGAACAGTACCTGGTACTTAGGTACTATATAAGTATTTGTTAATCAATCGTAATTTAAAACATCTGCTTTAAACAAACATTCCTGCAGACATTGGTCTCAGTTAAATCACTCCATAAACAAGTGTCTTAGTGGTAAAAGGGAATAATTTGTGCTTCATGTCTTCTGACATATAAAATATAAACCGTAGAAATGTGAGTGTGTGGGGTACCTGGGTGGCTCAGTCGCTTATGTGTCTGACTCTTGATTTCAGCTCAGGTCATGATCTCAGGGGCCTGAGATCAAGCTCTGCATCTGACTCCATGCTGAGCATGGAGCTTACTTAAGATTTCCTCTCTGCCCCTCCCTCCATGTCTCTCTCTCTCTCTCTTTCTCTCTCTCTACCTCTAGAAGAAGAAGAAGAAGAAGAAGAAGAAGAAGAAGAAGAAGAAGAAGAAGAAGAAAAAGAAGGAGAAGAAGAAGAAAGAAGGAAATGTGTTTGTCAAAGTGGGTGTTGATGAGCCATTTTGTGTATCAAAGCCACAATAGGACTGCTCAGGAGAGAAGATTTCAGGGGAAGCTCGAGTTGTCTCTCCTCTAAGGGTTACTTCTTCTCCAACATGGTCCCTAATAAGGAGGCTAGTACCTGTGCTATAAGGTTTGAAGATGAAGGATTTCTGGGCAGGGAATTATTATAATATTAGAACTTAAAAAACCTTCATGGAAGCCCTTCTTCCTGAGACTGAGATAGGATGGGATGAGCTTTTACAGATTCTCAGGGTGTAATTATTGTACATCCATAAAATCTCATGTTATCTCAACCATCTGCTTCTCAATTTATAGTGCCCAGAATCCTAGGGGCCATGACTAAGAAAGGAGGAGAATGGAGTCCTGGAAATTGTGATACCCAGCTCTACCAGTCTTTTCCAGTCTCTTTCTGTACCTCTTCTTCTCCATTCCTTCTAATCTCCTTAGTTCCCCTCACTTTGGCTGCTCTTTATGCTACAACTAATGTTTTCTAAATTCTCCCTTACCATTCAGTCCCCATGAAAACCAAACAGGGAGGAGTAAGGTAGACCAAGCATAGTGCAATAATTTCTTTTAAGCTTTCAGCCTAATTTATTTTATTCAACTTTCCCCAAGTTAATTTAGGTTCTGCATACATTTGCCAAGCTTATTTTCAAAATACATCCATTTTTATAAATACAAACAGAAGTATAGTCATAATTACTTTCCTTTCATTTGATTCTTAAAATAACTTTGCTTAATTTAAACGAAGAAATAAAAGAGTATTGTTGAAAAATAACTAATGAAAGGGTTCGGGTTATGAAAGGAATACTATTCCAATTCAAAGGCATTTTATTTTTGAGGAATTGCATAGCATTTAAATTTTTGGGAACGGCTATATAAAGTAACTATCCATTTGCTGAGTGTATAGAATCATACTTTTTTTTTTTTTTTTTAAAGGCAGGTTTAGCTGAGAGTCAGTGCCCAGTCTGTTCCCTCCTTTAGTGATTGTGCATATATTTTAGAGCATTTACCTTTGCCAGGAGCTGCTCTCTGAGCGTTCAGGTCTTCTCTTTCCATCTGCATGACCAACTGAAGTACACAATAGGTGATATTGCTCAGGAGGGAAATGGGTCTTACTAGAAAAGAGGATTTCTAACTTAAGAATTACCTACAAGCATATTATATAAATGAAAAAAGATTTTTTTAAATCAAAAGTGAAATTATGTAGATACACATATACATATATAAAGATACTTTGAGTTAATGTTTACTTAATAGAAACATGAGTTAAATCAGTGACATGAGGTCATGAAACATTCAGCAAGATGAAAAAAAAACCACAAAGAAAATTATTGCCAGTAATGGGTGAAACAGCATTCCTGTGAGATTCACTTGGAGCAAATTTAATCAATCAATCAATCAATTAATTAATTAATTTTCTAGAGAGGAAAGGAGAGAGTGAGATACACGAGTACATGTGTGCATGAGTGTGGAGAAGGGCAGAGGAAGAGAGGGAGGGAATTTCAAGTAGACTCCACACCGAGTGTGGAGCCTGATGAGTGGCTCGATCTCACCACCCTGAAATCACAACTGCAACGTGAGCTGAAATCAAGAGTCAGACACTTAACTGACTGAGCCACCAGGCATCCCCACACTTGGAGCACATTTAAAGGAGTTTGGGATTAGATTGCCCATAATAGGTGACTTGAGCAAGACCTGCTGTGGAAGGGCTTGGGGTGAGGGAGTGAAGGGACTTTAATAAAACTTTTGTTCGACAAAAATGTTGAGCATATCTGTCCTTTCTTCTGATGCTACCATGAAAAACCAGTGAAAGGAAGTCAACAACTCACGGATGCTACTTGTCACTCATCTTTTCTATGTCACCATTTATGCTACCTGAAAAGAAGACTAGAATGGGAGATGGTTCATTATCTCCCTAACTTGTGTGAATTGCCCTTGGGTTGCCTGCAGTTGCAACAACTTTTAATTTCAGTTGATGTGTGTCCCTGATACTGCTGAGGACGCTCAGACTGGCCCTGAGGAAGTAGAATGGGAAAAAAAGGTCTCAAAAGAAAGTATTAAGATTGTTGTCATTTTGAGAAGTCCAAACTTAGAGCAGTGGTTCTCAACCTTGGCTTCACATTGGCATTACCTGGGGAACTTTACAAAATGCTATACTTGGGACATACCTTCAAAGACTCTGATTTAATTGTTTGGTGCATGCTGGGTGCTGGGAGTTTTTAGCACTCCCTAGGTTATCACAATGTACAGCCAAGGTTGAGAATCGCTCACTTAGACATGAAACTAGCGGTGGGTAATCCTAGGAAGCTTGATTTTGGTGTCGGACTTGAACATCACAATGCAATGTGATATCAAGCAAGAGTAAAGAAGGAGGTTTGCAGTTTCTGCAATATGCAGTTCTGGGGGAGCCATTTGTGCTGTTACCCGAGGAGTCTGGAGGACAGTACCGTGGCCCAGTTCAGAGGTCTGGTGAAAGAATTGAGTAGGTAACTATGGAGAGAACAGGACATAGAGACACATGGAGTCAGGGCTCAGGGGAGTGGGTGGGGTAAGGAAGAAGAAGAAGAAGACCTGGATGAACAATTCCCTGCCCTGTGTGCCTTGTTGTCTTTATCCCTATCCTAGCAGGATAGGAAATGTGCTCTAAGCAGACCTGCCTGGGGTCTTTCCAGGAGAGCTGATGGCAAACAAATGGCTGGGAGGCATTGGTGGTGACAAGACACTCCATGTCATCCTTATGCCAGACAATTCTTAATGGCAGGAAAACAGTGTTAGAAAAGTTTTGAAATCTTAACTTCAGGATTTGATCAGAACTGATAAACTTAATAGCCTTTTCTCATTAGGATATGTCACAATTAAAAAACAAACAGAGGTTAATATGTGTAGCAGAGAAGAACTGCTAGTGGATCATTAATCAAGGTCCTGTTTACACATCTGCTGTGAAGGATATTTACTCATTAACTTAAGTGGGACCCTACGTTCGATAACAGCTGTCAGTTTGTGCCAGTGTTGACTCTGCCTGACTCTACCTGCTTCAAAACCGAAGACTCAGGAAATACACACATTACAAATCACTCTCCCTGTTTGTAATTTAAAAAATTTAATACTCTCATTGTCAAAGTTATACAGAAAAAGAGAAAATTAAAACCTGCTTTCTAGTGGCTAAATGATTATCTCTGTAAAATTTTGATTTATTTTCCATTACATTTATTGTATGGGTGTCTGTGTGTGTGTGTGTTTATGTGTATGTGAATGTATATGTATAGTTATAAGATTGCTAAAAATAAAAAACTTAGATTTATAGTATTTAAAATTTGAATTCTGTTTTTATTTACTTCATTATATCATGGCCAGCTCCCTATCTTATTATATATTCTTTGTGAGGATTATCTTAAATTACTGTTTAGAATTTCCCTTTCTGGCTGTTCCATACTGTCTGTACCTAAACCACTTTCATTAAATATTTGGTTATGAAATTGTACTCCCATTCATAGCTTTCCAGCAAGCAACGTTGAACATCACTAATCTCTGATTTTTTTTTTCCCTTCAGCACAAATTCATAAAGGTAAAACATTTTAGGACAAATTCATAGAGGTGGGCTATTTTGAAGATTTTACAGATTTTAAAATTTTCCTTTTATGCACGACTGAGTCAGTTAAGCATCCAACTCTTGATTTTGGCTCAGTTTATGATCTCATGGTCATGGAATTGATCCCCAAATAGGGGGGTCCCGCCTAAGCAGGGAGTTTACTTGAGATTTTCTCTCTCTCTACCTCTCCTCCTACTCTTCCCCCCATTCACACGTTTTATCTCTCTCTCTCTCTTAAATAAATCTTTAACAAAAACTTTTCTTTTATACACTCAAATTGCATTCCAAGAAAATTGGACGAATTTGAACTCAAGTTGCTGTAGCAACTCTGACACTGAGTTCAGCTCTATGTTAAATATTTGTCAGTCTGATTCAAAAAATCTACCAACAACGATAAATATATAGCTTTTTCATATTCCAATTTTATCACTTACGAAACAATAATAATACCCATTCTTATAATATTGTTGTATTAATTATGTTAATTCGTGTCAAGAATTTTGAACTATACCTTCCCACAGATTAAATGTTTAATAAGGAATAGCTCAGATTCTTATGGGCAACAAATGGCATCTTATAACTTTCATCCTTTTTGTTTGCTGATAAAATTGAGGGGGTAAAGATTCTATCTGTCTATTTTAGAGATAGAGAGAGCACGCAAGTGAGGGGAGAAGGAATTGGAGGGAGAGAACTGCAAGTGGGCTTCTAGCTGAGCATGGAACCTGACATGGGGCTCGATCCCACAACCCAGAGATCACAACCCAAGCCAGAATTAAGAATCAGACACTCAACAGGCTGAACTGCCCATGCACCCCTAAACCAGAGGTTTTTTAATAGGGTTTCCAGCTTTGTGTATTTCTTGTTTCTTAAATCACCTGTTAAAGTCATTTGCCCTTTTTCCATTGTAATTTGCCCTTTTCTATACACTTACAAGAGCTCATTATGTATTAAAGATAATAATTATATCCTGACATATTTTAAGTCATTTCACCAAGTTCAACTTCCTTTCAACTTTCTCCATGAAATGTCAGGATTTTTCAACTTTATCCTGAGACTGTAGGGCAGGAATCAATGCTACTCCTCAGCAGAAATCCATGAACAGGTCTGAAAATCTTCACAACTACTTCTCATAGCATATATATATTTATGCAAATGTCGTGAATCTGCTTCTAAGAAAACAATTGACAGTATTCAATGTGCCTTAACATGTTGTGCCATGCCTTCTATTTTTAACTTTCCAAATAGCTTCTAGTTGTGTCAGCTTTTTTTTCATCAAATGTAGGGCTTAAATAATCATTGTACTTTTCCTCAGTCTGAGTAATTGGCAAGTGGTTAAAACCTTGTTATTAGTTTTTAGTGCTATTGCAATCACCACAATGTATACTTCAGTATAATTCATATTTGGGGGGAATTTACTGAGAGTTCCTTTGTGGCTTAGAATATGCTTAGTATTTCTAAATATTCCTTGGATGTATAAAAAACATTTATGTATTATCTCTTTTGAAGTATTTTATTGTATATTTATGAACTCAATCATGCATACTTTTTCAAATTCTCTATGACATTGGTTTTGAATGGTGATGGGGCAGAGGAGGGAGAACAAAATAATGAAGTGAATATGGCTAAGCTCCATCTACTTCCCATTCTCAATTCAAGGATGGATCAAAATCTCCAGATTTATGGTGTTAAGAGAGAAGTGAGGATACACTCTTGTGTATTTTAGAAAAAACTTCAGACAAGCCTACTGTTATCTCCGTATCTTTCCCTGTTTCTCTGGAGAAGCATGGTGTTAGAACCCTTTTTATTTTGGTGTACTGAATCTGTCAGGAGTGCTGAGCTTAAGAGTTCTCAGTAATTGCTCACATGGACATGGACCATTTATCTTGCAAATATCCCTCCCCTCTTTTTCATCAAAGATCTAATTCTTCTCCACTGTTCCAAATGGTCTGGATTGTGTTCCACCTTCAGCCTTCATGTTGTAGCAGGGAACCTAAACTTGTAGCTCCATTCCAATGCCTGCTCTTTCTGCCTTTTTTCTGCTTTACCTTTACCCAGAATTCTGGACCAGCTCTCCTGAACCTGTTACTGCTAGGCTAACTAACTTAAATTGATTATTATTTAAATCAGGTGTCCGCTTCTCAGACGTGGCTTTCCTGATGCACTAGGTTGAGTAAGGTCCTGAACTAAAACACATTTTTCTCAGCTATATCATTGAGCTTCCATGTTGTGTTATACGTGTCTGCCTGAATGTACCATGAACAACTTAATACCATCATCTAGTACATTCCCTGGCACATACTGAATATACAGTTAATGTTTGCTTAATGATTATGCTTTTCCAGGAAGGAAAGGAAATTAAGAAGGTGAAAGAAAGGAAAGAAAAAGTGGAGATTGGTAAGACATGGATATGAAAATAAGGATGGGGCACCTGAATGGCTCAGTCAGTTAAGCATCTGCCTTTGGCTCAGGTCATGATCTTGGGTTCTTGCGATTGAGCCCAGTTTAGGACTCTCTGCTTTGGGGGGGTGGTTTACTTCTCCCTCTCCCCCTGCCTGCCACTCCTTCTGCCTGTGCTGTCTCTCTCTCTGTCAAATAAATAAATAAAATATTATTAAAAAGAGAAAAATAAGGATGGATGGGTTCTGAGCTACTAAAGGATGGTACTTTTATTTTCTTAATCAATGTGTCTCCTATTGGCAGAGTTCCTGGCACATGGAGGAATTCCATAAGTATCTATAAATTGACCTACAGATATCTAAGTAAAACCTGTCTCATACTGGGGGATGACTTGGAGAACTTTTTTTTTACTTTCTTCCAGATCTGTTTTGATGATCAAATAAAGATGTCTGCCTACTTATTTGAAAAGCAGTAATTTTCAGTGGAATTCTTCTTGATATTCCAAGGCTTGGAGTTACACATTTGTTTTCATTGTCACTTTATCACAATGGTTCTTCCAAAACCAGAGAAGATATTCTCAGCTTCTGGTGTTACTTTCTGTTGCAGACAAATCTTTATCTCCATCCCAAGCTTCAGTTTGAGTTTTATGTCAGTTCTATGCATGTCATGTCTTCTGTCAAATAGCGTGTGCTCTAAGGAGGGAGTGTACACCATCAAGACACTGCACTTTGTGGAGGAAGAATGCACGCAGTCTTAGTAGCTCCCCAACATGAATTGCAATGATGCAGACACAGTAGCCAAGAACTAAAGGAAATGGTTGAACATGGATGTCAACACTTTTAAATGGATTGCCTTTTTTTTATTGTGTGCTGCACATTTTTGTCAAGGGAATTTGATAATTATAAACTGCAACAATAATGAGGTTTTGAATATTCATAGGCAATTAAAATGCCTCTGTGCATTTTAGCAGGGCCCTGTGGAAGTGTTACTCATTTTTAGAAATAACTGGGCTGTAATAATCAAATTCCCAAATATTCTGTTAAAAATAGAGAGGGGAGAAGCCTAATTTAGTACTGTTTTTATGTACTAGAAAGGTTGATACTTGACTTACTCAGGGTTGCTGTTACTGTGGCTAATTTGCAGCATTTGGGGTCATTTTGACTCAACATAATGCCTATGTCTTTTACATCATTGAAGGTCACAGACAAGTCTTGGTTTAAAAAAAAAAACAAAAAGCCCTGTCCATTTGCAGTTGTACAGACCTCCTCAACTTTGGTGTGATAGAGGAACGAGGGAACACTTAATTTTACATAGCCAACTGCCTAGCTCTCACCCACATCAACTTCCTCTTCTTCCTGGGGATGCATGCAGCTAGACATCATTTCCAGCCTCCTGCCAAATGAGGTAGCACTGAGTTGAAGTTGCTGCCATGATAGAATGAGAGCAGGATTGAGGTGCCCCATTTCCTGCTTAGTTCATAAAAACCTCTCATTCATGGTCCCCCTTGTCCTTTCCCCTTCTGGGGAAAGATGGCAAAAGCACCAAATGAGATGAGACTGGGGTCCCTGCCGACAAGAGTGTGTTTAACTGAAACACCCACATTAGATTATTACAACACAAAGTAAACATTCATTGTACCTCTGAAATTTGGGAGTTTGTTTATTGTAGCCTAATAACACATAAGGGATGGAGAGAGAGAAACTGCCAGCATGGGTCTTTTTTCAGCCATATCTGAACCAATGGCTATAATTCAACTAGAGTGACTCTCAGTTCTTCTGTAATGTGATACGTTGAAGGTTTTAATTGGATGCCTTTGACAAAATTAATTTCACCTCATTCGAAAGCATATGTTTCCTTCTAATTCATTGGCTGGTTTTCTTCATTTTTGGTTCGCCCTAGGGTTGTAGCAAGAAACTTGAGGAGCCATTTCATTGATGCTTTTTCCCCCAATGAGTTATTTTCCTGTAATCATTCCTTTACTCATTAATTCCTTTATCGTTTCTCAAATATTTTTGAACACGTCTTATGTGCCAGACTGTGTACCAGAGTGAGGAAAACAACAGTGAGTAAGACAGATAGGGTCTTTGACCTTATGAACCTTGTGGTCTAGTGGAAGAAGCAGACATTGCACAACTAATCATATAAATGACTTTTTATTTGGCATTATAACAAATGCTATGAAAGAAAAGTCTAGTGAACTGTGACATTGTATAACGGGGAGGCCTAATCTAAGGACAGCAATGAGTGGTGTCAGGAAAGGCTTCCAAAATAACTAATATTTCAACTGAGACTTGAAGTCAAGTCACCTGCTTAGCTCGGCAAAGAGGGAGAGCAGCAAGAACATTGAATTTCAGAAGCATTACAGATAGAAGGAACAACATATGCAAAGGCCTTATTAAGAGCTAGCATTTATGGTTTCCTTTTAAACGTTAGGCGTTGCCCTCTTTTCTTTGAATGTATGATGTCATTTAATTTCTCACAAAAGGTATAGCACATGAATAATATTACTCTGCCTACTCAGAAAAATAAACCTTATCATTGGAATAAAGTGCATTGCAGTTGGAACAAGAGGAGGAAGAGATGTCACGGTGGTGAAACAGGTTGGTGGAGGAAGCAGGGATGGACCAGGCAGGGCCTGTGGACATGTATTAGAGCAGCAGGCAAATTCTGAGCAAGAGAGCTGGACACATAATATTTTTAACAGACGTCTATCCTCTCTTATGAGGTAGAGAAAATTAAAGGAAAAAATAATTCAAGGTAAATTAACCATTTATGTGCTTGTTTGTTGGTCACTCTTAGAAGATTCCTTACTGACCCAGCATTATCATAGGTACTTAGGGCATGTGCAAGGTAAGAATAAACCTTGTCTTTGCTCTCAAGGATAAAACTCCCCCTAGGATAAAACTCTCAAGGATAAAACTGCCTCCTCTAGCAAGTATTGACTGTTACCTAAATTGGGAACTAATAGCTAAAGCCCTCTGTGTTAGTTTTCTGTTACTAAATAACAGTTTGCCACCAACTCAATGGCTTAAGACAAAACCAGTCTATTACTTTACCCTTTCCTTGAGTCAGGAGTCTGGGCACAGCTTAGCTAGATTCTCTTTTTAGGGTCTCACAGTCTTCAATCAGGACTTTAGCCAGGGCTGTGATCACATTTCAGAAATGGGGTCCTCAGCTCACTGGTTGTCAGCAGAATTCAGTTCCCATAGTCATAGCAGCTGAGCCCCTTCGTTCCTGGAAACCTGCCTTCCCTGCCCCATTCACAGTGAGGCAGCTTATTTCTTTTTTTTTTTTTTTTAATATTTTATTTATTTGTCAGAGAGAGAGAGAGGGAGAGAGAGCGAGCGAGCACAGGCAGACAGAGTGGCAGGCAGAGGCAGAGGGAGAAGCAGGCTCCCCGCTGAGCAAGGAGCCCGATGTGGGACTCGATCCCAGGACGCTGGGATCATGACCTGAGCCGAAGGCAGCCGCTTAACCAACTGAGCCACCCAGGCGTCCCGAGGCAGCTTATTTCTTTAAGGCCAGGAGGGAAAACTACCTCCAATTTATTATAAAGCAGTTTTATGTAGAGGAATATAATCACAGGAACAACTAGCCCATAAACATAACCTAATCAGGGGAGTGACTTTCCAGTATAGCCCCATGAAAGGATTAGTCTATATCCCAGGGAGTGTGCACCAAATCTTGTAGGTCATCTTAGAAATCTGCCTACTACATCTCCTGAGAGGAAGATGGGTTGGTGAGCCATGGAAGCATAGAAAAGTGAGCAACTATTAGTATTGTCCATATAGCCATTCCAACATTTTTCAGAAAAGAGTGGGTCCCACCTTCTTCCCGGCATTTAATATCTCTGGTGACCATATGTTCTGATTTGCCTTGGACAGTCTTGGCACTTATTGTCCGGGTATAATTTTATTAGTATCCTTTTCAGTATCTCAAAGATGTTACAGCCTTTTATCACCAACATATTTATAGCTCTACTGTAAAAGGAGAATATCAAACCCTGATGCCATTCAGTATTTGTGTGATTGCCTTGTTCTGATTCCAGGCCTCACCCAGCAAACTTTGCAATTTGCATGTCTAGAGGAGAAAATGCTGCTTGGACTAACATCAAAGTCGGCCCCCTTAGTGCTTTTCTTTCTCATTATAAATTAATGTGCAAATTTTCTGATTTGTAAACTTTAATCCCTTACCAGTAAGACTATTTCCCAATACTGATCAATTTCAGAATCCTGAGCAGACCAAGTTACCTACAAATGTGGAGGACCATATCGTGATGGAGCAAGATGAACTTAGCAAGTGAAGTGCTTCCCTGCAAAGCCATCAGTTCAAACCACTGATGTTTGGTAGATTGACCCTGATCGCTCTTTATGGATCTTTATTTTAAATACCTCTCCCAGCATAGATCCGAAGAGGGGAGAGATAAGTGGATAACCAAGCTGTTAGAGAAGTCAAGGCAGGCCTCCTAGTGGAGAGATGTCATAGAAACTAAACCTCCAAGATGGAGTGGGTTAGACAAATAGGCAGAAAATGAAGGTTGCCTTATATTATTCAGTAACTCACAATATTTATTAGCTGATTGCTTCCAGTTAGTTCTAGTAAGGGACTAATCACACCATGAACAGTTTTTTGTTTTCCACCTGCACCACATGTTCAACCAGATTTAAGAAAAAAAAAAAAAATGCCCCCTCCTTAGCCATGGATTTTCAGACATTGATAGAACAGAAATTAGTTTCTAGGTTTCTGTGCAATAGGGTACCAATCTATTTAATAAGTATTTAGTGAGCACTACAATGAAGCAGGTGCTTAGCTAGGTTCTGTGAATCCAGTGGTGAGGAAGTCCATTGCATGCCTAGGATTCACAGCTGGCAGAGGAAGACTATCTTGGTCTGTTCAGGTTGCTGTAGCAAAAAGGCCATGAAGTGGGTGGTTATAAACAACAGAAGTTTATTTATCCCAGTTATGGAGACTGAGGAGTCTAAACTCAAGCTGATAGTATATTCAGAGTCTGGTGAG
Source organism: Martes martes (assembly GCF_963455335.1). Taxonomy (NCBI): domain Eukaryota; kingdom Metazoa; phylum Chordata; class Mammalia; order Carnivora; family Mustelidae; genus Martes; species Martes martes. The sequence goes on along the minus strand of NC_137888.1, from coordinate 175,937,314 downwards.
AACCAGGTTCCTGGTTCATTGCCAGCTGTCTTACACTGCTGTGTGCTCACCTGGCAGGAAGAATAAGGGAACTCTCTGTGGCTTTTGTGTGGGCACTGATTTCATTCATGAGGGTTCCACCCTCCTGACCTAATCAGCTCATAAAGACCCTACCTCCAAATACCACCATCACATTGGGAGAATAGATTTCATAGTAAGAATTTTGGGGGGATGCAAACATTCTGTCCCTAGCGAAGACAGATAAGAAAATGGCAAGTATAGCAAGAATATGATGGAGGTTGACAGGATGCTATCACGATGTGTAAGTAGAGATGCTTCAGAGAATTCTAGCCAGAGGAAGTGACACCTTCATGGAAATCTGAGCAAGATTAAGAAAATGAGGCGAGGCATGTTCATGAAACAAAATTTACAAAAGCCCAAAAGTAGGGGGGAAAAAACAGAGAGATTTTAGGAAATTACTCAATATGCTCAGAGTGGCAAGAGCTGAGAACAGAGAAGTAAATTGAGAACCAAGGGCACTCCAGGCCCATCAGAAGTCTGGACCTGATACCTAAGACCAGTGGGGAGCAGTGGAAGGGCTCCTGCTGTGAAGACCCATGCCACCACCCCACAGAACCTTGACATGTCTTCGAATTTCTTTTAGGTAGTCAGGACAGTTTCTTACCTATATACAGTATGATGAATTCTGTGAGAACTTTCCCCTGGCCTTTGCAAAGACACTTAGATTTTTCAAAAGTAAATTCAGATGGCAAATTTTGCTTTATGATGGAAGAAGTGCAATAACATTGGAGCACAGAATTGGGATGAAAGGAGTTTCTGGAACATGGTCTCATTTTCGATCACACACAGTGATGGTTTTGTTTTGGTAATCTATAGTCCCTATTCCTGCCTTCCCAGAGGGCTTTGCATGACTCACTAGTAGCAAAACTATTAATTTCTGAGCATTTGATTTTATATTTCTTAGATGGAACTTACATTCCCGTTGTCATTTTTCTCATTGTAAGTTTGAAATCAGCATTAGGAACTTTCCGTGAGATAATGAACGAGGGGAAAATGCACCCTACAGCTCTTGCTCATAACATTCCTGCATTTGCTGGTCTGATGTTTTGTCTTGGGCACTCTTCAGTCTTTCACCCATGCATTCCAACGTACAGGAGCTCCCTGTCATTTTGCTATGTGTTCTGCTTTTAAAGTCATCGCTACTTTGTATTAGAGGCAGAAAGATCTTTGTAGGTCTTTCAACAGCCCCTTCCTGGATTTCTGCTGGTAGTGTTAAAATAATTATAAAATTCATCCCCAAATGAAATGCCTCCTCAAATTAAATTCAAGCAGAATCTGGTCAGTGTTCAGGGAAATGACTTCATTACAGTTGATGGAGATTTGGGCCCAGAAAACTGCAAAGCATTTGAAATCTTGAAATGTTTTTCTGCAAATTCAGTGCAGTCTGGGAATGGGTGAAATCATCCCAACAGTTTGAATATTTACTAACGAAAAGGGGTGCCTCCCCTTAAAGCATCTAAAGCATGTGCACATCAGAAAGGATGAATACCCAACCTTTACATCAACATGGATGGGACTGGAGGAGATTATGCTGAGTGAAATAAATCAAGCAGAGAGAGTCAATTATATGGTTTCACTTACTTGTGGAACATAAGGAATATCATGGAGGGCATTAGGAGAAGGAAGGGAATTTTGAAGTGGGGGAGTTGGAGGGAGACCGTGAGAGACTATGGACTCCAAGAAACAAACTGAGGGTTTTAGAGGGGAGGAGGGTGGGGGATAGGTTGGCCCCGTGATGGGTATTAAGGAGGGCACGGATTGCATGGAGCAGTGGGTGTTGTACACAAACAATGAATCATGGAACACTACATCCAAAACTAATGACATCTATATGGTGACTAACATAACACAATAAAAAAAAAGCAAAAAATTTAAAAATTTATAAATAAAGCATGTGCACAACAAGGAGAACAGAGTGTCTTGGGTTTTTACTCACAGGTGTTTTATGTAGAACTGGCAGCTCACTATACCACAGTGTAACTTTCTAACCCTTCCTTGCTGTCATCATAACTAGCATAAATGATATTTTTATGGGAAGTGAACCACTGAAATTTTCATGAAGATGAGTTAAAAAGGAGACAAGTTTTGTAAGGAAATAAATCTACAAATGATAAATTCTTCAGTAGTCCTTCCCTGGAAATGTTAGAGATGTGATGTACCAATTTTCCTTTAATAATTTAAAAAGCATCTACCCTCTCTTCACTAACTAATGCTTACCCTAGCAATTCAGGGTCCCACTGCCAGAATACATTCTTATAAAGTGATATTTTCCTCTTGTGAAGAGGCACACAACCAGTCCCAGAAGCTCTAAGTGGAAATCAAAGGTGCCTCTGTCAAAGAAAGAGGAAATCTCTCAAGTTACCTTAAATTGGAAGAAAAAAAAAAAAAACAACCCTCAAGGAAAGGATGTTAAGAGGAAGTGGACTTTGCTCTGTTAACTCAATATGAATTCTGCCATTTTGGGCTTCAGTGCTTCACTGGCACCCAGACTAGATCAATAGACCAAAACACCAGGTAACCATAAGTTAATAGGCCTTCAGTCTCAATGTAAGGAAGTGGGGTGAGAAAACAAGAATTTATGAGCTCTTCTCAAGTCATAAGACCTAACAACTGGTAAAGAGATTTTAGTGCAGAATCCGATTCGTGTTATTTGTTCTGAGACTGAATCCTTTTTCTATTTTCATTATGAACTTATGATGCATTCATATATACGTAACCATTCTACATGTTCACCCTGGACATATATGTTTTCTCAGTTCATCGCAAGAAGACAATAAACCTTAATACACTTACTCTTTCCTACAGTCATTTGAGACCTTATATAAGGTTCCATCAAAAAGGGGAAGAATACATTATTAGAGGATGTGATTATGTCATAGCCTTGCCATGACTCAGTGTCCTCCTCTGTAAACTAAGAGTAATAATTAGTGGTAGTCATAATGCCTTCATCAGGAATTAAATAAGTTAATATGCATAAAGCATTTAGAAGACAGCAGGGTACTATCTAATTGTCATGTAATTGGTATGCATTTATAGCACCACTAAAACTTGCTTAATGTAATAGGAAATTCAGCATAAAATGAAATTTGACTTTGTTTTTCCTATTGTTACTTCTTGACACAGTTGCTTTATAATTTGGCAGGGCATAAAGTGGAAAGGATAAAGGACTGATAATCACAAAGTCTTTGTTCTCCTTTTGACATTCCTGCTAGCCAGCTTTGTTACCTTGTGTGACTTGTTTAAGCTATCTGGGCCTCAGTGCCCTTGTAAGCAAAATAACCTTTAGAAGTCTGTGGTTCTGTGGTGGCATTTATCACCCATGATGTAATAGATGCTAAAAAGAACACATGTTGAAGGTATTCTTGTGTGACAGATCCCCTCCCCAAAAGTCTATTTTTACCAATTTTCAAATTTTACCTTGCTATGAGAAGAAAAATCCACAGAGAAAACTCAGAGCAGACACTTAGCAACTCACCAGGGATTAATTTCTTTTACATATTATGATACGTTTTTTACATGACACAATGTTACATTGTTCGTGGATATCCCAGCATGTGGCAAATGATTATAACTTCATTGCTGATGTTTGAAAGATTATGACTGATAAGGTAAGCCTTATGCTTTCATATTTCTTTTGTTTCTACTTCATTCTTCTTATAAATAATTCATAGAACAAAATTACTGTCCCAGAAAAATACAGTCTGTTTCATCAGCCCCTTCACACTTTATTGATCAGTGCATATAATTTTTAATATATATCCATGGAATTTAGAAATCAAGTTCTTTGTTCTGTGATACTTCAGAGGCATTCATTTCTACCCAAATATTTATAAAGTCTGTATTGCAAAAGCAATGTCCCTAATTCCTTCTACTGATGTCCTAAATCTCTTTAATATCAAGGTCAACCTTCACTTAACTGCTATCATGATTAAAAAAAAAAAATAGCTGTTACTTTTTACGTACTTATGAATGATCTCATTCCTTATCTTTTTTTTTTCCTCTTTGTAACAATACTGTGAGATAAGTATTATCATGTCCATTTTACAAGTTAAGAAACTAAGCTCACAAAAATAAAATAATTTGCCCAGGGAGCCTAAGGGGTTAGTCCTGGAACCTGAATTTAAATTTCTGAACGTTCACACACCAGAGCCCATGTTGTCAACCATTAGATATGGTGTCTTTCAGGATGGGCCCAGCCTTAAAGAATGGAGTCTAAAATTCAAGCCAGGATGCTGAACGTCTGCATTTCCATTATGCTCCTCCCTAAGAACTGATGATATTTAGATTTTATACTATCTTTCCAACATGATCCAATTTTAAAGTTCCAGCAGGTAAAAGAATCCATTTTGTATTGCCCAACAAAAACTGTCTATCCAGACTTTAACTTATAACCACTCTCTGTCTTATTTTGACTGAGGGTATCTTTCAGGCAAAGGCTAAGGGGGGTGGTGGCATCCAGTGCTGAGACAGCCAAGCAAGCCAACCCAACACTGCCAATCAGTGGGGAGATTGATGCTCCAGGGGAAGAATCACATCCTTGAAATATGAAATGTCAGAATGTTGAAAAGCAGTGGGGAAAATGTCATAACAGTAGGGATGATGGAATTCAACAATTTAAGAGAGGGGAAAAAAGGCAGAGAAATAAAAGAATCTAAGCAAAGGAGTTTGGAGCCCTTAACAGCCACGAGGAAGTAAAAATCCCCTCTCCTAATGACCTCTTTAATTACTTCATCTTTAATGTTTTCACAGATGTGTTTCAAAGAGAGTAGGAATATTAAAAATATGTCTGATACTTGAGGGTAGATTACAGATCCTCACATAAATATTTTGGGAAGAAAGAAGACAGACTCTAGATCAATGGATATTTTACTAGTAAAGTTATTTGCAAATCTCCTGCCACTTTTTTTTTAACCCTTTTCCCTTGAATTTGATGTCTAGACATCCATTTTTTATCTTAGTAAACATTTCCACACATGCAGTGAAATTTAAGTTTAATATAAGGTTTATTAAAAGTATTTTAATTTAGGGGTGCCTGGGTGGCTCAGTGGGTTAAGGCCTCTGCCTTCGGCTCGGGTCATGGTCCCAGGGTCCTGGGATCGAGCCCCACATCGGGCTCCCTGCTTGGCAGGGACCCTGCTTCCTCCTCTCACTCTGCCTGCCTCTCTGCCTACTTGTGATCTTTGTCTGTCAAATAAATAAATTTAAATAAATAAATAAATAAATAAAAGTATTTTAATTTAAATGAAGTCCCAGAGATGATTAGAGGCCCCTCCAACTTTTTAAAACACATATTCTCAGAGTTTTCCAAATATATTATGTTGCGATTTTTCTAAGTGATCAAGAGGCAATGAGTAGTTAATATATACTTAAAAGATTATTTTCTTAGAAACAAGATAGAATTTAAAGTTAATAAATGTGCAAACTTGTTCAAAAAATGGAAATGGGATATAATTGTTGCATAGCTATATATTATCAATGTTATCCATCAGATCCCCTAATTTCTAAGTAAAACTTTCTATACTAGGGAACTCAAATACTAATTCAAACAATGGATTGATTAAATAACTTACAGATATATTCTATCAAAACAGTCTTTTAGTCTGCATTTTCTCTAATAAAGTGAGACAGAATTACACAATACACTTCTTTTTTCATTTTGAAGTGAACAATAGCAATTAAGATTGCACCATGCTCTTCTCAAATTTAGCTGTTTTTCCCTTTGCTTTCTTTTCAGTATTTGATTAGTTCTTAGATGTGCTTCTTTGTAAGTTTTTAACACAGCAGATATGATAGTGTGGCTAATCTTCTAGAAAGTGAAATAAATGAAAATTTATTTCTTTTATATATATATATATATATATATATATATAATCACTAGATTTCTGTGTTTTTAATAAAGATTTTAACAAGTTCCCAGGAAAAACAAATCTAAGATTAGTTGTGATGTTCAGTACATTTTCCACATAATAAAACAGCTTATTGTGTTCCAGTCACATTTTAAACCTTGGTGAATAGTCTGTTAAAAGAAAAGTCCTAAAAAAAAAAAAGAAAAAAGAAAAAAAAAGAAAAGTCATAACTTTTGCATAAGCTTGGAGACATGAAAGACAACTTTGCATCAGGTTAATCTTTCAGAGAGTCACCTTGGTGTTCCTCCATTTGTGTCCCCTTCATAATTTGTTACTGCTAGGGTGGAGCGTGTCCATTCCTTCATGGAATTCATGCTTTACAGTACTTTCTAGTTAGTTACAGAAGCTCAAAAGACTCAAACCCAGATGAAGGTTAATAGCATTGCATGAAGCTGAAAGCATGCTTTTCTTTTTCTCCTTCGCCTCCCCTTACCCCAGTGCTGGAGGTAGGGAGAGTCTGGAAAAGAGATTTCAAAGCCAGAGGCTCAAGAAACTATCTTGAGAACCTAATGTCAGATGGAATCAACCAACTGACCTATCACCGCACAGTTTATAGGAAGACTATAATTGATTCCACCAGGCCTTAATCACGTTACTGACAACCTCAGCTTCCCCAGTTCACCTAATAAGCTGTGATCATGATCACAATCTTTATAATAGCAAGGTTCTAGATCTGTGTTTGTGTGTGTGTGTGTGTGTGTGCGTGCGCGCGCGTCTGAAATGTTCAGGAACATTATTTGGTAAACCAGGGGACAGCTGTTGAGTGTCACCCAGTCTCTTTTTTCCCAACTAATCCAATTATGTTGGTATTAGTATAGCCCAGGGTCCCATAGGTACTTGCTTTTTGTGTGATTTGATTGACTGGAAGTGAGAAGCAAGTAGCTTTTAACAGTCTTCTTGCCCTTACTACTCAAAGTGTGGTCCACAGACCAGTAGTGCTCCTGGAAATACAGTAGCTTGGGTTGTGCCCCAGGGGGACTAAATTAAAATCCCTAGCTTAATAAGACCTCCAGGTGATTCTTACGGACTTTAAAGTTTGAGAAGCACTAAAATAAAACACCAGTGAGTCTCAGTTAACAGCTATAAATTATGGTCACCTGGGGAAATTTTAATAACTGTGTGTCTGGGCTTCATTTTTGATCATTTAAATCAAATTTTCTGAGGTGGGTTCTGGGCATCTGATTTTTTAAAAAGCTCACTAGGTGATTCTGTTGAGCAGCCAGCGCTGAAATTCACTGCTCCTAAACAAATGGCTTTATTTGCTAAGTATTTATTATACATCTGTTATGAGCCAGGTGTGTGGGAAGAGGGATGCCATGGTGAATAAGAAAGAACTCTTGGCCTAATGGAACTTACAGTCTAATGAGGCCAGAGTTATTAAATGCCAAAAAACCAAACATAGAAATACTTAATGACTTCATATTATTATGAGTGCTAAGAAAAACTGGGAAACACTTAAGTTTGAGGAAATCTTTACTGTGTATGTAGTGAAAATGAGTGAAAAATGATTGAGCTTATGGAGGACGTGAACACAGGGGAGGGGACAGCACAGATGGTTGTGTAGAAGCACTCTCCCCCAGGTCTTCCAGCCTGAGGTCTGTACCCAACTGGATGTCTTACACTCTAGTGAGGGCTGGTACACACCTAAGCTGTATTAGAACTTTTTCTCATTTCTTTTCCCAGAAGGCGTATCTTCTTTTAAATTCATCAGCCCAGAGGCTAGCACTATCTTTTTAATTTTCATTAAGGCGTTGTATGAACTTGTAATAGCCCGTGCTCTATCCTTCCCTGGACATCCTCTGCCAGCCTCCACCAGCTCTCTTTTGTAGCTGTATTGTGGTAAGTGGATGAGAGTGGGTTGCACAAGATGAGGGTGGCCAAATCTTTTTGCAGAGCCATCAAGGCCTTGTCAAAGTTTTAGATTTACCCTAAACACAGAAGAGAACCATTGATTCATCCATGTGCACTCCAGTTATACTCTGATTAACATTCTTGAAGATCTGAGGAATCTGTTGACATTGGCTTAGAGTAGGATGGAGAATGGGTGTGGAGAACCTCCCAGGAGTTAGTCACATTAATTCGGGTGAGAGAAGATGATATCCAGGCTTTGAGTGGTCATAGTGAAGTAATTCAAAATTACTTTGAAACAGAGTTTGAAACAGAGTGAGGTCTTATCCAAATAAGCAACAACAACAAATTCTCACTGAAATCCATCAATCTCTGATACTAGAAGAATCTGAGGGCAGAAATATTAATTCAAAATTCAGGAAGAATGAAAACCTAAAAATAGCCTCAGACATACTGGAAACCCTAAGCAAGAAAAGTGCACAATATATGTGCTCCCCACCCCCAACCTGCCTCAGGAAATATTGCCACATGTGACAACAATCCTCTCCTCCCCTCTCCTTTCCTCTCTTCCTCCCCACCCCTCCTCCCCTCTCCTCTCCTCTCCTTTCATTTTTTTAAATCCTCTTTTGGATCAGTACACTTGACACTTTCTTAGGAAGCTTTATATGCGTAGAAAGGAGGTAAATGTAAGACATCCCTCGCTCTGGTCAGCACAGTGCAGTGAGTGAGGGTAAATGTGTAAGATGAGGCTGGCCAGATCTTTTAGAGCCTTGTCGCCTTGCTAATAAGGTCCCTTGGAAACCTGTTGTATAATCTGGAGGAATATGGAGCCCATGATGGTTATGTTATGGAAAAAAGCATATGGAATCCTGAGGGATCCACACCAGACATCTATCTCCGTTACTCCAAATTCTAGTTATTCTTTACATCCTGAAATTAAGGCTTCAATTAAATAATCCTTTCTAGGGAAATGTGTAAAGGGTGCTTTTTTCCTCCCCACTTTTCCTTGCTATATCCACCTGCTTTCTCTGCTCATTCACAGCCACAGAATCAACAGTATCAACATAAGATTTATCTTCTTCTCCTTTCCTCAATTTTTAGGGTCCTCCCTCTCCACATAATTGATTTTCTAATCCAAAACAAATTTTGCTTGTATCAACTAAGGACTTTGTATTTCAAAAGTTAGAAAGAACATGTTTACTGAATTGAATCATGGCTGAGCTTTTTTCTGTCATTTATACATTTCTTTATTCCTGGAGGTCTAAAGGAAAATCTAATTGGATATTTATTTTCCATTTAAATTTTTTTGTTTGTTTCTCAACCCTCTGAAAAGTGAATTAGATTTTATTGTAAAAATCATCGTAACTTGAGAATAAGAACTTTTAAAGGAAATCCCTGTGGCTTTAACCCATGGTCTGAGTTACCATAACATACTATATTACATGGAATTAAAAACCCCTGTGGGATTGTTCTACCGAAAAGGCAAACAGATTATTGTTGAAGTAAAACTGAAGCAGGAAGTGTAGATGATACATTTTCAAGGGGATATAAAAAGGCCAGTTGGCAGTTGCTTTGAAAGGGCAGGCATCAGAAGAGAGTGAAACATTGTTTGTGTCGGAGCCTACTGTTAAATTTTAAACAGGTCTTCCAGATTGCTTTCCTGTTTTCTTTACCTCCAATTTGGTCTGTAGACACTTAAGCCTCATAGGTAAGAACCTAGACATCTAAAGTCTGGTGAGATACTTGGAATTGAGTTTTATCTTCACTGGGAGTGAAAAGGATGGGGGAATTTCTAGTCTGAAGTCTTGAGACAATTTAACAAATACATAACACATAGTGTAAAATAGGGTTAGCTCATGGTTTGGAATATCTAAAAACCTTTATTTTCTGAATGTGCTCAGAAGTTAAATCATAACTGTTGATTTGTTGCTACTGTTATTTCATTCTTTTTCCCTTTTAAACCAAAAGACAGTAGTCCTGGTATAGTGCTTTTTTGTTTCTATCAAAACTTATTCCCTGAAGGAAAAATGGGAGTGGTACATAAAGAACACTTTGGTTAATGTAGTTTTAGGAAACATGTAAACCGTTTTGTCCTATATTCATAGCAGGGAAGACAGACTTTGGAGGCATAAAGATCTAAGTTCAGGTCTTATGCTGAACGTTTTAGAATCCAGATGATCTTGGCTATGCCACTTAATTTCTCTTTAACCAACCCATTTGTTTGATAAGGTTAATATGGTCATCAGGATGATTCATTTACCATATGTGGCTGTTTATCTCTGTCTCTGTATTTACATGCATAAAAATGCTTAGGAAGGAGACAAATAAGCTGTGCTACATCCCAACAATGGAATATTATTCAGTACTAAGAAGAAAAGAGCTATCACTTCATGAAAAATACATGAAGGAAGCTCAAATGCGTATCGCTGAAAGAAGCCAATCTGAAAAGGCTACATTCTGTGTAATTCCAACTGCACGATACTCTGGAAAAGGCAAAACTGTGGAGACAGTAAAAGGATTCGTGGCTACGGGGGGGTGAGTGGGGAGAGAGAGATGAATAGGCGGTACACAGATGATTTTTAGGGCAGTAAAACTATTCTGTATGTTTTAATGGCAGGTGCCATTATACATTTGTCAAAACTCAAAGAATGTACAACACCAGGAGTGAACCCAAATAGAAACTGGACTTTGGATGATGTTGTCAATGTAGGTTTATCAGTTGTAACAGATGTACCACTCTGGTGGGAGACATTGATGGTGTGGAGGTTGTGAGTGTGTGGGGACAGGGGGTATATGGGAATCCTTTGTATTTTCCACTCAGTTTTGCTGTGAACCTAAAATTTCTCTAAAAAACAGTGCATTAATTAAAAAGAAAAATGCCAGACACATAGTAAGTACTAACATCTATTAGCTATTATTATTATAGACTTGTAGATTAAAGTGAGTGAGCAAGATCTTTGTTGAAGAATATAGCTAATAAAGGAGAAGTGATTTGTATCCTATACATGTGTTGTGTGTGTGTTTGTGTGTGTGTCTGTATATATACACATATGTATTTTTTAAGAAGTACAGCAAGGAGAAAATGGAAAATGGCAATGAGACAATGAGAGAGGGAAAAAGAGAGAGAGAATGCAACGTTGATTTACCCTATGCTTCCGTTCCCTGAGCTTAGAAAATGCCCCTGCTTGGAACCACATTATGCTAGTAGCAGTGTAGGCAACAGTAAGTTGGGCAGCTTGCCTTCATACTCAGTGGGGCCCATTTCCTGTATGCAACTAAGGCCAAAATGTATAGTTTAGTATAGCATCTCTGGTTCTTTGTTTCTTAGGTTTGTTGCTGCCACCAATATTGTTTTCATTGTTTTGGGTGAGGCTTCCCCGTATTTCTATCTGAATTCCATGGATCTCTCTTAATTGCCTAGTCCTCTATTGTTGCCTTATATCCTTGGAGTAAGTCTTTCAAATGCTCCTGCCTTGAAAAGGTCAGGTACTGAAAACTAATAGATAATTGGTCCTTGGAGCAGGTGTATTCTGTTCAGAGTAGAGGGAATGATAAAAGGAAAATCCTCTCATTGAATTAAATGGACAAAATGGGGGCAAGGGATCGAGGAGACTTTCTTATTATCTACATAATTTAGAGAGAAACTAGAAATTATGTGAAAGATGGTTAATCTAAAATACTTCCATGAATGTTAAAAATCATTTACTTTCAAAGCTGCCTTGGGACTGGGATGTCATTTTATGGTTTAAACATCCTTTTTTCTCTTTTACCTTAAATTTCTAAATGTGTCCTGATTACAATTCTTATTTGAAAGAAGACTACTCCAATCAGACTGAATGTTTCTCAAGCAGTTACTGTGTATGAGGCTTTATGCCTTGTGCTCTCTCTCCTTCCTTGACACATAGGAAGTAGGATTTTATGAAGAATTGCTTTTTCAAAATGAAGAGGAACTCCTCCTAGCAACATTTCCTTCTAAGAACCGCCAGGAAATTTAAAAGTACTGATTCAATATCTTGTTAACAGTTCCCGTTTAATATCACTGCTTGACGTGATATTGACTTACTTTTTATCATATTTGAGCTCCAATTGAGAGTTTTGAAATGTTGAAATAACATCACCACATGGATAATTACTACATGTGCTATTTTTGCAACTGTTTTGAAGAGAAATAATTAGGTGCAGTGTACCACTTGCTTCTTTTATTTGTCTTTGATCTTGCTCTGTATGTCTTATAAAAGAATTATATGAAAATACACCATTAAAAAAACACAGAATAGATCATAAGTTTTTAAAGATAATAATTCAGGGGAGTGCCATTGAACTACATCCCTGAATTAGAGGAAATAATCATTATAGTCTAACATATTGTTAAGAATGTTAAACTTTTAAACCAGACTGACTCTCTGTATCAGTGCTTTTTGCAGGGTAATTTTTCACAGGTTCTTCCATCATAGGTGGAGTCTCTTTCTCCATCCACTGAACCTGGCTGGCCTTTGTGATTGGCTTTGGCCAACAGAAAGTGGTAGAAGCAAAGAAGTGACTCTCTGGTCTTGAATGCATCCTCTCCTTCTTTCAGTACCGACACACCTGGCCATGAGAATAAGCCTGGGCTAAGCTGGTGAAGAATGGGAGACCATGTGCAACAGAGATGAGCCATCCTAACTGAACCAGCTATCTTAGATCAGACAGCCGCCATTGGACATGACAGCTGACCATAGACATGTGAGTGAACCTGGCCAAAATGAGCAAGAGGTGAAAGTGAGAATCATTCATATGCGTGTAACCCAAATGACCAACTGATAAAATCATGAACCAAATAAATGGTCATGATTTTAAGCCATTAAGTTTTGTATGGAGGAGGGAGGTAGAGGGAGAAATAGTTACTTAGCAAAATTGGTACATCTGGGCTCAAATCCTAATTCCAACACTTACTACCTGTGTGACTATGAGCAGGTTAATTAACCTTCCAGTGACCGATTTCTCATTTGTAAATGGTGGTGATTCATGCTGTTCCCAGGTATGTGTAGTCTTCTTCCTCTCAAAACCTAGTAGAATTACACTATCTCTCTGGCCCCTTGAACTTAGGTGTGGTCATGTGAGTTGCTTTGCTCAATGAAATGTGGGTGGAAGTCTTAAAAGTGCTTGTGGGAGTGTCTGGGTGGCTCAGTTGGTTAAGCGCCCAACTCCTTATCTCTGCTCAGGTCTTATCTCAGAGTCCTAGGTTCAAGCCCCACTTCAGGCACCATGGTGGACATGGAGCCTACTTTAAAAGAAAAAAAATGCTTGTGAAATTCAAAATCTTTCTTTTATAATCACAATGTTCAACATGGAGAAAGTCTGTCATCCCATGTCCTAATGTGAGAAGATATATCTGGAGCTCCATACCAACTCACAGTGGACTTCAAAATTTTGAAATTGTTACCACTATAAATCCTAACCTATATTGATTGGTAGAGAAATTAATAGTACTCTTCTCATAAAGTTATTGTGTGATAATATAAATAAACTTCTAAGCACAACACCTGGCACATCTAAAGTCAATAACAAAACCAAAACAAACAAATATATATATATATATATATATATATATTCCTTGGGAAATAGGATATAAAGGTTTCTTTGAAAAGCTATTTTCTTTAGAACTACCTCATCACCCAGCAATTGCACTACTGGACATATATCCAAAGGATACAAAAATAGTGATTTGGAAGAACACAGGCACCCCAATGTTTATAGCAGAATGTCCACAATACCTAAAACATGGAAAGAGCCCAGGTGTTCATCAACAGATGAATGGATAAAGAAGATGTGGTATGTATATATATAATATTTATTTATATATATAATAATATTTATATATAACACATATATAAATATATAATATATGTATAATATTTATATTATATATAAATATTATATATATATACATACACACTGGACAATTACTTAGCCATCAAAAAGAATAAAATCTTGCCATTTACAGCATAGATGGAACTAGAGGGTATCATGCTAAGCAAAATAAGAGAAAGACAAATACCATATGATTTCACTCCTATGTGTAATGTAAGAAAAGACACATGAACATAGAGAAAAGGAAGGAAAAATAAAATAAGATGAAAACACAGAAGGAGGCAAACCTTAGAGAGACTCTTAACTCTAGGAAACAAACTGAGGATTGCTGGAGGGGAGGAGGGGTGGGGTTGGGGTAACTGGATGATGGGTATTAAGGAGGGCACTTGATGGAATGAGCACTGGATGTTATATGCAACTGATGAATCACTAAATTCTGCTCCTGAAACTAATAATATACTATATGTTAACTAAACTGAATTTAAATTTAAAAATGAAAACAAAAACACAGATGCTTAAGCCCAGCGCCAAAATTCTGATTCCTTTGGTTTTAGGTAAGGTTTTGGCATAAGCAAGAATAATGGATGCATGGCATTTTCTTCAGCTAATCCTCTGTAGATACTTTTTCTCTCTAGTGAGTTTGCTCTAAGTGTGACACAACAGTAAATTTCAAAATATATTTCCCCAAAAAGAGAAAAATTATTTTCTTAATCGATATACATGCACCATTTTAATATCATCATACAGTATATCAGGGCTAAAACTTTATCTGTTCATTGTACCAAAAAAAAAAAAATGTAGTATAATTGGAGCTTAATATTACTTGCTTCATCTTCAACTCTATAAACAATATTAGTTCTTCCATTTTTAACCACAAAGTAACTTTAAGATTGTCACAGGGAGTTGAGGATTATGATTAACAAGTATTTATAATATTTTTACAGTACTTATTTAGATTACTTTTTAATTTATTCCTGTTGCTACACTGTAGCACTCCAGAAGGATCTGGGTATGAAAGTGAATGATTATTGCATATTTATATGCATATTTGGGAAGAGAAGCCATCTACAGGTCATCCCTATTTCAAAGGGTACCAATCTACATGGTGTGTAAAGCATCATTCTCATATCTGACTTGTGGGAAACATGAACATGCTGTGTATCAATGGGCCATGAATACGAGGAGATGTCTTTTAGGTCAGTAAGAAAAAGAATGTTGTAAGAAAAAAAAAAAAAAAAGAATGTTTTAAATAATAGAAGACTCTGGTAGGGGGTAAAAGGTACCCTGGACCAATGTTCTCAACTAGGAGACATTTTGCCTCTAGCAAACATTTGGCAGCGTCTGGAGACACTTTGATTACTACTCCGTGGGAGATGTGGTTACAAATACCTAGTGGGTAGAAGCCAAGGATGCTGCTTAACATCCTCCAATACACAGGAAAGCCCAATGTTGATAGTTCTGCTTTTGAGAAACCCTGGTCTAGGGCCTAGACTTTGACCTTGAAAATGTTTAAGCGGAATCTTTCTGAGGAGCTAGAGGGCTCTTGACGCATAGAGCCTTTCCCATTACATGAACAACAACAATAATGATATGTTCATGGTTAGCTGTTTGCTATTATATTATTTCAGCAATTATATCATTTCTTCCTCACAAGAACACTAGAAATTCATACTTCTTTCATTTTATGGATTTTCATGATTATCGGAACTAGAAAGAGAGCCAGAAGTTTGTAAGAAGAAACAAAATGTCATATCAGTAGGAGCTTCTATGACTCTATCTGTTCCCTTTGTTTTGGTATATTTCTTTCCTAGGCTAGTCCATCATCCTCCTTCCTGATAGTGCAGCAGCAGACAGAGAGATGGTGGGCTAGAGAAATAATGGCCCAAAAGAAAATATTTTCTGACATTGGCATTCTTGGCCTACCACAATGACACAGTGATGAGATGCACAAGTCTTCAAGGAGACTCTCTAGAATTTTCCATAGCTGGTATGGAACAGATAGGTTCCTACTGCCTATTTGCCCAGGTCACCTTTCCTTCAGTTGTATTCTCAGATAAATGGGCCTGGCTTGCTGCTGTCTATGCCCACTTCCCTTTTTGTGAGTTTGGGGTGTCGGGGTCTAAATTGATTTGTCTTCTCTCACTTTATTTCCTGTTGGTGCCACAAGACATGGAGAGAAATAAAGAGCTGGGGGTGGTAAATGGTTGGAGAAGAGACCAGAACTCAGCTTGAAAAAATGAAAAGAAAGAAATAAAAGGATAAGTCATTTCAACACACATTCACTAAGCACCTACTGAATACCAGTTTCTATGTTAGGTACTGGAGATGGATACAAAAAGGAGTAGAATGAGGTATTATCCACAGGGAGTGTGGTAAAATCAGTATCTTATGGGTCTTCTTCATCTCTGACAGATATAATCATGATACACATTCATTCTTTCACTCAATAAACATTTGTGAATTCCTAGAAGGTGGCAAGTATAACCCCACAAACAAGATTATAGCCTAGAATGAGGCAGGTATAGTTGCTACCTTCATAGAATTTATGTCATATGGTATAGATAACGTGAGGGGGTAAATTCAAGGTGTTATAGGATCAAAAGATAAATCTTTGACCTAGTCTGAAGGGAGGAACAGGGCAGGCTACCTGGGGTAGATGTTGACCAATAATAAATTTTGAATGTTAAGAAATCGTTAGCTTGGGGTGCCTGGGTGGGTCATTCAGTTAGGCAGCTGCCTTCAACTCAGGTCATGATCTCAGGGTCCTGGGATTGAGCCCCACATTGGGCTCTCTGCTCAGCGGAGAGCCTGCTTCTCCCTCTCCCCCTGCCTGCTGCTCTACTTACTGTGCTCTCTCCATCTCTCTAATAAATAAATAAAATCTTTAAAAAAAACCAGCTGGTTGAAGAAGACGTGGAATGGGAGTTCCATGCAGAGAAACTGCAATAAACTAATCATGGATGTGTGAGATAACATGGTGCCTGTGGGGTAGTTACTGTGGGTATAGAACTTGCAGAAGTCAAAAAAGGAAGTCAGAGAATGAGAAATAATGAAGATAGACTGAGGCCAAATTTTTGCTATGTATTAGGTAGAGAAAGAGATGATCAGTAAATAGATGGATATATGGATGGATGGATGATAGATGGACTGTGGCAGGTTCAGTCATAGTAGAAGTAACAGTGACATGATTGAGGTCAGAAACCACACTTAAAGGTTTATTGTTATGTTCTAATAAGTGAATACTGGATTGAAGCAGGTTTATTAATAATAGAAAGAAGCAGGATTTCTAGAAAAATCAAGGAAGTAAAATTTGCCACTTGCAGGGGTTATTTGTGAGGAGGGGCACAATTGGACTTTCTCTCTCCCTTTCCTTCTGTGTTATACCATTTCTTTTTTTTTTCTTTATCATTTCATATTTTAAAGCAAGATAAGTTGAGGACATTATAAAAATTGAAAGTGCTTTCACATTTTCTACCAACCTGACCCAGACGTATATATATTTTGCAAACTTCTGAAGTACTTTTTGGTCAGGAGTTCTAATACACAGTTATTCCAACAGAATCATAAGGCAATGACCAGTTCTTTTTATAAATAGTTATGTCCAATATGCATGTAAATTAATAAGTCCACATCTGTGATATTTGTATCCCATATTTGAGCTTCTGACATTAAAAAAAAAATGCTTCAACAATAAGAAAGCTTCACCTAGAATGTGTGCAATATATTCAATTTTAGTTGAACATAAGTCTTGTGGGAAATCAGTCATCTCCAAAAATTTTCTTGTAGGTAATGGAAATAAAACTAGTCATCATTTTGAAATACATCAAACATTAACACATACAGCGAGTCCCAGGAAAGTGTGGGCATAATAGCCAGCATACATTAACCTATGGAACACTGCCTATGATAACTAGGTATTTTCATGATTGATAAGTATTTGGCTATGTTAGGGTTGAGTTGAGCCCAAATAGAACTGTACTATTTTTGCTATTTAGTAAATAGCAACCCATTTTTATAATTGTAAATATGTTCTAAAGTATAAAATGGCAATAATTAAGGTACACAGTTTTTTTTCCCCCATGTTACCTAGGCCTGCAATAATTAAGAACTCATTCCAGACACTACAAAGTTAATTTTTATAGACTTGACAGGGAAAACCTTGAAAAGATCAAAAGATTTTCTGAGGCTCCCTTTTCTATTATTAATTTTCTGGTTAGTCAGATAGTTTTAAGAAGAATATTCTCTGAGTACTACAGAAAGTATATAAAATAGAGGCCATATATAGGCATACTATATTTGCTTTGTCTTTTCGGCATCTTGAATTCTTTGGACTCAGTTTCTTCTGATTTTATCTTTCACTTGAAATATACATAGTTTTTGCTGTGATTATAATTACTTGAGATCTATACATTTGACTTGTTTTAGTTATAACCAATATGATATAGTTCTGATTCTAATTACCAGATTCTAACGATTTGGCTAGCCCCCCAAATTAACTAGGCAGTGGTTTTAGAATCCTACTAATAATGTTATGACAATAGCTTTTGAAGTTTAAAAAAAACTCCATAACACTTTTGTCTCATAATAACTCATAAATCTGTTTCATGTGGTGAATATCATTCATTTATTCAGTAATTTTTACTGAGCATGTGTAATGTGCCATTCATATATGTTTTTCATACAATTGACATGACATAGATGTAGAAAGATTTTGATTTTATCCAACATGATACACTGGAGCAAAGATACCAAACATCTGATAAAGAGCAGTGTCATTTTGACTTTCTCTGGCCTAAAACTGTGCCACACATTGAGGGGGATTAAATACATGTATATACAATGCCTGTGATCTCAAAGAACTTAGGGTCAGTTTTGGTCAAGGAGGCTTAATAGATAAAGTAACTAGATTATAATGTCAAGTACTATTAAATAGTATAAGTGCATCCTGACTGCTGAAAGTCAAGAGAGAAGACCAATTAGCATAATGGTGGTGGGGTTCCTAGATTTTCCTGAAAATATTGCCTCTCAACTCTAGATCCGTATTCTCTCATGGTAATTAGGTGATCCTAAATAAATGATGTACCCTTTCGACTAAGCATGTGCTTCTTGGATTGCCCCAGTCTGCCCCACTCCTGGTTGTCTGTCTGACCCCGAGGCTGAGCATCTGTAGCTCTTGTTCATCGTGACTGTGCCTCTGTTTCTCCCGTATGAAGCAGACTGTTTCCTCTACTTGTGCTCCCACTATAAGTGAGAAGGAATTTAAGGATTTGATAGATCATTGTGTTTTAGATTAAAATGAGAGCCAGTTTCTAGGGAGAAATGAAAGAGTAATCCTGCATGCTCCATATAAAGAAGCAGGGTTTTATGTAACTTATGTTGTCCATTTCATTCTTAGGTACCTTGTCCCTATGGACATTCAATTTTACATCTGCTGAGGTAGGAAAAGATCCTGGGAGTCCAGGTAATTGGAAAAATTTTATGTGCAGAGTGTAAGCCAAGCATGACCTTGAGGAATGAGGTAGGCAGGCTATGCAGAAGGCTCCAGCTATGCAGAAGAATACAGACATAGTAAAGGAGGAGACTGAACATGTGAAAGGCTTGGCAGTGAAACAACCAGTGCAGCATGCTTGTTCATAGAAAGATTCATCTAAGCACAAAATAGGTGATTTATAATACATAGTAGGATCCACTATAGTTGACTTCTTAGGGAATGTGGATAAAGGTTAGAGGGTCTCAAAGATCACAAAGTAGAGATGGAACCTGAGATTCCAACCATTCCAACCATTAAGAAATGACTCAATGCATCATCAGTGAAATGAGCTGATGAGTATGGCATTTGCAGAAGACCATGCTGGACCACTAATGGGATAAATGAGACAGGGACTAATGTAGTAAAGGAATCCTCATAGTCTGGAGATTACTGGAGTAGTTTAGATGTGATGTGGTCAGATTTGTGTTATCTGGGAGGAACATGTAGATAAAGGATGATGAAGATGAGTACAGAGCTAAGCATCTGGTCAGTGCCTCAAATTTGTTAGCAGAAAAGAGGAGATTGAAAGCAAACAAAGGAGATAGAGAATTTTGGAGAAGTAGAGAAGAAAATAAGGTCAGACTGTTGTCAAGGTAGCCAAGAGAGGAGTGAATTTTAAGCAAGGGACAGGTGTTCAATGGTGTGAACATATTTCAGACTGGTCAAGGGTGAAGATACAATTAAATATATCCTTGTACATTTGAAGTCACATCTTCTGGGCAATTTCTCCTAGAGGGTAAATAACAACCAGTATACTGGTCAGGCTTTTTCAGAAGTGCAATAATCCTTTCAAGTTACTGAGCTAACTCTTTCTTCATTGTGTTAGTCATGGACCAAAAGAAGCCTATTAACCTAAAAGGTTAATCTACTTTAAGAGTTCTTTCCCAGCTGCATTAAATAAAGCATATACTGATGAAAGAAAGGGGCCTCTTGGAACAGTACAGAAAATGCAAGGCAAATTAAGGAACTGAGAGTTCACTGTGGTTTGAAATTGCCAGGGGAGGTTCGCTTGAAGATGGGGGATTGGGACAGGATTTTGAAAAATGGGTACAAGATGAAAAAAAGCTGTGAAAGGGTAAGGATGGTTCTCATCACCTGTGTATGACTTAAGTTCATAGTGAGGAAAGACAAAATTTTAAAACAAAGTTATTACTTTTTTCTGATAGCATTTGCTGCTATTGGCATTTTGGTTTTATCTATAGAAGTTGAGAGCAGTTTTGTTTATTCCTTTTACTTGGTTTAACTAAATTTTATCACCCACAGCGTGTATAGAATCTTGTGCTGACTTTTTCCGCAAGAGGAGGGGTAATTATATCCTAATGACTATCTTGTTCTTTCCATTACAATGGCCACTAATCACATATGGTTATTAAAATTAAAATTAAAGCTGATAAAATATAAAATTCATTTCTGCAGTTGCACTGGCCACATTTCGGGTACTTTGTAGTTGTAAGGGGCTAGCAACTACTGTAATGGACATGATAGGATGGTTTTAGACATGAGAACATTTCATCATACTTCTATTGAAGAGCACAGAGAAACCGATGACATTGGTTGAAGATGGTTGATTTTGCTTGTAAGAACAAACTTGTAAGAATTGAGGTATGGGAATCATTTTTGTACTGAGACTCTAGCTGGTTTATATAATAATTGATGTGTTTATCAACTAAACCATTATGTACTGAGAGCTCACTCTGCATCAGGCACTGTGCTTGACTTTGGGGATATAACAGCTAATCCAGAACAGATACAGCTGTGTCTTTCAGGGAACCTCGGGTCTAATGAGAGAGACACATTTTAATCAAGCTATCACACAAACAGATGTGAAATTAAAATTACAGTGTAAAAAGGCGAAATAAATGGTTTTGTGAGAGGATAGCTGTTTGTCCTAAATGTCTAGTCAAGAAATTCTTCCCTGCTGCTCTGAGATAAATTTCGAAGGTCAGGTAGCACTTGCCTAGATGTGGGGGAATGGTTTGGTAGCAGGACAGGAGAGGTGAGGAGAAGACATTTTAAGCAGAGAAAACAATATATATTGAGTCCTTATAGAAGAAGAGAAAAGGGCACATTCAAAAAGCTGAAAGGGAACCTGTCACTGCTTCTTTGACTTTAAATTTAATCTTATAAAAGTTTACATTACAAATACTTTAAAATGGGCATCCCATTCAGTTAAGTAAGAACTGTTCGGTTTTAAGTCAAAATTAGGATAATAGCTATTAGAACTTTATATATCAGTAGTAGCTGATAAGTAATCATTATTGATTCATGAATTATTTGAATAAATAATCACTTACTAGTGACATTCTTGATCCATAAATTATTTGAATAAATGAACACTTCTTAGCAATTAATCACTTTCTCCACTAAGGCTTTTTCTCATTGTGTTCACCTCTTTAACCATCTTGGCCCAAATCATTCTCCCTACAAAAGGTAATACAGTTTCAAGTCCTGTTAAATTAATACCACCATAAATGAGGAAATAGCCCACGTGGAACACACCCTGATGTGGAAAAACACATTTGTACTAATAATACAAAAGCTGTACTGTGAAATTAGGGTATAATACCAGAATCACTGAGGTTAACCTGCTGTTCTCTATAGTGAAAAGTCACAAAGATGTCGTGTACTACAAACCCATCGATGCAGAGCCTCCATGGTTGCTCAGGCAAATAAAATGAAGCTCTTGGTAAAGAGTAAAGGTGACATTGGAACTTGTTCAAAGCAAAAGCAAAACTGTGTTGTACCAGTTGCTCACAAAACAGCCTTCGAAAGAATAAAGTGACCTTCAGATGCTCAGTTACCGGGATTCAATTAACACGACACTGCAATCCTCTGTGATGTGTAATGCGTCCTTTCTTGAGGTAGGAAAACACAGTTGGCATGGTAAATTTTAAGACTGCATTGAGATTCAAATAATATAACCAACTTTTTTGTGTGTGGTGTTGTTGAAGAGGCCATTTTCTACTCTACAAAGGCTAAATGTCAGAGCTATAATACACTCAAGGAAGGCTCTCTTGAAAAGTATCTTAGCTTTACCATTTCTCCCCTCGGCTTCTGGATCCCCCCTTAAATAGCTTCATTAGGTAGTTGTACTCTACTTGAAAACTCTATCCCCACTCTCAATGGCACCACTGTACCATTCATAAATGAATTAGCAAATGAGAGACCACATACATGCAGGCTGTAACTTTAGTATATAGGGAGCGAGCAAAAGATATTGTTTGCTTTGAACGTATGGTATTTTACATAAAGGCATAACTATTACATCACATTTTAAGGTTTTCTGTCTCTCTCTCTTTTTTTTTTTTTTTCCGTTTACCCTCCAATTCCCCTATCTTCCCTCTATCGCTTTATCTGCCATACTCTCCCAGGGAAATCATGCCAACAACTTAATATGTATCATCCCAATTTAATTGTATGCATATGTGGATGTGTATATTTGTGTTTATTTTTGTATGTGTTTATGTCTGTTTTATGTTTAGTGTTCTTTCTTATAACTTCCTGTTGTTGATTCTATGGAATAACAAGAAAAAATTCTAATCCCAACTTCTCTGTCACAAAACAGTATTTATTGATCATGAAAATGTAGGGAATTTGTTTCGTTTATACCAATATGGTAGATTATTCTTACAATATAAACATTCTTATGGTAGGTATTCTTATAAAATCCTTTTGGTACAGCGCACCAAAAGTACTCCATAAGACACTATAATAGGTATATTTTTCAACAACAAGATAAAGTAGATTACTCAAAGGCCAGAAATTACCTGTTTCTGGGTGACTTCAAGCCTGAATTTTAATGAGTCACATTCACAGAAGGCACAGAGTCAGAGTCTTGTGCCTAAAAAGAAGAAAGCCTGTATTACAAACTCTAAAAGAAAGCCAGGTCCCCAAGAAGGTGATGTGCTTATAAGATGTACTTATACATAGTCATGCTAGAAAAAATTATGTTCCTCAAAAATTATTGTGGAGATGTATGTCCATCTTGGCAACATTGTCTCTGATAATTCCTAAAGAAAATTCAGGAAGCTTGTAAATTTCAGGAAATGCTTATTATTTGTGTAAACTCAAGCAAAAAATTAGTTTTAAGTACTAATTGACTGGAAGTTAGGAACACTTGACAGAAACAAATTGTTTCTTAGTGCACCAAGAATCAAAAATTCTTCAAAAAGTTTTTACAACTAGAGTTCCAACAAAATGAATTCACAAATAAATAAGTAAACAAATGACAAGGGAACACCTGAAAGTTATCCAAAACAGCACATCAATCCCACAGAAAGCATAGCTAGTTGACATTTCACTACAAAATATAAGCTAAATGTGTTTAATCTTTTTAAAGATGTGAAAGTGGTACATAAGAAGGAGTAAATATTACATTATGAAAAATTACCAGAAATGTTAGATCAAAAAATAAGTAAATGACTTCTTTTATTGTTTTTAGTATGGTTTAAAAACTATCATAACTAAAACAAAATTGAAGGGATGTGTTAAATGTAAGATTAAACACAGTTGGAGGAAGAATGTATAAACCAGAGATAAATTTAAATTAGCCAGGGTAGATTTTAAAGACAAAAAGATAAATATAAAAGGATAATTGATATAGAGAGGATAGAATAGCAAGTTCCAAGATAGGTCAGCTGGAGTTCCAGAAGAAGGTAATGGAAATAACATCGTCTTCAAAAAGAAACTGTCAAGATTTAAATGAGACACATCAATTCTTTTTAAAAATTTTTAATTTAGGAGCGCCTGGGTGGCTCAGTGGGTTAAAGTCTCTGCCTTCAGCTCAGGTCATGATACCAGGGTCCTGGGATCGAGCCCCGCATCGGGCTCTCTGCTCGGCAGGGAGCCTGCTTCCACCTCTCTCTCTCTGCCTGCCTCTCTGCCTGCTTGTGATTTCTGTCTGTCAAATAAATAAATAAAATCTTTTAAAAAAATTTTTTATTTAAATCCGATTTAATTAACATATACTGTTTTGTTAGTTTTAGAGGTAGCATTTAGTGATTCATCAGTTACATATAACACCCAGCGCTCATTATTTCAAGTGCCCTCCTTAAAGCCCATCACCCAGTTATCCCATCCTCCCACTCCCCTCCCCTCCAGCAACCCTCAGTTTGTCCCCTGTAGTTAATTAAGTCTCTTGTGGTTTGCCTCCCTCTATGTTTTTATCTTATTTTATTTTTCCTTCCCTTCCCCTATATTCATCTGTTTTGTTTCTTAAATATGTGGATATGAATGAAATTATGTGGTATTTGTCTTTCTCTGGCTGGCTTATTTCGCTTAGCATAATGCTCTGTAATTCCATCCAAGTCATTGCAAATGGCAAGATTTCATTCTCCATGATGCTGAGTAATATTTCATTATACACACACACACACACACACACACACACACACACACACACCATATCTTTTTTATTTGTTCGTGTGTTGTGGACATCTGGGCTCTTTCCATGCTTTGGCTATTGTGGACATTGTTGCTATAAACATTGGGGTGCAGACACATCAATTCTTAAATTCCCCAAATTCCAAATTATTACACAAGCTAAATAAAAATGAATCTATACTGAGACAAATAAGAGTGAAATTGCAGAATACTAAAGTAAAAAAAAAAAAAAGCTAAAGGATTCTGATAAAAGGGACAAATGATGACTTAAAAAGAACTAAAATGAACTGAAAATGAACTTTTTAAAAGCAAACATGAAAGTGAGATGACAGTGTAATACTGTCAAGGTGCTATGAGAAAATCAACGTCAACCTGTAATTGCATATGCAGTGAAGGATGCCATTAGGAACCAGTGCAAAATAAAAATATTTTCAGAGAAATAGTAATAATAAATGTTTGTTACAAATGGAGCCTCACCCAAGGAACATTTAAAGAATACGTTTCAAGAAGAAGGGAATAATCTACAGGGAAGAGTTGGGATGCATGAAGTAATGAAAACTAAAAAAATTGGGGGTGTATCTGGTTAATATAGACAAACCAACATAGAACAACAATGATACTGTCAGTGTCCTGGATTTAAGTATTGAAGACTGCACTAATTGTTTTGGAAACTAACTAGAGCTGACAGATAACAAAAAAACATCAAAACTTATGACATAACTAAAGCGATATTTGCATGAAAATTTACTGTTCTAATGGTAATACTAAAAAAAAAAATAAAAATTAACAAAGTAGACATCCGTCTTAATAGGAAAAAAAAGGAATAGAAGAACAATTGCAGTGTAATCATAAAGGTCAGAAGTTAATGAAAAATAGAAAGCAATATAAAGAAGAAATGCAAAGCTAAACATTGTCCTTTGAAATGTTTAACACAATTGATAAACTTATGAGTTGTATCGAGAAAGAAAGAAAGGAACCAGAAATAAACAGTATCAGAAATAAAGAAAAAGGTATGTACACAAGCATCAATAATAAAAATGATAAAAATAAGAGACTGTGGCATCTTCTCATTGGAAGACAAACTGCTTATGGACCTGGCCATTTCTGCATGACTTGCAAGCAAAGGAACAGACTTGCCCTCCCACTATCCTTATTTTCTTTTTTTTTTTCTTTCTTTCTTTCTTTTTTTTTTTTTTTTTACTTTGACAGAGCGAGAGAGAGTACATGCACAAGCACAAACACAAGCAGGGGGAGCAGTGGGCAGAGAGAGGGAGAGGGAGAAGCACGCTCCCCACAGAGTAAGGAGCCCAATACGGGGCTCCATCCCATGATCTCAGGGTCCTAAAGGCTTAACCAACTGAGCCATGCAGGCACCCCATCCTTATTGCTTTTTTAGAAAAGTTTTAGTCTACAGAAAAATTCAGCAGATGGTACAAAAAAACTTCCTTTATTTTTCCCATTTTCACACAGTTTTCTCTTCTTTAAACATTTTGTATGAGAGTGGTACATTTTTTAACAAGGAAAGGCCCAATATTAATACATTGTTACCAACTGAAGTACATAGTTTATATTACAGTTCACTCTGTATTGTCAAGATCTAACCTGGAGTAGATTCAGTATATGTAACATTTGATTAATTGAAAATCTTTTGGTATGTTATTTTGACCAGTGTTGGATTTTCCTGTTACAGAGTTCACAGATCCACTTCTTCTCAGTGATATCTGACAAACTTGCCATATCTAGAAATGCATTGACATTTTCCTTCAAAACAACAATGTCATTAACACACCTGAGAAGTAATAATGATGTTCGGACATTTTAAAAAATACTTAGAACACTGATTAGTTGTAATAGAATGGAAAAGGTACACATCCACCAAAATATTGTAAATACTGCTGGCCTCAGCATTACCGAACAATAGTACTTTTATGTTGAATAACACTTGTTGCTTATACATCTCTCTTTTTTTCTGTCAATTTCCCATTTTCACATGAAACAAATTGTTTCTTTCCTTTTAAGAAGTGCAATTTGTCCCAAATGGATCTTAGAATGTGTGTGATGGGAATAGGAGTAGACGTAGGGGAGAGAGGAGAGAGACAGTGAGAATCTCAGTAGGCATGAGGAAATACCAGTTAGGGCGAGGAAGGATTTTTTAAAAAATAGTTTGATATATTATTGTTATATGCATCTTTTAACAATTGAAATTATGTCAGTGGGTAATAGGATACAATTTTCTCTCATATCATATTTCACATTTCATCTTTTGCCATTTACATGCTTGAAGGTCATAGACATGGTAAAGAATATTAAATGGAAATTAAAACTATTTTTCTGCAGATCATTTAAGCTAATGAAAATGCTGCTTGGATTAGTTTTGGAAGCACTGATCGATTGAAATTTGAAGCACTTTATTACTTTGTGATTTACAGTGCATTCTTTCTACAACCATTATTGCTCATGGTTATTTACTTTGCTGGTGATAATGTTCTTGGATGAAAGATGTTTGATTCTAATCTGAATCCCTCTTCTTTCAAATTTATATACCAATCTGAAGGCTTTATCAGTACCAGGGTTTAAGGGCAGCAGACACTTTTTCTCATTATTTTTAAACTTTCATTTTAAAGTTTTTAGGTAAATGCATTTAAATAATTTATACCCTTAATTAAAATTGTATAGATATTTTTGCAATACTTGCAATTTATTTTTACATACATGTGAATTCCTTTCAACATATTACCTAAAAATTGAACCCAAATTTTTTAAAAAGCATTTTTTTTCCCTGAGTTACCATGACAAATTTACAATTCAGGTTCAAACTCTTCACAAACTGCTTTTGCACGATAAATTAATTCTTACCTTCATCCATGTTCAAGCTCTAGGTGCATGTTTCATGATGCTTTTTAAAAGTAATCCAAATCACTTTGTAATATTTGCTGGTCTTTTTAAAAAATTGCCTTTTAATTTTGTGAACCAGTGTCTTTCAGTGTAGTCTCCTCCTAATCAGAACATGAATCATCATGTAAAATATCACGTTTCCTCCCTTCAGTGAAATCTTGAATTACAGCAGTGGCTTTGTGGCTGCTGCAGTTAGTTTCCCGACTCCTTCTACCAGCATTCCCATGACCCTTGGAAGCAGAAAAGTGAGTTACCACCAAGTTGCCAACATGTTCTCAGTCCCAAAAGATTTTTCCTTTCATAGAAGTCATTTAATTTTATGATTTGATCATTGCATTACTAAATGATTGCTAATTGATCCTTTACAACATTTTGCCAATCTCCTTTCTCAAAAGTTAAAAGCCTTGTCTACTCTGGGTTTTGGTTAAATTCAGTTGTGATGGATAGTATCTCATTTCTCAAAATTCAAATCCTAATACTAAGAAAATCCTGAAAACAGATCATGGCTTTTGGTTTAATTCCAGAACCTCTGGACATTCAACTAATGATATCCTTTAGAACACAGAATTTTTCTTAAATACGTGAAATTTCATGATGTATTTTTTTATTCGGTTATAAAAATCCTGTTCTGGGTTTGTGGGAAAAAAAACTATAGCGGTGAGTCCAAATTTTCTACAAAGTACATCAGTGTACCAGGTATATTGCTCCTCTTAAAATAAACTGCATGGATGTTTGAGTACTTAAATTCTTATTTCTGGTCAGCAGGGCACAAAAAATGTTGTGCTTCAGTCATGTCTTGAAGATCAAATATTAAATAAAACACCTTTTGAAAAGGCAACTTGCAACTAAATATAAATAAAGTGCAACAAGCCTTTCACTCATGTAAAAACTGGTGCAGTTACCAAAAGAGAGATGTGTTCTATCTGAGGAAATTGGCCTAACGCCTGAGTTGGCAGACCAAGTCGCCAAGGAATTGAATACTGCCTTTGGCTGACTTATCAAGCATGGAATTAAAAAAAAAAAAAAGAAAGAAAGAAAGGAAGAAAGAAAGAAATAGGTTAATCAACCTTAGCTAAAAAAAAAAAAAAGAAAAATCAGCTTCTCTAGACATTAAAAAAGAAATCATATATTAAATCTGCCCTCCTTAAACACTGTGAGAACTACACATCCATGACAGAAGCTGTGTGCTGGAATGTGGGTGTTGAAAGAGAATTGACTTGTACACTCAGAGTTCTAACATATCCTTATCTTCAGGGCCTTCTACCATGTTGTTTCTGTTGCTTCTCCTTATGTCCTTTCATTTTGCGCATTCCTGGGATCAAACACATCATACACTGGTTATCTTGGGTGTCCCCACAACCTGGTACTGAGTTCTTAGAATTGTTTCTGATAGCCTCAAACATCCCTCAACCTTATCTATAAGTAGAAAGTGTGCGTAATTAGAGCCAGTGCAAATGTTAAGCCATGTAGTCTGAATCAAACATATTGCCTAAATTGTGTGTGCTTGTAATTCACGTTTGAAAACCCAAAGTGAGTATCAAAGCAGCAGTCAATTTCTGTTAGGAAAGTTGTCGAGATCTGAATGTGGGAATGTGAAATGTCACATACCGGTGCTCTAAGTCAGCAATAATCAAACTCTAGATTTCTAGTATTCTGATGTTACACAGTTAATTTGTTCACGATTTATCTTTTTGTATCTTTAGCTCTCTATAGCATGATTTCATTCATCCCAAGTTTTACACTGAGAAATTGATCTGGTGTTTTGGACTGATTGGAAGGTGCAATGGAAAGTGCCAAGGAAGTAATCACCAAGTTTATAAATCTCCCTTGAATTAAGGTAGGAATGCTGGAGTTATCAGAGTTGAGTTCTTGGCCACATACAACGTAGAAGGTCCTCAGGTACCAGTTTCTGCTTCTAATTTACCCCTCAGTATCTGCATGAGGACTGTTTACCCTGTATATCGCTTCTGGTACCATTTCTTAAGTTTTCGTCATGTTCTGTGTATTAGTTTTCTATGGCTGCTGTAACAAGTTACCTTTATCTTGGTGGCTTAAAACAATGCACATTTATTCTCTGAAAGTATAGGAGGTGAGAAATCCAAAATCACTTTTCCTAGGTATGATGGTTATATTTGTCATCTTGACTGAGCCATGGGGTGCCCAGTTATTTGGTCAACCATCATTTTTAGGTGTTGCTGTGAGACTGTTTTAGGAAAAGTTAACAATTATCAGAAGATTTAGTAAATCAGATTGCACTTCATAATGTGAATGGGCCTCATCCAGTTAAAGATCTGAAGAGAACAAAATGTACTGACTCTTTCCTGAATAAGGGAGAATTCTTTCTGCCCAGTGGCTTTTTCTCCTACCTTTGGACTTAAATGGAAACATCGGCTTTTCTCCTACCTTTGGACTTAAATGGAAACATCGGCTCTTCCTGGCCTTGAGCCTGCTGAGCCTCAGACTGAAACTACAACATTGGCTTTCCTGCTTCTTCAACCTTTGGACTCAGACTAGAACTAAACGATCAGCTCCTGAGTCTCCAGCTTGCCAACTCTCCCTGCCAAGCTTGGGGCTCCCGGAACTGCATGAGTTAATTCCTTATAATAAGTCACATATATGCTATCATGTATGAAATAATATATATGAAATATATGACATATATGAAATACACACACGTAGAGTTGACCCATGAACAACACAGAGGTTAAGGGTACCAACCCCAATGCAGTTGAAAATCTACATAAAACTTTTGACTCTACAGGAATTTAACTACTAATAGCCTACTTTCGACCAGAAGCCTTACTGACAACATAAACAGTGGATTAATACGTGTTTTGTATGTTATATGTATTAGAGACTGTTTTCTTACAACAAAGTGAGCTAGAGGAAAGAGGAAAGAAAACGCTATTTAGGAAATCTTAAGGAATAGAAAATACATTTATAGGACTGTACTGTACTGTATTTATTGAAAAAATCTTCTTGTAAATGGTCCCCCACCGTTCAAGTCTGTGTTGTTCAAAGGAGATTATATTTTTATTTATATATATATATATATATATATATATATATATATATATACACACACACACACACACACACACACACATACATACACACATATCCCTATCTATCTATATATTGGTATCTTTATCTCTGTCACTACCTGTATCCATACATTCTGTTGGTGGTGTTTCTCTGGACAACACTGAGCAATACACTGGGTTTAGGGAAGAATCTGTTTCCTTCTTTTTCCAGCTTCGAAAGCTCCGTGACCTGCATTCCTTGGCTCATAGTTCCTTCCACCATCTCCCACTGCTTCAGGAGGAAGCCGGATAGCACCTTGCTTCAGCTGTAACATTGCCTTCTTTAGTCAAAACTCCTTCTGCCTTCCTCTTATAAATTTAGGGCCACTGGTTAATCCAAGATTATGTCCCCATCTCAAAATCCTTAATTTAATCACATCTACAAGTCTCTTTGTTTTACAAGCTGACATTCACAGCTTCATGGATTAAGACCTGAATATCTTTGGGAGCCATTATTCAACACAACACTTTCTACTGTTCTATTTTTTTTTAAGATTATACTGATTACAGGTGATAGAAATCCAGTTAGAGTTTGCTTAATCAAAAAAAAGGAGATTGATTATAAGGAGCTGGGAAGCCGTAAGTAGCTAAATCCCTGGGAGAGAGCTGGGAATAACTAAATTCAAAGAGATGATCAAATATTAGAGCCCTTCATCTTTTCTCCTTGTTCCTTCATACACATCCATATATTTTTTTAAATAACTTCTCCCTTTTTCTGTCTATCCCATTCTCTCTCTTCCTCTTGTTCTCTCTCTTTGTCTCTGTCTCTCATTCTATGTTTCTGTCTCTCTCTGTCTCTTTCCCGCTCTGTAGACGTTCTCTATTCTTCTGACCCTTAGGTTACCAGTTTTCCTGAGGTTGGCTGCATAGAGGAGAACATAACTGCTGACAAACTGACATACATGTCCCTGGTCCCAGATTCAAAAATGTAGAGAAGACATTGTTAGTTAGCTCAATCCATGTAGTAGGTCTTAGCATCCAAATAATGCTTTGTTATTTGTATCAATTTATTCATTTATTAAATGTCCAATTTAGCAAGATCGGTTCCTCCTCAACCATTTGAATAGGCGGAGAGAACAGAAATGTCAGTGACTGGAAAAGTGACAAGGCTGTCACTGGGAGCACAATTCAGCAGGTATCCTCTGCAATTATTCTTGAGAAAAAAAAATTTAGGAGCTGGGGTAGGGATAACACTTTGCAATAATAAGGTTTCATATGAAATTACTTTTTAACTATAAAATAGTAAGCATTATTTTTTATAAATGAGGACATTAAAATTCAGAAATGTCACATAACTTGTAAAAGTTGGCTAACACAGTTCTCCTAGTTTTAAGGATATTATTCAAGTAACTGCATTCCAGTTGAAATAACAGTAAACTAAGAGTTAGGGAGCCTGGGCTTATATTTTGTCTTTGCTACGTACTAAAAGTTATCCTGAAAAAAGTTATTTAAATTCTCCCTACTTTACTTTCCTCCCCTCTAAAATAGGGATAAAAATAGCTTATGCCTAGTACCATGTTCTAAAGTTTAAGTGAGACAGTTTAAGTAAGTCTTTGTATAGCTGGTATTAAAAATAAATAAATAAATAAATGGCAGATAATCTGTCTCTGATTATTTGATAAATTGTGGAACTGTCCTATTTTTACAAAGGATTATAGTAGAGTTTGTTACTAGCTTAAGCTAGTATTCACTAAGAATTGAAAACAGATGAAAACTTTCTGTTCGAATGTCAATGGATTTTAGTACTGTTCCTTATTGGCAGAAGGGAACATTTTCCAGGAACAGTTTTTCTAGGAGTTGAGGTGGGCACGGAATATCATGGAATATCCCAGAGGGCCTCAAGTTCTCCGGAAATCCGGAGCAAACTGATTAGAATGATAAATACTTAAACTGTCTCTCAAGTGGAATTTCTTCAACGAATTTTTCTTGCCAGGAGGGAAAGGCAGCCTCTCCATGTAATAGAACCGTTGGCAGCAATGATCTGAAAGCAAACCAGTGTACAGGGAATAAGAAGATGAGAGCCGGTGTTGTAGGCATTATTATAAGAAGATAATGTGGATAGTGTTCTATTAACGGTTCTAAAATGCATGATTCTTTATTTAATGGGATATTTTAAATGGCAGGGGGATGTTTCTCTACAAAATAGATTAATGTTAGGCACATTGCTTAGTGTTAATGTTTCCCTCTGCTCTCCTTGTGACGTGTGCTCATTGGATAGATAAACTGAGAAGTTTAAGAATAACCTTGGATGTGGGACTAGATAATGGACATTACGTTAGGTAAGCTTGTGGGAAATATTCTGTAAAATGGTAAAGATTAAAATCACTGGAAGACATGGAAGTTTAGCACAACTAGTAGCTTTTAGAAAGCTCTCTTATACATTTAAGTAATATCTTTTTTTTTCTCTCAAGGGCAACTATAATTGTTGTTTAATTAAATATGCCAGCTATGTTTTCTTGTCTAGTGGATTTCAGCCAATTCAAATTATATGCATTCTATAGAGAAAAGTAAATAAGAAGTCTTAAAGTTTGTAAGATTTTATTAGTTAAATCATTAAGTAAAAAGAAAGAGAATAAGTCCAGTCAAAATTATGTAAAAAAAAATTATCAGTAATTGTATAAGTTTTTAAAAGTTGGAACTTAAAATAAGGAAGATACTTGGTAGATTTATAAACTCAGCATATTGGGAAAAAATTACATTAATTAGATTCTTAAAACATCTGGTGGAAAAAATGTAAAATAAATTAACATGGAAAAATCTTAATTATCTATTATTTGAGCTCTTAAAGATAAAATAATTAAAGTGACTTTCTCTACTTTTCATTTAATGAGTTTGTTCTCTCAGAGCCAATAAATCTTTAGAAAATAAAAAAATAAAATAAAAATGTGTTAATGCACTGAGGCAACTAGCCATATAGCATATACTGTAACACATTATGTTAGCTCTTAAGAATTGCTGCTAGAACTTTTAGTCCCAGACAGGATGGAGTAAATACCTTATGCCTTGTTCTTCCTGCCGATTACAGCTGAGAATCCTGGGCAAAATACATAAGGCAAACCTGAGAAGTTTTGCTTATAAACGTTCCAGAAGGTAGAGAGAAGACAGCAGACTAGGCTTGGGACTTGAGGAATGACCAAGTGGCTTGTTCTCTGGGATTTTGTTGTTTCCTTAATAATCATAGCTTGGGAACTAGCAGAGCCCACAACCCAGAAACACCAGCAGGTACAGACAAAAAAGTACCACATAAAACCTGTTCTCCCATGCCAAAGGAAGAGGGAAAAGGCAGCCTCAAGGTCAGGTGCCTTTCAACTAAACCTACCCTACTTTGAGCCACAGTGTCCTCCCTCTCGTCTCACTAGGAGCTTTGGAGACTACCGGGCAGAGCTATCTCCACTATCCCTGTCATTACCTTTCTGTTTGGTGTTCAGGAAAACGTGTTCATAATACCTGCCTTCTTGTCTTAACTAAACTCTCATTTATCCCATCAAATGAGATTTTTCTTTGATTAGTTATGTTTTTAACTTTTTTAATAGTTTATTAAAAGACCTGTACTTTTTTTGTTCATAATATCCTGCTTTCATTGCAAAACTTAACATTTCTTATTTTATCTCTTTGAAATAGCCAAGTAAATAGATTTAAGGTAGTTTGTGATTTTTGTCTGTGAATGTGTCTTCAGCAAGAATTCATTTTACGTGTTTGCATTACACATGTCTGGGGTGTGGAAGCATACCTATGGCACCCTTTGGGTTTCCAGACCACTATTTATTTTAGTTTCTATTTCATGGCAGTTTGGTTCAGGCGGATGCCCTAAAGCTAATCAAGGATTTAGCTGATTCAAGGTTGTTGGATCTCAGTGGAAATCCTGAGACCCCTCCTCCCTGATGGGCTCTGAGGTCCAATATTTGTCTTCTCAGCATGATGAGACCAGTTATATTACGCTTTTGCTTTTGAACCATTGTTTCTCTCTCTCTCTCTCTGCATCATTCTCCCTCCCTATGAGTGTTTGCATGCTATATATTTTATCCCTCAGCCTTTCTGTATACTTATATATAAGATTTATGCCTTGCAAACTGTATGGTTAGAACGTTTTTCTTCAAGTCAAATATGACAATCTTTCTTTTTAAATTTACTACACAATATTTTATTCAAACTCGCTCTCTATATAACCGAATTAGGTTATAAAGCAAAAACGAATGCCTCTAAACCCATTCTACAGCTGAAGAACCAGAACATTATCTAACATCTGAAACTACTTTTATGTCCTGTCCTGATCCCATCTCTTTGCCTCCCCTCATTCTTCTATTTTGGAGTAATGGCCCACATAGAATATTCAGCTGAGCCTGGCACTGGGAGACACTTGTTTTTAAAAGAAGGCAGAGAAACGTCAATTCTTAGTTAAAACAGAGTATCAGTTAGCTTAATGGTCCAGATTTCCACATGAAGGCTTTCCATCTATCAAAAATTCCCTTAAATGGTTTTGTACTTCTTATATTGTTAAGATACCATCCAATTAGCAATGAGAAAAAGAGTAAATAATCAAATGTTTTCCAGGTTGCTGCATGAAAAGCAGTTATTTACAAGTTCTTTAAATGTTATGTTTTAAGTAGTTCGTAATATTACGGCGAGCGTAGCACATTTAAAAAGATAAAGATTTCAGCTTGATTAAGACCCAGGTGGTATTCTCTCAGACTTTTCTTTCCCTTCCTCTTGCAGTTGCTGTGGCAACCAGCTGCAGGCAGGTGTCACCGGGCGCCACCACTCCCAAGCATGCCTAGTATCTCTCTTGCTTTGCGCCCCAGCCGTTTTCTGTCGCTTCTTACCGGGTCTGTAGGAAACCCCTCAGCCATTCTGAAGTATTCAGAATCAGGCAGTGTGATGTCGCTCGCACCTCCTGGGTCTACCCTTGATCAGCGGGGGTGAGAGCCTTGGATAAATAATGTTTTTTTGCCTTTTAGGTAGAAACCACTGAGCTGCATTTTACATGATCCCTGTAGGGGTCCCCAAGGGGAATGAGTCGCAGTTGGCTACAATAGTTTGTCCACCACCTGACATTGGCTTTCACACTTTCCCAGTTTCACTTTCTCCATCTCCCCATTTCCTGTTCCTTGGGGTCACTTCTCCAAACTAGCCTTCTTTACCCAAGCTGGTGTCTCTGGTTCTAATTTGAGGGAAGATGGCCGTGTAACTTAGGCTAAGACAGAGCTTGTATGAATAATTTTCGCCTTCTAAATATTTTAAATATGAGGACTTTGCTTTGACAGATTTAATAGATAATTTATGGTTAGCAACTATAAGGGATGATTTGAATCTTTGTGGTGAAATAGGTTGCTGTGGCAGTTGTCTAAATAACAATTAATCTGCCCTCTGTGTTTGTGCGCACACGCAATGTGTGTGTTAACAATGTCATTATGCAAAGTAGTCAGCAAAACCGATATTAAATCAAATTTGTATAAAAGAACATCTTTTTCATTGAATTAATAGTCCTTGAGAACTTAACGTTCTGCCGCACACTGTGTTAAGCACGAAGTTAAAGATACGAAAGATATTGCCATTGTCTTCAATAATTGTATAGTTTATTGGGAAAGACAGATTAATAAACCAGGAATTCTAATGCAGCACAATAAGTTTCCTTGTTATGGGATCACTGAGGAATTGCACGCATGGGTATCAGAGAGGGTCTGTGAAGAAAAGGATGTTTTGGTAGAGTTATGAAAATCAATAAGAATAATAAGAACAGGTACCCATTTGGTGTGAGCTATGTGTTGGTGGGTACTAATGGTTTACCTGTATTATTTGATTTACTAAGAATCTTATGTAATAGAATCTAGTGACATTCCCATTTGGCAAAGGTAGGAAACAAGATTAAGAGAAGTTCAAAGGCCTGCCAAAACATGAGTAAGAATCGGCCCAGTGAAAACAGCAGAGTGGAATAACAGATTTTTTTAAAAGATTTTATTTATTTATTTGAGAGAGAGAGAACACACAAGCAGGGGACGAAGCAAGCAGAGGGAGAGGGAGAAGCAGGCTCTCCATGGAGCAGGGAGCCCAATGCGGGGTCTCGATCCCAGAATCCTGGGATCATGACCCAAGTCAAAGGCAGATGCTTAACTGACTGAGCCACCCAAGCACCCCTGAATAACAGATTTTTGAAGAAACTATTCAAAGACACAAAGTTTTGAGAAAACCTGCTGCTATGAGAACTGAGGCAAACTCTTCCTCAGGTCAGAATCTAGGAGGTTGGTTGGAGATGGGGGTAGACAGGAAGCCAGGAGCCAAATCACAAAGGTTCATGTCTGCCATACTAAATAGCTTGAAAGCTATTCAAAGGAAACAGAAAGTTCCTGAAAGATGTTAAGCAGAAGACCTGCATCACCCTGTCATGAATGATAAAGGTACAGGATACGATTCCACGAGACACAGTTAAGGGGTTTTTTGTTACATGCTAACCTATTTTCTCTCAGCCCCTAACCTCTACTTCCATACTTGCCTCTGGGATGCTGGAAATGGGGCACTGAAAGTTATACTTCTGCTTTTCCAGCAAGTTTGCTTTTACGATTGCCAGTAGAGGAAAGGAAGACTGAAAGGCAGGCGGAGGTGAAAGGGGTTTGTTGCTTCCTGCCTTGTTCTTCTGGTGTTGTCGTCTCAGCAAGCCCTAGCCTGTAGTTTTACCAGCACTCGCAGAACCTGGCTCATCATGATGAAAAGTGAAATAAGACAGAGGCAGTGAGGACACTCCATGCTAATTTTTCATGGCGAAATTATATGAATTTCTTTTCAGACTATTAAAAATAAAACAAATGTGTAGAAATCCAGTAGCCACTTATGCAAACTGAAGGAAGTTTGTGATGTTTCAGTAATCGGACATATATGTAAGATATTTAACATGTTTGTTCACTCACATGCTTACATATTTATTTTTCAGAATTATGTATCACAGCCTTCAAGGTGCCAAAGAATATATGTTATGTGGATGCAGCCATTAATAGACAGTAAGAATTCCTTCTTTCGTGCAGCTTCTTTGTCAGTGCAGGGAGAGAAAGAAAATCAGGGAGTACCCTTATAAATTAAATAAGATACTCTCCTATAGGGAGGAATGTTACAAAGATAATGAACAAGGACAATAGGATAAAATGTATATTGGCTGGGAATGTATTTGGCTGCAGTTTACCCAAAAAAGGCAATTAAGCCATAAGCATATTTATGGTTTACAAAACATTAAGAAGTAATTGGTCTCAGGGATGATCTGGCAGCTCAACAATGACATTAAGATTTTAGGCTCTTGCTATCAGGGAAATACAGATCAAAATCACAATGAGATACCACCTCACACCAGTCAGAATGGCTAAAATTAAAACTCAGGAAACAATAAATGTTGGCGAGGATGTGGAGAAAGGGGAACTGTCTTACACTGTTGGTGGGAATAGAAATTGGTACAGCTTCTCTAGAAAACAGTGTAGAGTTTCCTCAAAAAATTAAAAATAGAGCTACCTTTGGACCCAACAATTGTACTACTAGATATTTATCTAAAAGACACAAACGTAGTGATTCGAAGGGACACGTGCTCCCCAGTATTTATAGCAGCAACATCCACAATAGCCAAAATATGGAAAAAACCCAGATGTCCATCAACAGATGAATGGATAAAAAAGATGTGGCATGCAGTAGAATATTACTCAACCATTTAAAAGAATAAAATCTTGCCATTTGCAACAATGTGAATGGAACTAGAGGGTATCATGCTAAGTGAAATAAATCAGAGAAAGACAAATGCCATATGATTTCACTCTAATATGGAATTCAAGAAACAAAACATAAACATAGGGTAAGGGAAGGAAAAATAAGTTGAAAATAAAGACTGAACTCTAGGAAACAAACAAACTCTAGGATATTCTAATGGTAGCTACCATTTATTGAGTGTTTCTGGAGGGAGAGGTGGGTTAGGGAAGGAGTAATTGGGTGATGGGCATTAAGGAGGGCACTTGAAGTAATGAGCATTGGGTGTTAAATGCAACTGATGAATCACTACATTCTACCTCTGAAACTAATGAAAAAAAAAAAGATTCAGGCTATTGCTAACTTTCAACGATATCATTTTTTTCGTGTGTTGACCATTGTTTCCCATACCTGTCTACTTATGACAAGATCATTCTCATATCTGAAAACAACACATCTTCATGCCAGGCAGTGAAGCAGAAAGGAAAAGGCAGAGGCAGAAATTTAGGTGGAATCTTAGCTCTTTGGGGTATAACCAGCAGCACTTGTTGAAGGAACAAAATGTCTGTGAATTTATGTTTGTGAATGTGTTTACGTGTGCATGAGCATTTTGCTATACAATGAATGTGCACACAGAAATATAGTTAGAATTTCCTTTCTCAAATTATTACATGGTTTGCATGATTTTTAGTGTTTTTTAACAAAGAACATTAGCTTAATACTTTTATTATTTTTTTCTCTAAAGAACTGTGCAACAGTTGTTGAATCATAGTTGCTAATAGGTGTTAATAAGCCTCCCAAGATGAAATACTTGCTTGAAATACTAGTGATGACATTCAGCCTTATATATATGCTGAGAAATTGGCAAAACCCCAAGTCTGACAACTCACTTCCATATGGGAGCCAGCCACCGGAGGAGGCATGGATATACCAGCGAAATGACCTTCTGCTCTTGATTATCTGGATAACCTTGGTTTGTAGATTAATAGTTTTTCAGCGTACTGTCTTTCTGGAAATGGGTATAATTAAACTTGTCACTCAAGGGTACTGTATGATTTAATCACTTAGTATTAAGTAAAGCTCTATGATATCCTTAAGCAAAGGATCCTATGCAGATGCAGAATATCATTATGAAGACACAATTTTTAGCATCTTGCTGAGCTCTGAGAAATTACACTACAGAGTCTTTCTCTAATACCCACAGAAAGCTGCCCTATATTAGTATTTATAAAGCATTTCAACATATATTAAATACATTTTAAAGGCATATAATTAGGGTATAAATTGAGGCATTAACAAAAATGTCTTTCAACATTTGCTTTTGACAGTGGATAACATTAAAACTTTTTAGACATTTAATTTTTTCAGAAATAGCCTCATACCCACCTTTAACAGTGATTTGTTCCACGGTAGTATTTGAAAAATTTACAACATGGCAAATTCCTACTTCTCCTGGAGTAAATTCATGTCTGTATACCTTTAAATAATTTTTATTTGCATTGATCTATAAATTATGTAGGGATTATAAATACATATTGGTAAAAGTCAAAATGCTTTACACATTTAAAAGCCAATGCTATAGTCTCATTTAATAAAATATTAGAATAACCTAGCAAATATTTATTTCCTGAAGGACTTGAGAGAAATCTCACCAAGGATAGAAAAACCTTACCTAAGATCAAAGACTTTGTGAGAAAGGAAAGAAAGCAGTGGTGAGGGTAACGATTCCATATTCCTACCCTAGACCATGTTGCTTCCCTGTATGCCAACAGCATTCTTAATGATTTCTGTAGGCTTTGAAAGCTTAATAAGCAAGAGTACACACATATTTTATGCCTGTGGTGAATAAGTAGCTTTATGTACACAGATGATTACAAATGTATCATTTCTAACCTCTATTTCAAGAGAAAAATATAACTTTTTCCCTGGCAATTTGAAGAGCTGTGTTGTATAGTGAATTACAATAAAAACTTGAAGTACAAAAACATATCTCTTACTAATGCTTCCATGAACCATGCTGTTTCTCAGTGAGTGTTTGACATTTATATATCTACACTACATAGATATTCTACAAGGCTAGACACTGGGGAAAAATATACCCAGTAGGTATTGCCTATATATTCTCTATTCTGTTTATAAAGAGAAGTGACATAGTAATACTGTCTTGCTGTAGTAATCCAAAAATCACATATTTGCATCAGAACTGTTCAGTATAATGACCATTGTTTTTGTATATCAGCCCTGACACTTTGGGTTGACATATTAGAGACTTTGTTAAATGGAACAGAACAGTAGTTATTATTTTTTATTAAAATTTTGCCCAGTCATTTGCCGAGCACTATCTCAGTGTTGGAAATTTGGCAAATTCTATACCTATGCTCAGAGAACTTGCACTTTTACAGAAAGAAATGAGAGAAAGATACCAGGAACTTCAAAAAGGTGAAGAAGAAAAATATACGTTATGACCATATCTGTGTTTGTATCTATCTTTTCCCTTCCTTCCTTCCCTCTTTCCTTCCTTCCTTCCTTTTTCCTTTCTTTATTCCTTCCTTTCTTCCTTCCATCCTTCTTTCCTTCCTTCCTTCCTTTCCAGAAAGGGGAAGAGAGGGTGGGGAGGGGCAAAGTGAAAGGTAGAGAAAGACTCTTAAGTAGTCTCTATGCCCAACACAAAGGCTGATACAGGGACTTGATCCCAGGACCCTGAGGTTATGACCTGAGCCAAAATTGAGAGCCTGATGCCCAACTGACTGAGCCACTCAAGTGCCCCTGTGTTTGTATATTTCTAAGGCAAAAATTCCTCTCTAGGAAAAAGGAAAAAAAAATGGGGGACAAGAGAGATGCTTTAAATCTTATCATATGACCTAAGTTATGTTGACCTCAGAAAATATTTCAAAAAAACTTATAATCTTGTCAATTGGGTGGCTATTGCTTATTTTTCATAGCATACCTTACTTTATTTTTTCTTTTACTATAGGTTTTCATTTGGCACATTGACAGAGTTTGTTTCTTCTATACTTTGTTGAGTAGCAATTAAAGAAAAATTTAGCTGGTTGCCAACAAATTTCACATAAAAATATAACTTCCAGCTCAGCTTCTCAGGCAGTCCTAAACCTGTATTTGCACTGAGTAGCTGCCAGGATTGTCAGTTGCTACGTGCGGATATTGAGGTTGGTCACCAGAACCCAGGAGTCCCCGTTATTTCTCTGACCTGATTCACTCTACTCATTTACCTTCTCTAGCTGAGCCTCAGAGATGTCTGTGTTTGGAACATCTAGTTGATAGAAAACCTCCAGTTGTTTCCAGATGTTCTCTCTCTTTCCATTCTACCCATGTTGAAGATGATGGTTCAATCTTCACTCAGCAACTTGGCTATTCCAACGGTAGCTACCATTTATTGAGCATCATCTATGTGAGAGGTCGGTGGGTTTTATCTAAAATAGAAGAGATCATAAATAATTTAGGCTTTGTGGGCCACATGGCCTCTATCACAACTTGTCAATTTGACAAAAACAACCATAGAAAATACATAAATCATGGGTACAGTCCTGTGCCAAGAAAACTTAACCTCTGGACACTGAAATTTGAATTTCATGTAATTTTTACCTGTCACAATATTTGATTCTTCTTTTGATTTCTTTCCAACTATCCAAAAATGTAAGAATCATTCTTGGCTTTCAAAACAAGTGGTGCCTGTGTTTAGCCCATGGGCTTTAGTTCTCTCCTCCTGACCTGTGTTCCAGTTACTCTAATTTCTACTCCTGACAATTGTAGGACATAATCATTACTGTTTTTACAGTTAGAAAGGCATACGTTATCTAAAAGTGTGGATTTAGTCAATCTTGAGCTAAAATCATTGAGATGGGGGAGGGTGGGAGTGGCAGTGCTGTGTCTTCGATAACTCTGGTTCTTACAGTTAGAACACAGTGGATACTTGTAAGGATAAATTATACAATCAATGAAATTGTTAAATATTGGTTTAAAAGGTAAGTATGGACTGAAAGTCCTTTCCCAAACTGTCTGGCTTTCTATTCTGTTCTATCCTCTGCTTTCTAGGCAGCGTTCCAGCACGTCTAGTTGTTTCCCAGAAGCACAGAAAGAAAGGACTCTTTTAGATCAAGCGTTTATTTATACTCCCTCTTGGCAACCTGGGCCATATTAGAATGCTTTGCTAAAGAGCTAGTGCAGGCGTGTTGCCTAGTTTGGATTCTCTGGAGGAATGACTTCTTATTATCATTACTTCAGCCCAGTTGTAACATGTATGAGTGTATATTGTTTACGTATGAGGGATTAAACCCTTTCACCTTAGTGGTTTTAGTCCGCTGACACAACCTCCAAGAATTCTTCAATACTTAAGTCTTTCAATACAACTCACAAACCCATCTCACATGAGGCTTGGGAAAGGCATTAAACAAAGCAAGTGCTCTTCACTACGGATACAGCATTTTGCCCATTACATCAGCAATAATGTAACCAAGAAAAGGATTGTTTTGTATATTCCTTTCTCCACCTTGTTGCAGACAAAGGATAATGGAAAATGAACCCAACTCTCACTTATTACTCCATAAGAAGAACAAGTAGCTAGTGTGTGGCAGAAAACATATAGTTCTTTTGGAAGTTGGCTCTTTTATCATAAGTGAAGCCAGCTGTCCTGTTTAATTTTTATAGATAATCGGAGGGAATGAATAGTCTGCTTCAGCCGTGTACGTTCAGCTGTGTTGTGTTTACAGCTATAGGGACCGGGGGCTTCCCTTTCCTTCCCTCTCTAAGCACAGAACACCTCCGCTTCTCATGAACCCAGAAAGCCTTCTCTAATTGCAAAATTGTGTGGCTTAGTCAGGCTTTGAAAGGAGTCACTGATTCTGCCACAAATGATTGCATTTATCTTTTAAAATTCTTCTTAAAATGCTTGGTAAGGAATAACCAGATATCATCTTAGAGTAGCACTCCATTTGTGGATCGCTCCTGACTCGAAGTAAATGGAAAACTTGCTTTCAATAAGACACTTGAAACTTATTTGCGCGAAAGCATCTAAGATTTATACTGAGTCAGGTTTGAGTGATGGAAGGTGTGATTCCATGTGAACAGAATGAACACTTGGACAGAATTTGAGGATCATTTCATAGAAATTCATCTGTTGGTTAGACATGCTATTTGTCCAGGCTTGTGCAATCAGACCGCTTTTCTCTTTAGCAAGCCCAACAGTGTGCTGGAGAAACTCAGTTAAGGCAAAGATTGCTTTCAACCTGCTCCTAATATTTTTACCTCAAATAGAAGCTTATAAATACTGGAAGCAGAAAAGTCACTCACTAGTATCCAAAAAGATCTGTGGGATATCTTCACTGGCATACGTGAACAGTCCCACACAACAGCTGGGATGGAAGTTAAAAGAAATAGTGAAGAGTTGTACATGTCCAATAATGCAAAATTGAATATATGCTAAGGTGCAGCCCAGTGAGAAAA
The DNA here is from genome assembly GCF_963455335.1 of Martes martes. Classification (NCBI taxonomy): domain Eukaryota; kingdom Metazoa; phylum Chordata; class Mammalia; order Carnivora; family Mustelidae; genus Martes; species Martes martes. The sequence goes on along the minus strand of NC_137888.1, from coordinate 175,893,587 downwards.
TACCATGAGGTAGAGTAAGGAGAGGAGGCAGGGATGAAGTTCCATGATGAATTGTTACGAAAAATGAAGGTAATAAATACGTAACAACAAGATGAAGTTCAGTGTATAATGGGATCCTGTTTTTATATATCCTACAAAAGTATAGAGTATACATTTTATACTATACATATAGTAATAATGTATTTACTAAGTTGTATAATTTATAATTTTATAAATTATATAAAAATACATACATTACATAATTATATGAGGTATATAATTATATAATTTTGTTTATATTTGTGTATGATCTGTATACAAATATGTTTATGTTTATTTAATTATATAATTATATATTTAAATTTATTGATAATATTAAGATTAGAAGAGCATATGTTTAATTATCCATAAATATTTATATTTACATTTTAGTATCTTATATGCATACTGTATGCATGTAGTGTATGTTACAGTTGTTTTGGGCAAATGTGAGTGGAGGTGTGTTGGTTTGAGTATGTAGGGGTTGGGCTTTGGGGAGATAAGTTGGGATGGATATATTGGGGAGAGTTGGAGCCATATCCTTTTTTACTTAATATATTTATGTGTTCTTTGATTTTTTTTTACCTCAAATATGGATTTGTTTGGTAATAAAAATTAAAGGGTTTAAAAATATGGACAATGGTAGCTGTACCATTAGTAGAATTTCTAGGGTGAAAGGAAGTTCCACCTGAGTCTAGCCAGCTCTGGAATGTGAGCTGGGGAAAATGGAAAGGAGCATTTGCCCACCTTCATATAAACCCCAGAGAAATGCTCTTCCCTAGCAGACAACTTCATTTTTAACCCATCATTCGAGAACGTGTTAAATACTCAGGCATATTTTTTAACCTCTGTAGATATTTGAAGATTTTCTCCTTTTTCTAACCACTCATCTTAAATGTTCTTGGATATATTGAGTTTCAAAAATAAAATTTCAATTCCGAATGTGTGGGGAAACTGTTTAGTATATTGGGAAAATGTTCATTTTTCTTCAAGTTAAATAACAGATCTGACATGGTTAGTTCTTCTTTGATTTTTATAGGGCTAGATAATTGTCTTAACAATTTTAGGCATGTGGGTATATACAGATATAAACCCATTCAAACCTGTTAAATTTGAAATTAAATATTAACGGCTTGAAAAACAGTAATGGCATACTCTGGCAAGGAAACATCCTTTGTGATTGTAGTTAGAATGCCATACTTCCCTATAAATTCTAAGTGGTAATCTTCCATCCCTGTGGCTGTAATTGGCATAGTTTCTCTGGGCCATTAAAGGGTCTTCCAGTAATTGTTGTTAAATTACTGAATCATAGATTTCTCAGCTTCATAATTAAAAATATTTCAAAATGCCAAACTTAGTTTTGTAGATACTAAGTATTAAACCGTTCAGTGTTAACTAGATCTTGCTTAGCTATTTTTAAAATTTTTTCCACTTAGTCATTTTAGTTATGACTGTGAGGTGTAATTTATCAAAAGCACAATGAGAGGTTATCAAACTCTCATTTCAGTAAAAGAAAGAGGAACATTACCCTCAAGAGATAAATCTTTCATTAAACTTTACAAAGACCTTAAGCAGTGTCTATCCCATTTATCATTTCTAGTCTTTTAGAATGCACCAGCTGCCTATGTTTAGAAAGCAGTACAGGGCAGACAGCCAACATCAGGGTTGATGCCTGGTAGGTCAGATGGAATTTCTCTTCCATTTTTTACATGTTCATTTACTTTAGAAAATAATTTTAAAATTACCTATGTTTGAAGCTAAATTTTAGTAATATGCCAAACTGTTTTTTAAAAAGTCAGAATTTTTTTGAGCTATGGTAAAAATTACTTTATCACAAAAAAAGTGAGAGGACAAAAAATCTGTAATTTCTTTCATATGCCCGTAAAAAATCTTGTTTGATGTTAACATCTTGTAACGTAACAATACCAACTTGAGGGGCACCTGGCTGGCTCAGTTGGTAGAGTGTGCCCAGCTTGATCTCAGGGTTGTGGGTTTGAGCCCCACATTGTGTGTAGAGATTACATAAAAATAAAATCTTTAAAAAAAAAGTACCATCTTGACTTTTTACTTTCAATATGTGAGTAGAATCTTTTATGTTTACAGTCACTCAAAGTTATTTTCTTTTTTTAAAAATTATTTTTATTAACATATAATGTATTATTTGCCCTAGGGTTACAGGTCTGTGAATCATCAGGCTTACACGTTTTACAGCACTCACCATATCACATACCCTCCCCAATGTCCATAACCCAACCACCCTTTCCCTATCCCCCCACCCCCCAGCAACCCTCAGTTTTTTTTGTGATATTGAGAGTCTCTTATGGTTTGTCTCCCTCCTGATCCCATCTTGTTTCATTTTTTCCTTCCCTACCCCCCAGATTCCCCACCCTGAGTCTGAAATTCCTCATATCAGGGAGATCATATAATACTTGTCTTTCTCTGATTGACTTATTTTGTTCAGCATAATACCCTCTAGTTCTATCCACGTCATTGCAAATGGCAAGATTTCATTTCTTTTGATGGCTGCATAGTATTCCATTGCACATATATATGTATATATGTATACACACACACACACACACACACACACACACACACACGCATAACCACCTCTTCTTTATCCATTCATCTGTTGATGAACATCTAGGTTCTTTCCACAGTTTGGCTATTGTGGACATTGCCGCTATAAACATTTGGGTGCACATGCCCCTTTGGATCACTACATTTCTATCTTTAGGGTAAATACTCAGTAGTGCGATTGCTGGGTCATAGGGTAGCTCTATTTTCAACTTTTCGAGGAACCTCTATGCTGTTTTCCAGAGCAGCTGCACCAGTTTGCATTCCTACCAACAGTGTAGGAGGGTTCCCCTTTCTCCACATCCTCACCAGCATCTGTCATTTCCTGACTTGTTAATTTTAGCCATTCTGACTGGTGTGAGGTGGTATCTCATTGTGGTTTTGATTTGTATTTCCCTGATGCCGAGTGATGTGGAGCACTTTTTCATGTGTCTGTTGGCCATCTGGATGTCTTCCTTACAGAAATGTCTGTTCATGTCCTCTGCCCATTTCTTAATTGGATTATTTGTTCTTTGGGTGTTAAGTTGGATAAGTTCTTTATAGATTTTGGATACTAGCCCTTTATCTGATATGTCATTTGCAAATATCTTCTCCTATTCTGTCAGTTGTATTTTGGTTTTGTTGACTGTTTCCTTTGCTGTGCAAAAGCTTTTGATCTTGTTGAAGTCCCAATAGTTTATTTTTTGCCCTTGCTTTCCTTGCCTTTGGCGATGTTTCTAGGAAGAAGTTGCTGCAGCTAAGGTCAAAGAGGTTGCTGCCTGTGTTCTTCTCAAGGATTTTGGTGGATTCCTGTCTCATATTGAGGTCTTTCATCATTTTGAGTCTATTTTTGTGTGTGGTGTAAGGAAATGGTCCATTTTCATGCTTCTGCATGTGACTGTTCCAATTTTCCCAACACCATTTGCTGAAGATACTGTCTTTTTTCCATTGGACATTCTTTCCTGCTTTGTCGAAGGTAAGTTGACCATAGAGTTGAGGGTCCATTTCTGGGCTCTCTATTCTGTTCCATTGATTTATGTGTCTGTTTTTGTGCCAGTACCATACTGTCTTGATGATGACAGCTTTGTAATAGAGCTTGGTTTGGAATTGTGATGCCACCAACTTTGGTTTTCTTTTTCAACATTTCTCTGGCTATTTGGGGTCTTTTCTGGATCCATATAAATTTTAGGATTATTTGTTTCATTTCTTTGAAAAAAATGGATGGTATTTTGATAGGGATTGCATTAAATGTGTAGACTGCTTTAGGTAATATGGACATTTTCACAATATTTGTTCTTAAATCCATGAGCATGGAACATTTTTCCATTTCTTTGTGTCTTCCTCAATTTCTTTCATGGGTACTTTATAGTTTTCTAAGTACAGATTCTTTGCCTCTTTGGTTAGGTTTATTCCTAGGTATCTTATGGTTTTGGGTGCGATTGTAAATGGAATTGACTCCTTAATTTCTCTTTCTTTTGTCTTGCTGTTGTTGTATAGAAATGCAACAGATTGGGGTGCCTGGGTGGCTCAGTGGGTTGAGCCTCTGCCTTAGGCTCAGGTCATGATCTCAGGGTCCTGGGATCGAGCCCCGCATCAGGCTCTCTGCTCAACAGGGAGCCTGCTTCCCCCTCTCTATCTGCCTCCCTCTCTGTCTACTTGTGATCTCTCTCTCTGTCAAAAAAATAAAAATAAAATCTTAAAAAAAAAGAAATAAATGCAACAGATTTCTGTGCATTGATTTTTTTATCCTGAAACTTTACTGAATTCCTGTATGAGTTTTGGAGTGGAGTCTTTTGGGTTTTCCACATAAAGTATCATAGCATCCACAAAGAGTGAGAGTTTGACTTCTTCTTTGCTGATTCAGATTTATTTCTTTTTGTTGTCTGATTGCCAAGGCTAGGACTTCTAGTACTATGTTGAATAGCAGTGGTGATAGTGGACATCCCTGCTGGCTCAGTTGTGTTGTGTGCTGTGTTCCTGATCTTAGGGGGAAATCACTCAGTTTTTCCCCAATGAGAATGGTATTCACTGTGGGTTTTTCATAGATGGCTTTGATGGTATTGAGGTATGTGCCCTCTATGCCTACACTGTGAAGAGTTTTGATCAAGAAAGAATGCTGTACTTTGTTAAGTGCTTTTTCAGCATCTATTGAGAGTATCATATGGCTCTGGTTTCAAAGTTATTTTCTTAAGAGCATTCATTGCTGTCTGGAATTACCCTCTTTCACATATATATGCTTGTTATATGATTTCCTTCCCTTTAAAATGTAAGCTCCTTGAGGATAGGGCCTTTGGCTGGTCCAGCTCCACATCTCTATTCTGAACACCTAGCAGAATGCCTGACACATAGAATCAATTCAACACGTATTTTTCTTTTTTATATATATTTTTTATTTATTTATTTGACAGAGACAGACCAGCAGAGGGAGAGGGAAAAGCAGACTCCCTGCTGAGCAGAGAGCCCAATATGGGACTTGATTCCATGACTGTGGGATCATGACTGAGCTGAAGGCAGATGCTTAACTGACTGAGCCACTCAGGTGCCCCAACATATATTTTTCAACATATGAATTGGGTGAATGGTTGGAGGGATGGAAGGAGGGATGGAGGAATTAATGAATGAATGAAAAAAATTAATGCAATAGATTGAAAGATTATATCTCTCAAAAGCAGAAATAATCCAAGTTTTTGAAGGTTTTACTGATTTTATATGTAAGGGCCATAAAGTTAAAAAAAATTCTACAGATCAATTGGATATTAAATTACTATTTAAGAAACATTTATTTATTCACTTAGATTACTATTGAAGTTTTAGTTTCTGTGATTTCTGTTTTTACTGTCTATTCTCATTCAACAAGTTTATTTAATATCTAATTTTTATTTACTGACTGCATTAAGCAGTGGGATCCAAGACTGAAAAATACAAAGTCCTTATCCTGGCAGAGGTCATAGTTTTGTGAGGAATATGGGAAAATAAATAAAAGAGAAGATCACAAGTGCATGTGATAAAATGTTCTAACAGTAGTAAGTGAGGTATAATATAGGACAAGAGAAGAGAGACATGTGTAAATGGGGGTGTCGGGGAGGGCTTCTTGGAAGAGGTGGTGCTGTAGATGAATCAGGAAGAATGAGTGGGAGTCATCTAGGTGAAGATATGAAGATATGGATTTGCTTATTCATCCAAAAAGTAGTTTTTAAGCCTGTGCCTTACACAAGTCATTGTGTTAGGTGATGGATATATACAGACAAATAATGCATAGTTCTGACACTTGAGAGACCTGCAGACTTGTAAGAATTTAATGTAGTATACTATTAGTTGGATATAAGGGTGTAATGAAAAAGAGTTGAGATGCAAAAAGAAGATGCAGTTCAAAGGATATTTGCATTTTAGAAATATCACCCTGAGGGCAAAGTGGAGAATGATTTGAAAACCCATGATGGTGCTGTTCTAGGGGTCTAGGCTTAAACTAAGGGAAGGATTTAGGATGGTGAGAAGAGAATCCCATACCTGGAACTATTTTTAATGTAGGATGATCAACTTCTCAGGTTAGTGCCAGGAGGTTTCCAGCTTTCACAGAAACTCTCATGTGTCAGGAAACCCCTCAGTCAGGATGTCTGATCACTTGAGTTGAAAGTTGGCAGTGAAGAAGATGCTGTCTCCTGGATATATGCCTTGAGAGATAGGTTGGATGCTGGTGGTATTCCATCAAATAGCAGCTATTGAAGAGTTAGCAAGTTAGTGCAAGTGGCAGGGTTAGGAGGTCAGGTTATGTTAAGTTTAGGTACTGTTGAACTAGAAATGCCCAGAGGAGAGCTAGACGTGAATCTAAAGCTCAGATGACTATCTGGTTGAATGTCAATTTAGAAATCCTCAAGAGGCTAGTTATAGAAGCCATAGGTAAGTAGAAGAGTGGACTTATGCCAAACCCTGAGGTGTAACGACAGACAGACCTTTCTTTCTTTTCATGATGGGAAACTATATTTAAGATATATTTGTTTCTCTGACTTACATTGCAGCATTAGGTAGAAACCAAAATATTTTGTTTTGTCAGGCTTTGCCTTGTTTTTTTATGATTTCTGTAATTACCAGACTGATATTTGCTATCAGGCTTTTTTTAAACCAAAATAAATGGTATAATAAATCATAACTTAAAGTTTCATGTCTATATAAAATATATACCAAATCTAAAACTTCCATTTTCATCTTCTGTGACTACAATTGGCTTCTCCAAATCTCTATTAGAACTTGAAAAGTTGGGGTGCCTGCCTGGCTCAGTGGGTAGAGTATGTGGCTCTTGATCTCAGAGTTGTTGAGTTCAAGCCTCATGTTGGGCATAGAGCCTACTTAAAAAATAAAATGAAATAAAAACCTCAAAGAGTTATAATTTACTTTAAAAAGACTGCCTGGGGCACCTCGGTGGCTCAGTGGGTTAAGCCTCAGCCTTCGGCTCAGGGTCCTGGGATCAAGCCCTGCATCGGGCTGCTTGGCCGGGAGCCTGCTTCCCTTCCTCTCTCTCTGCCTGCCTCTCTGCCTATTTGTGATCTCTGTCTGTCAAATAAATAGATAAAAAATCTTTAAAAAAATAAAAAATAAAAAGACTGCCCATGATTTGGTTAAATTTTGATTGTAAATGTGGGTAAAAGATGTCAGTATGTTTCATTACCAGTTATTCAGCCTAATTCTCTAGCCATCTAGCCAAAACAGCCTAAGGAATATTCCATTAAGGAGTATAGTTTTTACTCAATTTTGCTGTAAACCTAAACCTGCTCCAAAAATATTTATTTAAAAAATGCAAAAGAACTAGACTAGCTGAAACAATTTTGAAAATTAAGAAAAAATTTGAAGAACTTATACTTTCTAACTTTTTAAAACTAAAAAAAAAAAAAAAAGGATTGTCATATTTTGGGTATCACAGGTCAGAAAATGTCTCCCCCCAAATTTGGGGAAAATCATAGGATTCCACATGTTTAGTTTATAAAGTAAACAAATCGAAGCAACAACTGAAAAAAGCTATTAGTAAGTATCTTCATAATTTTCTGAAATAGTGTGTATAACCACCAAGTTAAAATGAACATAATCAGAATAAAATGCAACATTTTGAACTGCTCATATGAAACTTTCTAAAATACTAACAACTCATTTTATTCAATTACTGGGGACTATTTAAAACCTTGTCAAGATTTTATTTTTTATAGATGAGTAATGTTCCAGTATGTATGTGTGTAAGAGATTTTTTTTTAAAGATTTTCTTTATTTATTTGACACAGAGAGAGAGATCACAAGCAAGCAAAGAGGCAGGCAGAGAAAGAGGGGGAAGTAGGCTCCCTGCTGAGCAGAGAGCCTGATGTGGGGCTCAATCCCAGGACCCTGAGATCATGACCTGAGCCAAAGGCAGAGGCTTAACCCACAGCCAGGTGCCCCAGTATAAGATATCTTTATCCATTCATCTGTTGAGGGACACTGAGGTTGCTTTCACATCTGAGCTATTATTAATAATGCTGAAATAAAAATAGGAGTGCATATATCTTTTTAAATTACTATTTTCATTTTCTTCAGATGAACACCCAGCAGCGGAATTACTGGATTGTGTAGTACTTCTATTTTTAATTTTTCGAGGACCCTCCATACTGTTTTCCATAGTAATTTACATTCCCATCAATAATATACAAAGGTTCTGTTTTCTACACATCCTCCAACATTGGTTATTTCTTCTCTTTTTGAGCTAGTAGTTCTCTCTAGTATGAAGTGATATCTCATTGTGGTTTTGATATTCATTTCCCTGATGATGAGTGATGTGATACGTTGTGTGTGTGTGTGTGTGTCCGTTGGCCCTCTGTATGTCTTCTTTGGAAAAAATGTCTATTCAGGCCCTCTGCTGTTTTTAATTGGATTATTGGGGGTTCTTGGTGTTGAGTTATATGAGTTTTTTATATATTTGGGGTTTTTTTTCCATTTTATTTTATTTTATTTCTTTTCAGTATTCCAGAATTCATTGTTTATGCACCACACCCAGTGCTCCATGCAATATGTGCCCTCCATAGTACCCACCACCAGGCTCATCCAGCACCCACGCCCCTTCCCTCCAAAACCCTCAGTTTGTTTCTCAGAGTCCACAGTCTCTCATGGTTTGTCTCCCACTCCGATTTCCCCCTTCTCACTTCTCCCCTCCATCTCCCATATGAACCCCTTATCCAGTATATCATTTGCAAATATCTTCTTCCATTCAGTAGGTTGCTTTTTCATTTTGTTGATGGTTTCCTTTGCTGTGCAAAAAGCTTTTTAGTCAGATATAGTCCCAATAGTTTACTTTTGCTTTTGTTTTCCTTGCCTGAGGAGACACATCCAGATAAAAGTTGCCAAAGCTGGTGTCTGAGAGGTTACTTCATATATATCCTTTTAGGGATTTTATGATTTCAGATCTTAAATTTAAGGTTGAGGGGATTAAGAGGTATAAACTTCCAGTTATAAAATAAATATGTCACAGGAATGAAGAGTACAACAAAGGGAATATAGCCAATAATAGGATAATAACCTTGGTGACAGATGATAACTACAATTATAGTGATAAGCATTGCATAACTTACAGATTTGTCAAATCAGTATACTGTATACATGAAACTAATAAAACACTGAATGGCAATTATACTTCAACTAAAAATAAACAAACAGATAATTTTTAAAAATGGAATCACAGGGGCACCTGGGTGGCTCAGTTGGTTAAGTGTCCAACTCTTGATTTTGGCTCAGGTCATGATCTCAGGGTCATGAGACTGAGTCTTGTGTCAGACTCCACACTGGCCGTGTAGCCTGCTTGAGTCTGTCTCTCCCTCTGTCCCTCCCCCTCTCAAAAAAAACAAAACAAAATAAAATAAAACTGGAATCATAGAATTCAAAAACAAACAAAAATAGAAAACCTTGGCATTAACCAGAGTACAGCAACTCCCAGAACAAAAACTGAGATTCATTGGGCACCTGGGTGGCTCAGTCAGCTAAGTGTCTGCCTCGGGCTCAGGTCATGATATCAGGGTCCTGGGATTGAGCCCCACAACTGGCTCCCTGCTCAGCAGGCAGTCTGCTTCTCCCTAGGCCCCTACCCCTCCCCGTGTTCTTTCTCTCAAATAAATAAGTAAAATATTTTTTTAAAAATGGAGATTCACTGAGTTAAGAAGCTATAAGAGGAAAGACAATTCTAATCTAAAATAAAATTTTCAAAAATAAAGAAAAGATAAATAAAATAAAGTAAAATTTTCCTGAAGAAATGACTTCATGGCTTTGTGAACTGACTTGCCACAGTAGATACTTGGGCAATACGTTGGAAATGATGTTTAGTTGGGTTCACGTGGGAAATGTGCAGGTCTTGTGGGTTTTTTTAGTTCAAATACTTTCTTTTGTTCTTTGTTCATTCCATGTCTATTGGCTTTTTAACATAACTCAACCTGCTTCTGCCCTACTCAATCGTATATATACTTGAAAGTAAACTATATATGAAAATAAGTATGTTTATACTTAGAACTTTCGTATATTCTAGAGCCAAGGATTTGCCGCATTTTCCACCATTTCCTTTTTCAAGTCTTCTCCACCCACTGTCTTAGATGTTCTCTAAACAAAGTGAAGTCTGTAGAAGATAAATGGCCTTTATAAAGTACTTGTCCTTTATGCTTATAAATATAGTGACTCCTGAAATTTGCAATATTTCTTAAAACTGCAGTAAATTACAAATTTAGTAAAAGTTTGTGTATAAACCCAATTAAAAAAAAAAAGTTAAGTCAATGATCAACCTCTCCCAACTGTTCCTGGTTTGCCACCCAATATCACCAATATTAGCACCAAAAAACTACATATAATTATATACACTTATGTAATTATACATATGTATATTCTGTTACTATTATTTTTGAAAGAGAGATTTCCCAAAATGAGGCTTCTAGGTTAGAGAACCTCTATATTTTTAACTTTAATAAATTTTTTCAGATTATTTTCCAGTAAGATTGTATCAATGAATGCTCTCATAAGCAATGTATTAATAAAATGACCATTTCTTCCAGGAAGGAGTTTAATCTTAGAGAAAAAAAAGCCACAGAGCCAACATTTTTCTTAGCATTTGGAAACTCATAGCAAGGCTGATTCTTACCTACTATTACTACTACTGTTATTTAATTATACAGCCACTGCTTCTCAAACTACTACTATTCCTTATACTATATTGATAATATCAAAGCAGAAGCTATCATTTATTTACAGGTTTTTTTTAATGAAACTGCCATTCTCATAGTCACTTTACAAGCAGTATTTTATTTAATTCCTGACAGTGATTGGAGGAGGTAGACATTAACATCTCCATTAAGCAGGTGAAGGATCTGTGCTTCAGACTGGTTGAATAATACACCGGAGATCACAGAGTCAGTAACTTTTGATTTGAATCCATTTTGCCCAACTGAATCAGAAGACAGTATTCTAAAACTCTGCCATACATGACATCAAGTTTATTACTTGACCCCAAACATACACACACATCTTCAACAAAATGACCTGAGGAAGTCAGGTCCCTTTTATTTTCCATGTAACATCATTTACTGAGGAGATAAGTAATTCAATTTCATTTATTCTATTTTAAATATTATTCCCAGATCCATCATCTCCATTCTTTGTACCAACATTACCTGCTGCTCTAAATGTAGTGCTCTATGAACTACTTGTTCCATGTAAAGATGAAAAATACACATATTTTCTCTTCTGCAGTTGAAATATGACTTCTCATATAGAACTATATGAGGTATAAAAGTCCTTGCATCTTGGGAATTAATGCTAGCCTCAGGTTGTTAAACAATCTGAGAGAACACATCCAGCATAGAAGCTTGCATTTCCTAAAACCTAAACAAATATATCATTTGGTGCAGTAGTGAAGAAGCATCTGATGTGGAACTGAATCCTTTGAGTCAACATCAGAACCTCCTTAGTTGATCTAGGTTATGTGAAGGCATATTAGAACCAAGTAATCAAGAATGCTGGGTTATGTAGCATCCAAAGAAATAGTCAAGAAAATGAACTAAGGTATAAAATCCTCACAGGGTGAAGTAGGTTAGAAACAAATTAAAACACGATGTACTCCTAAATGTGAGAAATAGAAAATGTCTGAAGAATGGAACCGAAAACACAGAGATGGTAGTTAGGAGGCTCCCTAGACAGAGCTGAAAAATTACTACATTGTTTCCAGATTTGAACCAACCATGGCTTTTTTCCAAGTACTTTTATGGAAAAAAAAAATCCTAATGCAATATACTTGGATGTTCCAATCTAGGGAATTTAATATTGATCTTATTGTGACTTCATATCAGAGGCAAGGATGGCACTATAGGGTCAGATTCTTATCACTGTTAGTCTATACTTGGAAAAACTAGGACTCCAACACTTAAATAGAAGTTGATTTTCCCAAGTTCTTCATCAAGTTCTAAGGGATGTTAGAATTCTTTAAGTGCATCATTTGACATGGCTGTGAAAGTATCTTTTTTTAATTTTTTTATAAACATATAATGTATTTTTATCCCTAGGGGTACAGGTCTGTGAATCGCCAGGTTTACACACTTGTGAAAATATCTTTATACAAAATAAGTCATTGCAATGTAACCTGCTCTAGCTATTCTTCAACATAAAATTCTCTATGAAATTAGACTAAAATATTTCTTCTTTTCTTGAATCCCCTTCATACTTAATTTTGTACCTCTATTTTGATGATCATATTCCACTACATTATAGTTAAAGTAGAAAATATGAGATTTTGCTTAGCTCTCAGGTACCATTGACCACTTTTGGGGCAGCCTGCCATGTGAGTCATCTTCCATGGTTCTACACCCTCCTCATCCATACCTACTTTGGTCTTCTGTATACCACCAGAGGAATTTTTAAGGCCAGATGGAAGATCCTGGCTTTTGCAAAATTTCTTACTCCTCCATGTCCTCGGGAGGAGAAAAACAAACATTTAATCAATTAATTTTTCCTCTCAATTATCAGTCTCCATTTCTATATTCTTCTTGGATAACTCTGCTAGAATGAACTAGTTAAGGGTCTGTCATTGAGAGGAAGGTTGCTGAGAGCAGCCTCACCTTACATAGCTCAGAAACAAACAAATGGTAACTTTTCCCCAGGGACCAAGGATTCCCAGATTTGCAAAGGTGGTGGAACCTGGTTAACTTTCCTATGAATAGGGAAAAAGAAAAAAGTCTACTTACTGTTTTCTGCTGCTAAGTCTGTTCAAGTAAAAAACAAACAACACAATTAATTTCTGCATTAAACAATTAACGACTCCCTGCCATATAACCATGTGGATTAATCTTTTCTTGCTTAGTGGACTATAACTATCTAAGAATGATACCTATCAAATTCTAACATAGTAAGCCCGCAATATTTGTGCAGTGATTCCCCTTTTGCCAATTTAGTCAAATATCATTCATGGATCATATCACTGTTTCTCATAATTCCAATCACAGCTTCACAGTCCTTCTCAAGATAGCCCCTCAGGCAACTATAATTATTCAACTGGAGTGGCCCAGGAGATAGAATCCATTTTCCACACCTGGCTCATTTGGTATCCTCTAAGTGGCCAACACATTGCTTTTGACATTATAGACATTCAGCCCTGTTTAATGAATTGCACTGAAGTGAAACAAACAAAATAAACTCAATCAAATTGCAGAAACTTTATCATTTCAAAGGAAAGTAGATGTTCAGTGTTCACATATAACTATTTTTTCAACTCTTTTTTTTTTCAAATGAGAAGCTCATGCCGTTTGAATATAAATTCATCGCTTGCAACCACACACTTAAATCTTTTTGAAAATATCCCATATACCACCTGAACCAAGGAAAAGAGATCAAAGTCAGCTATGTAGAGGCTGTTACCCAAGGCACAGTCAAAGGTCTAGAAGAATGAGAAAAGAATATTAGTTACACTGCCTGTGCAGTACTTAATTTAATGTTCTATTCAGAACTTGGAAGAGACCGGACTTAACACAATCAAAACTTAAACTCAAAGAAGCATGGAAGAGCAGCAGCTTCATTTCCTTTCTTCAAGGAAAAGATAGTTCAGTTCTCTTTCCCTGTGGCTGCCAGTGCTGACTTCTGCAGGATATCCCATCATAGTGTATGTGTACATGTGTGTGTGCTCACATGCGCGCTGGAGTATTCTGAATAAAGATATGATACCCCCTCAGAAAATGATATATTGTCAGGACAACAAACCCATTAGAAATAGGTCTGAGCTTTAAGTCTTTTTATAGGTTTATTATTTTGTAGTATTGCTGTTTATAGTGTTTTGCATGGCACTCTTCCACTTTGCTGTCTTTAAATTAAAATAGTATTATTTTTTTATTTTAATTATTACTACTTTAATTTGTATTTATTTTCATATATATGTTTATAATTTTTGTCAACAGCCTCCATTTACTTAGCATTTTACTTAGTCAGATAGTATGAACATTTTACATAGATTTTTTTATTGATGTATTTATTAATTCATATAGGAAATTGACAGATGGTTATGATTGGCAACTCTTCCAGACTCTTGGATACCATGGCAATTAAGACAGAGTAAGGAACCTCCTCTTACGGAGTTAATATTCTGGTAAGGTAATAAAAAACATAGTAGTACAATATCTGATGAAGATAAGGGCTGTGAAGGAAATAAGCAGGAAAGATAAGGGTAGGCAGATGAGACAAGAGGTGGAGCCTGCTAAGGTGTCTAGGACGGCCTTTCTGGACAGGAGATACTTGATCTGGAATCTGAAGGCTAACTAACAGCCTGTGAAGAGCAGGGAGAAAAAAAGGAGTTACAGAGTGAACAGCAGCGGAAACTGAGCTTAATGATTGTGAGCAGCAGAATCAGGCCAATGTGATGAAGCCTAGTGAAGAGGTGGATGTCGAATGAGATGAAGTTGGAGAATAAACAGGGGGAAAATAACCTGGGGCTGCACAGGCCATAGTTAAATGGTTCGATTTCAGTCTTTCTGCAATGGGGAGCCATTTAAAGGTAATTTATGAGATTTAATATTCACTTGAAAAGGATCATTTGAGGGAACAAGGGTAGAGGTAAGGATATCAAACAAGAGGCTACGACTGTAGTCAAGACCTAAGATGATGGTCGGGACTAAGGTCACAGGAATGAAGGCCATGAAGAGTAGTTGAATTTTTGGTTTATTTTAAAGGTAGAACTAGTAGTATATGAGTATTAGAGGTAAAGAGAAATCAAAGAACCAGTAAGCTTGAAATAGGAGAAGTAGAATGAAATCAAAGACAACGGAGATTTTGGCTTAAGCATTTAGAGGAGCAGGGGTTGCGTTTTTGCTGAGATACAGAAGATAGAGAAGAAGAAGAAGGTTTGGGGGAAAATCAAGAGTGTGTTTTTAGGCAAGTAGGCTTTTGTGTATATGAGTCTGAAGTTGAAGGGAAATGTCAGGGATGGACTAATAAATTTAAAAGTATCAGTTTATCAGTGTCACTTAAAACCATGGTGCTGGATGAGATCACCTAGGAAACAAAGGAAAAAAGACAGGAGGTCAGAATGCTAATCCCAAGAACTCACCAATTTTTAGATGTTGGGAAAATGAAAATGTCCAGCAAAGGAGAAACAGAGGGGCTTCAGCCAGATAAGAAGGAAATTAACTGAGAGAGGGTGGGCCTCAATGGAAATGGAGAGGAGAGTGGTCTGAGTCAAATGCATCTAAAAGGTAGTGTAGGAGTAGAATGAAGGAACCATGGGGCTTCCCACCTTCAGTGTGAAAGAGAGTGTCAGTACCACAGCAGGCACAGAAACCTAAAGGAGTGAGATGAAAGCAGATCGCTAATGTGGCATTGAAAGCTGTAGATACTGATAATTATTTTGAGAATTTTTGCAGCAAAGGATTGAGGGAGGGAGACAGGGAGTCAAGAAATGGTCTTTGTGTTTAACACACAGTGATTAAATAATATTGAGAATGATTTTATAGAACCAGAGTCAGAGGACGTTTTCTGTAAAGGGCTAGATAGTAAATATGTTTAGCTTTGCCAGCATACATGCCTATTGGAACTACTCAGCTTTGCTCTTGTAACATAAAAGCAACCAGAGATCACACATAAATAAATGACCAAGGTTGTGTTTCCATAAAACTTCCTTTATTGACACCAATCTTTGAATTTCAGATACTTTTATGTGTCATGGAATATTATCCTTTGGGGTTTTTTTCCCCAATCATTTAAACATGTTAAAACCATTCTTAACTTATTTGTCCAGCAGATTTGGCTCTCTGGTCATAGTTTGCTGACCTCTACTGTTGAAGGCAAAATTGGATGGTGTAGGAAAGAGAGAGGAAGATTTTAGGAGCCAGACGTTTTCTTGGAAATGAAAGCAGGAATCCACAGAGCCAGGTGGAAGATTGGCTTTAGATAGGCACTCCTATCACAACACAAGAGAAGGAAAAGGTTGTATATATGGATACAGATGCAAGTTAGTTGGTAGGTTGGGTAGTAGAAGTACATGGAAGCATTATTACAACTTTACGTTTTCTTTTTATTTAAGATTTTTTATTTTTTAAGTAATCTCTACACCCAGGGTGGGGCTCAAACTTAAAACTCTGAGAGCAAGAGCTTTATATTCTACCGACCGAGCCAGCCAGGCACGCTTCATTTTATATTTTCTTATGGAAAAGTCTAAGCAGTACCTTTAGCTAAGAGAAGCAAGGAGGTGGAAGAGATTGAGAGTTTGAGGAGACGGTAAAAGGTTTCTAATAAGAGCCATGTAGAATGAGAAAGTGAATTGACTAGGGAAATGTACCAAGATAGCTAAGCAAGCACTAAGAGCTCACTTGAGAATTCTGTCAAGAATTTAAAGCAAAACCTGTCAGCATGGCTACATTTTTTTTTTCCCCAGAAGTATTCAGCTGCTTGGATTATAGGCTCTGAGTTGGCACTAGCTTGGATTTAGCCAAATTTAGTATTTTGCAGTATTTTGCATTTAGCAGGCAAGATGATGGAAGGAGAGAGACCAAGTTGAGAGTATTTGCAAGGGAGTGATTACAGTGATTGACCATGTAATATGAGCTGGATAAGAACAGGACTGAGGACATAACAGAGGTAATAGAAAGTGAAAAGGTGAGAAGGTCAACACATTGAAAGTTGCAGTGAGAAAGAAGACTTTTTGGAGTCAGGAAATAGAGGGACTGACATGGAAAGATAGGAGAGTTTTGGAGAGTACAAGTTTGAAATTATTTGCACAAAAATTTGAAAAAGATTAATGAAGGGCTACATTAGTGATACATTAATGATAATATCAATGGTATAACCAAGGGAGAAAGTAGCAGGAGTGTGGAATACAGGGCCACTGAAGCCATTGAAACCAAGGAAGAAAGACTTTAGAGAGACTAATGCATTGGCAATCTCATTCATGAACATATTAGAATCACTGAAAGCTATACAGGAAGTGGAGGGTAAGACATGGGGAGAGCTATAAATTCTTCAAGAACTGAAGAGGGCTAAATATTAAAGGATTTGTCACTTGCCCAGTTTAACACATATGGTAAGTGTGACAGAGTCATGTGGTAAATTCAGGTTTCTAAAAATAATGCCCATCTGTTTAGGTATTATAGTACACTGCTTCCCAGAAAGCTATGTTTGCGTGATGTAATTTACAGTAAAAGGCGGGTCATATCTATTTAATTTAAAAAGAAAAAACCTGATTGTTTCCATTTAGTCTGCCCTACCTCTGCCACATTGCATATACTGCTTCCTACTCAAAGGACTCTTCCTGCCTTCCTTATTTGTTTTACAGATCAAGATTTATCTTCTTGAAAACTTGAAGCTGCCCTAACAGCCTCTCCTTCTTCATCAAAATCCAATCCTCCTCCTCCTTGTTCTTCCTCTTCTTACAGTAATTCCTACTGCACCGAAACTCATTCTTATAAGAATATTTTCATATTTTCTAAACGTCTCTTATATGATACTCTTCTTTTCTTTCCAACTATCCTGTAGGTCCCATGAGAGCAAGAATGTGTTTTTTACTTGCTGTATCCCACTCAAAAGCTAAAAGGCTCTAATCACATGCTCAGAAGTAGAACTTTTTGATTGATTAAGCTTGTCATCAAGCAATATCGAAGTAAAAAGTCCCTTAAATTCACCAAACTAAAACTGACACCTAAAAATCTATTAAATCAATAAATAATAAATTTCAAAAATGGCATAAAATACAGACAATATTAAAAAGGCTTTATAGCAGACATTTGGTATTTGGTAAAAATGAACTTAATCATAATTCTGTGAATTCATATTGGATGCACTATTGTACTTGTAGAAAAGTGTTCATCTTGTCATCTTTTTTAATATTTAAGGGGAAATCTTAAAGGCCAAAAAACTTGTGAAGTTCAATAATTAAAGTCAAGTAAATATTCTATCTTATTATTAAGATAATTGGAAATTGAAGGCAATTTTGTGAAATGGAACACTGGAGAAAAGTTTTCAGAAGCAGAAGGTAGAAATGAAGACAAAATGACAAAAGACAAGAGCTCTTCTCAAATGACTTATTTCAGATGGTTTAGAAAGCATTGAAATTTGGGTTGCTTCTTACTTATTGAACTATATCTTGTTTCATATTGTCTCTAGCAAGTTCTGCAGAGGGTATTTGAGTCTAGGGAAGTCAAACAACAAAGAAAATTTTGTCTTCGTGTCCAGTATAGATCAGTCCTTGGTTCGTGGTCTTTTCTTCAAAGAATGTGAAAATAATTAGGAAGTATTAAATGGATCTCCATTCCTTTCTTTCTATAGGAAAAGTCTCAAATTGTAGTTACATGATTAATTGACTCTGTCATAAGTTATATGGAATTATATTTCTTTCAGATTTTACTTTTTCCCTCTATTTAATAGTCTGATTTATTTTAATGGCTGTAATGTATTCTGGCAAAATCCATTTAATTTTGCATTATCTATATTGAACGCCTCTAATAAAAGTATTAATCAAAAAAGCATGGGAGAATATCCTGAAAGTGATAAATGAGGCTTAGTGTTTGTTTTATGATTTGGCCCCATTTTAATAATTTTGCAAATCTATTTGGTTTACATAAGAAACCTGAGACAGTGAATGTCCTTTAGTAAACTCACATTGGTCAAAAATTACTATAAGGAGAGAGATATATTTCTTGTATATGTATTTGTTCTTATTTTTGGATGCAGTAAATGAATATTGGAGAACATGTTAGCTAATCTGGAAGTTTCTTATAAGTAGTAGCTACCAGAGAGAGTCAATTATCATATGGTTTCACTTACTTGTGGAGCATGAGGAATAACGCGGAGGACATTGGGAGATGGAGAGGAGAAGTTAGTTGGGGGAAATTGGAGGGGGAGACAAACCATGAGAGACTGTGGACTGCGGACTCTGAGAAACAAACTGAGGGTTTTGGAGGGCAGGAGGGTTGGGGGTTGGGTAAGCCTGGTGGTGGGTATTATGGAGGGCACGTATTGCATGGAGCACTGGGTGTGTTGCATAAACAATGAATTTTGGAACAGTGAAAAGAAATAAAATGAAAAAAAATAGTAGGTATCTTTTTGAAATAAAGATAGTCAAATGTTCAAGAATATACTTCTTAAAATTTTATTGTATATTTTTCCTTGATTCCTGATGATTGTTATAATGATAACATATATATAAATGATATATGATACCAACATATGTATATTCATTCTCTTTGCTTCTGTTTTTTTGTCCTAGACAGCCCATTACAATAGTAATAACAAAACAATGGCAGCATTGAACAATTACATAGCACTTACTTGTGCCAGGTCATATTCCAAGAGCTTTACACAAACACTCTCAAACAAAATACCTTCACTAGAAGCACTGTAAATATAGAGAAAGGGAAAGGTAATATTCTTCTTTGATGCTTCCTACATCATTTAGTATTGAGGTTCAAACAGGATCAAGTGTTCTGTGTGTCAGGTTATTTTATAACACCAAACTCCATGGACTATAGTCAGTGTGGGCAGTTTTTATTGTCTTTAAATTTTCTTCTTTCCCTTATAAAACTTAGAAAATTAATTATAGATGGTATTATTAATAGTTACTACAGTCTTTTTGGGATTTATCGGGTTGGAAATAACTTTAGTTATCAAAGTAATTTCTTTGATATATATGCAACACACTTAGTATTTTATCTAAGGGTTCAAATGATTCAAAATCAAATCATTTGATTTTAAAATTTATGTAGCTCGGGGTGCCTGGGTGGCTCAGTGGGTTAAAGCCTCTGCCTTCGGCTCAGGTCATGATCCCAGGGTCCTGAGATCGAGCCCCACATCGGGCTCTCTGCTTGGCAGGGAGCCTGCTTCCTCCTCTCTCTCTGCCTGCCTCTCTGCCTACTTGTGATCTCTGTCAAATAAATAAAATCTTAAAAAAAAAAAAATTATGTAGCTCAATGACCTGGTTAGTTCTAGAACATCTACACCATTCTGTTTGTAATTGTATTTCTCATGTCTAGCATTTTAGGCCAGACCTAAAACAATAGACCTTCAAAAAAACACTTGTTGAATGAATGAAGGCAGTGGTCATTCAGAGCTCTTCAGCTTCTCTGGTGATAGACAACTTATTCCTTCCTTTCATGCTTTTACAAGATACCTAATAAAAGAAAAATATCATAAAAGCATTTCCAGATGTCTTACTAGTGTCAATCAAATAAGAAATTTGATTTCATCTTAATTCCTTTTTGAGTTTGATATTATTAAGTAGTTCAAATAAAAAAAAAAGCTTAGTAGAAATGAGGAATAATCTGTGTTAATACACCCTGCAAGGCATGTTTATCAGAATTACTATTGTTTGTTTGTTTTAAGGAGTTAAGTTTAGTGAGTGAACCTTGTAGGAAATATAATGTAATTGCACTATACTGGTATTTTGATGAATTTTCCTGATAAGTGTGAATCAGACATGGCACACATATTTTGCTTCTTCAAAAACAAATAAAAAAACATTACATATCTACCCTTTAGGGTTTTTTTTTTCATCTTTTTGCCCCCCTGAACCAGTTCTTTATAAGATAGATAAATCTGAATATAAGACAATGAGAAAGATTTTTTTCGAGGTTTTTTGTTTTTTGGGTTTTTTTTTTCCAAAATTTTACCCTTTAGGGGCACTTGGGTGACTTAGTCAGTTAAGTGTCTGACTTTGGCTTAGGTCATGATCTCGGGATCCTGGGACCAAGTCCCACATCAAGCCCTGCGCATAGCAGAGAGCCTGCTTCTTTCTCTCTCTCCCTCTCCTCTCCTTCTGCCTGACCCCCCACTTGTGCTCTCTTTGTCTCTTTCTCAAAATCTTTTTTTTTTCCAAAGAGGAAAGAAGAAAAAGAAAAAAAGATTTTACCTTTTAGAAGGATAAAGCAGTGGCCAGTTAAATGCACAGTTTATACAGAAAACACTTTTACATACTACAAAAAATATGATCAGTTTGTACACACTAGAAATAATATAATTAAGAAAACTATTCCCCTGTTGCATTATTTATTTTAAAGTCATCCTGTTGTCTTTGGAGAAATTTTTTTCTGTATATTATTGTTGTCTAATTTTAAGAGATGCTTGGTAAATATTTTTCAGTCCATAAATATTTTTGTGGAGATCATTCATATGGATTGTAGCTAATGTCCTAGAGAAAGAAAATATTAGGTCTATATCTGATATACCAAATAGTGGGATTGCTTTGATTGATTTAGTCAAGAACCAGTTAGTGGGCACCTGGGTGGTTCAGTGGGTTAAGCCTCTGCCTTCGGCTCAGGTCATGGTCTCAGGGTCCTGGGATCGAGCCCTACATCAGGCTCTCTGCTCAGCAGGGAGCCTGCTTCCTCCTCTCTGCCTGCCTCTCTGCCTACTTGTGATCTCTCTCTATATATCAAATAAATAAATAAAATCATAAAAAAAATTTAGTTTGGTGAGATGTTAATTAAACACTTCATTTGGGATATATAAAAGTCAAAATCCAATTGCAATGTTTGAATCCCATGAAATTGTATTTCTAGTTCAACCTACCATCTACTAATAACCCTTGGACAAATCACTGCTCAGCAAAGTTCAGTTGACATGCCAGATGCTATGCTGAACCCTAAGGAAACAAAAATATCAACACAATTCTCCATCTCTGTTATAGGAATTTAAGGGCAGATTTGGGTGCAGTGGTTAAGTTTTTCTTACTCTCTTCATCCCTTAGTCCAAAGCTCCCAAACTCTCATTTCTATTTCTACCAGGATCATGCAGATAAACTTGATGACTTACAGAGACCTCATACCACATCATAAAGTGCAGCATGGGCTCTGGCCTCAAAAAAACACCTGATCCTTCTAAAGGAGCCCCAGTCATTCAAGTTCAAGGTATGGTTGCCTTGAGGGACTACATGCCCAGTATTAAAGCTTTGGAGTTTTCAAGAAAAACTGAGATTGCATACATTTATTTTTATTTTTTAAATATTGGCAATTAATTTTTAAATTACTAAAACAAAAATACTTCTGTAAATAAAAGTGTCCAGGAGCTCCTAATTTATTATTCTCATTGGCACTCTATCCAATGGACAAACACATTCAATGGAATTTGCTCCATTGTCTTGCTTTGGGGGATTGCATTAGTACTGTAATAAAACAATCAGGAAGACTCTTCCTGAATCTTTGTCTTATTTTCTTGGTTCTGTGTATAACTCCCACTGTTTCATTACAAAGTGTTGGCTCATGCTTCCATTTAATTTATGAGCCTAGCCTCTCTAAATATGTAAACAACAAATGTTTGCAGGAGTTGCAGAAAATTTAGACTGTTTGCTCTACTGTCAGTTCTTGAAATGTCTGAAGTTAATTACTTGTTCTATCTAATACTTAAGTACCCGGATTTTACAAATTTTAAGGGTGAGTTTTCAGACTGCGCTTGAGATACACACACACACAAACACACACACACACACATGTGTGCATGCACATAGTTTAAATTCTACATTTTATGGGGCTTAAATTAGACATTCCATTTAATTTTTAAGATTTTTTTATTGTCAATTTGATTATCCCTACTTCAAGTTTTCAATTGTTGAATTCATTCTAGAATTATAAGGGTTTCTTGACTTTTTTGTTGTTGTTGAATGAAGATATAAAAATATTATTAAATCATACCCTATGGGACCAACCATGGAGTACATAAACAAATGACCACAAAAAAATAAAGTATCAAAAAAGATTTTCCAAAAATTACTGTATTTTAAATCATTTTGATTATATAGTGCTATTGCAGATTGGACAACAATTACCCATGTCATGCCCAAACCTATTTAATATCTATCGTACAAACTAGTTCCAAAAAAAGTGGCAGAACCATATTCTTCATCCTTACAACAGACACTGTTGTTGACCATAATTAGACCCATCGAACAGTGAGTGGGTGTGGTAGGACTCAAAGAGATTTCCAGCTGCTTTCTTTAGTTTTCTCCTAGTATATGTTGATCTGGAACTTAATTACAATTACACTTAGATTTTATTGTGTTTTCAGTGTGTTTGAAATTACTTTTCAAAATAAAGGAGTATTTTTAGCAGCATACTGAAAGACCAACTTAGGAAAAGTTTGAAGTTCTCTTTTATGGAACGGAAGCTGTGCAAGCTGAAATCCTTCATTCTTAGCATGTATGAGTGCTCATTTAGTCATTGAGCAGATGTGCTCTGAGTCGGAGAACCTGCATTCAAATATAATTGACTAGCTCTGTTGTTCTGTGTATGTAACTTAACCTCTCTAAGCCTCGGATTTGAAATGGAATAATAATGGCCTCTTCCTTGGAAAGCTGTGAGAATTAAATGAGATAATGTGGGTCAAGTTCCAAGCATTAAATCTGGCACATAGCAAATGTGAAATAAATATTATCCATACAGCCAACCATTCATCCAGCCATCTCTTTTTCCTCTTCCTCCTCCTCTTCCTCCTTCCTCTCCTCCTCGTCATCATTTGCGGGCTTCAAGAGGTAGAATAGGCATTTTTATGAAGAAGGTGATTCTTCAGGCATTACATTTCTTTTGATAACTTCAAGTTGCTTACATTAGGTAGTATTTCATATATATAATTTTTCATTCAGTATTTTCAATGAAAAAATACCCATATACCTTAATTTAGCAAATACAACTAAATATTTCTAAAAGTGTAAGAATTGAGCTTTTCTTTTCAAGAATGTGCATATATATATATACATGCATGTATGTATATATTTATTTATTTATTTATTTATTTATTTTAAAGGCTAAAAAAGTCTTTCTGTTATAAAGATCTTGTTTTAAATACATAGCGCATCTTGGTGGCTCCATCGGTTAAGTGTCGACCCTGGGTCATGGGATAGAGCCTTGTGTCAGGATCTGGGCTCAGTGTGGAGTCCGCTTGTCCCTCTCCCTCTGGTCCTCCCCTGCCCCAAATAAATAAACAATTTTTTTTTAACACAGGTGTGCTTTGAGAGATTTGGAATCATTAATAAATTCATTCTAAATAACACATAATTATTGAGTACACCTGATACACAAGGTATGGTGCTTGCTGTAGAGCTAAAAAGGGAAGTCATGATATTTCTGTCTCCCAGAGAGCTCTTTTCAATGTTTTGAATTCCAAAACTTAATAGATTAATGGACATATTTAAGAAGAAAAAATTACCCAAGCCCTCTACCTCTGGACTCTGGATTTGACCTCAATTAAAATACAGTGTTCCTTTGCGAACTTGTGAGTATACAGCAAAATTGTAGTTAAGTAACTTCATATAAGTTCAACAATCACTGAGAACCTACTAATGTTACATAAATGAGCCAAAGATAGCCTCTGTGTATTAGCCTCTTGGTTGTTTATTTCTTTACCGCAGGCTGAGACCCATTAGCTCAAAAGCCTGTTGGCACCAGCTCAAATTTTTACACATCCAATTATTTTAAAAATAACCCAAACCAGCAGATTTTTGAGCCACTTAGGACCTGCCTGCTTTGCATACCTTACGAAAACTTTGCCCTACAGCTGTTACCCATTGATAAGACAGAACCTTGTGGTTCCAAGACTTCCAAGCTGCTACCAGCCTTTGGAGCTCTCTGACCCAAAGACTCCTTGCTGTGAAACCGAGCATTATCGCCTAGACATGTAAGCCCCCTCCTCAACTCCCTGTTCCCCCAGGAGTCCTCTTGCATTCCTCCCCTTCTGAATTTTCCCTCCAAAAGGTCTGACGCTGTGAGGGGGGGCTTCCGCTCTCACGCATCCCTGCTCAGAGGCCGCCCAATAGAGCTTGCTGTGTGTTATTACCTCTTATAGTTATATCTTTTTCCTTGATCAGCCTCAAATCCCTTGAACCTTCTGCCACTATGTGCCAAGTACTGTGCAAGGCACTGAGGATAAAAAGGTAACGAGACATAGTCCTTGATCATGAAGGAACTTATAGTCTGGCTGGGGAAACAGGTTTATGAATCATTTCAATGTACTGTGGTGCTTTTTTTTGTAGAGAGTTACACAGAAGTAAAAATGTGGAGCACAGCTCAGTCTGGGGTATGGAAGGAAAGGCTTTTGAAGCAGATGAAGTCTGAGTTGTACATTAAATAATGAAAATGTTATCCAATGAAATGGGGAAAGAAGAGGATTTTTAGGCAAAAGGAATAACATAAGCAAAAGTATAACCATGAGAACAGCTCGATATATTATCGTCTCCTTCGTTAGCATCATTTCTAAACTACTGATGATTGAAAGACTGCATCAGCACTTTACAAAAACAATATCATTTCATTCTCATAATAACCAGTATAGGGTAAAAATATTATTTCAGTTTCAGATATGAGGAAACAGAAAGTTAATTAACTCGGCCAATGTCACAATGATCTGCCACCGTGAGTGGTAGAGACTACACAAACTTACAGCTGTGTCCACTGCAAATACATGTTCACTGTTCCTGGGTCATAACTGTTCTCATATTCTGGTTAACTATTTTGTAATCATGGAATTCTTTGATCATCTCTCCAGAAAAATTGTTCACAATGCATATACATCTTATATTGTCAAGGAATTGCTATATCCCTGGTTAAAAGTTACTGCTTTACCATGAGGTGTGATGTACAAAATGGTGACAGATTATATTGGAAGGACATACACGTCCTAGTGCCTTGCCCCAGGTGTAGCCGAGAAGATCACTCTCTCCTATAGGAGTATGAGGAAAATGATGTTGTTGCCCATTGATAAGACAGAGCCTTGTCTTATCTGTGTTTGTCTCTGTGTGGTAAGATGTGAGGTGAACTTGGAAAAGAAAAGAGAGGACACAGAAGACCTGTTAGGAGTTCGGCGCAGGTCCAAATGAAAGCATCACAGTCTTATTCCTAACAGTGTTGAAAATATGGAGATGGATTCATAAGAAAAAAGGTGACACCACTTTGAAGGTGGCTCATAGAATGGGTTGAAGTGAGAAGGGAAGGAGTCTTGTTTCTGTCAAGATTTTTAGTTAGGGCTGTTAGATGGGATATGTGAGATTGGAACACAGGAAGCTGGCATTGGGGTAGGGAGATTACTCACTCGCTGTTTGGGAATGGGCTGGCTTGCGTGAGAAGAGCTACAAAGTGAGTTAGACAAGAGTCCAAAAAATCGGAAGTCCCAGCAGTTACAACTCAGTGACTGTTAATTCCTTGGGGCTTCTTTTACTTTCAAAAGTATCCTTATAAGAAAATAAAATATATTGTCTTATGACAAATGAATGAAACCTGGAGAAGCCTTACTTTTAAACTGGTAAATCATGAGAGGAAGAGACCATGAAAAAATTGGGGAAAAAAAAATTTCAGAAAATTAGCAAGTGGAACTCCACGTAGGTGATTCTTCATAGTCAAGGATAGTTGGTGCCAGGAAAAGTTTCCTTAGAGTAAACCTACTTAAAATGGAGATGAGTGTGTCATAGAAATTCTGAAGAGGGGTTATTGGAATGTTACCTTGAAAACTGAAGGTAATAGTGTGGAAATGTTCGTTTTCTTTTAAAGATTTTATTTATTTGAGAGAGAGAGAGAGAGAGAGAGATCACAAGCAGGGGAAGGGGTAAAGGGAAAGGGAGAAAAAATCTCAAGCAGCCTGCCCACTGAGTGCAGAGCCTGACACAAGGCCCTGTCCCACGACCCTGACATTGTGACCGGAGCTGAAACCAAGAGTCAGACACTTCACCAACTGAGCCACCCGGGGGCTCCTGTTTTCTTTGATATTTTTAAAATATGTATTCTAAGGGGTGCCTGGGTGGCTCAGTGACGGAAGCCTCTGCTTTTGGCTCAGGTCATGATCTCAGGGTCCTGGGATTGAGCCCTGCATTGGACTCTCTCCTCAGCAGGGAGCCTACTTTTCCCCCTCTCCCTCTGCCTGCCTCTTTGCCTACTTGTGATCTCTCTCTCTCTCACACACAAATAAATAAATAAAATCTTTAAAAAATATATGTATTCTATATTTCATTTTATATGTAAATGTTTATTTTATATGTTATGTATTTTATTTTGTAAAATGTTGGTACAGCTAAAAACCATTCCCTAGAACAGGAAAGATCTGATTTATAATTATTTTTTCCTAGAACATTCTTTGTAAGAAAATTTTTCAGATTGTGTGAAAGAACATTCTTTACTTCTGATTTTCACAGCAAATGAAATAGCGTATCATATTTTGAAAAATATTCAAGTTTTTCCCAAGGGCCTCTCTGGATCTTTTTATGTATAAATCACTTTCTTTTAAAATGATAACTGTGTCATCATCCTTGACAATGATTACCTGTGTAATCATTAACTGCTCTACCAGTGTTAAAATCCTAATTATAAATCACTAGAGGTTTAAGAAGTTTTTCAGTATCACTTTATTAACATCACGAAATCCTGCATTTGTTGCAAGGTTTGTATTTGCACCTTAAAATTGCTCTGTACCGTATTTAGTTTGGGTAGAAGATTCAGTGAAGACATAAACTAGCGTTAAGTGGGAGGAATATTTTAATGAAGATGAATTTTCTATAATCAGGTAGTAAGCATGTTGTCTTATTGCAATGTTCAGTTTATAGCCTCATAACTATGGGGATCACTGTATTGAATCCTCAGGTAAATATGGCCACTTGATTCTTTTAAAATTTACTTCAGTCAATTATGAGTTTAGGTAATACTGAAAGGACTGTAACTCTTGACTTTATATTTTGCTTTTGCTGGAGAGTATTATTCACTTGCTACGCTCTGAACTTATGTTCTTTGAATGGTTCCTCCAAAATCTGTATCTCTTCGTATTAGTGCGTTATATTTATGTCATTCATCACCACCATCAATTCCACAACTCAAAGGAATCTAATATTTGTAGCCTGGATTCAGTGGACTGCATGGGTTAACCTATTTTTCGACTATGTATCTTTTGGTAGGAAATATATTCCCATCTGATTCACAGATTTTCAGTGTCTAAATATTCTTGTTAATGTACAAGTTTTTCTTTCTTGCCCTTGCTAAAATACCAGTCACATGGACAGGAGGACATCCTGACCCAGAACAATTAACTGAGTGAGAGAACCCACTCAATCTGCCCCTTGCTAGAAGAACAGAAAACATATAAAGGGTGTCTAGAAATATATTTGTGCTGTAAGCTTTTGATTTTGTGTCTGAGAGCCAGCATGCATTCTAGGACCTAATTGTAAGGGCAGCGATGAGGATTATAATGAAGGGGAGAGATGGCTGTCATCTTTTAGAATCAAAATTGAAAACAAGCTTCCTATGGTTTTGAAAGAAGACTTTGCTTTGTGCTTCCTTATGCTTTTAAATACATGTGGTTGATTTTTTTTTTCTTCTTCTCCAGTAACCAGCATGTGAGCTTTAAAATGTATGCTGTGGTTTGAAAGCCTACCCTCTGTGTCTAATGAATTTTCACTCTAGGGGTGCCTTCATCTCCTCCCCCTCTCTATTCTCCATTCACCCAAAGGTGGACTGTTTGAATCTCAGAAATATGATTATCATATTCATAATAAATGAGTGCAAAATGAATTATAAAAAGTTATGGAGAAAGTGGAAGGGAATGTCATCATAGCATTTAAGGCAAAAATTTGCTTTCCTTCAGGGTTCACCATCTTTAGTCAGTTCCTTATTCCTTGATTGAAAT